>NW_024096460.1:3095000-3830000 GCF_016545835.1 Crotalus tigris | reverse complement strand
AAAACATCACGTGATCATCATTTGTGATCTCTTGCCAGCTTCCTCATTGATTCTGCTTGTCGGAAGCCAGCAAAGAAGATTGCAGATGGCAATCACATCACTGTGAGGTTGTTGCAGAAGCCAGAACTCTTGAGTACCCATTTGTTCAGCACATTGCAAGTTTGATCACTGAACAAGTAGTCATTGAGCAAGAACTACCTATAATGCAGTTATTTTAAGAACTGACAGCTGAAGACAGATTGTTTTTTATAGATGTTTCATATCATTACTAGAAATTAATTGAATTAATAGAAACAGCTGCATCAGTCGCCTTAACTCAACCCCGAATAGGGACTATAGGGTCGTAAAAAGGGAGGTAATTGAATTAATAGGAACATTTATAAAGTACACATTAACAGCTACAGTACATCAGAATTTTGAAATAGTTCTACTGTTACCTATCCAAATACCTTCCCTGTTTTCTTAGGCAACCCATGCCTGTTTTAGTCACCTGCATGTTGTCCCTAGTCTTTCCCTTCATCGATCTTGGAGTTCACATACTAAGTGAGTATCAGCAAAAACCTTTAGTCTCCTTGGTCAGATCTGTTCTGCAAATAACACAAGAGTTTCTCACAGGCAAACTATTAAACTTTGTTATAGTACTTTGAAGGAATGGGGTTTCCTCTGAGATGGTACTATAAGCAACGCAGGGTTACTTCATGGTGGTCAGTGTTTTTACAGTTATTTACAATTTGTGTTTGAAAGGGTTGTACTGAGTGCTGGGTGCTATACATTTTACCAAAGGTAGGTGTATTGCTCTGCGGTTTACTACTTTACTACTCTGGAATGATTCATTAACACCACAGAGATCCTTTATAGTATAAAAAGAACATTAAGGTTGCATTGCTAGTGTATCATCTGTGATGGACCTCTAGATCAGGCATGTTAAACTGCCGGCCCGTGGGCCGGATATGTCACGCTGAAACTGCGTCGACCCCATTGCCAGCAATGGGGAAAAAGTCCCAATACGTTGTGTGACATCACATGATGTCGCAAGTTTGATATGCCTGCTCTAGATGATGATAATTCATCATAGGCTTTCAAAATATGTTTAAGGTATTTTTGTGCAAATATTGAAGATTTCAGGTATCTGAAATGAGCTCACTTTTCATTCTCTTTCTCCCCGCCCTTTTACTTTTTCAATGAAAATATGATCAAGGAAATAACATTAAAGGGATTGGGTATGTAGAAAGCTTGAATTCTGATTAATACCTTGTTTCCTTTTTTGACACCTTTGTTAATTTTAATATTTATGATCTTAACATTTTAATTTTAACATTTTGCTGTTTTTATAAGCTGCCTCTAGGCAATACGGGTGACATATAAATTTAATAAATAATAATAAAGATATTCCCGTGCAGCTGGACAGTATGACCTTAATTTTAAATGCTGTTTGCTTCATTCTGTCAAGTAAATTGAAAGTTCTGACACCACCAACTACGTTTGTTCCCAGAAAGCCTGACTTCTTATTAAAGAATACTCTACAATTTGCTATGACTGAACTGTTTGTAATTCCATCTTCAGAAAAAACTTTAGCTGGAGCATATAAGCGGAATACATTTAGTATCCATGTTGCTATATTGTAGTGCTGCTTCTTAATGAAACTTTTAATATGGGATGAAAGTTGTGCTACTGCTTGAGTTGATTTAAGTGTGCTGAAAACTTGTATCCAATTACAGATTTTTTTTTAAACCTTAAAATATATTTCTGTCTTCTTTAACTGCATTTGATAATACAGTGTTACTATTTTGGGGCTACCATACACAGCTTCTATAGTATTTCTGGTTATTAAGACCTTTTATGGTGCTCTATGTCTTCTGAATAAACAGGGTAACCAAAGCAAACCAAATGGCAGTTGCACCAGTTAGAAAACATTTCCAGACATGATCATAAGTTGGTGGGTAGTTCTCTTAAATAACCACAGCAAACGATTTTATTGCAATACTTATTTAATGGAGCAAGCATTTTCACCGCCACTTTGGGTATATTTCATAATGACAAGTTTATAGGAAAAAAAATACTATGTAACTCAGTTTCCATTGCAAAACTGGACAAGCTCCTTACCTTGAGCTTAGTCAAATATTTGTTTTGGAGGGAAATTTATTTAAAGACCTGCAAAATATTCTCTGTCCAAAACGCTGTACCAGTGTGACTGAACTGGTTATGAATAGTCCTTTCCTTTCTTCAGTTACTCTTACCCACCCCCACCCCCAACATACAGTTGAGTTTAAAAATATTTAAAATGGGAAATGGAACGTAAAGGAAAAGAAAGCAGTTGGGAGTATGCCGCTCTGCGTAAGAACATATTTTTTCCTCTTCCCCTTTAGGATAGAAATATCTGAAACAAATGTGCATTTTCAAACATGCTTTCTTTGTGAACTATTAGCAATTGGTCCAGATATTTATTTACTATACTTTGATTCTGCTACATTTACAGCAGGTTAATGATAGTATATAAGATACAGTTATATCACAAAACCAATTAATAGGCATTTAGATAAGAAGTTATAGTTAAGGGATCTCTCTTTAGGAGACAGATCTAATTATAGTATTAAATAATTTGTGTGCTCTCAAGAACCATGATTAGATGTTATAACTTTCATATAGTTATCTTAACAATAAATAGTGAAATACTCTTGCAAAAAAGACTGTACTGTATAATCTTGAAGATGAGCAAATATTTAGATAATGTGGTAACATTTATTGAGCAATTGAAATTTAAAATTAAAATCATTGTCTTGTGGAAAAATAAAGCCTTATAAAATATAAGGACTTTTACGAAATTCCAGAGGGTGAAAGAGAGAGATTTTTATTTTTGCGCAAAAAGGTTCAGAAGTGATTTAACAATCAACAAATTTCTGAACAAGGGGGAGGGTCTAAACTAAAGCTTTATAGGTTTCTTTTTCTCAGGAACAAAGGAAGCATAGATGGAATCTTACATTGTATATGGAATCTACTTTGTGTAACATTCAGATAGTTTCTCACAGGTTAGTTCCATTTCTCATGGGAATACAATGAAGGCAGTTTTTTACTTTTATACAATGTTTCTAAATCTGCATTAGGTCATTCATTTACTGTTAATACAGCTTTTGCTAACACAGCTTTCTTTCAGAGATTATGCAGACACATGATTTTTGCTTTTAGTGATTTTTCATTATTATTATTATTTTACTTTATTCTTCTTTATTCTATGTTATTCTATTTCTTTCCCACTTTAATTGGAAGGTCCTCCAGTGTCAAAAATATTTCTAATGGAAAAAATACTATTTAATTACACTGTATTTACAAATTGATTTTATGTATAATTAAGAAATTACCAAGTTTACAGAAAGCCAAGCAGTCAGTTCCTACTATAATAGACTATATCTCAGATCTGAATGGATTTTCAGGAAACTGTTTTAACTATTTTCAAATTCAGGAGTATAATTAGAATAATGAAACCAACAATTTTCTCTTAAGTTTATCATACAGCTTCAATTTATTCGAGCTTTGGAACAGCTTGGTTGTGAATGCATGAAAAAACTACCTGTGGATGCCACATTGTTTCATTGTCTTCAGGACTGATTTAAGTTTATAGAAATCTTCCATTTAATTGCTAAATAGATTGTAAATATTTACTATTCCTTTGTAGATTAATTGTATTTTCTTTGGGTTGCAAGAAGAATAAAAATGGCATCGGAAAGAAATACTGTTCTTGGGAGGATTTGATTCTTTAAAATCTCCCTTTCAATGCAAAAGTAATGGTGGATGCCATGCACTTGTGTCAGTTTCCACTTATTTCATGGCAGTTGGGATTCTTTCAGAAAAAGTGGAGTGGTACCAGAATTTTTGGCCATGTTTGTATCTGTCATTTGGTATATCTTAGGGCAGGGGTAGGCAACCTTGGCTCTTTTATGATTTGTGGACTTCAACTCCCAGAATTCCTGAGCCAGCCATGCTGGGAGTTGAAGTCCATGAGTCATAAAAGAGCCAAGGTTGCTTACCCCTGTCTTACTGGGGAAAAGTATTTATCTGCACAGTTAGGCTTCCTTTGATTTTCTTTTTCCATTCATTTTGTCTGTTTTATATCATGAAGTTAATAGGTAATCTCCTTTTGCTTACCTAGTTACAATTTCTGTAGCATGAAATTGCAAGCGTACCTTGGCTTCATGTGGTTTCTGGCTTCTGCTTACAGTACTGCCATAAAGAGAAGGCCGAGGGGTGACATGATAGCAGTGTTCCAATATCTCAGGGGCTGCCACAAAGAAGAGGGAGTTAAGCTATTTGTCAATGCTGCAAATACTGTATATTCTTGCTTTGACAATATGCAGAACTGTCTGGTATTTTTAGAGTTAATGCATAGCAGAAGAGAGAGGAAGGAAACCTTTGACCTTCACACTAATTGGATAATGTGATATATGACAGCTAATTTAGGGAGGGAACATGCTGATAATTTAATTGCTCAGGGAAAGAGAATTTAGATCTTGGCATATCTCTGTTATGCCTGTGCCGACATTTTGTAACAATAAATGACTTTTAGGAAAATATGCCTGGAAGTTCTTTGAAATGTTTCATTAGCCAGAACCATAACACCATGCCAAGATCTCAAATCCTTTCCAAACAACCTGGGATCCTGAACTCCATTCACTGCCTCTAACCTCGAGAGGAGCTGGTAAAGATTCAGGGGAAGAAAATCTATCATGAAAAAAGGGAGTTTGCTTGAAGACCCAGCAGCTACTGATAATCCAGAGTGGGAAGCAACAGACAGCATGCTGTGGGAAGATGAATTCTGGCAGACCTCCCACCTGGGAGCAAAGACTTCAAAAGCAGATTGGTACAGAGCTAACGAATGGCCTGCTACTCAAACTTTGGGTGAATCACTGGAAAAATATCAAACCCCAGATGTGAAAAGCAGAAATCAATTCCTGCAGAGAGAAACCTACAGCCCCTCCCTCGTAGATCAGACCCCAGGTTCCCCAACCAGGGACTGCAGTCCTGAAGACAGAGGGAATCCCAGACTGAGGCCTCTGCAGCAATGGGCAGATTGGCACCCCCCACAGATAGATGATTAGCAGCAACTGAGCTTGCCACAACTAACAGAGGCCTTGGAACAGCTTGGGGTGGTGCAGAAACCAGGAGATCAGCAGCTAGTGGGAGACCGACCACAGCAGGGAGATTGGCCACAGCCCCTGAATGTGCAACCCCTGGACATAAATCTGCAGCCAGGATGGGCCCAGCAGCAACAGCCTGTAATTGCACCACCTTTCAAAGCAACCTTCGATGGGGACCCAGAGAAGCTGATTTTTTTTCCTCAACCAAGTGCATTCTTACTTGAATCGCTGGGTCTATCTCTATCGGGAACCAGGTGCCATGGTCGATGTCATTGCGTCCAACCTAGAGGGAGAAGCATCTGAATGGCTGAACAATCTATATAGTGAGCAAGCCCCCGAACTGGGAGATCCCCACCTTTTCCTCCTAGGACTGAGAGAAAGATTTGAGGACCCATCCATAGGCCTCAAAGCAGCAGAACAAATCCATAAAATAAAACAAGCCGGCAGGCCTGCCCTGGAGTACATGCGAGAGTTCCGCAAGATAGCAGGCCGAATAGAGGGGTGGCCAGAACAATCCCTGATTCAATACTTCATTGAAAGATTAGACGATCACCTCTCTCAGTCCTGCATCTATCGAGAAGTACCTGATAGGCTACAAGAGTGGTACCAGACAGCAGTGAAGCTAGATGTTAAGCTCTCTCACTATAAAAAGCCTCCCCCACACGAACCCGAGCAGCAACCAGAGCTACCCAGACAGTAATCACCCCAACGAAAGCCTTCAACTGCTGCAATGGCTGAGAGACCCAGGCCACCTACAAGCCCTTCCTTTAAGTGTTTTCGGTGTGGACGAAGGACATCGTGCAGCCACCTGTCCAGTCCTTCTTGTAAGGGGGTCCGGATGTCAACGCTGCAAATACTGTATATTCTTGCTTTGACAATATGCAGAACTGTTTGGTATTTTTAGAGTTAATGCAGAGCAGAAGAGAGAGGAAGGAAACCTTTGACCTTCACACTAATTGGATAATGTGATATATGACAGCTAATTTAGGGAGGGAACATGCTGATAATTTAATTGCTCAGGGGAAGAGAATTTAGATCTTGGCATACCTCCGTTATGCCTGTGCTGACATTTTGTAACAATAAATAACTTTTAGGAAAATATGCCTGGAAGTTCTTTGAAGTGTTTCATTAGCCGGAACCATAACACCATTCTCCAAAGCATCTGAGAGCAGGACAAGAAGCAACAGATGGAAACTAATCAAAGAGAGAAGCAACCTAGAACTAAGGAGAAATTTCCTGACAGTTAGAACAATTAATCAGTAGAACAACCTGCCTCCAGAAGTTGTAAATGCTCCAACACTTGGAAGTTTTTAAGAAAAGATTGGACAACCATTTGTGTGAAATTGTATAGTGTTTCCTGCCTGAGCAGGGGGTTGGACTAAAAGACCTCCAAGGTCCCTTCCAACTTTATCATCATCATCATCATCTTCATCATCATCATCACCACCACCATTATCATTATTATTATTATTATTATTGCATGAATAAACAAGTGGTATTCTTCAGATTTTTTAATTTTTTTCTCTAAAGATGCATCACTATCAGGCAATACAACATTTGAATTGGATATTATTTTTTTCTAACAATATATACAAACAGAAAATTTTTAAGTTATTGCATGTTACATCCTAGTCTTCATGAATGCACATAAGATTTATGGCTGCTATTGTTGGAAAATTTTGTTTGCTGAAGAATTTGTATTCTGCTCTCAAGATTTTGCTGAAATAGCTTTCCTGAATGTATCTGTAAATTCTTCAGAACTATTTCTACATTCCAGTTAAATGTGAAACTCCATCCTTTTTAAAAAGTATGCTTCTGAATGGATTATATTGCTTCTTCTGTCTTGCTTCTGTGTAGAGAGCCACTTTGATCTAGAGCAGGGGTAGGCAACCTTGGCTCTTTTATGACTTGTGGACTTCATCTCTGGCTCAGGAATTCTGGGAGTTGAAGTCCACGAGTCATAAAAGAGCTAAGGCTGCATACCTCTGGTCTAGAGATTAAGGCACCGGGTTAGAGAGCAGAAGACTGTAACTTTAAGTTCACTCTTATCCATAAAAGCCATCTGGGAGACTGTAGACCAATCACTCTCTTTCAGCCCAATCCACCTCACAGGGCTGTTGTGGGGAAAATAGAAGGAGGAATGTATGTTGGATATGTTCACTATCTTGAGTTATTTGTAAAAGTAATAAAGGTGGGATACAAATAAATAAAAACAAGGAAAGCAGGAGCAATAAGCTGTTGAGATCAAGGGAAAGGCATGTTAATTAGTACAGGTAGTCCTCAAATTATGACCAGTTGTTTAATAACCTTCCAAAGTTATGATGGACTTTTAAAGTGCTACTTATGATCCATCTCAAAGTTACAACTGCCCCGCCTACGGTCATGTGATCATGTTTTGGGCAACTAGCTTGCATGTATGACTGATTGCAGTGTTCCATGCTCATATAACAATGGTTTGTGGATCATAAGTAGCATTTTAAGAATGAGGAAAAGGCATGTTATAAATTCCAGGTGTTATTGTGGTAGTAAGTCAAGGCCTATCCATAACATCAGAACTTTGTCTTTCAAGCAAAATATTAAAACTCATTTTCAGCATTACTGGACTATAGAAGCCCACACAGCATTTCATAGAGGATATCTAATAAATATCCTTTTTTGACAATAGTCCTTAAAGGTTTTATGTGGTCCCAGTTTGTTCATCTGATTGCCTCACAGTTTTGAATTTGTAATAATATCATAAAATATTCTTCTGTGCACTGACTGAAATAAAAGCCACTTGAGTGGTTTTAAATGCATTTGTTAAAGTAGAAATACCAAAATATAATCTAGTTCATTGTGCATGAATAAGACAGCAGGCAGCAGTTCCAAAACAATAGATTTTCAAGACCTAAATTTACAAAAATGTTTGTTTGTTTGTTTGTTTTTTTAGCTGCTCATCTGAACAAGTGACTTTTCTTGTTAATATTCAGACAAGAACTGTCTCTCTTATTGGTAATCTGTATTGATAGAAAACTTTGAAATAAATTGTTGATTTATTCTATCAATTCACACAGTTAATAATAGTAGTGCTAGACATCTTTTCAATGATATATAATAATGCATTGCAAACAATATTAACTTATTTTATTCACTTTGTGTCTTTCATTGTTTCATGTTGATCTGACTCTTCTGGTGATTTGGACTTCTGATAAATACACCAATGACAGTTTACGCGATTTCTCTGTGATTCACCACTTGAGGTATGAAATCACCTTTAACACTAAATCTTTATATTATTTAAATACAATAAATAGTTTATTTTCACTATCTTAATGTTTGCTACTATATTTATAATAGAGAAAATGAAATGTTCCCAATTTCATTAATTTAGCATTAAATTAATTTTGTTATTGTTGATTTAATTCTTTGAGTTTCACTTGAAAGAAATTGATGAATTTTATTTTATTTTTGTTTATTTGATGAATACATTACTTAAGGTTGAAGTGCACATTCTTTAGCTTCGTATTTCTGTCTATCTGTGAACAGTTGATGAGCTTTTTAATACTTGACTATTTTATTTTATTTTATTTTACATCCATATTGCTGTCAAACGATTCTGGACAGGTCACAAACATAAACTAGTGATGTGTTAATCTGACTTCAAAGTTAAGCAACATAGGTGATATAGGTGTATAGGTGATTTCTTAGGAACTGTAAACAGAATTCTATGACATGCACAAGGGAGGGAATGTCAAAATGAGTATTACATCAGTGCAATATGACCTGCCCCTTTTGCATTTATATCATAAAATGACAAGCACATTGTCAGATTCTGCAGATTCCTCTAACTGAGGAATCTGATGAATACACGTTCAGTAAATTTTATTTATCTGGAGCTATAATTCGATATAGTCATACTATAATAATATTACAAATTAGCAACAATGGTATATTGGAAGATCTGCAAGAAACACTATTTGCCTGGAAGCAAGAATTGGTGGAATCATAAAACAGACGAAGTAATACAAATATAGAAACCAAAGTGCTCTGGGACTTTAGAATTCAATAAACACCTGCCACATAATACTTCAGACTTAACAGTTATTGCAAAGAAGGACAAAAAAGTTTGAATAGTGGACATTTCAATACCTGGAGAAAATCACAAAATACAAAGATCTACAAATAGAAGTAGAATGAGTGTGGCAAAGTAAAACAAAAATAGTACCAGTAGGCACCATTTTGAATACCATCGGCATTGACAAAATCACCATTACTCAATTGCAAAAAGCAATTTGCACCTTCAAACAACAATATTTGTCTGTACAATTTCCTTAGATACACACACACACACACACACACACACACACACACACTATTTGTCTTCTCTGATCAAATTTAGTCTGTTGTATCTCCACAATTAACGCTAACATGGGTTTGACTGATGTCAGTTTGCTGATCAATCTTATCTGCATAACATTCCTATACAGTTATAAGTGGCTAATTTAAAGTTTGAGAATAAATTGAGCTTCTGAACAAGACATTTCTACTGAAGTCCTGCTAATGATGTTACCTAGTCTAGTAATGAAACATTTGGGAGCTAAATGGCAAGCTGGGAGAGTAAACCAGTGCCAAAATTGAGTTTCTTTCAGCATCAAGACCGTTAATTATTTTTTCAGATATCATTGAATTTTGTTTGTTTGTTTGTTTGTTTCCATTTGACTGCCTCTTGACTCCATCCAACTCTGGCCAGTTCACAACAATAAAAGCATAAAAAGGAGAAAAATATAGAAAATTAGCCAAAACAAGTGTAAAAATTACAAAATAATCACAATCCAGCAATAAAACAGAATGTACATAAAACATCACAAATGTCCCATCCAGCCTAGCCCAGTGACTGGATAAAAAACTAGATTAGCAAGGCTTTCTAGAATATCATTACAATGGGAGTTGAAAGGATATTGGGGACCTCATTCCAGAATGTCACATTACTAAAAGGGAGAGAGAGAGAGAGAGAGAGAGAGAGAGAGAGAGAGAGAAGATCTCCCCAAATTCTGGCTGCATTTTCACTCTGCCAACTGCAGTATCAGCAGCCAAAACTACTAAAATGCAATTCCCCAGGCATTAAAAGGCTGTCTGGCTCTGCTTCAAGGGCAAGTACTGGACTCTGTTTAAAAAGCATTGTAACTTCTTTTACAATATTGTGACCAAAATACATGGAGGCAAAGAATAAAGCAAAGAATAAAGAATAAATAGATTTAGTCTGTTCTATTTTGGAAAAGATAAATCTGAAGTTCACAAAGCAGAACGGAATCTATAAGAAGTCTTATACTTGAGCACTTTTCTTTCTTTTTTTAAAAACACAAATATATAAATCAAAGAAGGCTAACAGTTTCAACATTGTTTTTTGCTTCTTGAAAACAGAGAGCCCAGCCTGGAGAGTTAATGCTAGTTTAAGGTCAAGGCTCCTGATGACTTAATATCTAGTGGTTAAAAGAACTTTTTTGTAGACCTAAAGAGTTAACTACCACATGAGTATAATGAAATTGTCAAGTTACAGTAATTGCACCGGTAATTTGAGATGTTGCATTTTGAATGAAGCCATGTGTGGAGAGTTTGTTGTTTTCCTTTGCTGAATCTATCCTTACCTTTTTCTTTCTTTTTTAATATTTCTCCAAGTTATGAAGGCTAGTCAGAATCATTAGACTTAATAGAAAAAGAGCTTTTATCACCTCGTCAAGTAAAACAGCAGATCCCCATTATTTTCCTTCTTTTGTATAGCTGTAGGGTTGCTTATTTGTACTTGGTTCTATGTGTATTTTTAACTTATGAATCTTGAATTGAATTTTGTGTGGCACTTCTTGCATATGTTTCTGATTAGATGTAACTAAATAAAAAAGGGTTACATATTCAAGGCCATAAAACTTTTGAACAAACTACATATGCCAGTTAAAAAGGGTACATCTCCCTCTTTTTCAGTATAATACATGCATGCAAACACAAAAGCAGCTCTGAAAACTTTGGAGGGTACAGAGTTTAAATGTTAATTTGAGACTCCTTTATATACATCCTATTTTCTTATTGCATTCCCTTTTAGAATCATTGTTTTCAATTATCAGTAGCTCAATTTCAGCAATTAGTTTTCTTACCCTTAATGGAAAAAAAAGGTGAATTCGTGATCATTTCACATTCTGATCTTCTCCAAGTGTGAGATTCAGGGCTGTTTCACATACCTTAGCATTGTTTGGCATGTATAGTTGTATCAATTATACATTTATTGGACAGGAAAGGTTCAAAGTGTAATTAAACTGAAAGGTATTTTTATTGTTCCCCTTCAATTTTAAATGAAAGCTAGTCAAAAATAGTTTTAAATAAACACATATTACTTCTTAAAAATTATCAAGTGCCCAATATAATGTTATGTGTTATAGTCTTGGAAGTAAGTTCTTCAGGATTTCTTAGAGCCTGCATCCAAAGGAAGGTTCACAAAATTTTAGTTAAGACAGGCTAGAGTTTCATTGTTCTGATCGAGATGTAAACATATTTTAATAGGAGATCAAAGGATGAATATCAAAAGAAAGGTAGAAACCTTCTGAGATTAGTGGAGGAAAGGAAGGTTTTGGGTGGACTGAGAACAGTGGACTGGTAGGATATGCTTCTGTCAGTGACTAAGAGTAGGGAGGAAAGGGGCTGAGAAGATTGTATATACTGTGCTAATCAGTTGACAGTTGCTGAGGGAAGGGGAAAAAGCTACTTGGAAGCTTGGATGTGGGTAAGCTGCTGGAATATACTGCCCTGGAAATACATACTAGCCTTGGTTTACATGCCCTGTCCAGATTTTATTTTATATGAAACCTCAGTCAGAATGTTCCCAAGTTTTCCACCAAACCGGCTGACCTGAATGGTTTCTCCAGATTCTGAAAGAAAAAATTTTCTTAAGTCATAAGAGTTATAAAAAGGCAGATTTCAGTTGAACGTTAGGGAAATGTTCTAAAGTTCAAAGCAGTTTGACAGTGAAATCAATTTCCAAGAGAAACTGGTGAGCTCCTCAGTAGCTGGATCATTCAAAGAAATACTGACCACCCATTTGTTGAGATGCCTTAATCTGGATTACTTTGCTAAGTATGGAATTGGACTCAGTGAGTTGGACTCACTGCTTAACTGCCTCCAGTAACTTAACCAGATATAATTTAAATTGTAAAGATATTGCCTGATATAATAAATTAAGGATTTTTTGATTTTTTTTTAAGTGTAATTGGATTTTTAAAAGTTGGAATGGCTTGCAGACCTGCTGATAGTTCTTAAGGGCTCTCTAAAGACAGTGACTCTCTGCAATGAGTAATAGGGGAGGGATAGAGGAATTCAAAGGAGAACTTGACTTTTTTTAAAATTCTCATTGTGTCTTAGTTGGAGGTCTGCAAGAAGCAAGAATCTGGAGAAAAGAATTTCATGTGTTTGTGCCTAAAAATCCCCAGGGGAACTGGAACTAGTACAGTTGTCAGGGTTCATTTAGCCATGTGAGGGATCATTTATTTCTTTTATGTGCTGTTGGCTCAGTAGTGGGTGTTTTTTTATCTGTTCCAATTCTGCAATTCTTACCTCTTTGTTTCCTCAGACTGCTTACGGATTTCTGAGTGCTAGCTTTGGGGCAGATTTGAACCTTATGGAATTTGTTATAATTGAATTCTCTCCAATCCTTATTGTGTTACCTTTTTTTAAAAAGCGCCATTTTTCTACTCTAGTACTGATTGAAGTATCTAGGCTATATAATCCAAGACCACTTAGACCACAAGACCACTTAAAATGGGAGCCATCTACTTAAAAGTTTCTTCCTATGGAAGGAGGATGTCCTATTCTGATACATCCAGATCCTAGGTAAAGGGGCATCTCCTCATATGAGAACAGGTAGTAATATAACTATCTAAAGTGAAACATTTTAACCTGAAGAAGAGCCACATCCAGATAAGCCAGACTTGAGGGCGGTGAGTGTGATTCCCAGGGTGGTTTAGTGTAGGCATCTCTTCTCTTCAACTGGTTTAATTGGCATAATAAACTAATAAACTAAAAGTTTATTATGAACACATTTTTCTGGATTGCTAGCTGTCTTAGAATAAACACATATTTGCCTGGGATGCATCTTTAAGGAGGAGCCAATAGGTACAACAAGTGTGTACCCATATATACCCTGAAGTATGGTTTCTGAAGAACTGCTAATCACTATTTGGTGGCAACCTGAAGCTAAGAAAATTACTTGAATATACTTGCTAAGTTAATTAAATGCAATTAATTAAATGAGCATACTGACTTTTCAACATGGGTCCAATCACAGTACATTCAAAACAGTTTACATAAGCATAATTATTGTATAAATTGGATTCATCATGTTAAGACTCATCAAGTCCATTTAAACCATCAGATCCAACCTCAGTACATAAAGTGATTGCCTTGAATGTTAATTTTTTAAAACAAACGAGAAGTAGCAAAGAAAAGTCAAAAATTGATTCACAGACTGCACTAAGTCAATGCAGGTTCTTCAGTTTTGCCACGTTTATTGTGTGGGGCTCAGTATCAATGAGCAAGACTTGTATGGGATCTTCACATAAATATCCACAGAGGTATAATAGTCCAAGGCTTGACTGGCATTAAAGAATGAATTGGTTTAACTTCATAGCAATTCAGCATATTTTTAACTTTCAGTTAAAATGTGAGGAAAATTACAATTTTCAGCTATAACTGTGTTCTAGACAACATAAATCAAAAGAGCATTTAATCGTGCCATTAATATTTGACAGGTGTTAACAAGTTCAAATTAATTTTTGGGAGTAAAATATTTGATTAAATCTAGTTTTAATAATTCTGTTATAACTAATTGAAAATGTTGTCAGATCTGTTGAGTGAAAAGCTGCTTGTGACAAGATACACACAGTAAAACAACTGATTTGAATACAATTAATTTGTGATGAATACTATAAGACAGGGGTGTCAAACTGCCGGCCCACAGGCCGGTTTCATTATACCAGAGTCGCGCCAACTCCATTGCCGGCAACGGTGAAAAAGCTCCGATACGTTGCGCAATGTCATGTGACATCGTGAGTTTGACATGTCTGCTATAAGATGTAAAGAGTCCATGTGGTCTTAATGGTATCATAGTTTTGTCCTGTATCTTATAGTTAGTTTCCCATTTTACAAGAACAAATTATTTGTGAATAGTACCTGTTATTTTACTGATCTATTCTCCCAAATCTATGGGTAATCAACTCCCATACAGTACTTACAATAACTTAACAGTATTTATTTAAGAACTTCTACTCCACTTTTCATTGTCATCAGAGAAGGTTCCAAAGATGGTTTAAGCAGTATCAGGAAATAAAGGATAATCCCTTCATTTAAACTTACAAACTGAAAACACAAGAAATGTAAGGAAATCAGAATGCAAAGGGAAGAAGGAGGAGGAGGAGGAGGAGGACACCATTTAGTGTAGAAATGGAATTTCAAAATGTGAATTCCTCAGCAGCATACATAAAAGACACTAACCATTTTGCTATGAACAAATTGGCAAGAGAGAAAGTAAAATGTTAATGAGTTCATACTGGTAAACATACTGAATATGTTGTGATCTTTATAACTACAGTATTACTAGATATATTGTTTAGAAATAATGTTTCATCCAATTGTTATTTATCTTGACACTAGCCACTGCTGATAGAACACATTCTCTTCTGCAGCCCCCATTTTCCCTTCAAATCTGCTCTGGAATGTTGAAAGCCCTTTAAAGCATATGTAGGAAAAAATAAGAACAAAAACAGCTTGGGAAAATCCTGTTGTGTGAATGTAAACCATTTGCACAATATTGAATACTGCCTCCATCTCACTATTTCAAATTTTTATCATTTTGCTCCTTGTGGAAGAACTAACTGTAGCCTTTATTGTTGATTAGGAACCTTTTTCTCAATATTTATGTATTTGCCTTTTTAAGTATCATTGTTTTGTTGTGTGATAAATCTTTTTTCCCCTTTTTGCTAACAGCAATTTTAAAAAGTCATACTGAATAAAAACAAGATTTTTCTATTCTGATCTTAACTTCCTAGGCAGAACATTTACCAAATGGTCCAGATTGTGGCTATGGTTCTTTCCACCAGCAATATTGGCTCAAGGCAAAACTAATTGCTGTTGGTGTAATTGACATTCTTCCAAAGTGTGTATCCTCTGTGTATCTCTACTATGATCCTGATTTTTCTTCTCTGTCTTTGGGTGTCTACTCTGCTTTAAGGTAAGGTGATATGTTCAAAATCCTTGCATATTTTTGCATTTAAAAGTATTCAAATCTAATCTAATCTAATGACATATCTAATGCAGGTAGCGTTCATTTAATGATGACAATTGATATTAGCAAATCAGTCGCTAAGAGATGTAGTCACAAAGTGGAAAATCATGTCATAGTGACTATGCTTACAGGTGTACTTCAGCTTTCCTTTGTTTTACAGTGTTAGAACGATACAATCTCAAGCAGTGGGTGAGCCCAAATGGCAGGAAGGTTTCTTGAATTCAACTTAGAGCAAACTGGGTAAAAGGGCACATAACATTTTCCCCCTACTACCCCAGCCTTTGGAATGTTCATCCCAGTGCTGGGACAATTAAGAAGAAGCAAGAAAAAAATTAATGTTTGTATTTATTTTCATTGGAGAGGAAAGGAGAGAGTAAGCAGGCATATAGTGGGGAATACATGTCAAGAGGAATGAAAGGTGTGCAGGACAGAGGGGTTGCAGAAGAAGATCAGGTCAGGAGGATGTGCAAGACACATAGATTGGGAAAGGTACAAGGAGGTTGTGAAATACACAGGTTGGATAGAATGTGCAAGAGCACAGGTTGGGGGAAAAGGCATGAAGAAGCAAGGGAGGCTTGGGGAAGGTACGTGGAGATATTGTACATTCACAGTGTGTGTTTGACTCAGTTATTTTCCTAAAGAAGAAGATACAGCAAAGATTTAAATTTAAATTTAAATCTTATTGAATACAAGTTAAACATCCATAGTTTTATGAATCATAGTAACTTGTTGTTACTATTTTATTATTTTTTAAACTTTTAAAAGTTTCCTATTAATTACTTCACATTTGAGTTTCATACTAGCATCTTGCCAGGACGACATGCAAAACTTTTTTTAAAAGTAAAATATTTGGAATTTTTATGTAGAATTCCTTATTTAAATGTAATAAGTTCTCAACATAAAGCAAAGTTTAGGTCATTTTATTTTATTATATGTATGTTTATTGTAGATCTGTTTGTATCTCTGAAAACAATTTTTATGGTATTATAGTTTGATACATTTTGGATTATTTTTATTTTACAGGGAAATTGCTTTTACCAGGCAACTTCATGAAAAGGCCTCTGATCTAAATTATTATTACATGGGATTTTATATTCATTCATGTCCTAAAATGCGATATAAGGTAAGATACAATTTTAATTATTAGAATTCAGCCTAATTGATTTTTCAATACGATTAGGACAGATTTGTATATTCTCAATGTCTCCTGCTTTGCTTGGTCAAAAAGAATTGTCTGTAAATTGGCTGGTGCTGGGTAAATGGAGAATAAAGACTTATGTTTCCCAAATAGTTGTCCCATGCCATCTATCAAATCTTTTTTTAAAAAAAAATGAGGGAACTTTCAAAACAGATCATAATAATGGATAAGGATATCCTGTTCAAATGAAAAAGAAAAATCATGAACATTACATAGATCTAAACCTTGAGCATACTTAAAATAATTATTTGGATTCTGGATTTGATACTCCTCAGCCTAATCTAACAAGGACATGTTTTTATAAGTAAAATTTGAATGTTGAATAAAGTAAGGATGGCAATTACACTCTTTTATTATTATACTATTTTATATTATTATACTATATTATTATATATATTATTATACTATTTTATATTATTATACTGTTTTCTTTCCCAGATGCTAGTGTTAATGTCCTATGAGAGCTCTTTGGTTTGGCTAAAAAAAGCCCAAATCCTTTTAATGTTAACTGAGCTTTTCTTCAGTTGCTAAAATGCAGTGCTGTTTAAAAATGGGTTAGCATCTGCTGACTGAGACAGAATGTGACCTGACAAAATGGATTTTTAGTGTTCTCTATTCTTTCCATTTACAAATATATTTTTCTGTAATTTTGTGAAGATCTGATGATCCAGTTTTTGGCAAATATTGTTAGTTTGAATATAGTCTTCCTAGTTTTGATATCCATGAGTTTACTGAAATTATTTAAACCAATAAAATATTGGTAAGAAATTGAAATATGGAGCTTATGAAGTCCAAGGGGTTTCTGCTGGATTCCTTACTCTGCAGGAATATGCTTTTAGTAGATTAAACTATTTATCTAACTAGCTCCACATTGATGACTATGTTCTTTAATTCACATATTCATACATATCCTTCCTCAAGTTTTTTTTAAACGTATTTATGACATACTATGCTAGTTCTCAACCTAATTCAGGAATACAAATTTTTTTCTTTAGTGCCTTTTTCTCTTCTTAAATTTTATTTTGTTAATATAATTCAATATATTTAAAGTATTTTAAAACATAAATACTCCCTTGACTTTTTGAAGAACAAATTTTGGGAATTTCAATATCTTGTATTAATAGAAATAATCCATAGGTCTATAATAGAGAAGTGGGCAGATAACAGCCTCCAGTAATTTACACTTTTGTTCATTTAGTTAGAATAGTTATAAAGCAACTTTTGAAAATTAAAAGCCATTTTAAGGATTTTAAATTGGATCTGTGGACAATGACTGTGCAGCATAACATCTACCAGACTATAGATTTTTAAGGTCAAGGAATTTTCCAAGATTTATTGGCATTTTGTACATTTTCATGCAAATACATTTCAGTTTCATTCCCAGTATTGCTTTTGTTTAATCAACTGATTTTATCTTCTTGAAAACTTTTACATTAGGTTTGTATTTTTAGAACAAATGATAGCTTACATGAATATATTTCAGCATTCTTAAAAAAGCAGATTACTTCAATAGAATCTTTTAAAGGAGCTTAATTTAAAATGGCAGAAAGACAATAGAAAATGTAATTAGTTTAACAGATAAGCCCAGGTTATTGTCATGAGATAGCTTGATATCAGATGGCGAGAATAGATTCCAAAAGATTAACAAAGAAATAAAAGGCCAATTCATCTGTGATTAATTATTATATTACTTTGGATAGGCTGTTGTCATAAGCAGAATGTACTTTTTGAACCAATTTTGATCACTTGGGCTTTGGGAGATTCAGCAGCTTGAAAAGTTGTACAAAGGAATTTTAGCAGTTTTAATCTCTTGAGCCCTGGCTCCTTCGTAGTTCCATGAGTTTGGAATTTAGTTAACCTTTTTCGCTAAATTAGCTTTGCTGCCTAAGCAGAAACGGAAAACCACAGCTGAACAGAATCCCTACAGGATGTTGTTTACCTACGACCTCCTGCTCAAACCTATAATTGTGAGCCTGCCATTGTAACACTGAAAAGATTGCAAATCTTTTGCAAGCCCTAACACAATACAGCTTTCATTTTGTATCTTCCCGAAGGATTATTTGGTCAGCATAATTTCATTTTATGTTTTAGCTGATTTAAGATGAAAATCAAATGCTTGGCTCATGCACTGATACGTACTAGCAGTGCCAGAGTCCTGTGGCAGCAATGACCTATTACTGGACTGCACAAGCATTTTTTAATGAAAAGCTACAATAATTGTTTTGGAATCCCTCTTGATCACATAATTGGGTGGTTGAGGCACTCAAATGTACAAATGTTCTGTTGCACAACACAAACGTTACAGACTTAAAAATTACAATTATAAAAAATAAAATGTTAATTACAGCAATGGAACAATATATCAGTGTCCAACTAACTGATAATCTGGGTGTGGGGAAAATGAGTGTGGCCCTGGGGTTTGCCAAAAGTCATTGTTATGAACAGGAAATTATTTTGATAATGCAATAAAATCTGTATTTTGTAATATTTCTTGTATGGATTTTTAGTTAAATGGTTATGATCTGTCCAACTGTAGGAATGCAAGATGAGTCTCATATAAATTGAATAAATAGATAAAGAAACTGTAATCCCAAAGGTGCTGCTCAAAAGGCAACAGTTGGACTCTCTTGTTTTTTGTTTTTTTTACTTAAAAACATTTAGCTTCTCATCCAAGAAGCTTCTTGGATGAGAAGCGAAATGTTTTCAAGGAAAGTACCCCCAAAAAAGTCTTGTTACCTTTTCAATGGCACCTTGAGACAACTGTAAACTGGATGACTGAGAATCTCCATAGAAGGCAAACTGCAGGGTAAGTACAGTAGAAATTTTGCCTGACCTTAAACTGACATGGCTTGAATTCTTTACATATGAGGAATAAATGAAAAGTGATGCTTTCATCTCATAACTTTAGATACAATTGACATATTTTAATACATAAACCAGAAAAATAATCCTTGGAATTAGCCCTTTTGTTACCTGTATTTACTTATCATAATCTTTGCCATTAATTATACAGTTCTGCAAATCATAGATAAGCTTCTAAAGCCCGAATGAGAGAACTTTGTCTCTTCAGTCAGATCCTGACAGTCATTTTTGCTTATTTGAGACAAACATATGCCCTCCTCAGAGTATTCTGTTTTGAGAAAAGGTGGAAGCTGCTTGTAACAGAATGTATGTATGTATGTTGCCTATTAGATGGCATGTAAGGTATAGCATTGCCATGTGGCAATGAAATTTCTTTTTATGCTTCTGATCTCAGCTTATTTTTATTTCGAGTGTTGCAGTCTAAGTTAATAGTAGTGCAAGGTTTAATTTCATGTTCATATGTCTCAAAAAAGCAAGCAAACCTATACCGATAACTTCTCTTGCAAACCCAGACCACTGCATGTTTTTCCTCAGATTTTTATAATATATATATACATACATATATATTTGTTTTCTGAGGTTTTCGCGGGTATTTGTATATAGGTCTTTGGTTGTTCGGGTTTTCTCCCGCGTAAAATTGGAAGTGTCTTGGCAACGTTTCGACGAAGTCACATTCGTCATCTTCAGGCTGGTGTTTTTAGCTTCTTGCTTTGAGCAGCAATGTGTGGTTTTAGCTGTTTCTTCCTTTTAACTGCCAGTGAGGGTATGAACTGATTGGGTGGGAGCTTGGCTGTGTTCTGATTGGGTGGAGGTGTGTTCTGAATGGTTAGGGGCTTGGCTGTGCTCTGATTGGCTGGGGGAGTGTTCTGTTTGGTTGTGCTCAGGTTAGTCTGAGTTGCAGAGGGGTTTAAGATTTTGGGTTAGGGAGTCGTTTGTCAATAAGGGCAGGTTTCCAAATGGCTGGTAGGCGGGAGGTATCATCTCGCTTGTTCATGCTGTGTGGGCGTTTTTCTATCTCGATGGCTTCTCTGATTATTCTGTTATTAAAATGTTCACTTTTGGCAATGGTTCTGGTATTTTTAAAGTCAATTTCATGTCCTGTGGCTTTAAGGTGTTGGACCAGGGAAGATGTTGGTTCCTCTTTTTTGACTGAGTTCTTATGTTCTTCAATGCGTGCACTTATTCTTCTGTTGGTTTGTCCGATGTATGTGGTGGGACAAGTGGTGCATGGGATTTCGTATACTCCTTGATTTTCTAATTCAATTTTATCTTTGGGGTTTCTAAGGATGGTGGATATTTTTCTGTTTGTGCAGAATGCTGTTTTGATGTTGTGTTTATGGAGGATCTTACTGATTCTGTCTGTGGTGCCTTTTATGTATGGGAGGAGGGCTTTGCCGTTTTCTTGTTCTTTGTCTTGGATTTTAGTGGGGGTTTCTTTTTGGATTAGGTTTGTAATCTTATTTCTATGGAATCCATTGGATGTTAGTACATTGGTGAGAGTGTGTAGTTCGGGTTTTAGGTGTTGTTCGTCAGCTAAGCGTTTTGTTCTGGAGATGAGTGTCTTGGCTACAGAGTTGATCTGTGCTGGGTGGTGGTGTGAGAGAGCGTGCAGATAGCGGTTTGTGTGTGTTTTCTTCTGGTAGATGGTGTGTCCTAGGGAGCCATTGGATTTCTTGTAGACTAAGACATCCAGGAAGGGAAGTTGGTTGTTAGCTTCTGTTTCCATGGTGAACTGTATTTTGGGGTGTAGGCTGTTGAGGTGTGTGAGGAAGTTGTCCAGTTTTTCTTTCCCATGTGGCCAGATTATGAAGGTGTCGTCTACATATCTGAGCCAGAGTTTGGGTTTGTGATCCGATTTTTCTAGAGCTTGGGTTTCAAAGTGTTCCATGTAGAGGTTGGCAATGACAGGTGAGAGGGGTGATCCCATGGGTGCTCCTTCTGTTTGTTTGTATTTTTGTCCGTTATAGATGAAGTATGTGTTGGATAGGCAGTGGTTGGTCAGATCTAAGATGTGTTTGGGGGGGTTATATTTGTTTTGAATAGCTGTCAAGGCTTCTTTGATAGGCACTTGGGTGAAGAGGGATATGACTCTGTAGCCAAGACACTCATCTCCAGAACAAAACGCTTAGCTGACGAACAACACCTAAAACCCGAACTACACACTCTCACCAATGTACTAACATCCAATGGATTCCATAGAAATAAGATTACAAACCTAATCCAAAAAGAAACCCCCACTAAAATCCAAGACAAAGAACAAGAAAACGGCAAAGCCCTCCTCCCATACATAAAAGGCACCACAGACAGAATCAGTAAGATCCTCCATAAACACAACATCAAAACAGCATTCTGCACAAACAGAAAAATATCCACCATCCTTAGAAACCCCAAAGATAAAATTGAATTAGAAAATCAAGGAGTATACGAAATCCCATGCACCACTTGTCCCACCACATACATTGGACAAACCAACAGAAGAATAAGTGCACGCATTGACGAACATAAGAACTCAGTCAAAAAAGAGGAACCAACATCTTCCCTGGTCCAACACCTTAAAGCTACAGGACACGAAATTGACTTTAAAAATACCAGAACCATTGCCAAAAGTGAACATTTTAATAACAGAGTAATCAGAGAAGCCATCGAGATAGAAAAACGCCCACACAGCATGAACAAGCGAGATGATACCTCCCGCCTACCAGCCATTTGGAAGCCTGCCCTTATTGACAAACGACTCCCTAACCCCAAAATCTTAAACCCCTCTGCAACTCAGACTAACCTGAGCACAACCAAACAGAACACTCCCCCAGCCAATCAGAGCACAGCCAAGCCCCTAACCATTCAGAACACACCTCCACCCAATCAGAACACAGCCCAGCTCCCATCCAATCAGTTCATACCCTCACTGGCAGTTAAAAGGAAGAAACAGCTAAACCCACCCATTGCTGCTCAAAGCAAGAAGCTAAAAACACCAGCCTGAAGATGACGAATGTGACTTCGTCGAAACGTTGCCAAGACACTTCCAATTTTACGCGGGAGAAAACCCGAACAACCAAAGACCTATATACATATATATATATATATATATATATATATATATATATATATATATATATATATATATTTAATGTGGCCTCCATCTTCTAATCAATATTGGGTGGCTTCCAATCAAGAGTTAAACCAACATATAAAATCATATTAAAACTATAAAACTAAACAGAAACAGCCATGCCAAACCCTCTTCCCAAGGGACTGTACTGCTGGGATGGCTGGCCATGATGCAACCCTTGAGGCAGTACTTGAGAATGGCAGCGCCAGTGTCGCTGGGATTGAAGTAAAAGCTGGGATAGTAGCAGCCGGCCGAGACTGTGGTGAGTGGGTGGAGTTCAAGAGGAGTCAGTCCCTTACTTTACTAAAGATTGGATCTGGAAGGATTAGGTCACGATTGATTTGGATTGGGCTAGGTCCTCACCTAACCAACTGATGAGATTCGGTTAACAATGGCAACCGGGACTGCTGGGATTGCTGTTGGTAAGCAATGTGGTCACATGACATTGTGCTTAACACCTGCATCACTTTTGACAGAAAGTCTAGTCCCAATTACTATTGTTAATTGAAGGCTACTTGTATGTGTCAGAGCTTCTAACATGATAATATTGACTTCTGTCAGAGAATTACAACATTGGAAAGATTATATTCTATTTAAGGCTCATATGTTATTGTTGGATCCTTGAGGATAATAATGCTATTCTCTACTGCATGGGCCATAAGAAACAGCAACTGGACATTGCATTTGGAAGAGTCCATTGTTTTGTAATCATGGCTAATAAAATATCTTGTTATAATATGGAAGAATTCTCAGATATCTGTCATAATTTCATTGTTGAAAATGTTGGGATGAAGTCAAATTTTAAATGTTTGCTTTCTTAAATGTCACCCTTAAACTCATGTAAGATATCTCATGTAATTTTTCTTAGATACAGGTTCTGTATATAATATATAATTCGTGATATTCTAACACAGTAGTCTTGTTCCTATACATGTTCCTTTTCCTGTGGTAAAGTCGAGGTTCTACAAGTC
The DNA here is from genome assembly GCF_016545835.1 of Crotalus tigris. Lineage (NCBI taxonomy): Eukaryota > Metazoa > Chordata > Lepidosauria > Squamata > Viperidae > Crotalus > Crotalus tigris. The sequence goes on along the minus strand of NW_024096460.1, from coordinate 3,806,431 downwards.
GAGGTTGATTACTGGTGACTTCATATTGTTTATGTCAACAATTGTTAATGGTTGTTGCCTTCTGATATTTAGGGCTTCTCAATCAGACCAACTAATGTGCTAAGAAAATCTTCAGAGGGTTTTCTATATGCGCTATCCATTATAGGTTTGGTGTGGATTTTTTTCACTGTTAGCCTCCAGATTCTGGAATGCCCTCCCTAGTGAAATATGCTTGGAACCAACATTGTCTTTTCGGTATGAAGAAAATATTTGTGTATTCTTTTAGGCCATAAAAACAATAAAATATGTTAAATGCATATGTTACATAGATTATTTTAACTTATTCAGCCACTTATCGTAATATATATATATATATATATATATATATATATATATATATATATATATATATATATATATATATGTATGTGTATATATATATGTATGTGTATATATATATGTATATGTATATATGATTTTATATATGATAAGCTGTCCTTTGAAAGCTTGATTTTGAAAAGTAGTATACTTTGAAAAGTAGTATACTGCAGATACCGTGGTGTACAATTCCCAGAAAATTCAGAAGCATTCCAGTAGTCATAGATTATGAGACTTGCAATCTATAACTTCCAAAGGATTAGCTTGGATACACCTGTCCTAAAAAAGGACATATCCTCTGGGCTGTTGTAATGAATTCTGTGTATGTCCTACATAAGCTCTCTATAATCGTATTTCTAAAAGTGTAAGGGGCAGTGAGGGGGAAAAATGTAATATATAGTGTTTGAACTAGGACTATAGAGATTCATGGTCAGTTTCAGCCATGGAAGCCTAGTGAGTCACTCTGGATCATTCATTATTTCTTAGCCCAACATATGTCTACAGTTGCTTCTGGTTTAATTGTAGAAGTACATGTAAAGCATCTTTTTTTTAAAAAAAAAATATTTTTGAACCAACAAAACAAAACAAAAATATATTTCCCTTGGAAATATATATGCAGTATGTGTATCTGTAGGAACAAAGATCTTAAAATATGATTCTTGCTTGCATGAAAAATCTGTGGCCATATTATTATTCATGTTTTATATGTGAATGTCCTGAGGGTAATATCACTTAAGATGAAAGATAAAGTTAATTGAGAGTGTTTGTATGATGAATATTTCTGGTCTGTGAATGCCTGAACCAAATTCTTGGCAGCTTTGAGTAATATAAGACAAAATATTAGGTCAAAATTGCTTAAGATGGCTTGTTTGGTTGACCTGGAATTATAGAATGAAAACTTCAGTTTTCTGACATTTAGGAATAGAATCTGCGCTACCTTGGGATAGCTTTAAAGAAGACAGAAGTATTTGTCTTCCTTAGAAATATGTCAACATATATTTCTGATTAACCTCAGGAATGTAAATACTGTTTCTATTTTTTCAGCAGACAATACCTGTTTAGGTTAGATTGGACACATCCTTATACAAGTTTACACAATTTACCAAACATCTTTCATTTCAAATGTATAATATTTTCTTAATAGGATAACATAAAATATAGAAATAATAAATTGGCCTTTTATTTTGATCGCTTAAATATTATTTATTTCAAAGTTTGAATTTCAGGGTAATTGAGAGAAAAGCAAAGGAAGTTAACAGCCCCTGATTTGTTATGGGAAATTTGACTACTGCTGTCGAAAAGAGCTGCCAGAAAGATTAATTCCAGATTCACATAACATAGTAGAAATGAACTATTCTAGAATGACACACTAGGGAGACATTTATCACGACTAATTCATGCCCTACTAAACTAAGCTAATCAAGGCAAAATGCAAAGAAGTTAGTTGTGAATTATATCAAAATAGTGAAGACCTGCTATAATGCTTGTGATTGGTATGATTTACATTACTAAAACATGAATAGAGATGATTTCTGGAAACTTGTCATATAGACTATTTTAGCTTTTTTGGAACACCAATTCTGTATGAATGCATGTTTCATTATAGAATCTATTTTCCAAGAAAATGCAAAAAAGATGCAATTTGGTTATTTACTGAGAACTGAACTAATTCTTCATGCTTTCAAATACCTATAGATTTTTTTAGTTGATCCATGATCTTGTAGTTAGTATACAGCTTTTATTAAAGCTGTAATGCACTTCCTTATGAATCTGTTCAATTAAACATTCCCCCTACTTTTATGAAGTAATACTGAGATCAGTTATTTCCAGGCATTGAATGCTTATTGTACTATACCATTGTGCATAATGAAAAAGGTTTCATAATGAAAATACAGGTGGTCCTCCCTAAAATATACAGACCTTTGTTTACAGAGAAAATGATCCTCGCTGAGTTTTACTAATAGGCAGCCTGTAGAGTTGGTTTTGAGTTTGTGGGACATCCTAAAGTAGAATATAGTATCAGAATGTTCTCCAACTGCAGCTTATTAGTCAGATAGCTGAGATCAGTTCTGTTGTCTGCTTATTACAGATGTGTCATTAATATTGGCCAAACTATACCAAGAAGACATTATGCTTTAGAGGACTTGCTAGTAGTTCATAGGTTTAAACATTTAAATTGGATGAAAAAAATTACAATTTTTTGAAATAACATAGAAAGTAGGGAAAAAAGATAATTCTGATATTTTCTGCTTCTCAAATATTAAATATCAAACGTTATAGTATTTGAATTTTTACAGTAATTTGTCATAAATATAAGTAATTGCTTTCTTATTATTTCTCTGGAGAGCTCAATGAAGCCAGAGATCACATGGGAGAATGGGATAAAGTCAGCCCTTTTGGCAATTTAAATTGGGCCACATGCTGAAGTGTTTAATAAGAAAAAGATACTGTCATTTTGATTTACTAATGTGTAGTCTTAATTTAAGATAAAAGTATGATGTTTATCTTAGGGCAGTGTTTCTCAACCTTGGCAATTTTAAGGCATGTGGGCTTCAACTCCCAGAATTCCACAGCCAGCATTGCTGGCTGTGGAATTCTGTGAGTTGAAGTCCACATGCTTAAAATTGTCAAGGTTGAGAAACACTATCTTAGGGAAAGCTGTAGTTACAAATGAGAATAAATAGTGAGCCAGCAGTATCTGTTCTGGCAAAGTAAAACATAGAATTTGTTCTTAACAATTTGGAGTAATGTTACAAATTTCAAAAAACTTATTGTATTGACATTTCCCTTTCGTAGCTTTCTCATCACTCATATAAGAAAGCCTGTGTTATATAATAAAAAATAATTTTATTACCTTAGATAATATGGAAATAGTGCAGCATATAGAATGTATAAATGTAAGAAGTACTGAAAAGGAGACATAAAAGACAAAATTTAGCAATTTGTTTTGCTAAAAATTTATATGCCAGTGTTTTTTAAAGCTCCATTTTCAGAGTCATTAGATTTATTTTGCAATGATGAAAAAAAATAAAAGCAGTTAATAAACATGCAAAATGTTTAGAATAATACTGATTATTTTCCTTTATTTTTGTTATCCATATTTTTTACTATTTGGCTATTTAGAACTGTGTCTATACATGAAATCACTGGGATATTATTATTTTAGTTATAAATAAACATTCAGAGATCTGACCTCAGTAGAAAAACGATAAAACGTACTTCTGTCATCAGCAGTCTGGAGCCAAAGTACAAAAACTGCTGTAGACTAAATAGTATTTATTGGTCTTGAAAGGCTAATTACATAATCTTTTTATTACATTGTTTTAGCATAGGATGAAATACTAAAGAGTCTTCTGAGAGCTCTGACCCTTTTCAGGGCCTTGTAATTCATTCAGTAATGTTTTATGATCATATGATGTGTTGTTTATTATTCTTCCCCAGTGAAATTTCTGAACAATGTTGATAAATTCTCACATTAGAAAATTTTGGAGCATCAGTAAATACTCTTGTCTAAAAAAGTGAGAATCTTCTTGATAGCCAAAAATGTAGTAATCGTTTAGGATTGCTTTCTTCATACTATAGTAGACTTGTAGTTGGAAGGTGTCTTCTGAATTGAATGAACTTAAAACTCAACTGTAGTTAATTATTTCCAACCAGTCTGTGTAGGATAATGGTCAGAACTTAGATTAAAGAACTAAAATGTTCACATGAATTGTAGTTGTAATAATTGCATTAACTGGCTATGAATTTTTTTCTTTGTTATTCCTAACAAGAATTTATGGGACTTGTTCATAGCTAGTTACCTGTTCTTACCTATTACCTAAGGTAAGTTGTACTGCTACCTACTTGAGTAATGAAATGTCTACAACCAAACAAATAAGCTCATAGAGTTCAATCCTCAGCTACATATATTCTCTTCCATGGGAGTTGTATTGAATTCATGCATATGCTGCCTGAGGATTCACTCCTGCAGTTAAATATGCATCTGTAATGAATGAATTATTTATTTTTGTAAAGAATATAATAATCTGCAGCCAATTTTTGTCCTTCCTTGGTTCTATGCTGATTTTTCTAGTGTAGAAAATATGTTTCTGACACTAGAAAATCAGTGTCAGATAACATAAAAGATGTTTTTAAGTGGCACAAAATTAGAAGACATTTTGAAAAATACAATCACCATATGAGAGGTAATTCTTATACTGTTAATTAAAACTAAGGATTTTTACAGAATGTTAAACAAATTCTGTACGCATCATTGCAGTGTCATTTGATTGTTTCGAACTGCCCTCAATCTCTCAAACTCTTCAGGTCCATATGTTCCATAACCATTTCTTTTTGGGGGACACAGTTTTGTTAAAGTCTCTAAGAGAGCCAAGTTCAATGTAGCAGTTGAGGGTGTAAGTTCTAGCCCTGCCTTGGGCACGAAGCCAGCTGGGTGATCTTGGGCCAGTCACTTTCTCTTAGCCCTAGGAAGGGAGCAATGGCAAAACCACTTCTGAAAACTTGCCAAGAAAATTGCAGAGACATGCCCAGCCAGTCTCTTAGAATCAGACACAAATGAGTGGATGAAAACAAAACAACCCCTGCCTCCAAATTTACTGAGATATTGAAAAGAGAAAATGAGAATTTCATTATTATATTCCTATGAAGAAGAGGCCAGTTTAACAGAATCAAAATTAATACCATCTTCTTCAGAATAATAGGTAATAATAGGTAAAAACAAAGTGTATCTTTTAAAAAAAGAATTTAAGGATGCACAATAATTTATCTGGTTCCTAGTTGATAGCCTTTCAACTAACATAACCCGTTTATAATATTATATTCGGTATACTATTTTTGTTTTTCTTTCTTTAAAAGATCTGTAATTAAATCTCCAATCTACCCCCTTCCGCATTTGTAAATATAATCCTTTATCTATGCTGCTATCACAAAGTATTAAAAATATTTTTGACTGATTTATGGATTAGCAAGTGGATGTGTGGGTTAGACTTTTAAAAGTAAATGATGTGAGTAAGGCAACATTGTAATGTAATACTGAACAAATGTCCATATTAATTGTGATAAGTTTATTTCACATTAGACTATATTTTATGTGTGAAATCATACAACATTGTACAACTGCATACATTTCCATTTCTAGCAGATTGGATCTGATAATTTACCATCACCACATTCTGAGCCCTTGTACTCACTGCATGGTGGATTAGAAGTGTGAAAGAAAATTTAATCAAGGAGAGCAGTGGGTTGGACTAGAAGACCTCCAAGGTCTCTTCCAACTCTGTCATTCTGTTATATCTGTTATAACTGTTAGAGACTAGAAATAGACTGGAAGAGAGTAGGCTGAATATTTTTGTCTGCCACTTTTCAAACTTCCACTCTTTTGTGTAGCCATCTGACAACTTGAATTATTTATGCTTTAAAAAGAACTTACCACTTAAAATATTTGAGGTTTTTGAAACAGGAGCTTGGAAAATACCAGAATGTACTAGAAATCTGATTTATATGTTGATGAAGTAGGAATATAGTCAAAGTTGGCCTTTTGGAACTATACAAAGGACTTTCTTCTCTTCCCTTTCAAATGTCTCCTTTTCTTCTTTAGTTGATTGTATGAATTTAGACATTAATGTTAACCAAAGATTAGAGGGTTTAATCTTTAAAGATGGGACTGAGAAGGAACACATATACCTGGGGGGAAGGAAAAAAGGATTCCTATAAATTTCACCTATTGTTTTTAATAAATGTTGATCAATGAGATTTTATAACAGGGAGCATGAAAGCTTGTTATGTCATATACAATTGTTCTGAAGAATTGCACTACAATGAATTACTTGGTCCTATAAGCACTAATGATCAAAATAAAGAAAATGTTTATACACTCTTTTAACAGAGATTGGCAAAATGGTTCCCAATGCCACAATAATCTCAGGATTCCTGCATGGTGCTCAGAGGAATCTTTTGGTAAGCAAACCAGCACCACTGCCAGTAAAGGGGTTGGTTTTTAGTGACTTGTTGCCAAGCTCACTCTTTGAAGTAGTTGTTGGCCTCTGTCTTAATCATAAGTATGTATCTGTATGTATGTGTTTGTATAGAAGTCTATTCTGAAATATTTCACTAGAATGAATATAGTGCTAGCTTTCCAAATCAAAAATGATCAGCAAAAGGATCTGTTCTCATTCCTGATATTTCGAAACAATAAAAACATCCTAAGTCAGTGTTTCTCAACCTTGACAATTTTAAGGCATGTGGACTTCAACTCCCAGAATTCCTGTCCTAAGTCATCAAAATAGAAATACTAGACAGGGTTGTTTTTTTTTTTTTTTTTTGCTGTTCTAGGCCCAAGTTTAAGTGTGCCCGGGCTTTCCAGAAATATATGTTCTGGAATGTTGAATGTGAAGCCAGATACTGTAGCTCTTTTGCTCTTTGACATATGAGAATAAATTATATATAAAATGAGGCTGCAGAATCATACTGGGCCTTGTCCTTAAGACTGCCTAGCACTGTTTCCTAGCATGACTGTATAAGGCATGGGCATCCACAAAGAAGGTCCAGTGCATGCAAACTCTTCCTGCGTTCTGGAACCTTGATCATGCAACAGCCAAGATATACCCAAAATAGTTGGAATTTTTTTTGTTCCTACTTCAGTACTGCTTTACTCTGTGTGATGCTAACTAAGCAGAGTTTGTGAAAACAGAGTTGCTGAACTTAGTTGCAAAGACCTCTCTTGGATGGATAATGCTATCTCTGTTTATGTAATTAAATCAGGGAGCAAGGGTCTGCTGTTGTATTGTGCTGATGGGATTCTGCTGGTGTCCTCTTTCAAGGAAACGGCTGAATTTAATAAACCTTTGGATTGGCTCACATTTTCTCATGCCTTTGCCTTATTACATTGCTGTTGATAATTTTAGGGTATTTTGTTTATGTAATGTTAAAATTCCTCTTTAAAGCAGCTGTCTGGAAACTGAGATGGAGGCCTTAATTCACTTTTAATAAAAGATCAATGGGTTTATTGTGGAAAATAGAACACAGATGTACACTGTACCTGATAAAAGAATTAAATGTGTCTTTAACCTTCTCTGTTTGTTCTGTGCTACTGGTATTTGACCCTCTTTGATTTTTTTGTAACTATTATCTTTCTTTGGTGCTTTTATTTTTCATATTTGGCTTAGTCTGTAAAAACATACCCCACTAACATACCCTCATCTCAAATACTCACCAAATCCCTTAGATTTTCCAAAATATTTTAAAAGTAAATCTTCAGACTTAAGTTTCATTAAAAACTTTGGCCTTGCCTTGGAACAGAAGTCCAGCGATGCTTTTAGCATAGAAAGTAGAATGCAAAGGCTGGCAAAGTGAGAATACTTCAATTAAAGACTCCTTAAGGCAGAACTGCCAAATTTGCTTCCAGAAGTTTCCAATTAAATATCCAGCCTTGTCTGAATGAATGTCATATGTAAGTTTTTCTTTCTTTCAGTCTATCTTTTACAAAAGGAAACTAGTGACAAGAGAGGTTGGTTGAATGTCTTTTTAGATGAAGAAGACTAAAAAAAGAGAAATAAAGGCGAGATCAATTAATTACTATAGCTGAAATTTGCCTCTAGAATAAATCTGTGTGAGATATTCTTCTTCGTCAGGAATATTTTGCCTTCTTTGTCCCATCATAGTGGAATGTGTGGGATGAAACAAAATGTAATACAAATGCTTTGCCTACTTCAAAAGAGCCATTTAGAAAGAGACAACTTTATAGTCAGAGGATATCTCCTAAACAGTAAGATGCACACATTATGCCAGATAATTGTGGAGACATGGTGTTCTGTTTCTGTTCTGCTGCTTGACCACATGATAAGCTATTCCTTCTGCCAAGAGCAGAATTGTGATTTGATGCACCACTATGATTTTCTCTAAGTGAATACATATGGCCTGAGTGGCTCATAAAGAGGAGTTTTATGACTGTCATCACATATTGAAACCATGGCAATGGGCCTTCAGTGTAACATGACTTTATTTTCTATCCTGAAGAAAAAGAATAGCATTATGTGGCTGACCTGTTGTCAGCAAGGCTTCTACCCTGGCCGTTTCCTATAACTTGGTTCAGAGAAGAGGGTTTAATACCTATATGAATTACAGTTCATTGTTGCTGGATGTCAGGCAAACTAATTTTTACTAATTGTGGTTTGTTGAAATAAGCCAGCTGCATAAGCTACTTTTTTACCTCATAGTTGGATGTAATAAGGAGCTATGGTTAATCAAAACATGAATGAGAATTTTTATACTCATTATGGTTTTGTGAGGATGATGAATATAGTCTGTTCTTTTAATAGTAAAACATTGTTTAAATGTTAGTCTCCATGTGAAACTACCTGAATTTTTTTTTCTAAAATGTAGAATGTGAAGTTTTCATTGATCAGGTAAAAATATAATAAATACATTACTGATATTTTTCTTTGAGAAAATAATTTAACAGTTTAATGGGTTTTACATGTGTTAAGTCCACATGATCTTAATATAAAAATCTTAATATAAAAATAGGATGACTGGTAGGTGATAGTTTTCTTCAATTCTTTTTCTTGTTTCTTCCCTACTAGATATGTGGATATGGAATTCAAACCATATGTTAGATCATTGCTTAATATTTGTTTGCATCTGCTGTAAAAATAGCCCGTTCTCCAGGGACAAACCTAAATTAAAACTGTTATAAAATACAGATAGTGATTGACTTATGACTACAGTGGAGCCTGGAATTTTGGTCACAAGTCATTGTAATCAGCAGTTAGGTCATCACATGCCCAGACTCAATTCTGCATGTGTTTTTACGATGGTTGTAAAGTGAGTCACTGCTTTTGTAAAGTGAATTTTGATTGTTGAATGAATATATCCAATGGGCATTTCCTGCCAGAAAATGGCAAAACAGTTGCAAATCTTGGTTACATAACCTCAGCACTCTGCAACTGATCATAAATGCAAGCTGGTTGCCAAATGCCTGAAATGCGGTCGTTGTGACAGTGTTGAGGTGGCAGACATAACTTCAAGGATGGATTGTAAGCTTTTTTTAAAACTCCACACTCATTAAGTGACTAGTCATAAGTCAAGGATTACCTGTAAGTAAAGGTTGCCTTTGATTCACTATACAATCATGAGGTTGACATTTATTCCATATTTATAGTTCTTGTTATAGTTAAGTTTGCTTGCCTGATTTGTCTAGTTTCAGTATCAGTTAGGCTTTTCTGTGCCTAAAGTTGAAATCTTCTGTGCTGAAAGTATGTAATATCACCTAAAATTTGGCATTGTTATGGGTAGTTTGATTTTCTTTAAAATATTTTTTCATACATTCTGTATAAATGATTATCCTGAAATTAGTTATTTGGCTCAAAAATTTCCTCCTCCAGATTCGAATGACTAATCTGATTGGTAAAATATGGGCTATTTCAGATTTTATTTTGTACAAAGAAAAATGCTCCAAATGCTTAACATTGAGATTGCATTGTAGAAAGAGAGCCATGTTGGTCTATGGTAGAAAAAAAATCAGGAGGAGCTTCTTTTTCAGCTAACAAATTTTATTAAAAGGTATAAGCTTTCACGAGCAAATTTTATTAAAAGGTGCCAGTTTCATGACTGTGGTGGGATTCAAATACATGAACAACCAGTTCTCTGTGTGGATGCTGCTTCCGGAAGTCCATTCTGCGCCTGGGCAACAAAAAATTAGCTACCGGTTCTGCCAAAGTGGTGCAAACCAGATGAATCCCACCACTGGCTTCACCTTGCTTCATGCAGTTCATGGAGTAGATAATAATAATAATAAAGTTGGAAGGGACCTTGGAGGTCATCTAGTCCAACCCCCTGCTCAGGCAGGAAACCCTATACTATTTCAGACAAATGGCTGTCCAGTCTCTTCTTAAAAACTTCCAGTGTTGGAGCATCCTCTGCTTCTGGAGGCAGGTTGTTCTACTGGTTAATTGTTCTAACTGTCCGGAAGTTTTTCCTTAGTTCTAGGTTGCTTCTCTCCTTGATTAGTTTCCATGCATTGCTTCTTGTCCTGCCTTCAGGAGCTTTGGAAAATAGCTTGACTCCCTCTTCTTTGTCGGAGCCCCTGATATATTGGAACATTGCTATTATGTCTCCCCTCGTCCTTCTCTTCATTAAAATAGACATACCCAATTCCAGCAACCGTTCCTTATATGTTTTAGCCTCCAGTCCCCTAATCATCTTTGTTGCTCTTCTCTGTACTCTTTCTAGAGTCTCAACATCTTTTTTACATCGTGGTGACCAAAATTGGATGCAGTATTCCAAGTGTGGCCTTACCAAGGCATTATAAAGTAGTATTAATACTTCACGTGATCTTCATTCTATCCCTCTGTTAATGCAGCCCAGCATTGTGTTGGCTTTTTTGGCAGCTGCAGCACACTGCTGGCTGATATTTAAATGATTGTCCACTAGGACTCCGAGATCCCTCTCACAGTTACTACTATTGAGCAAGGTACCCCCTATACTATACCTGTACATTTCGTTTTTCTTGCCTAAATGTAGAACCTTACTTTTTTTCACCATTGAATTTCATTTTGGTAGATAGCGCCCAGTGTTCAAGTCTGTCCAGATCCTCTGGTAGTTCTCCAGTGCTCCAGGATCTTTGAAAAATATAGTTCAGTGGTTCTGAAATCACATGTGCCAGTTCCTTGAGAACCTTGGGATGTAATCCATCTAGTTCTGGTGATTTGAACTCATCTAGGTTGGACAGGTGCTCACTTACCATTTTTTTGCCTATCTTAACTTGTGTTTCTATACTTTTATGGCACTATTTTTGATAGGTCTGTCTGTTTTTTGCCTTTGTGTAAAGACAGATGCAAAAAACGAGTTAAATAGTTCTTTCTCCCTATTGCTTGTCACCTTCTTGGCACTTTCACTCTCTAATGGACCAATCATTTCCTTCACTTTTTTCTTGTTTTTTACATGTTGAAAGAATCTCTTTTTTTGTTTATTTTTGACTTTGGTCGCAAGCCTTAATTCATTATGAGCCTTAGCTTTCTTCACTTCATCTTTGCAGACTTGGGCTCTTTGCTGATATTCTGACTTAGTTACAGTATGTGCCCCTCTTTCCACTTTCTATACTTGTCCTTTTTATCTTTCAATTTGTCAGAGAGTTCTTTATGCAGCCATGCTGATTTCTTTTGAGAACTGTTATTTTTCCTCTTTGTTGGTATTGTGCTAGACTGGGCTTTTATTATCTCATTTTTCAAAATTTACCAAGCTTCTTGAGTTGTTTTCCCCTTGAGGATTCTCATCCATGGAATCCTTCCCAAGCCCTCTCTAAGTTTATTGAAATTAGCTCTCTTGAAGTCCAAGACTCTAGTTTGACTGTGTTCTATTGCTTGTGCTTCCATAATGTTGAATTCCAATATTGCATGATCACTACTTCCCAAGGTTCCTGTGGCTTCAACACCTTCTATCATTTCATCTCTGTTAGTGAGGATTAGATCCAAAATGGCTAATCCCCTAGTTCCCGTCTATACTTTTTGGGGACAAAGTTGTCCACTAGGTTTGTCAGGAATCTGTTTGATCTTCCACTTGATGCAGAATTTGTCTCCCAGTTAATGTCAGGGTAGTTAAAGTCCCCCATTACTATTGTGATGTGCTTCCTACATACCTTAGTTAGCTGACTAACAAAAGTTCATCTATTTCCTCTGTTTGGTTGGGTGGCCTATAGTATACACCTATGGCAATGTCATTTTTTTTCCTCCCTTTTATATTGACCCAAATGCATTCAAGACAGTTTTCATCGTTGTATTCTATTTCTGAAGAGATGTAGTTATTTCTTATATGTAAAGCAACTCCACCTCCTCTTTTATTTGGTCTGTTTCTTTTAAATAATTTAAATCCCTCTAGCTGTATGTTCCATTTGTGGGTTTTATCCCACCATGTTTCTGTAATGGCAACAATATCATATCTGCCTTCATTAACCTGAATTTCTAGTTCACCCTGTTTGTGTTCATACTCTGTGCATTGGTGTATAGACATTTGAGTCCTTTATGACTGACCCTGTGTTTACTTTCTACATAACCTGTGTGGTGCCTGAGTTCCCCTATTGTCTTACCATCTATTTGGTTAGTGTACTTTGTGTGGCACTTGCTATTAAAAGCTTGATTTTGCTTGACAGCAAGGTTGATATTCTTGTCCACACATACATCTATGTTACATGCACTGATAGCCCTATGGTTTTTAGATTGCTGGGGACAGGGATGTTCTGTATCAATTAACTCTTTTAATGCTTTCAATAAATGCTTTTAATAAAATATGTTAATCAGAAAAGCTGCTACTTCATTTTGATTAAAGTGGCAATATCTGTGATGAAACAGATGTGTTGGGAAAGATTTAATTTTACAGAACTGCTTTAAGATTTACTTTCATTGATGGATTATATATCAGTGAGGATGCTAGTTTGTTTCTAGAGAAGTTTGGGCTTTAGTTTTGAAGGGACAGCGTGGTTTTGGAAGAAATAGTAGTCCAGATGTAGCATTTCTCAGCAACTCCTTTCAAAGAAGCTGCCACTTTTCCTAGACATGGTTGTCCTCCATTATTGCAACATCATCCTCAGAGCATTTGATTTAATAAATTCCTTACTTGTGCTAAATCTGGACCTTTGTGAACTCTTAAATAGCCTTTTGCCTTTAAATCCAAAGCAATCCATCATATTAACTTCATTATCTTTACACATCTTGTAAATGACTATGGTTGAAGTAATGTTGATATAAATGATCACTATTTTCATTTTATATAAATATCCTGATTTTTTGTTTGTTGGTTGGTTGTTTTTTTAGCCTTTCAGCTAGAACTTGTTTCCATTTGGTTAAGACAGATGAAGTGAAAGAGCAGATTTGAGAGTTCATTCTCCAAATTTGCTTTCCCCAACTTGATACCCTCCAATTTGGTTGGGGTTGCAAATGCTAGAATTCTCAGAAACTGGTAGAAATTCTGGGACTTGTAGCTTCAAGGTGACAGCTCAATGTGTATTTTATTTAGTATTGGGTTCATTCTGTTTTATCTTCTCAAAACAATAAACTGTCAAACAAATTGTTCTTAATGTGCAGTATATTTCTGCTACAGCAGCAGCCAGCCAAATTAAGATAATTGTAATTACTATTACCTTTGCAATATCAATTTTTTTTTAAAAAAAAGTAAGGAGATGCAGTAAAAGATAAAGAGACCCTCTAATAGTCATATAGATATGCCCATTTTGTCTTCTTTCCAGTGTACATTGCATTCTTCTAAATTGTCTTCTCAGCTCCCCAGTCTAATTTCCCAGGGGATTCCTTATGTTTTCATATCCAAGCACAAACCAAGAATTTTTTTTTAGATTGGCCAAAGTTGGACATCCCAGCAGAAAAGCTACATGCTTAGAGAAATTTACATTTGTCTACATACTGTAGCAGGATTATTTTATTAAGTTTTCATATCTATATTACTCAGGAGACATCTTGGACAAAGAGATATTTGAATTTGATAAATGGCATGCTATATTTTCTTGATTTTGCAGGGACAGTATAGACCTTCTGATTTACTATGTCCAGAGACGTATACTTGGATATCCCTTGAGCAGTGTCTACCTTCTCTTGAGCGTTCAAAATATTCTCGCCTCAATCAAGACTTAAAAATAGGTAGGTACATAACTTTAGTTCATTGGATCCTTTGCATTTTTAAAGAAGATTGTTTAACTAAATAGATCACCTTCAGAGTGTCTGTTATCAGTTTATAATATATAAGGTGACTCTATTCCTTTGGTGTCTTTCACAAGCTATTATGTTACCTAGGAAAGAATCCTATGGTCCTATGGTTCATATATTCACCAGTGTCAGGTGCTGAAATAACTTCATGGTGATTGAATAATGAAACCACACATACATGTACATATAGCTTCAGTGAGTGAACCCTTCCATAGGAAAGCCCTGTGAAATATTTGTATCCTGTGCAATGTGCCATTTTGTGTAAAGGTAAAATATTTGTAAGAGGTAATGTGAGGAAGTAGGAAGAACTTATGCTTTCCACTATTACACTATTTTATTATCTATTGCTGAGGAATGTATGAATTAGGGCACAGTCTCACATTATATGGTATTATAGAACTGAAGAAAAATAGCCTTCTCCAGCACTGGAGATGGATAATCCACCAATGGGTTGAGACTGTATTCCTGCCCAATCAGATCAGTCAGCCAAAGTTGCCACGCCCATCCTGGACCACGAGATTCCCAGTCTTGACTGATCTCGCCCAGGAATCAGACGTGCAACTTTGGCTCCTAGGCAGGTATAGTTCTCTTCCATTGGTGGATTATTTTTCAGATCCCACTTCTGACACCAGGGAGATCTGCCACCGCTTCGGTCTTCCTCAGGTAGACCTATTTGCCTCCCCGTCCAATGCCCAACTGATTCGCTTCTTCTCCCGATTCCCATCCAGGGGAGCAGAACAGACGGATGCGTTACAGAGCTCATGGCCAAGGGGGCTCCTATATGCATTTCCACCCTTACCTCTCCTTCCGGCGGTAGTACGCAAGATTCTGCGGGAACGGGCCGAGGTAATTCTTGTGGCCCCATATTGGCCAAGGAGGCCTTGATTCGCAGATCTGAGGAGTCTCTCTCGCGCAAATCCATGGCGAATCCCTCCGGAGAGGATCTCTCTCAGTCAGGGGGCGATCTCCCACCAAGAACCACAATGGTTACAACTAGCCGTCTGGCACTTGAGCGGTCAATCTTAACTGGGGGGTTTTGCTCACAGGGCGTAATCAGGGTTATACAGGCTTCAAGGCGCCCATCCACGAACTGTATCTACGAGGCCACGTGGAAAAGTTTCCAATCGTGCTCTGAACAAAGATTGCCACTCAAAAAGATTACAATCCCCAACATCCTAGAATTCCTACTAGGCGGTCTAGAGAGGGGCCTAGCGCCAAACACGCTGCGTAGGCAGATCGCCGCCCTCTCAACAATACTTTCGGCCAGCCCTGCTGAACCCTTGGGTAAGCATCCCTTAATCTGCTCCTTCCTCAAAGGGGCTGCGAACATTAGACCACCAACCGTGCACAGATACCCATCGTGGGAGCTACCATGAGTACTGCAAGCTCTCACCAGAGCACCATTCGAACCACTCAAAACATGTGACATCCGCTACTTGACCCACATGGTAGCATTCTTAGTAGCTATCATGTCAGCTCGGCGTATATCCAAGTTAGCTTCTCTTTCAACAAGGAAGGACCTGTGTCACTTTCACAGGGACAGGGTAGTCTTGCGACTAGACCCTTCCTTCATCCCAAAGGTCAACTCCCCTTTTCACAGAACGCAGGAAATAGTCCTACCGGACTTTTGCCCAAACCCAACTCATGCCCTAGAACGACAATGGCATACATTGGACGTACGCAGGGCGCTAGGATATTACATTTCACGTACAGCAGAGTTCCGCCACTCAGAAGCGCTTTTTATATCCTTCCACCCCTCCTCTAGGGGCCAGAAGGTCTCTTCCTCCACCATTGGTAGGTGGATTAGGGTATGCATCACTGGGGCATACCAGGCGGAGGCCTTGCCGGTCCCCAGGCATGTCACGGCTCACTCCACAAGGAGTGCTGCCACATCGGCAGCATGGGCCATGCAAGCTTCCATTGAGGAAGTTTGCAGGGCGGCCACTTGGGCATCGCCTTCTTCATTTATTCGCCACTACAAAATCGACAAATACTCCTCTGCAGAGGCCTCCTTCGGTAGGAGTTCTCCAGCAGGGGTTAGACCAAAGTTCCACACAGGACCAGTCTACTCCCCAACCCGAGGGACAATAGGCTTTGGTATGTCCCATTGGTGGATTATCCATCTCCAGTGCTAGAGAAAGAGTGTTAACTTACCTGAACGCCTTTTCTCAGTTCGGAGATGGATAATCCACACCCACCCTTCTAGACAGGGATAATTAGGGATACTTAGTTCGAGCCAAAACGTCTTACTGTCAGTCAATGGCTTCGCTCGTGTCAAGACTGGGAATTTGTGGTCCAGGATGGGCGTGGCAACTTTGGCTGACTGATCTGATTGGGCAGGAATACAGTCTCAACCCATTGGTGGATTATCCATCTCCGTGCTGAGAAAAGGCGTTCAGGTAAGTCAACGCCCCTTCTCTTTGAAAAGCCCTATTTGTGTCCCACACAATATTTTTATGCTTCTTTAAAATTTGAAACTTTTCCTGGCATTGACCTTTAGGCAAAACCTATTGTTTTCTAAATTATTTAGTTACAGAAGTAAATGATTCTTTATATAAATATTGTTTGTTTCTGAATACTTTATCCAGAAGAAAGTAAATCAATTTATAGTCGGTCAGAGTTGTTTATCATGCTGTTTTCCTTGAACAGTACAGCATATAACGAGGAGCTTTCTGACTTTGGCTGATCTGTAAAGCCTGAATTGATTCTGAGATTAAAACAATGCCAAAACATGCATTGCATGTAACAAGAAGATTACACCACATTATAAATTGAATTCAAGCGAAACCATTTGACTATGAGACAGACAAAATGCTGCTTTGACTAGGTGGTCTAGAAAAGATTGCTAAGATGAAGGAATTAATACCATAATAACAACAATGATCTTAGCTTAAAGAATTTGAACATTTGTACCAATTCTACTTCAAAATAATAAATATAAAAGTCTGCCTCTTTATCCATACTGAATACATAAGTTCAGACACAATGTGAATTCAAGCTTGGATCCTGTGGTTTAAGGAAATTAGAACATAATGCCTGCTGTGAACAAGAGTCATCAAGATTTGTGCAGCTACTGGCATGAAGGAAGCAGTCCACCATTTCAGAGCTTGTCTCCTGCAGAATACCTCCTCCTTTACAGTCATCAGATAAAAAAGGCTTTAATTACTATTTAGTGAATATGAATATCAGGTTAGACAGATAGTGTGGTACGCTCTGTTTCACATGCTATACTTTGCTATAATGATGTGCGTTATAACAGATTTTGATAGACCACCCAATTCGTAAAATAGTTGTCAGAATTGAACAACTAAGAGGACAGAATTTATATTTTCCTATTACCAATAGCTATAAATGACCACCAGATTACTTTGTTTCAGAAATAATGTCTCGTTTACCGAATATGGTGAGATAAAAATATTATTTACTCTAATATTGATACTTGTTAGCTAACTTTGGAAGAATTGTTTAGCAATATTCATTTATTGGTGGTCAGTTCTTCAAACCAATAACACCATAATCTATCATGCCAAAATTTGATTTTACAGATGTGTAACAGTATAGCAATTAGTGATGAACACCTATTGCTATAATGGCTATCAGGAATATCTGACTTTTTTCAGATTGGGAGCTGAGTTGGCTTTTTAGTAGCACATAAGAGCTAGTGAGTGAAACCAAAGTCTCTCTGTCTTTCTCTCTTAAATTAAACTTTTTTAAAATTAAAGATAATTAATACAATAATTCTTTTTTTTTAAACAAAATTTTATTAAATTTATGTAGGTAAGGAAAAATAGGAAAAATACAGGTATGGTAAAGGGAAGGGTAGAAAGGAAAGGGGGAGGGGGAGGAAAAAGGGGATTAGGATAAAATAAGGATAGGTACAATCACATATTCAACAAACAAGCAACTGTCCGGTTCATAATAATGAGTAAGTATCATATTCAACTATTTTTAACAAAGCTTAAACTGTAACATATTAAAAATAATTAGTAAACAAATACGTTAATCTATTAAGTAAACACTACTAATAAAATCACACACAAAAAAGAAATAAAAAAAAATCCTAACAATCAAAAGTAACAAATAAAAATCAGTAAATCAGGAAAAGTGATCGTATCATCCAAATGTTAGTTAGAACTCGATTAAAAATTAGTCATCTATTCTAAAATATTAAATCCTTCAAGTTCTAACCTGTCTCTAACCATTGATAAAATTTTTCCCAAGTTCTAAAATAAATTGAATCATCTTTTTCTTTCATTTCTAATGTTAGTCTATCCATTTCTGCACACTCTAGAATTTTGGTAATAATAATCTGATCAGATGGTAGTCTCATTTTTCCAAAATTGGGCAAATACTATCCTTGCAGCAGTTAAAACATGCAATATCAAATAGTCATTCTCTTTACCATAATTAGGTCTTAATATTCCTAACAAAAACAATTCTGGTTTAAATTCTATTTGTAGTTTCATCATCTTTTCCAGCCATCTATGACTCTTAGACCAATATTTCTTAGCGATAGGGCATGTCCACCAGGCATGGTAATAAGTGCCTGGCTGTTGTTTACGTTTCCAGCAAGTATCCGAAACAGTTTTAAACATTTTCACTAAGCGAACTGGTGTCATATGCCATCTATAGAACATCTTATATAAGTTTTCTTTATATGCTACCGCTTTTGTAAACTTAATGTTTTTATCCCAAAGTTTTTGCAGTCTTCCAAACCTAAGAATATCCAAAATTCTTTGCCCATACTATCATTGTTTCTTTCACTTGTTCTTCTTCCATCTTCCAGTTTAGAAGAAATTTATAGAGTTTTCTAATCAAATTCTCATCTGTTTTTAACAAAATTTTATCCAATGGGGGTCTGTTCTTTATAAAAACCTATTGATTTTATATCTTTTTCGTATCTTGTTTGAATTTGCAAGTAGGACCACCATATCAAATCAATATCTTGTAATTGTAAAAATTGCCTGTCCTTAAGTTTTCCCTCTTTATCTAAAATATCTTTATAACTAACCAGTTTGTCATAATTAATCAAATTTGGATAAGCAAATGCTTTCATTGTTGAAAGCCACTCAGGTATTTTCATGTATATTTTATGTTTAATTTTCTCCCATTCTGAAAGTAGTATGTTTCTTATCGCATGATTCTGAAAGTACTTATGTGCTTTAGAATTCTCATACCATATAAAAGCATGCCAACCTAGCTGAAGGTCATGTCCCTCTAAATAGAACAATCTTTTGTTTCTCAAAACAATCCATTCTTTAAGCCAAAGCAAAATAGCCGCTTGATAGTAAAGTCTCCAATCTGGAAGTCCAAAGCCCCCTCTATCCTTAGATTCTTGTAACAATTTACATTTGATTCTCGCCTTCTTTTTTTGCCATATAAATCTTAAAATCATTGCATTTAAATCATCAAAAAAATTCTTAGTAAGTTTAACAGGCACTATTTGAAATAAGAAAATTAGCTTTGGTAAAATGTCCATCTTAATCATCGCTGTTCTTCCTAAAAGTGATAATTGAAGATTTTCCCATCTTTCCAAGTCCATTTTTATTTGTTTCATTAATTAGACCCTCAAAAGAAAAAGTTGAAAATACAAATGGAACTATTAAAACATAAGTTAAACTTACTTGAGACAAATATAATGGCACAACAGATTAAAAGGTCCAAACAGAATTTTTTTGAAAATGCCAATAAACCTGGGAGATAGTTGGCATACAGACTAAAAAAAGAAAGAGAAAAAAGATTAATAAGTAAGCTACGGGATACGGATGGTGACCTACAGTGTCATAATGACTTAATGAAAAAAATTACGAAGGAATATTATGAGACACTGTATAAGGCGGAGACGGTTTCTAAAGATATAATTCAGGCTTATTTAAAAGAAGCAAATCTCCCAAAGGTTCCTGAGAATATGCGTCAGAGGCTAAACGAGAATGTTTCAATGATGGAGATTACAGAGGCAATAAAAAAGCAAAAGAAAGATAAAACACCAGGACCTGATGGTCTTCCTGCTGAATTCTATGTAGTGTTACAAGATACTATTACTCCAACTCTGAAAGACTTATGTAATGAAGTTTTTATATATACAAAAATACCGGACTCATGGACTGAAGCTAATATTACTAATATTACTTTGATACCTAAAGAAGATACTGATCATACACTAATTAAAAATTACAGACCAATATCGCTATTAAATGTAGATTACAAAATTTTTGCTGCAATAATGGCAGAAAGAATGAAAAAAAAATTGAATGAATTTATACACCCAGACCAAAATGGTTTCCTACCAAAAAGACAGATAAAAAATAACTTGAGGATTATTTTAAACGTCCTGGAGTACTATGAAATCCATCCAGGGAGTCAGATGGCTCTTATATTCCTTGACGCACAAAAAGCCTTTGATAATTTAAATTGGCAATTTATGTTTCAACAACTTCAAGAAATGGACTTTGGTGAAAATTTTAATAAAGCAATTCAAGCAATTTATAAGAAACAAACAGCAAGAATACTTTTAAATGGAGATTACACAGATAGATTTGAGATTTAAAAAGGCACTAGACAGGGATGCCCGTTGTCTCCTCTGTTGTTTATTCTTACTTTAGAAGTTTTGACAAGATACAGAAATTAAAGGCCTGGAGATTAAAGATCAGAAATATAAACTACAGGCTTTTGTGGATGACTTGGTCTTCATTCTGGAGGAGCCATTGCAAACAGCTAATAAACTCTTGCAGAAAATTGAGAAATTTGGAGCAGTGGCTGGTCTAAAAATAAACAGGGAAAAGATTAAAGTAATAACAAAAAATCTAACAGACAAACAGAAAACTCAACTCACTAAAATGACAAATCTTCAAATAGTTAAAAAAGTTAAATATTTGGGTATTTATTTAACCGCGAAATATACTACTAAAAGAAGATAATTATAATACGACAATTCTTCATGTTCATATTGAATAATTAGTTCCATCTATCAAACCAAAACCAACCATCTGGAAATACATTTTAGAGAGTTCTACTTACTTATAATTTTCGGACGTATTATGCAACCCTTGCTCTCAGTATACTTCTTGTTTAAGCAGTTCAAATGCACTTTTCCTTTCTAGTATTAAAATGCCTTTTAAACAGCTACAGTGCTGGGGAAAAATGGAAAGGAGTCTCTCTATAACACAAAGCAAGCATCATCTTCACTGGTTTGGATTTAAACACTAACTATATTAACACAGATGTAGCCAATTGTATATTTATATGTTACTTGTATGTAACGGTGTAGATCTATACCAGTGGTGGTGAACCTATGGCACGGGTGCCAGAGGCAGCACTTAGAGCCCTCTCTGTGGGCATGCGCGCCATCGCCCCAGTCCTAGGTCCTTCAGCTGGGTTTTATAAAACCTTTTCGCTTTAGGCCTCAGCCGCCATGTATAAAAAAAAGATTCAATCAATCAGTCAATTTCAACTTCTCGCGGAAAAAAAAAGATCTTGCAAAGTTGGAATTGAATGATTGAACTTTATAGTCCCACCCAGTCTGCTGTTACCACCACAGCCACGCCCACCAATGGGCCCACACCCACCCAATGGGTCACACCCACCCAACTCCCGATGATGCATAAGTGGGTTTTGGGTTGGAGTTTGGGCACTCGGTCTCTAAAAGGTTCACCATCACTGGTCTGTACATATGTTTTATATTGTATGCGTGTTATGTATGTGTGCTCTTTGACAGCAAGTAACTAAATTTCATTTTTAATGTGTGAAATTGTGCCCACAGTAAAAAAATGACAATAAAAGTTATCTGTCTGTCTATCTATCTATCTATCTATCTATCTATCTATCTATCTATCTATCTATCGGTACCAATTGTATTTTGCTTTTTACTTTGCAAACTGCAAGACACAGATGCATAGAAGCCAAATAAATAAAATAAATAAAATAATCCTGAATACCAATGCAATGCTCCTCAGATTTTTACGATGGAAAAAATTATCATATAGAGGTACTTGACCTTTTAAAGCTTATGTAACTTTGAAATGGACATGATCATACTGAACAAACTGTTCTATATGTTTGCAAAAGATTTTCTGGCATTGTTTTATTTGCTTCCTTTTTGTAAAGAAGCAAATTACACTTTGTCCATTGAAAAGACAATACAGGCTGCATAGTTATTGTAGTTATTGCCAAATAATAAAACACATATGTTTATATATGTTGATATAAGCAGCAAAATTTTACATGGCCTCTAATAAGGCAGGCTCATATCCCAAATTTCTTAAGAATATATTGTAAATAAATTTTATTTTTAATAAACAAGAATGGTTGATACATAAATAATTTTAATGTATATTGATACTGCCTTTGTGATGGAGAGGTTTAAAAGCAACCCTTTGAAAATTGTGAAACAGAATTATTTTCTCATAGTTCTTAGCAAAACCCAGAAGGTTATTGTTCCATGAGTTACAGAAGAGGAAAAATGTGTTGATATATTCCCAGAATTGCTGTAGCTTCTTACATTTTGGATCTTGCATCTGTTCTTAATTAACTTTATAAACACTTGAAGGCATTTAAAGTTCACAATCCAACATGATCCTTGATTGTAAAATATGTTTAAACAGTACAGATAGTGCTAATGAGCTGTATCCAAATTTGTCAACTAAATGTTAGTATATGCAAGGAAACCCTAAAAAGTAGATGGATCACTGATGGTTAAATAATTCTAGCTATGCTGTGATATTAAGAAAAGAGAACATTTTTTCTCAACAAAGAAGGTTTGTTATGTAAGCAATGTTAATGTTTGCTAATAAGTCTTCTCCATATAAATGGAAGCATGTTTATGATGATTATAATTTTATAAGATTTCAGTTTCCCATCAACTAGAAGAAGAAAAATTGGAACTAGTGTTAGAGTAACATTTATTGTGTTCATAGAATGAAGTCTAAAACTATATCTTAGGAAACAAACTATGTGGAAAGTCTAAAGTTCAACATTATGGTGCTATATATTCCATGGGGATGATAGATGACTGACTTCAGCCTAATGCTTCTAATGTGTATGCCTGAAAAGGGATTGTTTAAAGACATATTATACAAAAATAGTACTAGAACTACCTACATTATTGTGTTTTGCATACACATTGCTTATGATTGTGTGGGATGGATTACCCATCAATGCTCTATATATTGCTCCTTGCTGACTTGTTATGAGCCTAATCTGCTATCCAGAGGCTATATCCAATAATGTAGTGCTTGTTATGTATCTATACTTATTAGTTATTCTTTACTTCCAACCGTATTTAAATAGAAGGGATTATGTATTTATTTTATTTATTTATTTATTTATGAAACTTATATACCGCTTTAAGTGCAAGCACTCTCTAAGCGGTGTACACCAGTAAGCAATGTATATATATATATTTACATTGCCCCCAACAATCTGGGTCCTCATTTTACCTACCCCGGAAGGATGGAAGGCTGAGTCAACCTTATAAGAAATCAAAACTTAGCACTCATTGGAAGCAAAGATAATGACACATCATTCAGGCTGATATATCTGTGAAAATATAATATTGGAGAAGGTAGAAGAAACTAAGAAGCTGATAGTTGCAAGAATTGTGTAATGCAGCAAGAGACAGGAGAACTTGAACAACTTATATCCACAGAATCACCACAAATTTACTATAACTTGACAAAACATAACAGCAAGCATACTTCTCTTCATCTAATCTCCTTTCAAAATGGCCACAAATATCTTAAATCCTTTAGCAGCCAGAAAATTGCAATCTTTATATCCTAGCCCGAGTCCACATAGTAAGGCAAGAGACATGAACCAACAACCAAGATCAAAAATCAGCTGAGAATATGTAAAAGCAGACAACAGCAAAGAGTCTGGTCAACAAAGTGAAATACACAAACTGGTTAGGCCCAGAGAAGAGTCCAGAGTTTGAAATAAAATTAAGTAAGGTTTGGAATCAAGGAACAAAATTGTTTCAGGATTTGAGCACCTCCAGACAAAGGCTTAATTGCTGCTAATTCAAATATTGGACTCTTCAGGAGTTACATCCTATAGTACCTTGATCCAAAGGCATTCTTCCAAGCAGTTAAGCATTTCTTTGTTTCTACCCTTTGGCTCGGTATGCAGTAGTGTCAGGGTTCGCCCAAATTGGGGAAACCTTCCTTTACTGTTCCAGCTTGGTAACCTTGGACTATAACTTCTCCAGGATTGGAGAAATGAGGATAGTGGAAGATGATTCTACTGATATCTCAGTGTTAAGCCCTGGTGGCGCTAAATCTTAAGATTCCTTACTCTTTCCCTGTTCTAAATCTTTTCCCCTGGACAGAGATTCATCCAGGCAATGCTAACATTCATATAATTAAAATATAAATATTGACCAAAACGTCTATCATGAAAAATGATTAATCTGAATTTAAAAAGTAGCATAGTATGCTGTGTAAATGCTCCATGGTATGTACTTGTAAAATTGATCCTGATGGATCATTATTATTGCCTGAAAATGCCAGAACCATTTATACTGCAGTCAAGAATAACATTTTTATGTGTCATTCTTTAACAGCTGTAAAAGGTTTTTAGATTCCGTTATATTCAGTTAAAGCCATTCTGTTTAAGGGTTACAATGAACAAAGTGATTTTTTTTTTCTTTCGACTGGCTCTTGGCATTGAAACAATAGCTGAATTCAAACTGACTAAATAACTAGTACTGTTGCTGTGACAGGAACTCTTATTTGCTTTTTTGAGATTACTTTAGTTTATACATAAAGCTACATTAAAAGAGTGTGGGGAGAATTGATAGTATTAATTTAATTTGAGGGGGAGGTTTGGTACTTTTGATCGCATTTTATTCTAAAATTTACAGTTTTTTTTAAAGATGGGCTAGATAGTCTTTTAAAAATGGAATAATCTGTTTAAGTTCTGGATTGTAATTTTTACTTTTGTGTATGTGTAAATTGTCAACTTTGAAAATGAGCATGGCTGCAACCATCTTCCTTATTCATATTCAGTTGTTGAAAGAAGGGCGGAGGGATTGCCAGATGCTTTGCTAGTCAAAATAAACCTTTGTCCTGTGGGAACCAAGGTCATTGACTGCTCCCTGGACTGCAGGCTGGGCATTTCATGAATAGCCCACCAAGAAGATGTGTTGGGGAACGTAGTTGCTTGCATAGACTTAGGGGTGGGATTTCTTAACTTTGTATTGGGGAATTGTTACGTGCGTCTTCAGACTTGGATTCACTTTTGATGTGCCGATACTTGTAACTAATAAACATGTTATTTGAGGAATTTCAAAGCTGCGGAGTTCTGTTTTATTTGTCTCTGTCTATCGGAACCATGGCATATATATGTATATCTACTGACTGCAGACATCTTCCAAAACTTTCATCAACATGATTTCTATTTCTCTCTGGTTTTTTACTATTATGGATCTACTTATTTCTTTTCCTGGAAATTTCAAGATCCAGTAATTAAATTCCAAATGTAACATGAAAGATAAAAAGGACAAGTATACAAAGTGGAAAGAGGGGCACATAGCCCGAGCCTGCAAAGATGAAGTGAGAAAAGCCAAGGCTCAAATGAACTAAGGCTTGCGACCAAAGTCAAAAATAACAAAAAAAGCTTCTTTCAACATGTAAAAAGCAAGAAAAAAGTGAAGGAAATGATTGGTCCATTAGTGGGTGAAAGTGGCAAGAAGGTGACAAGCAACAGGGAGAAAGCAGAACTATTTAACTTGATTTTTGCATCTGTCTTTGCACAAAGGCAAGAAACAGACCAACCTATCAAAAATAGTGCCATAAAAAAGAGAATAGAAACATAAGTTAAGATAGGCAAGAAAATGGTAAATGAGCACCTGTCCAGCCTAGACGAGTTCAAATCGCCAGGACCAGATGGATTACACCCCAGAGTTCTCAAGGAACTGGCAGATGTGATCTCAGAACCACTGAACTATATTTTTCAAAGATCCTGGAGCACAGGGAAACTACCAGAGGACTGGAAAAGAGTTGATGTAGTTCCCATCTTTAAAAAAGGAAAAAAAATGGACCCAGGATATTTCAGACCTATCAGCCTGACTTCAATACCTGGGAAGATTTTGGAAAAGATAATCAAACAACGAATCAATGAACACCTAGAGGCAAACAAAGTCATTAATAAAAGCCAACATGGGTTTGTCAAAAATAGATCATGCCAGACAAATCTTATTGCATTCTTTGACCAAGTGACAAAATTAGTGGATCAGAGGAATGCTGTGGACATAATTTATTTGGACTTCAGTAAAGCATTTGATAAAGTAGATCACAACGTACTACTTGACAAGATAGAAAAATGTGGGGTAGACAGCATCACCACCAGATGGATTCATAGCTAGCTGACTGGCGTACTCAGTGAGTGGTCCTCAATGGAACCGCATCTACATGGAGGGAAGTGTGTAATGGGGTGCCCTAGGGCTCTGTTCTGGGCCCAGTGCTCTTCAACATCTTCATCAACAATTTGGACGAGGGGATAGATGGGGAACTCATCAAATTTGCAGATGACACCAAGCTGGCAGGAATAGCCAACACTCCAGAAGACAGGCTTAAGATACAGGAGGATCTGGACAGACTTGAACACTGGGCACTATCTAACAAAATGAAATTCAGTGGTGAAAAAAGCAAGGTTCTACATTTAGGCAAGAAAAAACAAATGTACAGATATAGTATAGCGGGTACCTTGCTCAATAGTAGTAACTGTGAGAGAGACCTCGGAGTCCTAGTGGACAATCACCTAAATATGAGCCAGCAGTGTGCTGCAACTCCCAAAAAGGCCAACACAGTGCTGGGCTGCATTAACAGAGGGATAGAATCAAGATCACGTGAAGTGATAATACCACTTTATGCCTTGGTAAGGCCACACTTGGATTACTGCATCCAGTTTTGGTCACCACGATGTAAAAAAGATGTTGAGACTCTAGAAAGAGTACAGAGAAAAGAACAAAGATGATTAGGGGACTGGAGGCTAAAGCATATAAGGAACGGTTGCTAGAATTGGGTATGTCTAGTTTAATAAAGAGAAGGATGAGGGGGGACATGATAGCAGTGTTCCAATATCTTGGGCTGCCACAAAGAAGAGGGAGTCAAGCTATTTTCCAAAGCATCTGAAGGCAGGACAAGAAACAACGGGTGGAAACTAATCAAGGAGAGAAGCAACCTAGAACTAAGGAGAAACTTCCTGACAGTTAGAACAATTAACCAGTGGAACAACCTGCCTCCAGAAGTGGTGAATGCTCCAACACTGGAACTTTTTAAGAAGAGACTGTACAGCCATTTGTCTGAAATGGTATAGGGTTTCCTGCCTGAGCAGGGGGTTGGACTAGATGACCTCCAAGGTCCCTTCCAACTTTACTATTATTATTATCAAAGAGGGCAGGACTATATCAAAGGTTGGAAATTCAAACTAACCCATCAATACCTGGGATGACATGATTATGTTTCTTTTAATTTCCTGTAGTACTTTGTTTAGTATAAACCTGAGTAACAGAAAAAGTTAATCAGGTCACCACATAGCTGTGCCTGATTTTACCATCTTTTTTGCAGTAGTGGTTAAGTGAAATCAGCAGTCATTAAATGAATCCATTTTATCCAATGGGTGTTTCTTTTGCCAGAAAAAATAAATAAATGCCAGAAACCTGCAAACAAAAAAGTCATAAATCGCAATCATGTAATTGCAGGACGCAGCAAACAGCCATAAGGAGGAGGCTATTGTATAATTTAAACAGTCACTAAGTAACTGGTTGATAAGCTAGAACTTCCTGTAAGCGATATACACACATAAACAAACAAACAAATGTTGCATTGGGTGTGCTGAATGGAGAACACCACAAATTACTTTTAGAAGTGCACATATCACTCCTGGAACTCTTCAAGGAGAACAGAATGAACTGAGCACAAAATGTTTTGTACATTTCTATTTTTAATGTTTATTTAATATTTTAACTATTATTCACCTATTATAATTGTGGCTTTAACAAAGGATAACTTTGTGAGAGCAGCATAAAACATTTTTAAAAATGAGGTGAGAAGCTATCATTGAGCACATTCTAGTGTGAACTATTTGTGGTCTTACCTACTCTCTGTATGATCTTTATTAAGTGATGGTATTGTACTCAAAAAGTGGCTGCATTTACCCTTAATGCTGACATAATCCTTTAAATTATGGTTGCTGGAACAAACTGTGCTACTAGGACAAACATAATGCAAAGCCACAATGGGGAGCTATTTTAATGAAACCCAAATAAATTGCATCATATAGAAACGGGTTGTGTTATAGTGTAATTGGCCAGTCTGATCCTTTGTGTAGTTGGCCAGTCTCAACTTGAATGGACTTTGCATGGCAGTTCTAGAATTCAGAAAGTGTATCCTGTGGTCATACATAGCCTGCCAATACCTATTGTGTGACTACCGGAGCTCCCACATAATGTTGTGTTTTCCTATATGTTTGGAGTGTATTTTATTCATGAAAGTGTATTTTACTCATGAAATGAGTACACAAAAATGAGTAATTAAAGCGTGCTTCTTAACATAGTACGCAGTCTCATGCAACCCTCCAGATAATGGAAATTTTGACTGCATTCTTAGTTTCTTATTCAATAGCAAGCCTGTTGTATCATTGATGATTATATAGTTGCTTAAATATGACTAATGTGGAGCCATATGGTTAAAGCTCTGGTCTAGTCCCACAGCTATAACTAAATATCTATCTATATCTATATCTACCTACCTACCTACCTACCTATCTACCTACCTACCTACCTACCTATCTACAATACCTATATTATTAACAATAAAGCTATGACTATGTGTGTGTGCCCCTTTATGGATTACTGCCTTGTCATGGCGAAGGGGCTTGTGTAACTCAATGAAGCTATAAGCTATGCCGTGCAGGGTCACCCAAGACAGACAGGTCATAGCAGAGAGTTCTGACAAAATGTGATCCACTGGAGAAGGAAATGGCAAACCACTCCAGTATCTTTGCCATGAAAACCCTATGGACAGTACCAAAAGGCAAAAAGATATGACGCTAGAAGATGAGCCCCTCAGGTCGGAAGGTGTCCAATATGCTACTGGGGAAGAGCAGAGGGCTAGTACTAGTAGCGCCAGAAAGAATGAAGCGACTGGGCCAAAGCCGAAAGGACGCTCAGCTGTGGATATATCTGGTGGTGAACGGAAAGTCCGATGCTGTAAAGATTTTTTCTCCATAGGAACCTGGAATGTAAGATCCATGAATCAAGGCAAGCTAGACGTAGTCAAAAAAGAGATGACAAGAATGAACATCGACATCTTAGGAATCAGCGAACTAAAATGGACAGGAATGGGTGAATTTAACTCAGATGACCATCAGGTATACTACTGTGGGCGAGAATCCTTCAGAAGAAATGGAGTAGCCTTCATAGTCAATAAAAGAATAGGAAAAGCAATACTGGGATACAATCCCCAAAATGACAGAATGATCTCAATTCGAATCCAAGGCAAACCATTCCATATCACAATAATCCAAATCTATGCCCCAACCACTAGTGCTGAAGAGGATGAAATAGACCGGTTCTATGAAGCCCTGCAGCACCTTATAGAATTAATACCAAAAAATGATGTCCTTATCATCATGGGGGATTGGAATGCTAAGGTAGGAAGCCAAAAGATAACTGGAATAACAGGCAAGTTTGGCCTTGGAGTACAAAATGAAGCAGGGCACAGGCTGATAGAATTTTGTCAAGACAATACGATGGTCATAACAAACACTCTTTTCCAACAACCCAAGAGACGGCTCTACACATGGACATCACCAGACGGTCAACATAGAAATCAGATTGACGATGTGCTCTGCAGCCAAAGATGGAGAAGCTCTATACAGTCAGTAAAAACAAGACCAGGAGCTGACTGTGGCTCAGATCATGAGCTTCTCGTTGCAAAATTTAGGCTTAAATTTAAAAAAGTAGGGAAAAGCACTAGGCCACTCAGGTATGAATTAAATCATATTCCTAATGAATATACAGTAGAGGTGACAAATAGATTTAAGGAATTAGATCTGATAGACAGAGTGCCTGAAGAACTATGGATGGAAGTTCACAACATTGTACAAGAGGTAGCAACTAAAACCATCCCAAAGAAAAAGAAATGCAAGCAAGCAAAATGGCTGTCTGAGGAAGCTTTGCAAATAGCTGAGGAAAGAAAGGAAGCGAAAGGCAAAGGAGAAAGAGAAAGATACACCCAATTGAATGCAGAATTCCAGAGAGTAGCTAGAAGAGATAAGAATGCCTTCTTAAATGAACAGTGCAAAGAAATAGAAGAAAACAACAGAATAGGGAGGAACAGAGATCTCTTCAAGAAAATTGGAGATATGAAGGGAATGTTTCATGCAAAGATGGGCATGATAAAGGACCAAAATGGCAGAGACCTAACAGAGGCAGAAGAGATTAAGAAGAGATGGCAAAACTACACAGAAGAACTATACAATAATGAGCTTAACATCCCAGATAACCACAATGAGATGGTCACTGACCTCGAACTAGACATCCTAGAATATGAAGTGAAATGGGCCTTAGAAAATCTGAGCAACAACAAAGCTAGTGGAGGTGACAGTATTCCAGCTGAGCTATTCAAAATCTTAAAAGATGATGCAGTAAAAGTGCTACATTCAATTTGCCAGCAAATTTGGAAAACTCAACAGTGGCCGCAGGATTGGAAAAGGTCAGTTTACATTCCAATTCCAAAGAAAGGCAATGCCAAAGAATGTTCAAACTATCGCACCATTGCACTCATTTCACATGCTAGTAAAGTTATGCTTAAAATCCTACAGGCTAGACTCCAGCAGTATGTGGATTGAGAACTACCAGAAGTACAGGCAGGATTTCGAAGAGGCAGAGGAACTAGAGATCAAATTGCCAACATACCCTGGATCATGGAGAAAGCTAGGGAGTTCCAGAAAAACATCTACTTCTGCTTCATTGACTATGCAAAAGCCTTTGATTGTGTGGATCACAACAAATTGTGGCAAGTTCTTAACGAGATGGGAGTACCAGACCATCTCATTTGTCTCTTGAGAAACCTATATGCGGGTCAAGAAGCAACAGTGAGAACCGAACATGGAACCACTGATTGGTTCAAAATTGGAAAAGGAGTCTGGCAAGGCTGTATACTGTCGCCCTGCCTATTTAACTTATATGCAGAGCACATCATGAGAAAGGCAGGGCTAGATGAATCAAAAGTTGGAATTAATATTGCCGGGAGAAATATCAACAACCTAAGATATGCAGATGATACCACTCTAATGGCAGAAAGTGAAGAGGAACTAAATAGCCTCCTGATGCGGGTGAAGAAGGAGAGTGCAAAAGTTGGCTTGAAACTCAACATTAAGAAAACCAAAATCATGGCATCCGGCCCTCTCAATTCCTGGCAAATAGATGGGGAAGAAATGGAGGTAGTGACAGATTTTATTTTTCTGGGCTCCAAGATCACCTCATATGGGGACTGCAGCCAAGAAATTAAAAGACGCTTGCTCCTGGGGAGGAAAGCTATGGCAAATCTAGACAGCATTCTAAAAAGCAGAGACATCAACCTGCCAACAAAAGTGCGTATAGTCCAGGCCATGGTTTTCCCAGTTGCAATGTATGGCTGTGAAAGTTGGACCATAAGAAAGACTGAGCGCCAAAGAATTGAGGCCTTTGAATTATGGTGCTGGAGAAGACTCCTGCGAGTCCCTTGGACTGCAAGGCGTTCAAACTGGTCAGTCCTAGAAGAGATCAACCCCGACTGCAGACAGGAAGACCTGGAGGAACGCTGTTCATGGGGTCGCGATGGGTCAGACACGACTTCGCAATTAACAACAACAACAATGTGTGTGTGTGTGTGTGTGTGTTTTCGTAGATTTTCACGGGTATAGGTATGTCGGTCTTGGTGTATTCGGGTCTTTTCCCATGTAAGATTGAGAGGTCCTACTCGTCATCTTCAGGCTGGGTCTTTGGCTTCGTGCTTGTGCGAGCAAAGTGTGATCGGAGCTGCTGTCTCTCTCTCTCTCTATATATATATAGGTGGGGGTTTGTGGAGTGCTGGCTTAGTTGCTGTAGGTGGATTGGTTGGCTGTGTAGGAGTTATTGTTTGTGGATTGTCTGGCTGTTTTGTAACATCCTGAGTAGTTGAGGTGCTGGCTGTGTGCCCATTAGTCTTTTGTGTTGTAACAACCTGAGTAATGGGTTGTGTGATGACATCCTGAGATCTAGTGTAGTGATATCCTGAGTTCTGTGTTGCACCATCTTGGGTGGTTGGCTGTGTTGTAACATCCTGAGCTTTGGCGTTGTAGCCTCCTGAGTTCTGTGATGTGATGTCCAGGGCTGAAGGCTGTGAAGTAACATACCGGGCTTTGGTTTGGCTCTGAGTTTGCGATCTAGCTCTGTGTTCATGGTGTGTGTCCGTTTGCTTTGTGTGGAGGTCAGAGGGAGGTGCAGCAGCTGGTGATGTTGTCGTGGTTTGGCTTTTGGATGGTGGTTGCATTTCTTCTGAGGGATGGGTTTGGGCTTGGGTTTGGGTCTGGTGAGGGTGAATGATGGTGGCATACTGTGTTGTTCTGGGTCCGGTGTCAGTTTTCGTGGCTAGGACTCGTTTGTTGATTAGGGCTAGTTTCCAGATGTCTGGTAGGCGGGAGGTATCATCACGTTTATTCATGTTGTGGGGGTGTTTTTCTATTTCGATGGCTTCCACAATTATTCTCTTGTGGTGGTGTTCAGTTTTGGAGATTAGTTTGGTTCCTTCAAAATCAATTTCATGTCCTGTAGCTTTAAGGTGCTAGAAGAGGGAGGAAGTTTTTTCTTCTTTTCTGACTGTGTTCTTGTGTTCTGCGATCCATGCATTTATTCTCCTATTAGTTTGTCCAATGTATGTGGCTGGGCAGATTTTGCATGGTATTTCATAGACTCCTTGGTTTTCTAGCTAGATCGTGTCTTTGGGGTTTCTTAAGATGTTGGCTATGTTTTGGTCGGTGCCGAAGGGTGTCTTGATATTGTGTTTGTGGAGAATTTTGCTGATTTTATCTGTGGTGCCTTTGATGTAGGGGAGGAAGGCGATGTTGTTGTACTGTTCTATGTCTCGGTCCTTGGGGGGTGTTTCCCTTTGGATTAGGTTGGTAATAGTATTTCTGTGGAATCCGTTGGAGATTAATACGTTTGTGAAAGTGTGTAATTCAGTTTTCAGGTGGTCTTTGTCGGCTAGGCGTTTGGTTCTGGAGATGAGGGTCTTGGCTACGGAGTTGATCTGTACAGGGTGGTGGTGGGATTGTGCGTTTAAGCGGCGGTTGGTGTGTGTTTTTTTCCGGTAGATGGTGTGTCCTAGGGAGCCATTGGGTTTTTTGTAGATTAGAATGTCCAGAAAGGGGAGTTGGTTGTTAGCTTCTATTTCCATCATGAATTGTATTTTGGGGTGTAGGCTGTTGAGATGTGTGAGGAAGTTGTCCAGTTTTTCTTTCCCGTGTGGCCAAATTACAAAAGTGTCATCTACATATCTGAGCCAGAGTTTGGGTTTGTGTTCAGATTTGTCTAAAGCGTTGGTTTCGAAGTGTTCCATGTATAGGTGAGAGGGGTGATCCCGTAGGTGCTCCTTCTATCTGTTTGTATCTTTGTCCATTGTGGATGAAGTATGTGTTGATTAGGCAGTGGTTGGTCATATCTAGGATGTGCTTAGGGGGGTTGTATTTGTTTTGGATAGCTGTCAAGGCTTCTTTGATAGGCACTTGGGTGAAGAGGGATGTGACATCGAAGCTCACAAGTAGGTCGCTGAATTGTAGGTTTTGTTTCTTTACTGTTTCTATGAAATGGAGTGAGTTTTGTACGTGTGAGGAGATGGATTCTGTGTAGGGCTGAAGTTGTTTGGTGAGAAATTTGGCAAGATTCTGTAGAGGTGAGCCTATGGAGCTGACTGTGGGTCTGAGTGGTGTTCCTTCTTTGTGAATCTTGGGGAGGCCATAGAGCTTGGGGCATCTGGATGATTTCTCTCTGGGTATGATTCTTTGCTGGATCTCTTCACTGATGGGAGAGGCTTTTATTTTGGATTTGGTGTTTTTTTCCAGGCAGGTGGTGGGATCTATGTTTAGAGGTTTGTAAGCGGGGTCTTGGAGTAGGTTGGATAGTTTGGCTTGGTAGTCTGATGTGTTCATCACTACCGTGGCATTGCCTTTGTCTGCTGGGAGAATGATTATGTTGTTGTCTTTCCTCAGGTTGGTGAGTGCTTTTTGTTCTTCTTTATGTAAGTTGCTTCTAGGTGGATTGCTGGAGAGGAGGATGTTGGTGACTTCAAGTCTGATTTAGTTGGCTTCATCTGGGTTGATATTGGTTACGGTAGCTTCAACTCCGCATATGATGTTTTCAGTGGGGGTACGTTTGGGGGCGACTGCAAAGTTGAATCCTTTGGAAAGGCATTGGTTTCTGCTATGGTGAGAGTCCTGTCTGATATGTTGTGTACTGTTCATTTCATGAGTTGCTGTGGAGGGGGGGTTGGGCTTTTGGCGTTTTTCTAGTCTGTGGAGTTTGTTGGTGTGTGTGTCTGTCTTGTGGGAGGTTTCTGTTTCGGCTCTCCAGAGGGCTAGTTGTTTGGATTTGTCCCAGAATGCTGGGTGGATTTTGTTACTGAGTTTGAGGTGAAGAATGAGTAGGTCCCTATTGGTTTGGTCTAGTACGAATCTTTTCTTGTGGAGTTAGTTTCTGATTAGGGCTAATTCAGTTCTTTTCAGGATCCTTTCAGTGGCTGAGATTTTGGAATGAAATTTTAGTTGGAAGCAAGTGGGGATCACGTTTTTGTCTCGGCAGTTGCGTAGGAATGTGAGGTCACATAAGATGGTGGCTCTTCGGACTTCGAGTTTTTCGTAGGTCCTGGTGAGCAGGAAGATTTCCTCCCCATAGAGGTAAGATATTTGTTTTCTTAAATTTTCACGGGTATAGGTATGTAGGTCCATCGAAATAGAAAAACACCCCCACAATATGAATAAACATGATGATACATCCCACCTACCAGACATCTGGAAACTAGCCCTAATCAACAAACAAGTCCTAGCCACGAAAACTGACACCAGACCCAGAACAACACAGTACACCACCACCATTCACCCTCACCAGACCCAAACCCATGCCCAAACCCATCCCTCAGACGAAATGCAACCACCATCCAGAAGCCAAACCACGACAACATCACCAGCTGCTGCACCTCCCTCCGACCCCACACAAAGCAAACGGACACACGCCATGAACACAGAGCTAGACCGCAAACTCAGAGCCAAACCAAAGCCCAGTATGTTACTTCACAGCCTTCAGCCCTGGACATCACATCACAGAACAATGCCTAAGCTCAGGATGTTACAACACAGCCAACCACCCAAGGTGGTGCAACACAGAACTCAGGATATCACTACACTAGATCTCAGGATGTCATCACACAACCCATTACTCAGGTTGTTACAACACAAAAGACTAATGGGCACACAGCCAGCACCTCAACTACTCAGGATGTTACGAAACAGCCAAACAATCCACAAACAACTACACAGCCAACCAATCCACCTACAGCAACTAAGCCAGCACTCCACACACCCTCACCTATATATAGAGAGAGACAGTAGCTCCGATCACACTTTGCTCGCAGAAGCACGAAGCCAAAGACCCCAGCCTGAAGATGACAAGTGGGACCTCGTCGAAACGTCACCAAGATACTCTCAATCTTACAACAGTACAATAAGTATAAACAATACCTACTCAATACAAAATATCACTAAAATATCTGATAAATATGAGTGGGGTGGAGGGGAGGAATCTACTATTAGTCCATCAACCAACTCTAAGTTCCTTGCTGTTTTTATAGTTATGTTGCTCACTTGACATAGGCTACTAGTTTATATTTATACCCCTTTCTATCTTTGTATGCCATATAAAACCTGGTGATGAAGTATTGAGGTGATTCTTAATTACTGTAAACATGTAAAAAAATGATTGGTCCATTAGTGGGTGAAAGTAGCAAGAAGGTGACAAGCAACAGGGAGAAAGCAGAACTATTTAACTCATTTTTTGCATCTGTCTTTACACAAAGGGAAAAAACAGACCAACCTATCAAAAATAGTGCCATAAAAAAGAGAATAGAAACATAAGTTAAGATAGGCAAGAAAATGGTAAGTGAGCACCTATCCAGCCTAAACGAATTCAAATCACCAGGACCATATGGATTACATCCCAAGGTTCTCAAGGAACTGGCAGATGTGATCTCAGAACCACTAACTATATTTTTCAAAGATCCTAGAGTACTGGGGAACTACCAGAGGACTGGAAAAGAGCTGATGTAGTTCCCATCTTCAAAAAAGGGAAAAAAGTAGATACAGGATATTACAGACCTATCAGCCTGACCTCAATACCTGGGAAGATTCTGGAAAAGATAATCAAACAACGAATCAGCAAACAGGCTTAAGATACAGGAGAATCTGGACAGATTTGAACACTGGGTGTTATCTGACAAAATGAAATTCAGTGGTGAAAAAAACAAGGTTCTACATTTAGGCAAGAAAAACCAAATGCACAGGTACAGTATAGGGGGTACCTTGCTCAATAGTAGTAACTGTGACAGGGATCTCAGAGTCCTAGTGGACAATGACTTAAATATGAGCCAGCAGTGTGCTGCAGTTGCCAAAAAAGCCAACACAGTGCTAGGCTGCATTAACAGAGGGATAGAATCAAGATCACGTGAAGTATTAATACCACTTTACAATGCCTTGGTAAGGCCACACTTTAGTCACCACGATGTAAAAAAGATGTTGAGACTCTAGAAAGAGTACAGAGAAGAGCAACAAAGATGATTAGGGGACTGGAGGCTAAAACATATAAGGAACGGTTGCTGGAATTGGGTATGTCTAGTTTAACAAAGAGAAGGACGAGGGGGGACATGATAGCAGCATTCCAATATCTCAGGGGCTGCCACAACGAAGAGGGAGTCAAGCTATTTTCCAAAGCGCCTGAAGGCAGGACAAGAAGCAATGGATGGAAACTAATCAAGGAGAGAAGCAACCTAGAACTAAGGAGAAACTTCCTGACAGTTAGAACAATTAACCAGTGGAACACCCTGCCTCCAGAAGTTGTGAATGCTCCAACACTGGAACTTTTTAAGAAGAGACTGGACAGCCATTTGTCTAAAATGGTATAGGGTTTCCTGCCTGAGCAGAGGGTTGGACTAGATAACCTCCAAGGTCCCTTCCAACTTTATTATTAATGTTGTTATTTTCAGATAAGCATTTCCTGGCAAAGTCTTGCATGGTCAAATTTAAATAAATAATTCTTACCTTATGCGATTAATGTATATTTGTAATTACCTTGCACATAATCCATAAATAACTTAGACACCTGAACTCAAACTATAATTTGTGCAATTGTAATTTGACACAGTGTTCCTTAGAGGTTGTAATACGCACCACAGGCAGAGAGAGAGAGAGAGAGCTACCTACATAAAAAGCATTTCTTAGGGATTATGGAATGTATAAGTCAGTTTATATTTATATTAACTGCGTATAACAAATTTAATGCATAAATAAAACAATAGCAGATGGAATTGGGGTTAGAGATTTTGCAACTGGATAGTTGTGGTTTGCAGATTATGTCATCTTTGTTCATTTCAATGGTTTTTGTTTTCTTAATTTATTTGATAATACTTATGTAAAAAAATTCTACTTATTATTCAGACAGGTATCTGTAATTTAAAGAAAGTTATGAAAATTGTATGACATATAAACTATAGCTAAATCAAATTTTATTGTAGTAGACATATGATTTTTCTTGTTTCTGATGAAAGGTGAACATGCACAAGGTGTTATGTTCGGTCAGTGACATGCAAGTTTGAAGAACAAATGCAAATTTTAAAAAATAGTTATATGGCAGCATCTAATAAAATCAACAAAATCTGGATCTAGGAAAAATCAAAGTCAGGTAGAAATGGTTCTCCAATCTTAAATTTCAATGTTTAGTAAAAGAAATGGGATTGGAAAATATGAGAGTCTTGAA
Organism: Crotalus tigris; assembly: GCF_016545835.1. Classification (NCBI taxonomy): domain Eukaryota; kingdom Metazoa; phylum Chordata; class Lepidosauria; order Squamata; family Viperidae; genus Crotalus; species Crotalus tigris. The sequence goes on along the minus strand of NW_024096460.1, from coordinate 3,768,328 downwards.
ATAGGGTCTCTTTATGGGTGCTTGTTTAAAGATATGACTTGGTGCCAGAAATATTCAGGTTGCAGCTCATATTTTACCTAAAGTTAAATAACTTCTGTTTCTTTTTAAGAAAAACTCATTTTATGATGAACTTCTATCCCGGAATTGAACTTGAAACTAGAATTCTTTGCCTAATGTCCCCCAGAGTTTTTGACAAGGAGGTTGAAATACATAAACCTGATAGAATGTAAAAAAAATATTGTCTACACAAATGAGTAATGGTTCAAAAAGCCACTAACAAGTTGAGTCAGTGTTGGGAATTTGATTGCATTTGTCAATATTAAAGAAAAGTAAATTTGGGCTTGTTGAAAAACAAGCCTTCGTAACATGGAACCTTATGTTCCTTTATGTTTTATTATGTTTGAAACAAAATGATTAAGTAATGCTTAAGGGATGCTATGCTTTATACATAGATATCTATATCCTGATATTTGGAAACATTCTCAAGGAGAAAGGATTCTCAAATCTTTGTAATATTCTACTGTAATAACGAAGAGGCTAGAGAATGTTGGCATTATTTTGAGACAAAGCTTTTTCTACTGCCAGTTTCCCATAGCAAACTTGCACAATACCTGGAGATTATCAAGTGTTTGGATTCATTCCACTTTCTGTTGATTTGTGTGCTTTTATAAAACATGCCTTAAAAGTAGGAGACCTTTCCATTCCTGCTTTTGCATTTTTGCATCAGTTCAGCATATTTTGTAAAAAATGTGTCCAGATAAATTGTGAAATGAGTTTTAAAGGTCTTAAAGCCCTACCCTAGTTATAATTTGTTTAAAAATCTATTTTTTCCTTAATTGAATATATAAATATATCTTAGTAACAGATGTTTGGTGTTAAATTTAACAATGGACAACATTATGTTTTCAGTTATTGTTTGTTTCTTGAAAGAAATTGGTTGTACAATATTTAAATTTTGTTCTCCATTATAACCTACGCTACAAACAATTGTATAATGGCACCAATACTATGATTATTTTATTCATTAATAATAAATAATTTCTTGACATAAAAAATGGGAGCCTACTATGGTTTTATATGAAAGATAAAATAAGATTAACTTCAAATGGAAAGGTTTTATGTCACAGGGTAATGGGATATGACCCCCTTCAAGGAACTCTAGTCAAGCATTTTTATGTATTTTGTACATATTTTCATGATTCAATTTTTTTCATATCTATAAACTTAATAATATTCTTAAAGAGTATATATCACTTTTTACTCAAGCACAATTTAACTTTTTAAACCTTAGAAAATCTGGTTTGTTTCCTGATATTTATATTAAACATAGCTTACATACTGGTGGTGAAGAAATAAAATCTTTGTAATATGTACTTGGTTTCCTGTATTTAAAACCTGAATAGAAGTAATTCAGAAAAGGCTGTGATAATGCTGCTTATGAAAATTAGGCTTGAAGCTAAAAACTAAAATAAATAAAGTCCAATATTTTAAGTTTCTTCTATATGATGTACTTTCTAAACATAATATTGCTGCCCTGTACAGTTTGATGTCATCTCAAAAAAAAAAATCTAACATGTTCTTTGTTCATTTAGTCATTGCAGTTTGTTAACATTTCTGTTTCCTTTTTCAGCTGATGAAGGGATGATGAAGGAACTTGATAAAGTTCAGGTTCTCCATAAGAGATCGGTTATGCCTTACAGGGTGTATAAGAGAAATCGAAAAGGACCAAGTGATGAAGAAACTGTACAGCAATATGCCGCTCTCGTGGGACAGGCATGCTTGGAGAGGATGTTGCTTTTTCGGAGCTGAATATTTATTCTGTAGATCAGGGGTCCTCAAATTTGGTAACTTTAAGGCTGTGGACTTCAACTCCCAAAGGTGGCTGAGGAATTCTGGGAGTTGAAGTCCACAAGTCTTAAATTTGCCAAGGTTGGAGACCCCTGCTGTAGATGTTCCAGAACGATGTTTTGTCACACCACTGCAAGATTCCATATCTCTGCAGTTTTCTGTTGTTATCCGTATTAAAAAAAATATGTACTGTGTATCCTTTTCTGCCTGGGAATGAACATGTTGACAAACCTTAGAATAAAACATTGGTTTTGAGTCTTTATATTAAGGGTTTGGAAGAATATTACAGTGACTGAGTTCATGAGATTAAAGTCCTTACATTTTCAAATAAGTGAATGGGATGAGTATAAAAGTGAGTGGAACATTTGAAGTAGCATTTTGTAGGTATTTACAGAAGAGAATATTTAAAATCAGCTAGGTGATGAAATATAAGTTGTTGTGAAAACTATAAATATTTCAGAAATTTTATATTTTCTTTAACTACTATCAGATAATTAAATATTTTGTTCTAGTGTTATTTCAGAATTCAGTTAGTCAGATACTTGGAAGTAAGCCAATGTTTTGCACTATGCTTCAGTGTCAAAAACCAGCCACTGACTAGTAGAATTGGTGCCTAGGATTGCTATTATATCAGAGGTTCCCAACCTTTTGGGCATCAGGGACCAGTTCCACCGAGAGAGGTTTTTCCGCGGACCGGAGGGTGCGTGGTTTTGTGTGCTGCCTGCATCCCACAGATGGGGCTTTGCTTGTCTGTGCGGACTGGTTGCTGGCATGCTGCGGCCCAGTACCAGTCCATGGACCAGGGGTTGAGGACCTCTGTATTATATGACATAATATAAAGCCATCTAATGTGTATCTATGCACTGCATCCTTCAAATTATTCACTGCAGTCTTTTAAATGTTTGCTTTAAATAACTTATAATTGTATTGAAATAACCAGGAAGTTTGATGATTTAGATTTTTAGTGGCGTTTTTTTTTTGTTTTTTTTTTTTGTAATTAAATTGACACTTTGGGAAATGTTGGAATTGAAATGTTTATCAAATTACCAAAGAAATTAATTTAAATATGTAGATTAAAACTATATTGAAGTACATCCCATTTTTCTTTTGTTTTATATTCTTAATGTTTATGTCAATTGTAGCATTCAGAGAATTAGTTTTCAACACACCATTAAAAATACCTTACTTGACATAGAACAATGTTTTAATTGGGTATTCAGAACTTTTAATGCTATCCTGTAATTTAAGCTGGAAAATACAAGGCTATGAAATGCAACATTCTGCAGTCAGTTGATATTTTTCAGGCAACTTTGATTAGTCTTTCTCTCATTGTCTAATACAGCAGGATAGCAGAACATAAAAATCCTGTTATGCATCTAGATTTTGGGGTGAAATAATAGTATGCATGGAAATAGCATTTGTTCAGAAATTCTTATATGCATGCAGTAGTGCATATTGTATGTTCATTGAAATGCATACATGTTTAGTTAAATATGCTGATATGTTGTCAGTGTTGTAGTTTTGACATTATCAGCCATTGTTAAGGGGGGGGGGATCACAAATTTTCTTAATTAGTTCTTAATTTTACTCCTGCATCCACACTTGTTTGGCATGACCATTAAACATAGTACCAGCCAGTAACAGTGTGATCCATGAAAATATGGATGTCCTATACAATTATTCTTTCCTTTGAAAATAACATTTCTTTTTTTCTACATAGTTATTTTTATATGTGCAGATTTTACCCAGAATGAATTCCTTTTTATCAGAATGATATTTCTGAGCAATATTTCTTATAATTATTTTGAACGCTTTTCAGTTGTAGCTAAAATAAGATTTTTTAAAAAGTTGGGTCAGACTTAGTCATATGTAGAATAAATTCACTGAAATCAATGCAACATTAATCCCATTGCAGTTTTATTTATACATCACACAATGCAATCTGATAGTATTTGTTCTAGCAGTTTAAATAACATCCTAAACATAAAATATAGGAAGTAAAATACATAGTATTAAGTCCTTAAAGTAGTAACTTCCCCTGGATTAATTTTGCATGGATTTCCTACTCAGAATTTCTAATTGGAAGATTGGCTGTATCTTTATTTGTCCTCAAACAACCAAAGGACCCATGCTTTGGAGAAATTATATAATTACAGTTAGATTGTGTGTTCATTGGCTAGTATTTTTTATCCAATAAAAATAATTAATATTTGATTGCCACTAGGGGGCACATTCCAACTTGAAAATCATTAATGAACTGTTTGTCATTTCAACAATATTCATTATTATTCTACATCTGGTTTCCCTATAGTTTTTTTTTTAAAAAAAAAAATCCTGGAAATCCTGATAAAGAAACTATTATTAGAGTCAACATGTAGTCATAAAATAGTGAAGAGTCAGTAGAATAAAAATATATAATTGATATAAAAACTAAACATTATTTTGTTTAAAACAAAACAACAAAAATATTTGAGCCACCAAAAGAACATTGAATAAAACATGTCAATGTATCTAGGATTCAATGAATATAGTACTTCCATTCTCTTGCTTTGTGTGAGCTTGTTCATTCAAGTATTTGAATTTTGTGCCACAGTAGTTCCCATTGATAAAAAGGAAAGCTGGTTATTTTTTTGCGACATCTCTCTTCTGGTATTAAAGAAATAACACTGAAATGGAAAAAGTATTCTCAGTAGTATCTTTATAAACAGAGATTATACATTAATGTGGTGTTTTGGGTCATTGTTGGTAAATTGGAATTGCTTCTGTAAACATGGAGTGGTGATTTTAAAAACTGCTCCTTACTTATAGGAGAGATTCATGCTGGCTGGGGGTGATAGAAGCTAGTTATAAAGCCATAATAAAGAACAGAATAGTTCTGTTCCAATCCCCAAATAAATAGGCCTGAGGGATTATTTCCACCATTAAGCTGCTGACAACACATACATTTACATCTTGTATTATTTGGAAACTAAAATGAAATAAAGAACTGCTTAATAAACAGGAGTATGTTGGACTGGAGCCAGAATATCTGAAAGACTGCTAATTCTTGTATGAGCCGGCTTGTAAAGTATGTAACACAGGATTATGATTATTCTACTATGAAACTCTTTCTCAAGAAAAAAGTCAGACTTCCTTTTTCCAATATGTTGTAGATTTTTATTAGTTGGTGAGGTACTTTAATTATTACTGTTCCGTGTTTTAATTAAAGTTTTATTTCACTTTAAGTTTATTATATTACTTAAAACTGTGTGAGAGCATGTGTGTTTATGTGAATAGATAGTATGTGGTTGAGGGCCAGTTTAAACAAAATCTATTTTTATCGAACGTTAACAAAAGATACAGGACCTGTCAAGACATTTAAAGAGAAGCTATTTATTTTTACTTCACTTGAACAGAAAGATGAGAACTGTCAGCTAAGTAGTAATTCAATATATAAGGTCACCAATAAATGTTATTTTCCAAAAAGGTGGACAATTAGAAATATCATTTGTGTTTCGTCATTTCCATTAATGTTTTTCAAACAAGATAGGTTACACATTACCCATTAATCAAAGCTATTGCTCAAGTTGCAGTATAACCTTTGTCCATTCTTGCTCTTAAACAGAAAGCTACCCAGTAGACTCAGTTTTTTCGTGAAATTCCAAATATTAAGAAGCCATCAATTTGAAATTTTTGCATAAGCGTTTAATGTGGGCAGCTGTTGATTATGACTAGCATCATTTTCAAATAGGTAAACCTCGAGAGTGAGGATGCCTCAGTATTTTAAAGAAGGTTGCTTCCTTCAATGCACAACACGCCTTTGAATTCTTTGCCCAATCCTATTTCATGATTTTGTTATAGGTTATGAAAAGTAGTATTTTATTATAACTGGGACAGATAAGAAACTTTTAAAGCCAAGTAAATATAACTGCTTTACATTTTTTCTTAATCCTTTCCCTAAAACGTCTTATTTGTTTGAAGAACTGTGAGTGTAAAACAAGATTCAATAATAAAATATTCCTTATGTACAGTACTAATAGAGCAAAACAAGAAATGAAAAAGAAAAAGATCAAACAGCTCAGTGAGAATTGAGCAAATGCTAACAATTATGGTAGGCCTACAACAAACAAGGCATATGCTATAATAATTCCTGAGAGCACCCTTTCCAAACATTATGTTTACAAAAATCAAGCATTTTTAAAAAGAAACCTTATAGGAGAATTAGGAAAAATTATGAATTAGTAAAATTAAAAAAGGATTCTCAATCACCTTCTGTGATACTGAATCAAAAACCTGAAGTATTGGGGGAATTTTGCTATTTTTCCTGTGTGATATTATGAATCCTACATTTCCAAAAATAAGATCCTTATGTGAATTATTTTGATGTTCAGGAATAAATAATAATACTTTAAAATAAAGGATGCAGCTTCATATGAGAAAGAATGGAATATCTGGGGCCTGGTGATATTAAAACTGGTGGGCACATTATAATGTTTTATGGCATTTGACCGTGTAATATACATAACAAGACTGATTCCTGTTTTGAAATTATTTTAACATAACTGTCATCACTGTATGAAATAACATATGGTAGAAAAAGCAGAGAAGCAATAGTAAGAACAAATGTATCTTGCAGTAGACTTGTAACTTGTAAGGAATTTGTTAGAAGCTTTTGCAGGTAAAAGGACATTGCAAATTATTTAACAAGAAAAGGATGTCATCTCATTTGTGTCAGATGAAAAATGGGGCATCGGGTGCTGCTATTTATTGTTCATGCTCTAGAGTTAACTGATCTGTCATATCTTATAATTAAAAATCTATTCCTTATCAGAATTCATACTAAGAAAGGTGAATGATCACTGTAATATGATGAAAAAGAATCACCACCCTCTGTTCTGCAGTCTTGAATTTGCATTCTGCAATTCTATGCCATCAATGATTGAAGTCCCCTTCAGGTATTGAACAGGTAAAAGGTTTTTACTGGGGAGAAAGACTATTCCAGAATAAGAACAAGCATTTTATGTCCATCTACAATCCCTGTGCTTATTGCTTATTTTGCACACATAACAAACAACTGAAACTGAGAGACTCTGTCTCTGGAAACTCAGCAAAAGCAAATTTTGTTATTTAAAAACAAACTGTTGGAATCTAAATCTTTCTCTTTACAGGACCAAAGTATTCATGCAATGGTACTTCATAGCATTTCTTGTCTAGATGCCTTTCTTTTTCTATATTTATAGTCCCAGACCAATAAAACAGAGTTATAAAAATTAAAATTACAGAAAAGCCAAAATACACCAAAGCCAAAATGAAGACAATACAGACTCCTTTCTCCATGCCATAGCTATTGATAAAAACACGGGAAAAACACCCTATTAAGACCTAGGAAGTTTGCTAATATGCAAGTAAAGATTAAAGGTAAATATAATAGAGACTCCATCAAGACATTGAAACCTCTAAAATGTTTCTATAAATAAGGAGCATCTATTTGTCTGGTGTAAGGAGAGAAAGCCAAGCATAAACACAAACTGTCATATTTTAGTGTTTAGGTTTCATAAGAACACGTTTTCATCTATCATTTGGCAATGTTGAAGTCTTTGCTTGAGTTTGGAAGACAAGCTAGGAAATGCAGTGTTTAATTTATTTTAATGTAGATTTTTTTTAAAAAAAAATCTTAGATTCCTCAGTGGGCAGATATAATTTTAGATGGGATTCTGTTAGAGAATTTTAATTTTTCTATTGGTGAAAAATAAATCAGAAGCTCTCACAGTTGACTGCATTTAGCTGATTCAAATAACTTTATATTTATATAAAGTTATTTACAATACCATTCTTCTTTACAACAACATAGCTTAATGAAGATTTCTTACAGAGACAGACCAGAGACAAAACCCAGAGACTGGAAATCCAGCTCCTAACTCAATACTCTTTTTGCACAGACTCAGTAGCACTTTCTTCACATTGGCTGACTGAGTTGCCACATGACTCTTCCTGTTCATGAATATTCCAACACTCCTCCCTTCATGACAGGAAGAGACATCAGACCTATTAATACATTCTTTAATTGCAAAAAACCTTGTGCCACTAACCTGACCTTATACTGTACATTATTATTTGGCAATACCTTTTTCTTATATACCCACTTACAACCCACAGCTTTGGTTCCCTGTGGCAAGGTCACTGATTTAAACTGGCTTGCATAGGTCCCACCAGATCTGCATGGACCAGCTCTAGAACTCTTTTTGTTTGTCTTGTGCTACATTTACTAACTGGTAATGCCTTTGACTTTGATGCTTTGCATACTGCACAGTCCAAATATGTTTTGCATCCCTTCAAATTTAGCCCTTCTGCAAAATCTTGCATTTGCTGCAAAACTTTAAAGCTTGCATGGCCAAGTATTCTATGCAGAAGATGAACACATGAATCATGCTCTGCAACATTCTTAAATATATGGGAACATTGAACCTTTTGTCCCTGCAATACATATAGATTATCTCCCTTTATGCCTTCTGCACAAATATTCCCATTCCTTTTGATGAGACATTTCCCATTTACAAAAATGACCTCAAAACCTTGTTTGTCTAAATTAGACACACTTAACAAATTATGTTCTATCTCAGGTACACAAAGCACATTGGTAAACTTTGATTCCAAATATGGAATTTTTACATCGCCTTTTCCAATGACTTTTGCTTTCTGGCCATTTGCCAAAGCCACAGCTTCTTGTGCTACTGGAACAAACCTGCAAAATAATTCAGAGTCATTAACAATTGTTTGACTTGCCCCACTATCTATTAGCCACTTGTCTCTGTTGTTGCTATAGCAAACTTTTGCAATACCAAAATGTTCCTTTTGCAAAGCAGTCCTTTTTCCTTGCACAAATGTCTTTTTCTGCAAATTGTTCCTCTACAAACAGTTCCTTTGCAAATGTGTGCTTGCTCCACAAATGTAGCAAGTCTTTTCCCGCCAAGCAGCTCTCTGCTTGCAAAATCTCTCCTTTGTTGCAATTTGGTCTGGGTCTGATCTGCTTGTTTCTTCTCCTCTGGAGACTTGCAGTCTGGACCCCCTCCTCAGGAATTTCTCCTCGTGGTTGCTTCTAAAATGGCGTTTTCCCTCTTCATTAAGCAAACATGCCTTTAAAGCCTCAAACTTTAAGTCTTGTTCTTCTTTGCACTCAAATATTGCAGAAACTGTGTCCCAGGTTTTATCTAAACTGTTCAACACCAATAAAACCTTCTGGGACTCAGGGAATTTAATCTCAAGTCCAAAAATAAACTTTGCATTTTATTTAAATGCTGTTCCACAGATTCACCTGGTTGCAAACAGGCTCTGTAAAGTTTTCTTGACAATTGCACTATATTGCATGCAGAAACATTCAGGTGCACAGCTCTCAACTTCAACCAAATCTCCTTTGCAGTCTTTAAATTTGTAACATTTAGAAATTGATCATCATCTAAATTCAAGATGAGATAAGCCATTGCTCTATCATGGCTTTTCTGATCTGCAGCTGCAAATACTTGTGGTGGATTTTCAACAGTATACTACACCTCTTTTGCTTTCAGCAAACATTCCATTTTTGCAGCCCACACAATGTAATTCTTCTGGCCCAAACGAGGCACACACCTTTCTTTAAATTCCATTGCAGCCATTTTGCTAATTCTGCCTTGTTCTTAAACTTTCTAAACACAGGCAATTTCTTCCAGCTTTAAATTATAATGCAGTCCTTAGTAAGCTCTGGGCCCATAACCTGTTAGAGAATTTTAATTTCTCTATTGGTGAAAAATAAATCAGAAGCTCTCACAGTTGACTGCATTTAGCTGATTCAAATAACTTTATATTTATATAAAGTTATTTACAATACCATTCTTCTTTACAGCAACATAGCTTAATGAAGACTTCTTACAGAGACAGACCAGAGACAAAACCCAGAGACTGGAAATCCAGCTCCTAACTCAATACTCTTTTTGCACAGACTCAGTAGCACTTTCTTCACATTGGCTGACTGAGTTGCCACATGACTCTTCCTGTTCATGAATATTCCAACAGATTCTTCATCTTCCATTTCTCCTTATTTATAGAGGAAGTACTCCTCAACTTACAACCACCATTGAGTCCAAAATTTCTGTTGTTAAGTGAGGTATTTGTTAAGTGAGTTTTGCCCCATTTTACAATCTTTCTTGTCACGGTTGTTAAGTGTATCACTGCAGCTGTTAAGTTAGTAACCTGGTTGTTAAGTGAGTCTGATTTTCCCATTGACTGCTTGTCAGAAGGTCACAAAAGGGATCATGTGAGCCTGGGACACCGCAACTGTCATAAATATGAACCGGTTACCAAGCATCCAAATTTTGATCATGTGACTATGTTGCAATGGCCATATGTGTGAAAAATGGTCATAAGTCACTTTTTTCAATGCTCTTGTAATTTCGAACAGTCATTAAATGAACTGATGTCAATCGAGGATTATCTATGTATAGTAATCTTATAGATGAATTACAAAATCAATAGTTCCTTTGTAGAAACTAACACCAGGTTTCTATTACTTCAGGGAACTATCAGTGCTTCATTATGTCAGAAATTATTATACCAATCCTCAGTGTCATTTTTAGCTTTGAATTGCAGCAGACACAAAATGAAGACTGTCCATGAATTGTGTAAGGTATTATAGATTCCATGAGGTATGACAGGCAAAGAATACTACATTTTTAGTTACTATCACTATATACTATACTATAGTCTTTGTCAGCAGAATCTTGAATAGCTCACAATTAAAACACTTCCAAAATGGGATGTGAACATATCTTATTCTGACATTCTCCACTTTGCCCCAATACTTTGTAGGTTTTCAGTGGTAATTTTTTTCTGCCAAATTTCATATAAATAAATAAAATGTTCTACCCAGGTAAGACTATTTGTTAGAAATTATGAATTATTAGCAAAATTAAGCCCTGCCAATCTCTTACTATCTACAGTAGTGGCCAAAATTGTGGAAACTTTTTGGGAAAAGTGTATTTTTGAGGTTTGATGGCTAATAACACCACTTTTGGGAGGGGAATAGTACCATAAAAGTATATATCAATGGAAAGATAATTTAATCAATAATGTAATGCAACAAAGTTTGTTCAATTATTTGTACTGTATTCTATGAAAGGTTATAGCCAAATAACCAGAAAAAGGAAGCACAACTTGCTTAGGTTGATATCAGGTAGCTTTTCTTCATCTGATTGTAGCCAATGAGCATGAGTGTTTAGAGAGCCAATCAGGTGTCATCTTGTTTTGGCAATGAGCCAATCAGATCACAGTAGGATTCAGTTATTGATGTCATGTATTGAAGCTGAGAGGAGGACATTTGTCAGTGTGTTATGTGATCGCTATCAAGTTGGTTGGGTTTTTTTGTGTTCTTTCATTTAGTGAGCTTGTAAAACATAATAAAATTAAAGTAATGGTGCAAAGAGTTGATTGGTTGCCCAGAAAGTGATGTAAAATAGTATTGTTAAGTGAACAAGGCTACAGTTATAAAGAAATTAGAAGAAAAATTGGTGAAAACTTAACCAAAGGTGGCATTTCTACTGTACACTTTTCCCAAAAGGTATCCACAATTTTGGCCACTACTGTATGTAAAACATGACTCCTTTTGCTGAAAACAGATCAGCATATTAGACTATCTATAGATCTAAATGTTAGCAGATCAAATCCAGTATGTCTACAGTCTTTTTACTGAGGTAGTACACAAAGCTGCCAAAGTTTGTTATCTTTTTATGGGCCACACAGTTAAAAATTATAGTTAAGTGGTACTTCATACGAAGAGATGCAACTAAAACCATAAAAGATTTGTTGATATTTATGGGCTGCTTTCCATATTCCCCCCTTGGCGAAGTTCTCTAGGCTAGTCATTAAATTGAAGCCAAATTATTTCATTGCTGTGTTTACTTTTATAAACAAAGAACACATGTAATGTGTACTTGGCTGTTATCAAGACATTCCCTCTTATTTGCAGAGCCCTTTCTTTCTAATGGCAGCTTTGGAGGATCGGCTTTAATGAACCTTTAATAAAGATATGAAAACCTGTACAACTAGTTATTTTATTTCATATTATTTTTTAAAAAAATCTTTTGTATGGCTTCCCATCTTAAAATTGACTCTGAATGGCTTATGATCAATAAGCAATATACTATTTGAAATGAAAAAACTAAAAAACAGAAAAAACCTTGCACTTTCCTGACACAGTCACATTTTATCTTGATTGCACTGTATCTTAAGGAGAATGCCTGGGAGAAGAGCCTTGAGTGCTCTCCAGAAGGATAAAATGGTAAAGGTATATCTAATTTTAGGGAGAAGGGAAGGTGTAGAAAAGGCCACAATACACAATGTAGATTTGGGCAAAGCCCCCTCCACCCCACCATAGCTACTACCTCCTCATCTAGAAATAGCCATGAGTCCAGGAGGGCTCCAAATTGATTGGAGATTGATTGGTGGATGCTTTTTCTGATGGCATGGAATCAACCAGGCCCTTGACTTAACTTGTCATTAAAACTGGCAGGACAACATCTGTTGGCCTCATTACTGAAGCAGGATAGAAACAGGCTACTGGGCAGAGCAAATTATGCTCCATGCTTTGGTACTCCATCATGGACTACAGAGTAAGGACATAGAGTTTGGTCTGAATGTGCCTAACCTGGATCCAAATCATTGCTAACCTTGCAAATCCTAAGGGGCCATAGAGTGTCACAAGAAATCAGATTAAATATGATTTTTGCTTCTTAATTGAACATGCAAGGTGTGTCAAGTAGCCTTGGCATCACTTTGGTGTGCAACACAAATGCCTGAAAGGAGAGGATCTTTATATATACATTCAACGTAAGCAGCATCTTTTCAACAGCTATGAATGAAACTTATACATGATGATGATAGTGTATTGTTGTCTATGAATAGGAAAGACTACTTGATATGAAGAATAACAGAGTTGGAAGGGACATTGGAGGTCTTCCACCCTACACCATTTCAGACAAATAGTTGTCTCGTCTCTTCCTAAAAACTTCCACTGTTGGAGCATTCACAACTTCTGGAGGCAGGTTGTTCCACTGATTAATTGTTCTAACTGTCAGGAAATTTCTCCTTAGTTCTAGGTTGCTTGTCTCTTTTATTAGTTTCCATCCATTGCTTCTTGTCCTGCCTTCAGGTGCTTTGGAAAATGAGTTGACTCCCTCCTTTTTGTGGCAGCCCTTAGATCTTGGAACATATCATCATATGTTATCATATCACCTCTAGTCCTTTTTTTCATTAAACTAGACATACTCAATTCCTGCAACCATTCTTCGTATGTTTCAGCCTCCAGTCTCCTAATCATTTTTGTTGCTCTTCTCTGCATTCTTTCTTGATTGCTTCCAGTTCATTTATATATTATAAGCTAACCAGGGCTAAGTTTGTTATGCAATGTGTTATAGCATTCTGGGTAGTTTTGAACAGTAGCATCTAGTTCTCCATTTATTTATGCTGAGAACTTTTCCTTTATGTATCTGCACATACGTTTTTGACATGTTTCCTATTTGTTTTTAGATCTTGGATATTCATTGGGCCGAGTGCCATGGTGCTGCAGTGGTTAGAATGCAGTATTGCAGGCTAACTCTGCCCACAATTAGGAATTCGATCCTGACCGGCTCAAGGTTGACTCAACCTTCCATCCTTCCGAAGTTGATAAAATGTGGACCTAGATTGTTGGGGACAATATGCTGACATTATAAATTGCCCAGAGAGTGCTGTAAAGCACAATGGAGCGGTATATAAATCTAAGTGCTATTGCTATTGCTAAATGTGCTTTTGCTTTCATATGCTAACACTTGATTGAGTTTGATCCTCTATCTTTTAACTTCTTCCTTTCTAACTCCAGTTTCGACTATGATAATGGAGTCCTCAGAAGCAACCTTGGACTAGATACAGATGAGAGATTAGTCCCCAAGGCAAGAGTGTGCCTATTTCTGCCAAGCCAAAGAATAAGGGAAAGCACAATGTGAAATGTTTGCAACGTGTCCCTCCTGCCAAAATAACCAAACCCAAATCAAAATACAGTCCAAAAAGAAGTCAATCCAATAAATTCTTAAGTCTGTTAAGAAAACATGGGATCGTCTTATGGTTTTGTATCAATATTTATTGTGGTTTGAGACTGAAACTATAAATTAGGGGAGTGGTGAGAATAGAAAAATACATTGCAATGGTTTTACACCTTAGGGTTTGAAGCCAAAAATAATAGGATTAATTTATGGTTTTTTTCTCTCATCTTCATTCTTTTTTGTAGGCTTGTATTAATATCATGTCATTCTTTCTTATTCTCCCTACCCAATGCTTTCTCTCTACCCCTGCCCCCACCCCATTTCTTCCTTCCACAACCCCAAGTTTCTTTCACTAAAGACATTGTCCCTGACATCTGTTCTCTTGAAAGCTTGGGAAATGGAAAGGTAAAAACTATAAATAAGCAAACATCTCCAGTTCCAACGAGAGCATAATTTTCTAAACCTACAGTAATGCTTTCCTTATGTCCTACAAACTATTTTACACATTATTTTACATGTTAAGGCTGAATTAACTCTGAATGTGTGCACTTGCAATCCATAGCTACTATCTGAGTGATGCTACTTTGTTCAAGATTAAGTAGCATCACTCAGGTAGTAGCTATGGATTGCAAGTGCACGCATTCAGAGTTAATTCAGCCTTAACATGTAAAATAATGTGTAAAATAGTTTGTAGGACATAAGGAAAGCATTACTGTAGGTAATAACCACTCATAACTTACTGAAAAACATAGCATGAGCCCTGGCAGTGCAGTAGTTAGAATGCAGTACTGCAGGCTACTTCTGCTGACTGCCAGCTGCCTGCACTTTAGCAGTTCAATTTGCGCCAGCTCATGGTTGACTCAGCCTTCCATCCTTCCCAGGCAGGTAAAATGAGGACCCAGATTGTTGGGGGCAATATGCTGACTCTGTACACCGCTTAGGGAGGGCTGTAAAGCACTGTGAAGCGGTATATAAGTGCTATTGTTATTACTTGTTTTGGCTTAGTTTATGGCTATATTCTCTAGTCTTTCCCTCTAGAATAGCCTGTATCTTGCATCCAGGAAGCATAATTAATGCTCACTTTTTTTTTGAAAGAGAAATTCTTTTAGAATTTATTTCAAAAGAGAAGTGTTTCAGAGAAATTTTCATCGGTGGAATGTGGGATGCCTGCACTTACTTATAGGTGAATGGCCAATTTTTTGCTTTGTTCCCTGGCTTCTCTCGTTTCAGTTAAATTCCAAGAGAAGGAGAGGAAGTCTATCTTTCATGGTGGTACTACTATCACTGCTAAATAGAACACAAGTGATTATTGAAGTATTTTTAAGTCTACTGAGCTTAAAAAAAACTTTGCAGGAAGAATTAATTTGTTAAGTCTACCCTTGGATGTCATTGAAATGTTCTGAATTAGGGAGAATCTTTATGACTAATATTAAGTGCAAGAAATCTGACATTTTCTTTTCTGGTATGAAAAAGTGGCAGTAAGTTTTTTTTAAAGCTGTTTTTCTTTTGAAAAAAAAAGCAGCACTGCTATTCATAAGAACGCTTGCTTTTCATACTATTGTTCTGCAAATATTCTCTGTTGCTATCTGTCAAATGTATTTGACAATATGTAAAGCAAAGGTGTGTGCATCATACCAAACCAGCAGAAGGCACCATCCTGTGCTGGAAAATTTGCTTAAAATCCAAGTGATGGAATTTATCTAGTTTAAGCAGGATATCAAAGTGATCAAATCAAAGACTTGGTCTTTCTTTGGTTAAACATGTAGCACACCTCGAGCTTTTTAAGAGTGATGCCCGGAACTGCCCTACTGTAGGGATGTCACCATGGTAACAGGCAGCTGGTCTGTTGAAAATCCCTGTGTGATGCCAGGGGGGCAGCCAACATGACTAGTGGGGATGTGACTGAGATTCCCCCTTCATTGTTTTGCTGGCATTAATATTCTCAATAGGATTAGCATCCTGAAGAGGCTAAAAACTTTGTGGGAAAACATTTGTGGGCCGTGGTTATCATTCTTACTCCTCTCTCAGTGCTTCCCCTGGGTAAAGTAAAATGGCTTTTGGCGAGCACAGTGTGTGTGTGGTGTGATGTGAGAAACACACAAGATATAAATGTATAAATGTAAGATTCTATTTATTGGTTTTTCCTCAGCAGCACCTACAGGGTAGGTGGGTGAGCAAAAAGAAAAAGAAAAAACAAGTAAAAAAACCTGGGAGGGATATTAAGGCCTCATTAAGTGATCTTCTTGACAACTGACAAAGCAGCAAGGAGATTTTCATGCCTGCTTGCACACAACCCCCAGAGAAACAAGTTTCTACTTGAGGCCACCTTGCGGGAGAAAAGTTGTCTCGTCCCTCTTTTTCTTACTCTTTCTTTTAATTACTCCCAAGTTTTGCTGATTACATTCCATTTTGTCCCTGATTATCTCCTCTTGGCTCCGTTTGGTTTTCATGCACTGTGCTTAAACAGCATCTGTACAATAATCCCACACACAATTCAGCCTTTTCTGCTTTTCTTAGACTGCAGATTTTTGAACCTGCCTGTCATGAAAAGAGGGAAGGAGAATGCTGACATGGCTAGCTTAACCAAGCCATTTAGATGCTGAGCTGTCAGTGGAAGTGCCTCAAAGCTTTCCTGGCTCTCATCCTACCCCAAGGCCTGTACCTCTCACTGATTCAACTCTTCCATTTTCTGTTGAAGAAGGGAAGTGGAATGATCCATCAAAATCCCAGCCTCATGAAGTCATTTCATTAATTTAGTAGGGGCTTGATTTGAAAAATACAAAAGCAACACCCAGGCATGCCTTTACCTCCCACTGTGGCACCAGGAAATTTACAGAAAGAGTTGAGGTTAAGACCCCAAGAATAAATCTAAGTTATGGTATCAATAGGTTAGTTTGTCTGCTTAGAGAAAAAAAAAACTTGTTACATAGGCATTGCCTTTACTAAAAGGATCCTGAATTCAAAACTTTTATACACTTGGGAAAATTAGCTACATTTCTAAGAGTAATGTGCTTACTGCATTGTAATATTAATTAATATTAGTTTTAAAAATCTTCATTTATTCTAAAAGAAGACTTTACTTATAACCTAATGGTCTTAGGTACATTATAGTTCTTTTAAAAATCAACTTATTTTCAATCCCTTGAAAACATCATAGTATATTATATATTCCTAATAAAACTGCAAAAACAAAATAACTTATATTCGATGGTATAGGTTTCTCTATATTTTTACTGTATTGCTATTCATGGAAATGAATAAGTAAAGTTTGTTTACATATTAGTTTTTGATAGCTTGCTGCATAGAATAGAAAGAACTCAGAAAGACCGTAGGGCTGGCATTTATAATTCACAAATATGCAATCTATATTTATAGTTGTTAATAATCAGAATATTTTTCTTTTTACAGATTTAATCATTAGTACCGTTCCAATATTGATAAAGAGAGCCTGTTTGGTGTACTGTTTAAGGCATCAAGTTAGAAACTGGACAACTGTAACTTCTAGTCTTGCCTTAGGCATGAAGCCAACTTGGTAAATCTGAGCCAGTTTCCAATGGCAAACCACGTCTGAACAGCCATGCCAAGAAAACTGCAGAGTCCAAGCTGTCTCTGAAAACAGACACGACTGAACGGAAGTGGAAAAAAACTTCCTAGGGCCACATTTTCTATGTGTAAGAAATGAGTTCATCAAATAAATTGGCTGTGTCAAATCCTATTGAAGTGAATAGCTGTTGTGACATCCCAGATTTAAAGTAATGGGATTTGGAGGGAAGATGAAAACCAGGCTGTCTGTAAAACTATGTGCAACATACACCTCCAGCCAAATTTTATTTTACATGGCTATGGGAAAATGGCAAGAATTTGTGTATTTTTAACACAGTTGTGAGATTCCACAGTATGTGTTGAATTGCCACATTTTACCATGCTCTCTGGAAATCTATATCATTGGATTTAAAAAACGCGGAATAATTTTTTAAAAAAAATATGATATTTTTAATACAATTTAAAGTCCTTACTGATTTTTTGTACATTTCAATGTATTTTATTAATGTTTCACTTTTGTGTAAGTTTTACCATATATGTCCTGATCCATAGTCAAAATAATAAATAAATTGATTGATCGTTAAATAGTTTAGTTGCTCAAAATAATGGCAAATAAATTTCACGATGTTAATTATATTTTTAAAGTAGATGAATTACAGACATGGAATAGACATAGAGTATGCATTGTATATCTATAGACTTCATTCCTGCATCAGATTAAAACCACATTTGCTATATACTAACATCTTATGAGCATGATAGATAAGTAAATTATAATCAGTAGCCAGGAAACAACAGGTGCCAATTACTACAAATTGAACAACTGTGTTCCAAAGTGAGCTATTATGCCGTATATTACTTTACTCATTATTCTATTTCCAAAAACTTCAGAAAAGAAAATTTTATGACCTCACGGTTTACTCTCTAATTGACAACTCACTATCTAAATTTTTCCTCTAAAATATTGCCAAGGAAAAGTAGTCATAATTTTTTCCAAAGAGCACATTTTGAACATTTCAAGGTGAATAGATTCAAATACTAGTTCAGCAAAAAAATAATACTGAAGTCTGCCTAAAAAGTATCCTAATTCTCAGAAACATCTAGAAATACATCCTCTGGGAGAAGTCAACATTTTCTCATTTTCCTCATCCATCTTTGAAAATTGTTTCCAGGTAACATCGCTGAAAATCCATTTGTGTTGTTATGTATTTTTGTGTAATCTCTGAATATGCCACTTCAGAATCATTACTCACTGGTAAATAGAATACAACAGAACAATATGGTTACCATTAGTTTGCTGTCTTTCATATTTTAATGAAGCAAGGGCTCTACAACTTCCTATTCAGCACTCAAACCCAAAATCAATAGATTGAAAGGAGGAAAAGATTGGCTAGAGTAGCCACTATTAGATATGTCATCTTTTCCAGTTTTTTTTTTTTTTTTTTGCAATTTATAAATTCTGCTTTCCTCCATGGAGGGTTGTCAGCTAATTTAAGAGAAAAAAGCATATTATTTAATTAATTATTTCATTCCAGCTCCTGATATGAAGTGGCTATGATATCTGTCACCTTCCTGACTGCTAGGGTTGATTCTCTCTCCTCCCTTCATTTGTTTTTCTTACATTCTAAAGGTTAAGGACATAAAAGTCCTAGAATCTTTTTAATATGTTCAATCTCATTTGAGTTACCAGCTTCTTCTTTTTTAAAATTGCAATTATGAATACTTTGGGGTTATTTCTATTGCAGCAGTAGGTAAATTTGCTTTAGTCCTGTTAATCCAGTTAGCATATAGTATTTGCATTCGTTGCTATGCTAATGATTATGACAATGCCATTTTTCTTCTAAGATGGCCTATTTCATCTTCACAAGAGCCCAGTGTGGAAGCTTGGGTTGACTGCTGTAACTTGTTACATGGAGGCTTGTCTTATGTCTAGTTTGGAAATATCTGAGGCTACAGAAATTACAGCAGCTAAATCTGAAAGAAATGTAGAAAGGCATCTGTATTAAAGCCAGTGCATTGATGCAGAACTGTATAGAGCAGAGACCCCCAACCTTTTAGGCACCAGGGACCAGTTCTATGGGGAGAGGTTTTTCTATGGACCGGAGGAAGCGTGGTTTCATGTAGATGAGGCTTCACTTGTTTGCACTGACCAATTTCTGGCATATTGTGGACCGGTGCCAATCCATGAACTGGGGGTTGGGGACCTCTGGTATAGAGAGTAAGGAAGATCACCTTGATGGAAATATTCAAGAAACATTGCCTAGACAAGAGAGGCTACAACATTTTTAAGTCCTGAAAAATGAGACCATATTTAGAAGTGGCTCAGACAGATGTCTGTCTCCCTGATTCACTGGAGTATAAGAAGGGCTGAGGAGAATCTGACTTGCAATATTATAGTCAATATCAATTGAAAA
This sequence comes from Crotalus tigris, assembly GCF_016545835.1. NCBI lineage: Eukaryota > Metazoa > Chordata > Lepidosauria > Squamata > Viperidae > Crotalus > Crotalus tigris. The sequence goes on along the minus strand of NW_024096460.1, from coordinate 3,748,500 downwards.
TAATATCAGAATTCCTGTGGAATTGATTTCTTGGTCTGGTCAACCTAGTGAGCCTGTTTTCTATTAGATGAAATACGGGGCACTGTGTAACTGTTAAGTCTTTATAGCTTGATCCAAGTTACTTGAGGAACCCTTTCCACTCTCTTTCACTGAGATCATCTGAGGGTATTTGTTTATAGTTACTATCAGCTGATCTCATCTTCAGTGAGTAGACAAGCCTTCTTTGTAGCCATAGTTGAAAGGCCCACGTTCTTTCTTCACTTTTGAAAAGACACACATGCACACACACAAACAGCTCCCTACATAAATTTAAGCTGTCTTATTTTACTTTTAAAATTATTGTTCTAATTGGTTTGTAATATCTCTTTTAATTTGGATTTTACATTCTAGTGCAAGCCATTAAGTATTTGATAACATCACAACTTTAATAATTAAATAGCCTCCTCAAACTAAGAAGTTTATATGATACAAAAAGTAAAGCTTCAATTTAAAAAAAGGAATGGCTTCATTTGTACAGTAATTCTAATAAAAACACTCCTCCCTATCTTATGAGAACCCTATTAGAGAATTATATTCACAAGTACATACTTTCTTCCTTGGAAATAAAACTTTCTTTAGGGGAGCTGTGAATTTAAGCAGAACTTTAAGCTGTGAATTTAAGCTAACAATTCTTCTGAACTTTGAAAAAAAGGAATAAATACGGAACTACATACAATATAAATTTCCACCTTTAAAATCGGTGATCTTGTTGCGATGATTTAAAATACTCAGGACCATGTATTCAATTAATCTACATGCGACATTCTTACCTAGAACTATTACCTTGAGAGGCAGAATCCAGTTAAAAACACATAATAAAGTCAATATAATATTCATATAAAACAGCATTAGCACATATATTTTAATTCTTGGACCACTATAATATATTTTTAAATGAAAATATACAAAATTAAATGAATAATATGCAAAAGAACATTAGGTGGAAGGGAAGTTAATTTTGCCATCCCTGTTGGCTGATCTTATAGAAGCTAACTATGATAGAGATCAGGTGAGGCCTTCAAGAAAAATCAGATTTGTAACTTAGATATGGAGGTTAGAAAAAAATCCAAAAGGTGGCAATGACAAACCACCACTCTACTGTTGCCAACAAGAGTTCATGAACTTGTCTATGACATCATCAGGAATTTGAAGCAACTTGAGTCTTTATTTTGCTTGTCTGGTGCAGAATACACACAGATTTAGCATTATATTTTGATTTATAATTTTTTTTGCCCTGTTTTGCTACATAGATTCCAGCTACATACTGGCAAGATTTGAGGTATTCACTATTATGCTTTGTGGTGAATATAGGGAGAAATTGGATGAAGATTTGTTCAGAGATTTGTTCTGCTTTAAAGAAATTCTCAAAAGAGTTTCTGAAAAATGGCAACAATGGCAGGAATTGCCTTAAGGTGTCTTCTTTGAGGATGTAAGTGAAGTATGAAAACCAGAGAATTCAAATACCTTTTGGAGACATTATTATACAATGAAAGGCAGGAGATCTATCACCCTTTTTGGCCATTCTATTTGTGAAAACTTCTCTGAAATTCTTTTGTTATTTCAAATAGTGTTGAAACAAATTCTCTATTTTAAAAAATGAAAGAAAAATGTCAAAAAAATACATAGAATTTTATCAAAGCATTCAAGAAGACTAATGATTCAGGGATGACTAAGAGTTGAGATAAGGTTCCTTATAAAAGCCAAGATCTAAGAAATAGAGTTGGTGCTGGTAAGATATAATTAAGGGTTTGATATTCTGCTGTTAATATACAACCATTATCCTGGGATAAACATGAAAACAAATTAACAAAATAAAGCAATAAATAACAGAATCAAATACAAATTAAGAACAAAAGTAAAACATTTCTTTCCAGTGTTTAACATCCTTTCAAGATTTCAATGCCTGTGAGATTTGTTCAAGAAAACACTTAACCGGATGTCCTCTGCTCTAGTTACATGCATGCCAATAAGTCTTCTTGACATACTCTTACATCACTTGTGGGTTGACTTAATTGTAGTTGTGCTTAGAATCTTAGAAATCCAACAAAATCATGTTTGGAAATAGAGTTAGGGTGCATTAATCTGAACATCTTAATCTTAAATAGCATTATTGTGGGAAATTTGTTGGGTTGTTGTTGGAAGTTCAGAAACATATATATTCAGGATTCAAAGTTGTCTGTAATACAGAAAAGCATTAGGAATTAATCATTTGTAAAGACTGTTTAAGCAGCTGGAAGAAATGTAAATTGTCAGAGAATTAGGATAATCTAGTCTAGACAAGACCAGTGCCTACACACACTTTCCAATTCCAGGCAAGCAAACAGTTGTTGTTACTTAGAAATATTCCTTAGATGCATATAGGTGTTTTCATTCCAGATCTTTTATATAAAAAAAGTAATCCTTTAATAATGCTAAAGAGTAAATGTAGAAATTATGGGCTTCTCTGAATTTGATGTCCAAGCATTAATTTCCTACTCATTTAAACATTCTGTTTTCTATGTCAAAAAAAAAAAAAAAGCCAAATGAAGGAAATTCAGACTTGCATTAGAAAGAAACAAAGAGTAAACAGAGACATCACCTCATTAGGTTTTACATAAGCAGACAGGCTGAGCTGAAGGATGGACTATATAAATGTAACCATCAACGTCAGTTAAATTATCTTTGGTGTATTTATTTTTTTTCTCACCATTTTTTTTAAAAATGAAATCATTCTGCCTGACAGGGTCAATGGAAGAGTCTCTGGGAGAGCTTTAAGATACCACATTTATTATCTCAGGCTGTCAGCCATCTTCTTAGGGTCAATACAGCTGAAAAAGAGAGCCACTCCTTAGCTTTGTGGAATACTCTCTGAAGAATTTCAGTTGCCTTGGCTGTATTTTATTTACAATAAGGCATGTGCTAAAAATAGGTATATTTGGGCATGCTTCTATCATTTTTTTTATCTTTTTTAATGCCTACCTTATGAGCAAAGTGAAATAATATTATTCTTGGTGAAGACATAATGGATGGTTGATACTTGGCTGTAACTTTGACATTGTGTGAAGCTATCAGAGATTTTAACTTAGCTGGATTTAACTGGATGAAAATATTACAGACTTTGGGGTCCTTATATAAACAGAGAGCAAACCCCACTCCTTTCTAGCACTGATGATGTTATCTAGTTTGGTAATAAAATGTCTGCAAGAACACAGTACCAAGGATCCCTCATTTCGATCCTGAGCTACAAATACTCTGTTCTATCAATATTACAGACTTTAATAATGGGAAGTTTGATAATCTCAAAAAATTATATCTGTCCCTGGTGATACAGTGTGTAGATTCGGTAAGCTTATGTTAACAAAATAAACATACAGAATTAATATCAGGATGACATTATTTGATTAAAATAGTTATTTTGACAATATGGACACTATTTCCATGTTCTTATAAGCTTAGTTAAAAGAGTCATATGAAATTATCTCACTTAAATGATTTTAAAATATTTTAAAATACTATATGCTTTCATATGGTATTTTTTTTACTAGAGATCATTTTATGCAACTGATCAACTATTTAAAATTACAGTTTAAGAATTGTAATTCTTAATTTTTCAAGTTATAGTCAATCTAAAAGTTGATTTGGGGCTCAGGGGAATAAGAAAGCAGAGCTTTAAAGCAATACAAAATGAAGGAGGGAATTTTCTATGATTTTCACACTTAATCGTTTGGAAGATGACCGTGCACAAATACAGCACTTCTCTGCTACCTATTAATGCAACCCTCATTTTATTCCAATTTCTTCCCAAGATTGATATAAGGTACGACAATGTTAAGAATCGCCTTAACTTTAATGAGTGGATTTGTCAAAGAACAGTATCATTTTAGGCTCACATGAAAGCCTGAAAAAAGTGCAGCTACTTGAATGCCTAGCAAAGACATGCACTTATGGCTTTATTTATTTATTTGTTTGTTTGTTTGTTTTCATACTTTTTAACCACCCATCTCCCTCCAAGATGGTTGCATGAAAACTAAAGCATCTCTTTCAAATCATTTTTGAAGCATGTACAGCCAGACTTTTTTGCACATTACAAAATTCTGAAATTTACAACATAATTCAAAGGTCTTGGAATGACCCTCCCCCAAATTTGACAGCATTGCACCTACTTAGGTATTAATTTGTTTGGAGTGGTAAGATATATAAAATTGCAATATTTACTTAGAATTCCAATAATAAGAGGGCCACTTTAGAAAAACAGCTTACCCTCAGCTTCCTTTTGTCTACCTGTCCCGAATTTCATAATGAACTTCTTATACTAGAACAGGTAGGCAACCTTGGCTCTTTTGTGACTCAGGAATTGGCTGGCTCAGGAATTCTGGGAGTTGAAGTCCACGAGTCATAAAAGAGTCAAGGTTGCCTATCCCTGTTAACTAGAAGTTGGAAGATGTGGATGGACCACTTTTTGATATCAGGGCTAGCAGGAGTGGATTGCAAAACTCCAAAAGTCCAGTAGATGGCAGCAGAAAGATGCAGAAAATTGTACCTTTGTCTCTAGAGGCAACCCTGATTTTACATTCCTAGTCAGATAGCCAAATCAATATTAAGAAAGGGAAAGAGAGAGGAGTAAGTTGCATAGTTTAAAATTCCCCGTAGATTGCCTTATTTCCTTGACATGTTAGCAGAACATTTTCAGGAGCTGTTTCCTGTTGTAAGAACTTGATTCATTGCTTTGTGTCATAACACTAACTTCCTTACTTTTTAATAGGATATTTTCAGTTTATGAACTGAAGCATGTGTTGCTAAATAATACTTTATTAAGAAACTATATTAATATGAACAAAATGATAAAGGCTAATTAATCGAGGCAGTATAAGTAAAAGTGACTTTCCTTTCTCCTAGTTAGCTTAAACTTCTGTTAAAAGCATACACAACAATCTAATTAGATGAACCAAACTTGATATTTTGCTTGATTGACATGTTCACATTTTTCTGTTAGCTGAGCTTGACTACAGACAAGGCAAAAGAATCTGAGTATTCTAAGTTAGCATATCTCAGTATTTCTTGTAATGCAAAAACATCTTACATTGAGTTGATAGTAGAATACTCAACCACTATCATTTCAGCATTGAAATCAACTGTGTGAATTCTACATAAAGACCTTTCTTAGACCGAATGTTTAGAAACAGATGATACTAAAGGCCAAAAAAACACATATCTTGGGAGGCCTAAGATAACTATCCTGCCCCCCCCCCCCAACTAAAACAAAAACAGTTAATCACACTTTATTAAAATATAGGCACGATTCATTCTTGTTTTCCCATGTGACAGGGTTAACAGCAGCTCCAAGAAAGTGTTTTTGATTGGAGAAATGCCATGCACGTCTACTCAGTATTCCCCTGGTACTGTTTTGGCGTCTGGAAGTAAGAAAAACAGTGTGATGTAGTGATTATGTTGTTGGACTAAAGTAGAGAGAATCTCAACCACAGAAGCTCACTGGGTAACTTTGGGCCAATCACTTCCTCTCAGCTATCTACCTCACGGGTTTACTGTTAGGGGGAAACGTTATGGACTTGGACTCCTTGGAGCCAGAGACTGATCCCAAGGCTGATCTGTTTAGGTGTCAGGCTAAGGAGTTTGAAAACAATCCACCATTGGGGGCTGATTTGGCAGAAAATCAATAGGAAAAGGTGGGAAGGAATCAGGTGATGAGGGGCCCCAGTCCTGGCAGAGCATCTAGTCTAGATATAATGTCAGCTTTGAAGAGTTAAGCAGATATGCTTGCTCTGTTCCACAAGAAGCAAGAGGGAGCAAGAATGGTAAATGAGCCCAACTTTTACTTGGTCTATATAGGAACTAGCACCACAACTTGCCAACATCACATCTGCATTCCTGCATCTTGCTTCCAGCTCTGCTTCCTTATTCTTGGCTCTTTAATTCACACCAGCTGACCAAATTTTTTGACCTTTGACTCTTGGACAATTGTACTCTATGTTTGTCTCCCTGAACTTGTGCTATGTGACTTTGGATTGAACTCTTATGCAAGGCTTTGCTCTTTTTCATATTTAACAAGACATGCGTGCACTTGTACGTCAACTCTTTGCCTGCAGTTCTGTTGGATTCACTAGTAAAGCCTTTGTAAATCAAACTGATATTTGTGTGCTTAATTTGAAATAGGACAGGAAAAATAAGTTTTGCTTAAACTTAAGTACATAGGAAAGAAAATGCTAAAAGCAATAATTAAGGAATGGAAACTGAGTCACAGATATTTTGCATTGTATTTGTTTTAGTTCTTTTGTCAGTTCTGAAATCTACCCCTGTGAAATATGGTATGAAATTATTGTATACATAGAAAACTGGGTAGCCCACTTCAAGGATATAACATTATGTTACCGTTCATGAATTTTTTTTAAAGCTGCATCTGAGGAGAATTAGAGGTATGTCAAGCTGTCACATACTTGAGAAAATAAGACTTTTCTGATAGGTTAGTTTTTCTTCCCATTTTTCCTGCCTGATATTCCTTTCAGTTTAGCATCATTTGATACATACTTCTTAGGTGCATGATTTTATATGTCAATAACATTTTTAATCAAGTCCGAGAAACTTAGTGGGATTGTAGGACTGGGGTGTTTATTAAAAGGATTCTTATGAAACTGGCAGCACTATTCAGCAGCTGGGCAAGCACTTGTGAACCCATATGGCTTCAAAGGATGAGATAAGCCCTGAATGTCACATGTACAAGAGCTCTTATGCTGCTAGCTTGTGAGGGGCAAAAATTCGGAACAAAGCTAAGGAACTCCTGCTTTCCCATTAAGCAAGGGAACACAGCCACCTCTATCACTCTGGAATGAACGGATAATTATGGTAGAGGTGGTGATTGCATACTGGAGTGGGGGAAGCACTTGTGAATTTACTCTCCTAAATGCTCCAGGTAGTATTCTCTCTCTCTCCCTCCCTCCCTCCCTTCCTCCCTCCCTCCCTCCCCCCCCCTCTCTCTCTCTCTCTCTCTCTCTCTCTCACACACACACACACACAAACACACACACACACACACACACACACACACCATTTTTTATATTGCTACATTTTTTGCTACTTTATAAGCCAAAGGGATTTTCCCTCTCAGGATAGCAGCTTTTCAAGTACGTTTTTTGCCAAAGTAATATCCAAGGAATGTCTGTGTTCAGAACTGATTAAAACAGTCAGGAACAGTAAGCCTCTTTCACGAAAAGGAGGCTTGTTAAGCACTGTGGCGAGGAGAGTCAAAATTAAATTGACCTGCAGCCAGCTTTTCCCAGGGGGCTATTTATTTTTAAAAACTGGAGCACAGAGTGTGCATATGGCCTACTGCACTGTAAATCTAAGCTGGTCAGGATCTCTATTTCAACTAAAGTTCTCTTTGTGCTTGTGTGCTGCTTAGTGCCCTCAAGGATAAGTGTGGTGGGGAGCTGGCTTCCCCTACTGACACATGGAATGTGTAACGTTTTCAAGTTGTTTGGGCGGGAAGTAGCCTGGGGTGTATGGTTTTGCTCTGGAGGCTCAAAGCAAAGGAATTACAGTCTGAGCTGTGTTACTGAGCTCTAAGCAACTGGGTTGGATATTTGCATTGCCTATCAGTTCATCTGCTCTTCTGTTGTATGTTTAACTGCATCCACTTTTCAGTCGTTGATGAAATCAATTTTTATTAATGAGGGACAAAAGATAATACAGGTAGTCCTCAACTTACGGCTACAATTGAGCCCAAACTTTATGTCGCTAAGTGAGAAATTTGTTGAGTTTTTTCCCCATTTTGCAACTTTTCTTCCCATGTTTGTTAGGCAAATCACTGCAGTTGTTAAGTTAGTAACATGGTGGTTAAGTGAATCTGGCTTCCCCCATTGACTTTGCTTGTCAGAAAGTCACAAAAGGGGATCGCATGATCCCCAGACACTGCAACCGTCATAAATGTGAGTCAGTTGTCAAGCATCCAAATGTAAATCACGTGAACCAAGGGGATGCTGCAACTGTAATAAATGTGAAAAATGGTCATAGGTCAGTTTTTTTCAGTGCCATTTCAAACGGTCACTAAACGAACTGTCGTAAGCTGAGGACTACCTGTACCTGCTTTGGAAGAGACAACAAAGCCTACCTTCTGATAAGGCTGGGGACAATTTCAAATACTGATAGTATTTCTGTTATTGGACTGGGAGAACGGAAGTCTGGAAAATTCCTCCCGCATTTTTACAGCCTTTCCGAGTCATTTCCATTCACGATTCTCAATATCCCCTTTTCTTCCCAAACTGCGTATTTGTCATTCAGTGATATCTGTAGCACCTTAGCACCTTACAATTTCTATTCTAGTATGACTCAGAGTTTGCAGTGGATTTTTTTTTATTGGCTTACACTGGATTAAACAAACAAGAAGATGCCATAAGGCTGGTGCTTTTACAATACAGGATATCATGTGGAGGATATGGAAGAGGTTCCAAAAGTTCTGTTCATGTTCTTTTGAAGGCAGTTGCCTGATGTATGCATTATTAAATCAAGCAGATTGGGGAAAAAAAACCCACCTCCCTGTGTTTCATCTCGCTCAGTCAAACAGTCAAACTGGAAACAGGAAGTCAGTAAGATCTTGGGGATGCAACTGACCCAGGTCAACTAAATACTTCCTCACAAAACTGTTTCCCCCCCCAAAAAAGTCAATAGTTTATAGATTCACAGCAGTTTGGCCAGTGTAGAATAAGTTTTGTCCAAGTAATTTTCTTGGAACCTAAAGACATGATTAGTGATGGTTGTTGAGAATGATTGTGTGAATATATACGATATGAAACTCTGACATGTTTTCAATCATTCAGGATGAATTAAGAGAACCGGTTTGGTTCTCCAATGTACTGAACTAGAAACCGGGAATTTTAGTCCACTTTTAGTCATGAAAGCCTGCTGGGTGACTTTGGGCTAGTCAGTCTCTCTCAGCCAATCCACCTTATAAGGTTGTTGTTATGGAGAAAATTGGAAAAAGGAACATAATGTATATTGCCTTGAATTGTACACAATGAAGGCAGAGTGTACATCTAACAAAAACCATAATAGGCTAGATTAATTACTGAGCTATAGCCTCACATACCCACACATTACGTAAAGAGGCAATTCTTAACTTGGTGCCTTTTGAATTTGTATTTACCACAGATATCATCATCCACAACTAGTATTCTCAGGAGATCCATCTTGTTGGTGATGCTTTGTTCTCTGAGCTTACTGTTTAGCTTCTGAATGTTTTATCTTCAGGCTAGGTGACATACTCAGTGGGACTTTGGTTGAAACAATAACAACAATAAAAACAACAACAACAAGTTGGAAGGGACCTTTGAGGTCTTCTAGTCCAACCCCCTGCTCAGGCAGGAAACCCTATACCATTACAGACAAATGGTTGTCCAATCTCTTCTTAAAAACTTCCAATGTTGGAGCATTCACAACTTCTGGAGGCAGGTTGTTCCACTGGGTAATTGTTCTAACTGTCAGGAAGTTTCTACTTAGTTCTAGGTTGCTTCTCTCCTTGATTAGTTTCCATCTATTGTTTCTTGTCCTGCCTTCAGGTGCTCTGGAGATTAGCTTGACTCCCTCTTCTTCGTGGCAACCCCTGAGATATTGGAACACTTCTTGTTTCAGTTCTTTCTATCATTTCTAGATCCATCTTGGGGAAGAATAAGACACCAATTACCTTGAAAGAATTAAACAAAGAGGATCCAGCTTTTCTTCCATTACACATTTGTTGAGGATCAACATCTCTGTCAGAGAAATCCTTATGGAATGTGTTTTGTTATGCATTTTCTATTTTCAGCAGGTAAGCCATCATATAAAAGTGGCAGTAAAATTGCTGAATAAATTTTGAAAGCAGCAGGGGGAAAGGAACATAACTAACAATTGACTGAAATTTCTTCTGGGAGGTGGGCAGCAAATAGGTGTGCTTGCAATGGAACCTATAATTTCTAGTAAGTTAAGATTCAGAGGAAGGATAGGCTATCTATTCACACTTTTCTCCTGAGTCATATACCCAGCTCATTTACCAGACTAAGATCAATCTGAGCTGGCCTCAATACATGGCATGGTAATATGATTTACATACTTAAATTATAAGTATGTTTTCCTCTCATTAAATCTTTTGGAATTCAGCTGAGTGGTTTTCTGAAAAAATGTTAGCAATTATGGGACTATTTCCTCCAATAGTAGAACATAGATTAATAGAATACCTCTCAGAATGAATGGGACAGATTTTATTAAGGTGTATAGCAACTTTCTTTGACCTGGTGTTCTCACTGTGAGAATTTCATGAGCCACAATTCTAACACATCAGTAAAAGCATCCAACCATAAAGTCTGATATGTAGAAATTTACTAAATCTGCTTTTAGAAAGCTATCAGCCTAAATACAAGCGATTTATCTTTTCCCCTTTGTAAGCCTTTTGCTATAGCCAAAAAAAGCAGATTTTTGTTTTTCAATATTTCCTTTTAGTATACAGCAGATACCAAATTTCTCATGATTGCAATTTTCCTATGTAGTCTTTAATTTTCATGCATTTGAATGATTTCTTATGAGTACTTTTTTTTTCTCTCTGTTCTTTCCCATGAGGTATCATGAAGAGGTTGGAAAATGCATATTTTTGTTGGAAATCCAGTTGAACCTCCTTTTTTCTATGTTAGGAAAAAAAGGTTTCACTAAGGGATGGAATATTTTTGTAGGCTTATTTTATTATAGGATATATATTATTTGTCTTTGCTAAACCCGAATTTAAACAGCACATTTTTTTCTTTCCCACTTAATAAGCATATGTGGTCTAGTATGAGATGCTTCTCTTTTTCCTTTCTTTTACACAAGTGTGCTTAACTACACAATTGGGAGAAGCTTTGGAATGCTCAAACACTTTTCAAGGGGTTCTCTTATTGGGACGCTGAGATAAAAGTTGGTCTTTTCATTCAGTCTGAAGTTCTGCCCACTTGAACCCTCTTACTTCACTCTACTGAGAAAGCTGTTAGGGATATCGCACTGACCCCACGATGTGAAGATAGCTTAATAATACAATGTCCTGCTGAGCAGAGGCTTACATGCATTGGAATTCTAGGGTGAGGAAAGAAATCTGCATTAGAATACATTATTTGGAGCAGGTTTGTGGGCTGAGGGATATAAGAAATGTAATGGAAACTAAAAATGTCAGGCATCTAATCCAATGTGGAGTCTGCTTAATCTCTTCAAAAAAGGTCTTAGAATTTCCAGTGTCTTTATTGCCTGATTCTTTTGGTGGTTTAGTAAAGATGGGAGAATAGGATAAAGCTGCAATATAATAGCTAAATCAAACTTCATTTGCCCCCACCAAAGCACCACACCATCTTCTACCTTTTTGGAGTAGATTAACAAATATAGTTGAGTTTTATCATAAAAGCAGGCATAGAATGACTGCAGTCTTTTTTAAATGATGGTTTTAGAACATTTGAAAACAAAGCGTCTTAGAGTCTATTTAGAGCTGACAGATGGAAAGGAATAAAATAAATTTTATGCCTAGTACGTTAAATCCAAAAATGAATATTACATTATAGAAAATTCACACAGTATCTATATTATTTTTTTAAACAACAAAGAAAAATAAGAATGACTTACTGTAACAAGGCTTTGATGTGATAGATCTTTGGATGACTCCATATGTGAAATTGTGAAGCAAAGTTGCATGCAAATTATTATTCTAGGTTTAAAAATTATTTGAAAGAAAAATGAAATAATATCAGTATGCTAAATAAACTATCTTCTAGAAATTCTGAGGGAATTATTATAAACACTTTTTTTAACAAAATATATTTTTCTTTCATTTTTTTTGTTGATTTAATCCTGCAATTTACACTTTCTTGTTTTCTTAACAATACATTTTATACTTGTGTCTGTACCAATGATTATTTTTCATTTGGGATTGAAAATTCTGAATTTGTAAAAAATCAATAAATGAAGTGAAAATGATGTTCATTAAGGATGACAGGAAAAATGAAGAATCATTTTTGAAACCTTTGTGCCAGTTTTGACTTGGTTACCTTAAACAGGGATTGTAATGAAACACTATATACAGGTCAGCCATTCATTTAGTGACCATTTGAAGTTACAACAGCACTGAAAAAAGTGATTTATGACCATTTTTCACAATTATGGTCACGTGATCAAAATTCAAATTCTTGGCAACTGACTCTTATTTATGACGGTTGGTGTGTCCTGGGGTCATGTGATCACCTTTTGTAACTTTCTGGCAAGCAAAGTTAAGAGGAAACCAGATTCTCTTAACAATTGTGTTATTAATTTAAGAACTGCAGTTAACAATAACTGTGGCAAGAAAGATTGTAAAATGGGGAAAACCTTAACAAATGGCCCACATAGCAACATAAATATTTGGCTCAATTGTGGCCATAAATCAAGGAATACCTGTACACATTAGCTAAACATTAAAATGTTGTAAATCAGTGCCAATGTAAAAGCAAATATTGTCTATTTCCTTTATCTGAAAAGTCACTGTTGCCCATTCCAGATAAGCCACTTTCCAGCCACACAATTTTGGCACGCTTGTATGCCTTTTTATTTTGTTCATTTTTCCAAAACGTACTAAAAGCAACTGCTAGAACAAAAACATGCCTTTGACATGCTCCATTTTCTTAATTTGCTTGTGATGAAGTTGTAACGTTTACAGATCAAGCTAATTTTACTTCTTCCTTGATGCTGCAAACAAATCCAGGAAGAAGTAAAATTGGCTTGATCTATAAATATTAAAACTTTATCACAAGCAAATTAAGAAAATGGAGCATGTCAAAGCCATGACCCAAATGAACTATGTAAACCTATGCTGCATATTGGCAGGGTTCAGTTAGCAACAGTATTTTTCACTTTTTTCCCCTGCCCTTCTACTATTACCAGGGAATTAATTATCTCACCCTTCTCATGATCTGATCATGACAAAAGGTGGACTGTCTGCTCATAAGTCTGAAGAAGTATAATTTTTTTTCTTTCCTAAATAATACAAAATAGAGAAGATGAGATTCAAAATTGATTTCTTCGATTCCAAAATTACACATAAAAAGATTACGGAGTAACTCAGCGAAAATCCACATAATGCAACAACTTTGTACTGGATGCCTCAATAATATTGGATTCCAAACAGAAAATGATTGTTGTATGACTTTAAAAGTGCCTCCAACATATGCTAGTTTTTCAACATAGAAATGAATGCTGGTATATCATGATTCCTTTCCCCATTTTGAAATGCCTATGATAAAATGCTTCCTTCAGAATCAGACAGTGATGCTTTGGTTTCATTAGCATTATTTGGTTGGACATATTCATTATGCTTTGTGAGAGCTTTTCGTGCTTTTTCAGTGTATCAGCTTTTAAGGTTTAATCACAGATCCAGAATAGCATTCCGAAGTTATCCAAAGCATGTGATGGATTAATGAACTCTTCCAGAATCTTGTACCATTCCTATTCCATAAAAGTTCTTGGTCTATTTTGTTTTGTAAAACTCATACAAAAGTATTTAATATCAACTCACTGAAGTGATTGCCTTATATGAATTTGAAATAGGAGTGCTTTGTCAGAACAAAGTAGATGATGCAAAAAAGATTGATAGGAAGCTGTCCAGTAGATATTTGTGGGATAGAATGTATTGCTATATCTGAACAGATGAAAAAATGGATTTTATCTGAAGTAAAAGAGAAACCCACAGTGCATACTGGGAATGTGGTACAGTTATTAAAAACACAGGATGGTAAAAATACCATTTAATAGTTGTTTAAGTGACAAGCATCTCCACTTATGAGGTTCCATGAAGTAACAATTAATGAAGAATATTGACTTAGGTAAAGTTTATCATGGGAAAATGAGGTATGTAAGATCCAAACTAGATTTTGAATCTTCATATTCACTATGAATAGTATCTTTATATTTGTGAAGAGAGATCATTTTATTCTAATGAAATCCCAAAAAGTTAATCTCAAAAAAGAATTAAGTTTATAGTTCTGATTTAATAACTTCTCATGGAGTTATATAAGATTGAAGGCAAAAGGTTCAAGTTATTTGAACTTGAAGGCAGTAATGTTCAATATTTTCAGACTTTGCTTGAGAAGGTTGCTGGGAAAACCTACATTTGTTAAATTCATTTCTCTTTTTACACCAAAGCTAGAAGTTTATATTAAAGTTGACTGAAAAAAATAACTGAGTGCCAGGTGGTTTTTGATGTGAGTGATCTCAGACTCTTGATTTGTTTAAGCTTTGATAAAGAAGTGGCCTTTTTGAGAAACTGGGCTGAATCAAGGGCTCTTCAGAGTTTTTCTTCAAATATTCTTCAGAAATACATTAGAGTGCCAAATATGATCAAACTCTGATTAAAGGGATATATGAAACTCCTAAAATGCTTTGATTCAAACAGACTTTGAAATACAATTGTTCTGAAGTTATTTCTCCCCACTTCATTTTATTTCTCAATTTTATCTGGGATGTATTTCCTAAATAACTCTTGTGGTTCTGCAGTAATTGACTTAAAGGATTTTCTTTAACTTGGGTGAAGCATACTTGTGCACAAATAAAACTCATTTTAAGTAGCATGAATGAAACTAATTTTAAGTAGTATGACTGAAACTGTAAATCCGGTAGCCAGTAAGTATTGGTCCAGAACCAAAATTATGTTTCTAAGGACTTTTTCCCTCAAATTAGAAGCCTAAGACCAAACCTTTGAGACAGAATTGATCCAGATTTGATATATAAGGTATGCCTGAAGATTTGTCATTCAAGATGGTAAAGTGCAATCAAATGATTCTGGACACAAAATCCAATTTGTATATAAAAAGAATCCTAACTGATTAAAGAAAATTCCATTTAATCCACTTAGTATAATTCAGTGACTTTTAGTCATCCTGTAGGCATTTATGGATATCTGAGCTCTTATTCAGGAACTCTCTGTAGGTAGCTCTCATTATTTCTGGGTGTGTGTTTCAACCTAACAACTCAGAGTAACAAATCCATGAATAGCAAAATCTTGAAAAAAAAAAACCCTATATTTATGCACACACAAACAAAAAATCATCCAATAATCTTCTTCTAAATAGAACCATGGACCAAGATCTGCATCAGGCAAAATCTTTTACCATGATCTGATTAGTATTAAATCCTAATTCCTAATACCACTGAGTCACTGCTGTCTTGAAACTATGCGTGGCAATTGGAATGTATTGACATCATGATTCTTTTGAGGCTGGGAACCACTGATTCCTGTAACACCAACTTCATTGCTGAGATTGACTGTTCAGGAAATTGTAAGCATGGACATGAGGACAATAATCTTCTTGTATTGTATTGGTCCCTATTAGTATGGGATAGGCATGAAGCTGTAATATAAGAAATAGCAAACAGTCTTCAAGATTTGTAACCATTGCTAATTCAATCTTTTATGAATATGTCTAGTTCCTTTTTAAAATCATCTGAATTGGTAGCCAAAAGAATATATTACAATTTAACTTCCTTTGTCCAGTTCTGAAACTCTATGCATTTAGTCTTAATGGATGGAACATTGCATGAACAGGACAAAGGTTTTACATTTCTCATACCATTCAGGATTTAGAAAGCTACTTTGTGATAGCTGGACTTTTGTCTCAACTAAAGCTCTTTGTGTCACTTACTACCTGACTTTTGAGAAGAAGACCTTTCTTTAAATGCTGTTACCTCATGTTCTAGTAAGAAATAATTTAGAAATCCAGTGCATTTTAGACATTCTCATTTAAGAGCAATAAAAAACAAAGCTATATAAACAGCTAAAATCATATAACTATTCAGCTAAAACATCTAAGTATGAAATAACTGAATGAGATAAAACCAACCACTATGAATAATAATTCAGTTTCTGTGCTAATTTCATTCTGTATTTAATAAAACTAAATGTGGCATGTGTACATTGAAATGCAGTGCTTTTTTTGTCATAGAACGCACTGGAACAGAGTTCCGGCATCTTTTTTCAATGGATTTTCCAAGTTTTAAAAGTAACTTTTGAAAATTTGATGTTTGGTCCACGTGGACTTGAATTGCCCTGTCGAGCATAGCAGGTCAACGGCAAAAATCATTAAAATGGCGCATGTGAGCTGCTTATGTGTCGAGTCCAATGCATGCGTACTTCATCCGCACTGATTGTGATGGCGTTGCTCAGCTTGTAGCACTGCTCGGCTTGTGATTGGTCGTGTGGTCGCGCACTGAGTGCCCACTGCGGACGGTGACCGTTATGTTTCATTACACAACTGATGTGTGTGGGTATGTATACAGTGATTGACTACGTGCAAAAGGTAAATAATTTCCTTATTTTAAAAAAATGTTGGTGAATTGAAAATCTTTTTTTAATTTGTTGTGTAAAATTTACTATGAACATTTGCCTCAAATACAATAAATTAAATTTATGTTAAGAACTGAATATATAATTTTTTAAATAAAAGATTAAAGATGTGAGTTCCAGCACCTTTTTTCGTTCAAAAAAAGCACTATTGAAATGAATGATTAAAGGTAGTCTATATTGTTATGTTGCTGGTTAATTTTGAAATCTTTGAGTTTGAAATTTGGATTGCCTATAACTGGAATGTTAATGGAACCATTTCAGAGACATTTTGATTTTATAATTTGATTCATATGCATTAGCAGTATCTAAACTCCTATCTACAATAGTGCGTTTATAGACAATTAAAAAGTATTGTTTGATTGGGTATCAGTCATCCAACCATAAATATGAAATAACTTAAAGAATATTATGCTTCTTCTTATCCTATATTCAAATTAATTTAACAAATATTTTTAATACTCATTAAAAGGATATTGGGGTTGGCTTTCTGCTTATTATGATGGAAGTGTAACACGTTGGAGGAAGTATTTTCAGATTTGATACAGGCCTGCACCACAATTATTCCATTCTGGTATAATATTCTTATTTGTTAATACTATGGATTTAACTGTAATGGTATGTGAAAAAAGTAATATGATTTAGAATTAAATGCCCTAAACTGGAAATTTAGCAATATGTGAAGAACTATGGATATAACTGTAAAGGTACTGTACATGGAAATGATCTTCATAAGACTGGGTGAAGAGATGCTGCCTAGAAAATGGTCAGCTAAGAGGGAAGCACAACAGGATAGTGGATAGAGCAAGAGGCTCAGAAATAATCCATCCTAAGTTATCAGGCTACAAAGGTGATGGCAGGAAAATTGTATTTGGGGATTCCTTTGACTGAGTTCGTCTGAATTAGCTACTGATGGAAAACAATTACCAGTTACTTCCTTAACATGTAGTGTGGTGGCCTTGAGAACTATGAGTGCCTGAAACACTTTTAAAGTTTCCTGAGTGACAGGCTCAATAAGGAATGCTTGCCGTGATTGAGGATGGGAAAACAGGTGTACACTGAAGTCATATTGTTGGATGATCTGCATAGATTGTAATAGATCGAGAGATAGAAACCGTGAAACTACAAGGCATACGGATCTCGAAATGAATGTTTTAAATACCAAGGCAGTTGTGTTGACAGAGAAAATGGAGCAAACACTAGATGAATTTGTGTATCTCAATAGAAAGTTATCTAAAGAGGTAGAAAAGGTGGAAATTTTTAATGGAGTGTCAAGGTGATTTGACTAGAGAAAATTAGTAGCAAAACAAATACATGAAGAAAGAGAAAATGGATCAAGAAAAAGCAGATGGCCAAATAAGTCATGATTAGATGGATGAAATTCAAAAATAAAAAAATTAAAAGGATGGAGAACAGTAAATTAAAGAACAAAGGCAATATAAAGATTTGAAGAATGAATGGCATGCATCTGAGCTACAGTTTTTTTTTTTTTTTTCCCCGAATCAGTCTTGACTCCTGGAAACTGCCTGGACAGGTTCCTTGCAATTTTCTTGACATGCTTTTTCTTAAGTGCAGCTTCTTCCTAGGACTAAGAGAGAGGCCAGTCCAGGGTCACCGAGCTAGCTTTGTGCCTAAAGCAGGACTAGAACTCACGATCTCCCAGTTTCCAATCTGCGGCCTTAACCACTATACTAAACTCACTTCATTTCTCTGTTTAACTTTCTTTGGTTTAATATTTGTTACTTCCTTTTGGTCCTTTGCAACAATATTGCTTGCTCTGAAAGAAAGTTATGTATGCATGAGAGTTTTTAATGCTTTATGTTGTGGGATCAGTTAGATCAGATCTGTCAAACTCACGACATCATGTGATGTCGTGCAACATATCGGGACAGTTTTGCCATTGCTGCCAATGGGGTGGGCGTGGCTTCCACATGATACCCCGTAGGCCAGCAATTTGACACCCCTGAGTTAGATCATCACACACCATCAGTGCAAGCTTACTTTAATTAGTACACCTTGCATTGCATAATTGTGTTCTGCTTTGTGACTTAAGGCCATTATTAGGAAAGAAAGCTGTGCTTAATAAATTCGGCCTACTTCTTTTTAAAATTTGTAATGTTCCTTGGGCTGCTTTTGATTCTAATGGCATTTTATTACATGCATTTTCTCTAAGAAGCTAAAGTGTTTCAATCATCCCATTTCAAACAGATATTTAGAAAAGCTAAATTCATTAATATATATATGCATTTTCAGTTAACTAGTAGAGTGGTCCTTAGCATACAAATTATTTGGAATGCTAAATTAAATAGTTGCTTGCATGTACTAGCTTAACAATCTGCCTGATGGCTTTGGAAGAATAAGAAAGTTTCTTCTTGATAAGATAGTATATTGCTATTTTGTCTCTTCCATGTTGGTTGCTATTCTAGACTGTTGAAAGGTTCAAGGAAGACTGATCTTAAGCAGTGGAAAGACAAGGTCACATCCAATAGTGAAACTGCAAATGGCAAGCAATTATGCAATCCAGCAAAACCTTGAACAGATCGTTGTGACAGATGTTGTCTGGCGCTCATGAAAAAGCAGCTGCTATGTCAGTGACATACAGGTTTCTGAGTTCTTTTGAAGGCCAGCTGGTCCTTCAAGAGGCAATAAAGAAGTAAGAAAAGTTCAGTAAATCTAGTGAAATCTGTGCTTTTAAGAAAGTTATTCATAGAACATTCTTAATACACGTGTATCAAATCTGATCTTAGTGGTTTTCTGTTTGGCTCCTATCAACATTTCATATTTTGGTACTGCTTCTGTTCTTAGAAATTATTTATGTATTATAGTATGTTTTGCTTCTTTTTCCCTTCTGGGGGAAAAAACAAACATTTTCTGATTCAAGAAATGCTGGTGAAAGAGAAGATTAGCATTACTCATAATGTACAGCTACTTGAAATCTGAATAGACCAAAAATCCAAGTTTCCTACTGAAGCATTTTACATAACCACTGTGGAAAAATGCCACTTTTTAGTGATGCCATTAACCACATTATCTTTAGCAGATATTAGAGCACTTTTGCACTTTGGCTGCCAACTGAATGTTGGAGAAACATTTAAGAGGGAAAGGGATATTTTAATCTGATCATTTCTCCACAGTTATTCAATTATTGAGCTACACAGGTATTTACTATGATGATGCTATAATGCAATGTTTCCCAAACTTGACAATTTTAAGGCATGTGGACTTCAACTCCCAGAATTCCACAGCCAGCATTGCTGGCTGTGGAATTCTGGGAGTTGAAGTCCTCATGCCTTAAAATTGTCAAGTTTGGGAAACACTGCTATAATGAGAAACTTTTGAAACTACCATACAAGTTCTGCCATTTCATCTTCTCTGCTGTGTTGCAGATTTGTACATAAGGGGTAGAATATGCATTGTGACAACATAAGGCACATTGTTTTTTCACTTGTGCTTGAACCAAAGTGAACCATATCAAATACTGACACTGCTAATATTAGTGAAGGGTTTGCAGTGAAGGGTTTGCAGATTATTTACATAATCACAATTTCCTAAATGGCTGCATATAATTGCGTTATGCCAAAACCAGATATATCACACTACAGCTTAGTGCATGGGTCTTCAGGCTTGGCCCTTTTATGACTTGTGGACTTCAACTCCCAGAATTCCTCAGCCAGGCATGCTGGCTGAAGAATTCTGAGAGTTGAAGTCCATAAGTCATAAAAGGGCCAAGTTTGAAGACCCCTGGCTTACTGTGATATACAAATGCGTCCCTTAAATTAAGGTAAGGGGGAAAGAAAGAAAATGGGTTTTAATAGAGCTATCTCATAGGTTCCTGTGCAAAAAATGTTGAGGGAGTGAAATGGGATAAAGAAAAGAGTAAGATCCCATATTTTTTATGCAGCTTTGTTCAATGCAGCAGTAAATATAAGGAATTTCCCTGAGAAATTTTGCACTGCTGAACTCTCATTACAGCAAATAGTGTGCAATCTTCAAATCTTCTGATATATCTAATTTATAAACATCTTGATGCATGTCAGGCATGTAATCAACCTTGTGTGGTTCAGATTGTTTGCTGTTGTCAATTGTGGTTTGTGTATGTGTGTGTGCATTGTTCATGTGTTGGATTTGATTCTCTCCCCTCCCCCTCCCCCATTTAATCTATTTATCCAAACGCACTTGCAAAAAAATAAATATAATGAAGGTTATACAGATTCTTTTGATGTTTTGTTTCTCTGTGTCTCACACGAAGGCCTGGATGACTAAATTGTATGCTGTTACTATTCTCTTCATCTTCACTAACCTCAACATCAGTGCGGTGAGCATAAAACCTGGCAAAAATCTTAATGACTGATTTGTGTGTTCCATGAAATGTTGGGCTGATATCTCTAATTTTCAAAAAAGTTAAATTCATGGCATCTCCAGAGCTTTATACTATTTCCCTTTGCACCATAGTGAACCAGGGGAAGAATCTTCCAGAAGCTGAAGAAGTTTCTGTTGAACCAGCGGTCTGAGCTGAGTTACACAGATTATTTCTCTTGCTCTCTGAAGTGTGTGTGTCTTCAGCTCAGGGAAACAAAACAACTGCCAAAGTCAGCTTTGTCTCCTCCTGTGATCTACTTAGCCAAACAAAAGAAAAATAAATCGAAGGTTCTTCAGAGTGATTTAGCCAGCTTGCTGGGCACAGCAAGCAAGCCTCTGTGAAACTGGACATATTTGCACTGTATCAGTGTATCTTTACAAAAAAATGTGAAAAGAATGTTATGACATTGTTGGCTGACCACAAGGGACAATTAATTGCTGCTATTTGAACAGCTGCTAAGTAATGCTAACTTTTTTTTTTACAGGTTTCAGTAAACCAAGACAATTTCCTGGCATCTATTCAAACTTTTCCAGATTGCGTATCCCTGTATAAAAAAGATACCCATATTTAAACAATTTGTCAATTCCAGAGCAAGAATGAGATTAATTCATTCATTATGAAAAACAGTGCTGTCCAGCATTGGAGCTGACTTACCATCATTATTCTGATAGAAGTGAGGTAGCATTTGTAAGAGATGTCAATTTGGTTTCAATGCTTTGAAGCAAAAGTTGCTGATAAGCACCATGTGGAATGCATCAAGCAAACAGTATGAACCTGCCTTGTTAAATGTTTTAGGTTTTGGATCCAAGATCTGAAGAAGCTGACAGCTCCATTAGTGCTTATTTCAGATAATGGTATCTTTTCATCTCTACCATTCAGGAAAAGTCGTGTCTGTCCATTTTAAAAAAATTTAAGATCCTTATGGCAGCTACTTAATATACGCAGTACCTAGGTTCCGTCTATTCATTTCAGATGAGCATGTTGCTCATTTAATTAATTCATGCAATTTCAAAAACGAACATACCACAGTAGTGGTACCTTAATTTGAGCTTAGGCTATTTTTTTTATAGGACAATACAAAGTATTGCTGCACCAAAACACAAGAGCCAATGGGTGAAAATAAAACAGATTTGAATGAATACACCATGAAGAAAGCAACTAGAGACAGTTTGCCATTGTCACTTTCCTTTTATGAAAGGGAAATATATACATATATTATTTGATACTTGGACAAACAATACAATATTAGTGTCTCAGATTTAATATTTTGCATACCACTCTGATTCTTAAGATTAAATCTTTCAGGACAGAAAATTCTGATATCAATATTTTAGAATGGTATATATGTATCTTTGATCTGAAAAGAAAAAATATTGTTTTTAAGGAAAGTGTACAAAACAGATGATAATTAATTTAATTGACAAAAGTTATAATCAAATAAGCAAAATGACTTTTTTATTATCTGTTTATGCATCTTTTTATTTAAAATCCTTGAAGTACTATTTTTTTTTGAATTTTATCTAGATTGCCTTAAAAAAAAAACTTACTAGTCCTCACTTACCAACCACAAGTGAGACCGGCAACCCTCTCATTAAGTGATGTGGTAATTATGTAAAATATCACATGACTGTCCCCAACCTATGATATCAGATTATCAGTTCTAGCTGCAGCCATTGAGCTCAATGTCGCATCACCGTGACTTGTGATTTCCTGCCAGCTTCCCCATTGACTTTGCTTATCGGAAGCCGACTGTGAAGGTACAAATGGCAATCACATGACTGTGGTTTGCTGCCACCATTGTAAACATGTGCTACTTGCCAAGCACCTAAATCATAATCAGATGATTGGGGATGCACTGTGACAGCCACAACTTCATAAACTGGTCAAGCATAACTTTGAATGTGGCTGAAGGAGAGGTTGATTAGTGAGGACTACCTAAAAATACCTGGCCTTCTCAATGTTATGGTGTTGAGATTACAATGTCCATTTGTCTAAGATGACTGAAAATTCAAAAGAAATTGTTGCAAGATCACTACAAAAGAAACTGTTATTGGCCATGCTCCCTTGCAGTTGAACAACAAGATTTCAAGGGTTAGAAAGCTTTTAGCACCTTTCATGATAGATTATAAATAATAATGCCCCTGGCAGAATGATATGCTGTTTGCATTCTGCTTAATATTATAGGTGTCAATTAAACACACTCTTTTCAAATGGAAAATAAAAGAGATTACGGTAGGTTTAAAAAAATTACAGAATTTGTCTAACTATTATTGCATGGTCAATATATAAAACTGTTTTATTTTAAATGATTAAATTTGTGCCTTTAGGTTACTGTTACCAATAATGTAGAATCCTCCCTAAAGTTTTCTTTCATTGTGAGAAATCAATTATTTAGCATCATTCTTTGAAATGTGCATTGATGAGAACGCATTATAATCTTACCCAGAGACATAAAGATTGAATTAACTATTGAAAAATTAAATTACTTGTGTGCAAATTACCCAAAATAGTAATTAAGCAATCAACTCAATAACAACAGCTAATCCAGCAATATTACCTTGCATAGTTTACCTCCCACACACACTGATGTAACCATATTTGTACGAAAGAAATATTAGCACCGTGTCTTGCCTCTTAAAAACTGCTTATAACTTGTAAACCATTTATCTGCACAATATAGAAACATCTGGCATCTGTCTGTCCATCCACCCATCTTTCTTCTTTAAAACTGCTATAAAGATTATCAGGCCTAAATAATAAGATGCCCTAACTCTGTTGTTGAAAATATTAACCTCTCTAACCTCTTTAATATCCAGAATAATGTGTTCTTTATCTGACATCATGTTCTTCACATATCAGCAAGCAATATATTGTAGAAATGGGGAAGTCTTGAGATTATTGAATAATTATAATACCAACTTTCTTTCAGGTAGATCAAATGCATGAGATGCATCTTTAAAATGTTGGTTGGGTTGATAATCTGGTCAGTTCACACTTTTGTAAAGTTCAAATTCTATTCTATTGCAGACTACTTCTCTTAAGTCCTAGGAAGCATTGAAAACCATTGAAGAAAAGATCCTCATACAACATTTAGCAGATTGCCATTTTTTACTTTCAGTGGTGTTTGTTTTTCTGGCATGGAAGATCCTTGAGTTTAGGCAATGAGGATAAGAAAACTATCCTAAATAATAGAGTGGCAGCTATATTTGGCATGATTCTATTGTTCACTCATTTCAACAGATCTTCTGTACACATGGCTTAATATAGCATCTATATCTGTTTAGTAGTCTAATGGATCCTGTGTGGCTGGTCAATGAAAGAAATCTGCTTGCCTTAGTGAAACATACCTTTGATTGATCAGAAAATTCTACTGATTATTTCAAAGCTACATAATGATAAATAGACACAATGATCATCTGTTCACTAGCTGTGGCTGTGATTATAAACCCAGTACAAGTCTATTTTTTTACATCTGAATTTGCTCTGAGCTTTTCTAGTTCCTTTGAATTTCCATGGAGTTTATAAGTGCCTATTCCTCACTGATGCTACAGTTTTAAGAATAATGTGAACCTGTAGAATGGCTATCACAATTAAAATAAATCAGAAAAAGATCTTTATTTTGATTTTACATGATGTTAGAAGTTTTTTTTTTTTTTGTTTAGGCAATTCCTGTCATGCATTTCAATGCATCACTGATGAAAATTCAGTATCTGTATTCATATGCTAACCTGCCCTTATGTCTTAGCGATTTAATTGATTAAAGCAGGCATGTCTAACCCATAGCCCATGGGCAGCATATGGCCCTGGGCAGCTAATAAGATCATAAACTTTTAATATTATTATGTGATTTTTAGTGATAGTTACTATATTATATATTTTATATGCAGCCCAAGACAATTCCTCTTTACTCAGTGTGGCCCAGGCAAGCCAAAGATTGGACACGCCTGGTTTAAAGTTAGTTTACTGTTCCAGCTGAAATTACTCTGGGAATATTTTCCATATGATCAGTTAAAACAAAAGCTTACTATTTAAAGTACTTAGTTTTAAAGATGACGGAGAGAAAAAAAGGTAAAAAACAAAGCCAGTTTATTAGTAGAATTAAATGTTAGAATTAAATTCATCTAAGGAACAGCTGGAAATTGTTCAACTAGTAATGGAGCCTACTGGAACAATTGTTTTACAGAATATACTCTATGGACACTCCTTCCCATCTGCTTCAGGTCCAGCCTAAAGAAAATGAAGAAGGAACACTGTTTTATAAAGACAAGTTACATCTCTTGAATTTGGGTTGTATATTATTTTCTGAATTTCTAAATGATTTTAGGAATTGCACCTCTATCTGAACATAGCAGAAATAGAATATCTGTAGCTCTTTCTGTAAAAAATTGTGGGAACTAGATCAGACAAGATCAGAAGCAAAAAGACTAAGTTCAAAGTTATCCAGTAGAATAACAATGTGCTTATATCAATTGTTTCGTCTTGTCAAAAGCAAGAAGATCTCAATCATTACATCAGATGGAAGGGAGAGAGATAAAATTTGAATACTGCTTCTGATCTCTCTCTCTCTCTCTCTCTCTCTCTCTCTCTCTCTCTCTCTCTCTGTGTGTGTGTGTGTGTGTGTGTGTGTGTGAGAGAGAGAGAGAGAGAGAGAGAGAGACAGAGAGAGAGAGACAGAGAGAGAGTGTGAGAGAGAGAGATCTTGCACTTGATTATTTTACATCCTTGGCAGCTTTCAAAACCCAAATTATTCTTTATCAAGAACTTTTTCCACTAATTCTTTTTAACAAGATCCGATGAATGGGATGAGGTTACAAGAATTCTGCAAACTGAAATATTTTCCATTTATATTTGATATGTCAATATTCAGTATTTTAATATGGGGATATTCTAATTTTCTTTCTAATGTGTGACTTAGTGAAAAGGTGGGGTTTTTTTTAGAGTGATAATGGAAAAACTTAAGGCTAATGTTTGTGTAATAATCTTTGGAATCTATCATGAGCCGAGGTGGCGCAGCAGTTAGAGTGCAGTACTGCAGGCCACTTTAGCTGACTGTGTTCAGCAGGTCAGCGGTTCAAATCTCACTGGCTCAAGGTTGACTCAGCCTTCCATCCTTCCGAGGCAGGTAAAATGAGGACCCAGATTGTTGGGGGCAATGTAATATATATATATATATATATATATATATATATATATATATATATATATATATATATATATACATTGCTTACTGGTGTACACCGCTTAGAGAGTGCTTGCACTTAAAGCGGTATATAAGTCTCATAAATAAATAAATAAATAAATGTGGGAACCTACAATTTAATTCTGACTGCAAGATTTCAAGATATAGTATCAGTATCAACAAATCTATCAGCTCCTGCTTCCATTGTTATGAGAAAAAGAATGACCAGGTCATAATGTCTGGCTCTCTTGTAACTTGATTGCCTATAGATCAGGTCACTAAAGCCTTGGTTTAGTATCATCTAGTATTGCATCAAAACTAAGTAGTGGCCAAGTAAACAAATTGACTCAGAAATGAACCAGCTAGATCAGGGCTCATACAGATGTCTGCCTGTATTCAATGCCTCTTCCTGATCAAGATCCGGATGCTGCAGCAAAGGCAGTTGTCACAGCATTAATCCTTCAGCACTTTGCTTGACAAATGTGATGAAAACCCATTTATGACCTTCATCACTCAATACTTTTATCTTCTTCATAGAAGGATTCTTTACAATTTTCTTTTTTCAAGTAAAATTCATAATTAGCCTTTTCACCAGAAAGCTTTTGAAATGGATGACAGAAGTAAGCAACTTGGACACAGACCGTGTTGCTAACTTTATAGATAGATTGATGATTCTGCCAAATAGGTAATAGCCAACCATAAGATCATATGCTTATGATAAGGGATGTACATCTGTATGAATGTGGCTGACATGCTACTGTATTGTTTCCTTAGAATGTAGCCTAGAATGAACTAACTTTAGTCACCATGTTTAAAGAGGGCTTATCTGATAAAATCATAGCAAGAGATTTTTGGTGAATGAAAGTACTGAGTTTTTATTGAGATTTAAGGTTTAGTGTACAGAAATCCTTCCTTATACCTAGATTTTTCTATATACCACTAATTTTCAGGGATGATCATTCTTGAAAGTATATCTTTTTCAAACTAATGTAGGAATACCTTGTCTGGTAAAGACTCCTGTAACTAAAATTTTATCATAGGCAAGGTCTTCCAGCCTGTCCAGTATTTATTCTCAATTTTTGTTATCCTAAAACTAATGAAATAAATCAGCTGTTATTGAACACTCTCTCCTACTTAGCCTTCCTTAACTTTACTTCTTTATAATATTTCCCACTTTTATTTTAGTATAAATCTCAATATATTACAGCCAAAACTTTTGCTTTTATTCTGTTATATAAGAGCCACTGCAGCTAAAATCGATAAGGACTGTTTGATATGATAGTCTACACAGAACGTTTATGTAAATATTCTGTTCTCAAGAAAGAAAATATGCAGTATAAAATAATGTGAGAGTTATCTCTGAGAGAAATTAAACTTTCAGGTGTTTCCTCTCAACATGCCGACTTGTCTAGCTAGCTTGTCTAGTTTTTCCAGAATTCCTCACTGATTTGTCATCATTTGTGGGAGGACCATAATTCTGAATACACACACCCAAGCCCATACCTACCCATCTTCTCTTTTTTACTTGGGTGCAAAAAAAATACTGTTAAAATCATGGAAGATGTTGCCAAAAACTTTTCTTTCAGGAATTCAAAACAATATTTATTGGCCAACTCCTATTTCATCCTTTCAACAGGTTTTTTTTTATATAACGGCTCATTGGAGATTACCCAACACGTTTAGTGATTTAGCATGAATTTATATCCCACTTAATCTTAATCTGACCCTGACACCACTTTTGATTCATCACATTGACCCTAATTGGCCTAAAAATAAACTCTTAGTATAGAAGTATTTAGGTTTTTTGTGAATTTATGATGTTGTTATGAACTTCTAAAGGATTTGGCTAATTTTAGCAGATACTTGTATTTGCTGCATAATTTTTTACCCTTTTCATTTTTGGATAAAACTGTTCCATTGCTAGATTTGACTGCTCAGGCCAGTGATGACTAATGGTCATAAAGAAACAACTTTACTTTAAACCATAGCTTCTCCTCAGTTCCCAGTGCAAACCAAGAGCTGCTTTGAAAAAAAAAACTATAGGGGGAATACAGACAACTTAAGAGACTTTACCAGGGGTCCCTGATAGATCAAAACATATCTCCTCCAGCCTAATAAATAATACTGGCAATACTGTCTGAAAATACACAAACATATCTACATATCACATTACACTACACTTTCAATCTGACCTCTTTGGCCAAGTCCAGTCTCTCAAACCTTTTTGTTAAAGTTACTGTAGGCATTCCAAAGTTCTTCTCTTCTGCTCTTTCTAAAAGATCTTCAGTCTGAAGAGCCTGTGTTGAATTGAAATTTCTAGATTCTTAGATAAAAGTTCTCATAAATTGTACATTCCTTAGGAGAGATAAAGGAAGGCCTAAGGCAAATAAATAGGAATAGCAAGGCTCTCAAAGAGCATAGGAGCTGCAATAAGATACATAAAAGGTTTGTTTCTTGCAGCATAGTTGCTGTTTTTAGTTGAGAGAAGATGGAATATTAGATAAAGGAGAAGAAGCCTATGGAGATCTATAACTGCTGAAATCAATAGTAAGTTGCTAAAGAAGGCCAATGGTCAAGATTTGTGCTGTCAGCTATGCAAGTATACATTTTTATATTAGTTTCGCTCAAATTAAAAAGTTCAGTTGCAACATCAATCTCAGAACTAGGTCTTCTGCAGTATATATTGTACCATCTAACAATGCACTGCACTTTTGCTAGCTAATAAACATCATAGACAACCTACTGAAACTTCATCCACTGCAATAGTTAAGCTTTTACTCATATCTGCTGAAATTAATACAGTAACTTTTGCAGTAGTATCAACACCCTCATATGAAATTACCAAAAATCTCCAAAAGCTCACACAGATACTGGAAGGTGCTGAAACTGTTAAAGCAAACTAGCTGTATTTGCTGGATTATTAAGTCACAAAGATTCCTGAAACCATCCTCCAAATTAATCAAGTACAATCTGAAAGACTACACGTTTCAACATGTTCACTTTAATAGCTGATGTTATTTTAGGCATATTTCAAATTTCCTGAGCTAGTAAAAATGTTTATCGTGAGTTCTCAAATACCACCCATTACAAAAGAATGTGGGACTATTTACAGGAATGAAGTAATTTGGAAGCACTTGAATAATTATATTACAGTTAAAGCATTAAAGCACTCCAACCATCAACTTTTATCGGTACATCTTACCTCTATGGAATAAACCAATGCTCAAAGTCAGTGAAAAACTAGCAGACAAATTGGTATCTTCTGGATACATATGAAGATTATATATGCAACAGGGGTTAGTTAGTGCCTATTTTTTTTCCTATTGTAATACTGAAGTGCACATACGACGGAGGAGGAATTCGGCACTTGCCTGAAAATGCCCACAAAGAATTTCTGCTTTAGCAATAGCACTTAGACTTATATACAACCCCAATGTGCTTTACAACACTCTCTGAGTGGTTTACAAATGTCTGCATATGGCCCCCAACAATCTGGGTCTTCATTTCATCAACCTCAGTCAGCCTTGAGCTGGTCAGGTTCAAACTCCTGGCAATGAGCAGAGTCAGCCTGGAATACTACTTTCTAACCACTGCGTCACCATGGCTCTTATGTACTGTAGAAAGCCACAGAGACTGTCTCATTAAGAAGTTAACTGAAGCTATAGTGGCCCTGAGGTGTGCTGACACAGTAGACCAAACCAGAATTGATAAAATATGCAAATGCTGCAAATGAAATAGTCAGTGAAGTTCAGTGCATTGCAGAAGCTAACAGTCCATATATTTCCAAAGCTTTTCAAGATCAGATGGGCAGAATTTCCCTTCTCATTGTGCATTAAGTTTTAAGGTCATAGAATTCTGTAGTCATCTACATGAGCAAATCTGTAAAGAAAGCATTGCTTGGGTTACTTGCACCCTCCACTTGATTAAGATAAGTCCTTGATATACTTTCTTGCTGATATAATCACAGTCTTCAGTAAGCACCAAAAGCAACTGCTTTCATGAGCTGTTTTCCTTGTTACCTTCTGAGAGGAGGCTTCGTGGTATCTGAAGCAAAACATCCAGATTCAGCCACAGTTTTGTTCCATATAGCATCAATCTTGTGAACCCTCAAGTTTCCTCTTTTCGCTATGTATTCAAAATGGACAGTGATTTTTATATGTATGTATGTATGTATGTATGTATGTATGTATGTATGTATGTAATCTATGGGGTAGGTATATATTATCCATCTATATTGCTGATGAGGCAGGGGATAATCCACATAAACCATCAAATGAATCTAGATTTTTATTTTATACCACAGTTTTGCAAGAGCAAATAAAATCAAGATATTGTT
This sequence comes from Crotalus tigris, assembly GCF_016545835.1. Taxonomy (NCBI): domain Eukaryota; kingdom Metazoa; phylum Chordata; class Lepidosauria; order Squamata; family Viperidae; genus Crotalus; species Crotalus tigris. The sequence continues at coordinate 3,718,244 of NW_024096460.1, read as the reverse complement.
AATTGCATCTGCCAATATGTAGCAATTTGCTCACTTGTACTGATTTAAACCTTTGCCTAAATTATGCCAAATATTATATTGCATTGCCCACCTTTGTTAATTATCACCTGATATGCTCAGAGTGTCCCTTTTCTTCCCAGTTTCAATGTTTTTTGTAGAAATGACTGAAATATAACAATAATATATGAAAGGAAATATTTGGTTATTGGTGTAGCAAATATAAATATAAATTGATATTTCTCAAAGTCTGGAAATAAATAACATTTTAGATTACTGTTTTTTAAAATTATTGTTTTAAAAGTCACAAATGTATAAATATTTGAAAATTTGTTGGAAAACAGTCTAGTGTCATTAAAGTGATTTGCTTCTGCTAAACAATGGAATTAATATTTCTTGAAAAGGAACCAAATCTATAGTCCTAATTTAGGGAATCATAGGAAGCCAAGCCAAGCAATCAAAAAGTGCTTCATTTTATTTTTCCAAAGAGATGTTCACAGCTAAATTCCCTATGTCTAAAAATCTGTCCTTTTTTTCCTTCCCCAATTTTTAAAATCTGTAACCTATATCTTAAGCATCACAGACTATTGTTAACTTCACTCACTTTTAATTAATTAGAACCCAAAACAGAAAATTTAGGAAAATCCATGTCTCTTCCAGCTCTTCAGCTGAAAACTAATGAAAAAGAATGCCAGGCTGACATGAACAATAAGGGTGGGGATGAAACTTAAGCTTCATCCTTTAGTAAATGTTACCAAAGAAGGGATTTGGGCTGGCAGCAGCCATATATTCCTTATACTGTGATAGACATATATCTATATGAAACTATGTTAACATGGCCAGACTAAATGACTACATATATACTCCAATATTGTTTCTATTTATTGGAAAGTACCTTCACAATCTCAGGAACTTGCTACTTAATTAAATAAATAAGTTAACTTAGTGATGCCAGATGGGGATCTCACCATATAAAGCATGTACTCTATCAGTGAGGTGAAACATCTACAACATACACACAGGTAATAGTAACCTCGCTAGCAATGATTCATTCAAGGTAATCAGGGCTTGTATAAGAAATCAGACACAGATGTACAAGTTAAGAATAATCTCAACTGTTTTTGTTTCGTTTTTCAGTTTAAAACTTGCATCGAAAGCTAGTCCCTGCTTTTGTTTTGGTGTGAATATGCCATAAATTGTTTCAGTTTCTGATAAGAAAAATACTCTGCCAAACATATATAGTGAGGTAAACAAATCGCTCTTGCTTTTCCTGGGTAATCTTGTTTGTCACAGGAACATTAAGATCTCATCCTTTCTTTGCTTCTGAAAGCACCACATGTAATAACATGGGCCAAGAGGATGTAATTAATCAAGGAGTTTTCTTGTTCCATCCATAGTAATCTCCTCCCCCCCCCCAAAAAAAAATCAGTTCCAGGGATTGACCATTATTATCTGCCGTAATTTCAGATGTCACACTGAGATCTAAAGCTCTTTCATTAGACATTTTTTTCAAGAAACTGTTTTGGAGATATTACCAATATGAATAATCACAATAAGCCAGTTTGGTCTAGTGGTTAAGGCATCAGGCTAGAAAGAAGGAGACTGTGAATTCTAGTCCTGCCTTAGTCATGAAATCTAGCTGGGTGACCTTGAGCCAGTCATAGTCTCAGTCCAACTCACAGGGTTGTTGTGAGGGAAAATAGGAGGAAGGAGGTGTGGTGGATATGTTTGAGTTATTTGTAAAAACAATAAAGGCAGGATATAAATGAATGAACGAACGAACAAACAAAAATAAATAAATATTTTTTTGTCTGTCTACACTGGCTGAATTGGTTATGTCATCTTGCTTACTCATTGGCTATTTTACTTTGTAGTGTATTAAGAAATTGGTGGTGTTTCAGTGGGTAAAGAATAAACAGTGCTCTAAAAGCAATTCACAATGTTCTTATTACTAGAAGTCTTTGGCATAATTTAACATTCTATTTCCAGTTTATTATATGTGAAAGGTTGAAGAGATGGTGGAGTTTAGTTGCATTGAGTATTTTGGAGTTCATTGCTGTGAGGAAAAAGAAGGATAAGTGTCCATGACTTCTAAGAATATGATTACTGGGAACTATTGCCACAAACAACTACAATGGTGCTTTATGAGATTTAATTAACCTGATGTTGGGCAATGTGTCATGCAGTTTGCCCTTGGCCTGCCATAACTGTTTGTTTTAATATAAGTGCCCTCTTTTGTGATCATTTCTTCACAAGATTCTGTGACTTAGTTATAAACAGTGACTCTGACTGTATCTCATCCAGATACAGTTTCTCTGTCTTATCCTGCTCACACATGCAAACACCACAATGGTTTGAAGTCTTTATTGAGGCTTCACCAGACCTGAGTAGTAATTCTCCAGGATTCCCCCCACAGGAACCAGAACAAGACGCAATGAGTCCAGTTTCCCAAGTCAGTAAAAACACAGAGCAAGTCCAGCAAAGACAAATGCACGGTCCAAAACACAAATCCCAGAAGCCAAAATCCAATTCCAAGGTCCACAAGGCAAGTCTAAAGTCCAGAAACAGAGACGGAGTTCCAGCTCTGTTTCTTCCTTCCCATTATAAGCTGATTGTTTGATTGTTCCTCCAGCCCTCCTAAAGTTCCTGGTTTCTCCTCGTCTTCTGGCCCATCCTTCCAGCTTCAGAGTCTGCTGTATCTTCCAAATGCTCTGCCATGCCCCAGTCCCAAATTCCTGAAGCAGGCTCTTCCTCGTAGTCTGAAGCAGGCTCTTCCTCATGCTTCGGGGTCCTCCATGACACTGTTCCTCTTGGCATATTCTCTTCACTAGAGATGGAGATAAATATTAATGCTACTACCTACCATCCCACTTGACTAATTCATATCTTATAAACTTTTGTAACTGAATCATATTTTTAAGTATCTTGGTTTACGATTTGTTATGAGAGGGGTAGAGGTCATGAAAAAGGTGAAAACTATGAGTATTTTATTTTGCCCTGATGAGATAGGTCAACATTTGATCAGCATAATTAAGAGAGAACAAATGAGTTAAAAAGAAGAAGAAGTGGTAGATGTATTGAATAGTAAAAAGAAAATCACAGGTACAAACAACCATTCACTAAACAGGTGAACAGTTATGGGCAGGGTTGCAGAGTTGGCACAAAGGATTTGATACCTGAGTAAGATGGCATCCACTCCCATTGGGCCTGCAATTTGACTGCTAATGTGCCCCTCCACCACACCTGTGGGCAGTAGGTAAGTGTAGCAAGTGGACAGTTTGCTGTGTGTCCTAGACAGCTCTTTCTTCCTAGAGAGGATAACCATCAGAATATGGTTATCAGAAGGAATAGGGGGGCTGCCTTCCCAACATCCTGGCATATAAAAAAGATGGTTTGTTTCACTGAATTATTACATGAACTATTATAGGGTCTTATGCACATACTATTATTGGCACGTTTACAGAATACTTGATACTGTGTCTATTTACCTTTGTATCATGCAGATTGTATTTTAAAAAAACCTGCCCTAAACCAGCAATCTTCTTATTGTCATCCATGTGACCTAGACCCACTATAATGTTAAAGAAATGATAATTATTTTCAAAGAATCACCAAGTCCTGAGTATACTTCCTTAATGAGTAACATCATGATAAAAAGGCTTTGTTTCCTGTCATCTAAACCAGTGGTTCTTAACCTGGGCGATATCACCCCCCAGGGGGCAATTTCATTTTTCAGGGGGGCAATGGAACAAAAAGGGGCGATGCGGGGGCAAAGGAACGAAAAGAGGGAGATATGGGGGCGATGGAGCGAGAAGTTTTGGGGACACTTTTGAGCCTTCCCCTGAGGCTCCGAGCCTCCTCCTCCATTTGCAGAGAGAGACAGAGACAGAGAGAGGCACTTGTGCTTCTATCTCTCTCTTTCTCTCTCTCATGCGGATTTGTCCCCTCGCAGGGCTCCTTATTGGCCCTGCTCCCAGGTGTCCCGCCCCCTGGGAGAAGCACGGCCAGGAAGTCCCTTTCCCTGGCTGGCCCCGTCCAAGGAACATGTGGCCGGGGAACCGTACGGAGAAGCCCCAGGATCCCTGCTGGGAGCAGCCTGCCATAGCCTCAGCTGAGTGGGCCAACCTTCCTGCAAGCCGCGGCCCCGAGGGAGAGCAGCCCCTGCAATCCTCAGCCATAGGACTGTTGGCCCAGCTGGCCGGAAAGGCGTGCCGGAGTCCCGGCTGCTTTGTCGGCGAAGAATGTGAGGTGAGCAGAAGATGGGGGGGGGGAGAAAGGGAGGGTGGAGGCATTTTCCAACCAGCAGCAGAAGAGCCCCAGCCGGACCCGTGGGAGCACCTCCTCCTAGGGCCCAGCGCCAGCTTCCTTGCCCTCCTCCTCCTCCCTTTCTTCCTCCTGCTGCCCCCCAGGCGGCAGTCCCAGCTGGGATGGTGGCCAGCGGGGGCATCGCTCCCTGGGCGACGCTGGTGGGTCGCGAATTGCCGGGAGCGCCACGCGGTGCAGAGCGGCCCCAGCTCCTCCAGCACGACAGACCTACCGGCAGCATGGGAGGCTCCAGTGTTGGTCCTGGTAGGAGGCGCATCATTGCCCTGGTTCTGACCAAGGACGCCGGCGGCGCGGGAGAAGGTTTAGCGAGCAGCTGATGGGGTGTTCCACAGATGCCCCGTGACTTAAGTCCGGGGACACTGGTGGTAAGAGGGGAGGCTTGGCGATACAGCCGACAGGCGGGGCATTCCACAGATGCCCCGTGGCTCCAACTTGAGCCCTGTGATGCCAGCGGCATGTGGAATGGCCTACCAACATGACTATGAGCCGGGGCCTCCCCACAGGCCTGGCGGGCAGTGGAGGTGGGTGCCTCTAGCAGCAACAGGGGGTCTTCTTCTGCCTCCTGCCCTCCCTCCCCGCCCCTTTTGTTCTCTCTCTCTCTCTCCTCACCTAGAGAAAGAAGGGGGAGGGAGGGAGAGGAAAGAGAGAAAGAAAGAGGGAGAGGGGAAAGAGAAAAAGAGAGAGAGAAAGAGAGAGGAGAGAGAGAGAGAGAGAGAGAGAGAGAGGAAGCGCAAGTGCCTCTCTCTCTATCTCTATCTCTCTCTCTCTCTCACACACACACACACACACACTGAGTGAGGGAAGAGGACTGGCAGACCAAGGGCAGAAAGAGGAAGAGGGAGGGAGGGAGGGAGGGAGGGAGGGAGAGAGAGAGAGAGACCCTTTTGTCATCTAAAATGAAGATAACACTGAAGATATATATATAATAAAGGTAAAAAAGGAGATATGCAGTGTTATCTTCATTTTCCCCTTTATGGATTATTGCCTTGTTGTGGCGAAGGGGCTTGTGTAACTCAATGAAGCTATAAGCTATGCCGTGCAGGGCCACCCAAGACGGACAGGTCATAGCAGAGAGTTCTGACAAAATGTGATCCACTGGAGAAGGAAATGGCAAACCACTCCAGTATCTTTGCCATGAAAACCCCATGGACAGTACTAAAAGGCAAAAAGATATGACGCTGGAAGATGAGCCCCTCAGGTCGGAAGGTGTCCAATATGCTACTGGGGAAGAGCAGAGGGCTAGTACTAGTAGCGCCAGAAAGAATGAAGCGACTGGGCCAAAGCCGAAAGGACGCTCAGCTGTGGATATATCTGGTGGTGAAAGGAAAGTCCGATGCTGTAAAGATTTTTTCTCCATAGGAACCTGGAATGTAAGATCCATGAATCAAGGCAAGCTAGACGTAGTCAAAAAAGAGATGACAAGACTGAACATCGACATCTTAGGAATCAGCAAACTAAAATGGACAGGAATGGGTGAATTTAACTCAGATGACCATCAGGTATACTACTGTGGGCAAGAATCCCTCAGAAGAAATGGAGTAGCCTTCATAGTCAATAAAAGAATAGGAAAAGCAATACTGGGATACAATCCCCAAAATGACAGAATGATCTCAATTCGAATCCAGGGCAAACCATTCAATATTACAATAATCCAAATCTATGCCCCAACCACTGGTGCTGAAGAGGATGAAATTGACCGGTTCAATGAAGCCCTACAGCACCTTATAGAATTAACACCAAAAAATGATGTCCTTATCATCATGGGGGATTGGAATGCTAAGGTAGGAAGCCAAAAGATAACCGGAATAACAGGCAAGTTTGGCTTTGGAGTACAAAATGAAGCAGGGCACAGGCTGATAGAATTTTGTCAAGAGAATACGATGGTCATAACAAACACTCTTTTCCAACAACCCAAGAGACGGCTCTACACATGGACATCACCAGACGGTCAACATAGAAATCAGATTGACTATGTGCTCTGCAGCCAAAGATGGAGAAGCTCTATACAGTCAGTAAAAACAAGACCAGGAGCTGACTGTGGCTCAGATCATGAGCTTCTCGTTGCAAAATTTAGGCTTAAATTGAAAAAAGTAGGGAAAAGCACTAGGCCACTCAGGTATGAACTAAATCATATTCCTGATGAATATACAGTAGAGGTGACAAATAGATTTAAGGAACTGGATCTGATAGACAGAGTGCCTGAAGAACTATGGATGGAAGTTCGCAACATTGTACAAGAGGTAGCAACTAAAACCATCCCAAAGAAAAAGAAATGCAAGAAAGCAAAATGGCTGTCTGAGGAAGCTTTGCAAATAGCTGAGGAAAGAAGGGAAGCGAAAGGCAAAGGAGAAAGAGAAAGATACACCCAATTGAATGCAGAATTCCAGAGAGTAGCTAGAAGAGATAAGAATGCCTTCTTAAATGAACAGTGCAAAGAAATAGAAGAAAACAACAGAATAGGGAGGACCAGAGATCTCTTCAAGAAAATTGGAGATATGAAGGGAACGTTTCATGCAAAGATGGGCATGATAAAGGACCAAAATGGCAGAGACCTAACAGAGGCAGAAGAGATTAAGAAGAGATGGCAAAACTACACAGAAGAACTATACAAGAATGAGCTTAACATCCCAGATAACCACAATGAGATGGTCACTGACCTCGAACCAGACATCCTAGAATGTGAAGTGAAATGGGCCTTAGAAAATCTGAGCAACAACAAAGCTAGTGGAGGTGACAGTATTCCAGCTGAGCTATTCAAAATCTTAAAAGACGATGCAGTAAAAGTGCTACACTCAATTTGCCAGCAAATTTGGAAAACTCAACAGTGGCCACAGGATTGGAAAAGGTCAGTTTACATTCCAATTCCAAAGAAAGGCAATGTCAAAGAATGTTCAAACTATCGCACCATTGCACTCATTTCACATGCTAGTAAAGTTATGCTTAAAAACCTACAAGCTAGACTCCAGCAGTATGTGGATTGAGAACTACCAGAAGTACAGGCAGGATTTCGAAGAGGCAGAGGAACTAGAGATCAAATTGCCAACATACGCTGGATCATGGAGAAAGCTAGGGAGTTCCAGAAAAACATCTACTTCTGCTTCATTGGCTATGCTAAAGCCTTTGATTGTGTGGATCACAACAAATTGTGGCAAGTTCTTAAAGAGATGGGAGTACCAGACCATCTCATTTGTCTCTTGAGAAACTTATATGCCGGTCAAGAAGCAACAGTGAGAACTGGACACGGAACCACTGATTGGTTCAAAATTGGAAAAGGAGTCCGGCAAGGCTGTATACTGTCGCCCTGCCTATTTAACTTATATGCAGAGCACATCATGAGAAAGGCAGGGCTAGATGAATCAAAAGTTGGAATTAAGATTGCCGGGAGAAATATCAACAACCTAAGATATGCAGATGATACCACTCTAATGGCAGAAAGTGAAGAGGAACTAAAGAGCCTCTTGATGCGGGTGAAGAAGGAGAGTGCAAAAGTTGGCTTGAAACTCAACATTAAGAAAACCAAAATCATGGCATCCGGCCCTCTCAATTCCTGGCAAATAGATGGGGAAGAAATGGAGGTAGTGACAGATTTTATTTTTCTGGGCTCCAAGATCACCTCAGATGGGGACTGCAGCCAAGAAATTAAAAGACGCTTGCTCCTGGGGAGGAAAGCTATGGCAAATCTAGACAGCATACTAAAAAGCAGAGACATCACCCTGCCAACAAAAGTGTGTATAGTCCAGGCCATGGTTTTCCCAGTTGCAATGTATGGCTGTGAAAGTTGGACCGTAAGAAAGGCTGAGCGCCAAAGAATTGAGGCCTTTGAACTATCGTGCTGGAGAAAACTCCTGCGAGTCCCTTGGACTGCAAGGCGTTCAAACCGGTCAGTCCTAGAGGAGATCAACCCTCACTGCTCTTTAGAAGGCCAGATCCTGAAGTTGAAACTCAAATACTTTGGCCACCTAATGAGAAGGAAGGACTCACTGGAGAAGGGCCTAATGCTGGGAAAGATTGAGGGCAATAGAAGAAGGGGACGACAGAGAATGAGATGGCTGGATGGAGTCACTGAAGCAGTAGGTGTGAACTTAAATGGACTCCAGAAGATGGTAGAGGAAGACCTGGAGGAACATTGTCCATGGGGTCGCGATGGGTCGGACACGACTTCGCAATTAACAACAACAACAAGAGCCGAGGTGGCGCAGCAGTTAGAGTGCAGTACTGCAGGCCACTTTAGCTGACTGTGTTCAGCAGGTCAGCGGTTCAAATCTCACCGGCTCAAGGTTGACTCAGCCTTCCATCCTTCCGGGGTAGGTAAAATGAGGACCCAGATTGTTGGGGGCAATGTAAATATATATATACATTGCTTACTGGTTTACACCGCTTAGAGAGTGCTTGTACTTAAAGCGGTATATAAGTCTCATAAATAAATAAATAAATAAACAACAATCTTCATTTTAGATGTCAAAAGGGTTTTGCGGCTCCCAGTGTTTTGTTTTCAGTGGTCATTATATTTAAGTGTCTTGAATAAATAAGATAATAATGAAATACATGTATCATGAAGTTTGGGACTAAAGTGACGGGTGGCACCAAACTTTTTCACACAGTTGAGATATGGGAAAAAGACTGGAAATAAATTTGCATCGTATGTCCTGATGACAATTTTAAAGAAAAAAAAAGTGTTTGCATAAATTGAAGAATTATTTCCTATGTTGTGATTGAGAGGTTATGTTGGGGGAGGGAGGCGATGACAACTTCCTCATTGGCTCAAGGGGGCGATTCATTCAAAAAGGTTAAGAACTACTGATCTAAACCTTAAGTGCAATATTGACCTTATCTTTTAATGTATCATATTTAATTTAGGTTGTGAATTGTCTTTCAACAAGGAGTCTAGTGCACTTTTGAGAGGTTGAAACTAATAAGTAACTCTTAGGCACTTCAGGCAGAGAGTTGATGCTTTTATGATATTTTTCATTATTCAAAGTTCTTTGAAGATAAGTATTATTTCATGAAGAGTAATTTTCTGAAGGAGATTATAAGAGCAGCCACTGGTATCAGAATGGGAATACTGTAGCTTTCTTACATTTGAAATTTATGTTATAGTTATTCTATCTCAAGTGTTTGGTAAATTTATTTATGGCAGTGACAATAATGAAAAAATGGTGATAAACAGAAATATAAACTTGCAAATTAAATCAGCAGAACTTTTTTTAAAAAACAAACATTATTCAAAATAATAGATGATTAAGACAAATGTCTGTGTTAATTTAATATTTGAATCAAATATACCTAAGTCATACAGATAAATACCTGTTGGAAATTATTAATCATGCTGTAATTGAGAAAAACCTATCCTGTTTCCTGCTTTTATTAGAACCTCCCTTCCTTTTATCACAATGTAATTGTGTACTGAGGTCAGTAGAAGTCCACAATATTAAATATAACACACACACACACACACACACACAATGTGTGACAATCAAATGACCCTACCTTTTTTTTAAAGTGAGCAGACAAATTTGAAAATGGATTGAAGTAGTGGTTGCCATGGTTGAGGCCAGCAGAAAGCCAGCAATTGCTTTAGCCAGGGATGGTGGCAATGGGCAGCTAGCTAATGGTATTTCCATATTAGTTTGAAGTGTAACAACATTTCACATGGGCAGGAGCAAATACCAAGCATCATACAATCTCATTTGCTTGTAGAAGGTCTAGCCTTTATCTGAATTGTTGGCAAGGATCATATGTTCCCATAAGTTTTATTTTTCCCATTTTCTCTGTACTAGATTGTTTTGATAAATAGGGATAGTTGGAGAATATGATCTCTTTGACATGGAGAACTGATTCTAAGCCTTGTCTATAAGTTAGAAGCTGGGGACTGGAAGGAAACAAGAAGACAGATCCCAAGAAACTAAATCTACTGTGTTGACTTGGCCATCTTGGTTTCAGTTTGAAAGCCTTGTTGTTCGTCAGTAGAAGAAGCAGTCCCTAGTACTGCCCACAATAAACAAAGTAAGACAATAGCATTTAGAAGACGGAGTGGCTTTGTACCAGGGCTAGTTGTACCTGCTGAAACAAAGAACCGATTGAGCTCATTTGGGTGATGTTCGAAAACATAGCTGACAAAGGCAAAAAAAATGAAAAACTAGCAGGACTGGAAGTTGGGTAGAAAAGTAGAGAGCATACAAGCCCTTTTGCTCTGGGTTTTTCTGCTGCAGATTCATTCAGCAAATCTCTGCCAAGACCAAATTAGACATGATAAGAATAAATACATTTAAAAGGACTGTCCACAAAACAGATTACAGAAATGGATGGCAACAAACCTTGCAATTTCCTGTGTTTTAGTTCTCTACAATCTGTTCCCATGACCATTTTTCTTTCAAGGATTTTTGATATTGGAAAAGTCTCCAGCAAAGAAATACTCCTAGACATGAATCAGAAAGAGTAATTTAGGAAAGGATTTAATGCATGTCCAAAGCAGATCCCTTTGGCTCTAAAAACTCTTTTTTCTTTATCTAATGGAGCAGATTCATGTTTAGATGATGGGACTGTTAACATTTCTTAATTTGACTATAATATATAAGCATAGCAGGATCATTAACCCATCAGATATATTCTACATGCCTTTTAAAACTGCAAAATAATTATTTCACTCTACTATTTATTGGATTTAATCTGTGTCAGAAATTGATAGTTTGTGAGATTTTGGATGTTGCTAACTTACAATTTCCAGGAGCTCTATCTAGTATGGGTAATGAAGATAGTTGCTGAGAATTGTAGTTTAGCAACATATGTAGTTTAGCCCAAAATTATTATCCATAAGATAAAGTGTTGTGTGGACAACAGGACATCATGTAGCAACCTGGAGAGAAAATTTGTACCAAGTTTTAATGAAACTATATTAGACTTTATGAGGTATCCATAGCTTTTCTTCTAAATTGTAGTACTTATTTTCATACTCCAGATTCTGCCACTAGTCCACATTTATTTTAAGCTGGAAATGTTAAATAAACTACATACTTAGTAGCAGTAATTAAAATCTAGTCCTTACCTCCATTGCCCTATAGCTTAACCTCATTAGCTGTTGGTGTGAAGCTTGTGGACCTTAGAGTCATACAATCAATTATCTTGACTCTAGAAAATGTTTCCATGTGGAAAGAAGGCACAAAGTTGTATAGTCTGTATTATTTACTGCCTTGTCAAAATATCTGATTTTAAAAAAAATCTCATTTTGAGTTACATAATCTAAGTTTCATAAGTAGGCCTGGCAGCACGAATTCTGATGCAAAATATGTACATACCATTCTAAGACTATTAAGTTTTTGTGTGCCAAAATGTATCTTATTCTTTACTAGGCATCCACAGCTTTGTTTATAGTTCCATTTCTTTCCACAAGTCAAACTGGCATGTTATCTGATCCACATACCTCCTTATAAAAGAATCTTGTGCTTCAGTTCAGGTGAAAGCATTTGTGTTTTATATGTTTGCGTTGGCTGTTTGAGCTGGGGTATTCTCCAGGAAACAAAAAAGATTTGGGTCAGGTCTATTTTCACTGATCCATCTGAAAACATTTTAATAGCATCATTGTTTTGTACAGCACATTTTACTGATACAGTGCTTGACTTCACCAGGTACAAGAATAAATATTGATAAATATAGCAATCAATAATTGCTTTGTTCTGTTTTTGAGTTGCAACACAAAGAAAAGGATGACATTTATGGAACCATGTTTTTTTAAGGAATAAATATTGATTGTCCAAAAACTCTGCTTACTTTTGGTCTAAGACAGAACCGCACAAACTAGCTAGTAACTCTACATTGCTTTATTGAAAACAAGAACACTGTCATATATACATATATGCAGTACACACAGAATTAGCATTGTCTGTGTCTCCAGGTTTTAAATGCTTTGCCTTTCTCCTGCCATTTTGAGTTAATGATCTCTTCCCTTCTCTCTTCTCCTCTGATGAAGACACCTCTTCCGAGATTATATAATCATTTTTTCTTGCCTGAGAAACTTTGATTCCTATCCTACTAGCTTTAACTCTAACTCTTTAATTTTGATTTGTTTTCTTCAGGCTGCAACAAATGATAGTTAAGAAGAACATGAAGCTCCTTCATACTTCATTGGATGATGAGATCACTGGATGAACGATCAAAATGGTGCTGTTCTAAAAATGATCTCTGCATTTTATGCAGTCACTTTAATTCAATTTTTATGGTAAAGAAAATGCCCTTGATTTTTAAAAGAAGGTAGAATTTTGGTGAAAACATAGTAAGTGTAGTGGAGGTTCTTATATTTAACTTGGTTATTCAATGGCCTAGAGGTGTTTGAGTGTTCTGTCTGGTATTGTTCATTTTACTACTGGTTTTCAGTCACTCTGGCTCCCCAAGTTAAAATTAAATTTCAAGAGAAACATAATGAATGTGGTTTTCTCTATCAGTGAAGGGTTTTTTTTTTCTAAATAGGAAAATTGGTGCAGGCAATGAGATTTGATAGCAGTGGAAATCTGTATATGAGGAAAGTGTAGCACTCTTCTCCATTTTGTAAAATAAAATAGGCTTCCAAAACCCCCAAAGAAAAGAATGAAAACACACTGAGAATCAAGTAGGAAAACAGAAGTATCTTTCTGAGGAAAAGACAACTTTGAGGAAATTGCAGCAGAAGTTTTTTGGCAGCATTAAGTATTATATAACATTACACATTTGTTTCTGTTTCAATAAAGTATAAGTACCAAAGTACTATGGCTTATTCAATAAACCAAGTTTTATAATATTCTAGATTAGCAAATCCAGCCTAAATCTTTTAGTGTGGGCAAGGAATGAGTAATGAGTAAGTATTTTTTACTTACATTGGTTACAGGACTTAGATACACTCTCATGCAGTTTTAGAATTTGTCCTATAAAAGAATTGCCTCATTTATTGATTTCCTTGGAAATAATAGAATCAGACTTTTTCCAATTAACAAAGACTATTCTTCTTGTTTCCTGATTAGACTAGCTAGTCCAATACAAAGCAAGGCCAAGCTACGTTATACTATAATTGCCTAGAGGCCATATAGATGATCCTGAGAGACACCTTGCCCTAATAACAAATGGGTTATCTGGGTCTCTGTTGACGTGCTGAAAAAACAGAGAAATAAGTATGTTTTCCTTTTCTTATCACCATGAATTGGCCATTCAGGTTCACTGTTTTCTTTCATTATAGGCCTCTCTGCTTTGGGAATACCTTGGAAAATCAAAAAGCTCTGTCGTCCTGCTCTGCCCCCCAGAGTAGATGCACCAGTCAGAACTAATCCTTCCAACGCCTCCACCATTCAGTCAGAAATTATGAAGCTGCTTGGATGAAAAGTGAAATGTCTTCAAGGAAAAACAAGAAAGTCCAGTTGCCTTTTGAAAAAACACCTTTGAGACAACCATGACCTGGATGACTGAGACTCTACATAGACAGATTGAGGTACCATGTAATCCTTTGTAGAGCAATCTGATCTAAACTCTTTATCATCTATCCACTCCAGGCCAAAAATGCTACATGTCCATGAATTTACCAGGAATCAATCTCAATTCAGAAGATACAAACGGTAAGTTTAAAATTTGCGATCCATTAGTAAAGATCAATGGCCGGAGGGTTGAAGTCTAGAGAATCCTATTCTGAAGAAATATGTTTGCAAATCTTGGCTTTCAAAGAAAAGCAACACCATTACCCTTGGTTTAGTATATTAGACATTAGACAAAGTCTCCTGTTATGTTGAATAATGCATATTGGAAAGAGTGTGGATAGGTTGCTATTAATATGTTACAGAAAGAAACAGTTGTGTGAAAGAAAGAACTACCTGTCTGAAATGGCATAGGGTCTCCAACCTGAGCTAGGAGTTTGACAAGAACAGGGCTTTTCAACCAGTGGTACAGGTACCACCTGTGGTACATTGGCACCTGGCAGGTGGTATGTGACCATCCTAGAAAAGTAGCCGAGGAGGGGAATGAGCTGGACCAGTGGCAGCACCGCACAAGCCTAAGCGAGAGATGGCTGGAGCTGTAGGGGTGTCAGGGCTCAGCGGAAGCACCAGGATCAGCGCCAGGCTCCAGCTGGAGCTCGGCGCTGATCCTGGTGCTTCTGCTGAGCCCTGAAGAAGCACCAATCAGCTGGAAAGCAGCACTGATCCTGGCGCTTCTGCTGAGCCCAGAAGAAGCACCGATCAGCTGGAATGTTGCAGCATCTCCAGGGTCTTGTGATTAACATTCAGAAGCTTGGCAACTGATTCATATTTATGATAGTCACAGTGTCCCAGGGTCATGTGAAGTGACCAAAACTGCTGCAACCACCCGACAGACAGGGGGAATAAAAACCAAACATCCATCCCCCACCCCTGCTGCCAATACTCAACAGAAATGCTCACAACAATAAAAACCTCAGACAGGAGGAAGAGCGCCGCCGGGCGGGCAGGCAGGCAGGTGTCTTGCTCAGTTGTGTCTTGGGGGGCACTTTTTTCAGTGCCATTGTAACTTTGAACAGTCATTAAGCAAACTGTTGTAAGTCAAAGACTACCTGTACTTTATCACTTTTTTCCTTTTTTGGGGGGGGTGATCAAGTTTTTGACACCTTGCTAGGCGACTGGTGGTACTTGGATGTTGCCATATGCTAAAAGTGGTACAATGGGTGAAAAGGTTGAAAAGCCCTGGACTAGAAGACCTCCAAGGTCCGTTTTAGCTCTATTCTGATTGACCGGTTAAGTATGAAGTACAAAAGCTCTCAGACTGGGTGGAATTAAGAATGAACCTAGGATAGGGCTTTACATTAGACCTGAAATAAATTATCTTGAACCCTGGGACTATAAAATCATTAGAATCTCCTCTTCTGAGAAGGCCTGACTACCACATCATGTTTCTAGGCCATCTTTTCACCAAGTCTGCTAGAAATTAAACTTTAAGAACATATTTTTCTATTAGAAACAAAACTGTGCAAGCTACCTTTTGTTCTTTACTTTGGCAAAGAATTTTACATACACATACCATACTGTTTTCATAGACTAACTCAAAACAATTAGTTTTAATTGATTTTCAGGCTTTGTAATGTTGGATCTTACGTGAGTCTCCTGTTTCCAATAACAAGAAAATCCTGTCAGTCTTAAGAATAAGAACAAGAAAATGAAAGGCAATATGAAGAGTTGGAAAAATGCTACACTTAAGGTCTTTGCATAATACAATGCATCGCATCATTAAAAAAGAAGGGAAGGATATTAGTTTCCCCCATACCCTAATATATCTTTTTGGAATTTGGAGCCATTTTAAAATGAAAACACTTATTATTAGATGTCTGGTCTGGTTTGTTTGAATTGAACTGTGGTCAGGGAGACAAATGCATAATTGACATTTCTTCCAAAGTAAAATTACTAAAGCAATGCCAATTCAGATTCATTTATATTTGGGGGTCGAATGACTCTTTCACAGGGGTCGCCTAAGACCATCGGAAAACACATATTTCCGATGGTCTTAGGAATCGAAACATCACTCCTCTATCCGTCTCAGCATGGCTTCGAGCTGGGGGCTGTTGCAGCGCCGGATTCATTTCCATTGAGCATCTTCTAAGGGAGGCTGTGCTGCTTCGCGGCCCTTTCCACAGAAGAGGCTGAACTAAGTTCTGCTGGTGCTGTCGCCTTCTTCTCTCTCTCTCTCTCTCCCTCTCTCTCTCTCTCTCTCTCTCTCTCTCTCTCTTTCTCTCTCTCTCCCTCTCTCTGCCTGGGTGCTTCTCCAACCAGGCTGGGTGGAGCCAGTGGAGCAGCCTTCCTGCCTCCCCTCCCCGGCCAGCTGGAGCCAGGCAAGCCGGCAACCTTCGGAAGTGAGGTGAAGACAGGCGAGGTGCGCTGAACCCCAGGCGTGGTGGGTGAGTTGGCAGCATTGGTGTGTGCTTGGAGAGCCCTTAGGGTTGGGGGTCACCACAACATGAGGAACTTGTTGTATTAAAGGGTTGTGGCATTAGGAAGGTTGAGAACCACTGATTTATAGGAAGCTAGTGAAATCAATTTGGTATAGTCATGATCAACAGTAATAATGTCCCAAAGGTGCTTTTTCAGGAGACAACTGGACTTTCTTGGGGGTTTTTTTGAAGACTTTTCATTTCTCATCCAAGAAGCTTCTTCGCCTCTGAACTGAAGAAGCTTCTTGGATGAGAAGTAAAACGTCTTCAAAGAAAAACAAGAAAGTCCAGCTGCCTCTTGAAAAAAAGCACCTTTGGGACAACCATAACCTCAATGACTGAAAATCTCCATAGACAATAGTAATAATGTTTAATAAAAGGACAGGGATTCATATATTTCTTTTGCAAAAGGTTGACTCCTACATGCACAAAAAGGTGAAAAACTCTGAGTACTTCATTTTCCATTCCACGTGGATATTTTCTATCAGTGTCACCAGCAAGCAAGATTGCTGAGAAAAGTGAGCTTTACCTCATTCCTCCCCACCAGGAGCACTTTACTTGAAATAACTGTAACAATATCTACCCATCATTTTTCAGTTCAGTGATGAGGGAAGCTATTAATCTTTCTCTTTCTCCAAAAGGGGAATTAAGATGGGATGAAGTTGCAGGATGGGGGGAGATAACCAGCTAGAGCAGCGAACAAGTCCAACATTATCATCCAGTAGCCATGCTAAAGACAAATAAGAGATGAGGAAGAGATGCTTAGCTATAGGAATTTTTCCTTCATTGTAAAAAAAAAAAAAGTTATAACTTGGACCACTGCCTGAATATATTCATGGCTGCACTTTGTGTTGCTATTTTTTTCTTTCTTTCTTTCTTTTTTCCTTACAACATTGTGTAATTAAAAGTGGACTAAAAATTTATTTGAGAGTGAGTGAGCAAGGGAGATAATGCTAGCTTGGTGTAGTGGTGAAAGGCACTAGTCTAGAAAGTGGGAGTCTGTAAGTTCTAGTCCTGCTTTAGGCACAAAGCATCAGGGTGCTCTCTCAGTTCTACCAAGAAGGCAAAGGCAATGGCAAATCACTTTATTTATTTATTTATTTATGAGACTTATATACCGCTTTAAGTGCAAGCACTCTCTAAGCGGTGTACACCAGTAAGCAATGTATATATATATTTACATTGCCCCCAACAATCTGGGTCCTCATTTTACCTACCCCGGAAGGATGGAAGGCTGAGTCAACCTTGAGCCGGTGAGATTTGAACCGCTGACCTGCTGAACACCTGCAGCTAAAGTGGCCTGCAGTACTGCACTCTAACTGCTGCGCCACCTTGGCTCATCACTTCTGAAATATGTTGCCAGGAAAACTGCATGGGCTTTCCAGCAGGAATCA
Organism: Crotalus tigris; assembly: GCF_016545835.1. Lineage (NCBI taxonomy): Eukaryota > Metazoa > Chordata > Lepidosauria > Squamata > Viperidae > Crotalus > Crotalus tigris. Next base: position 3,700,622 of record NW_024096460.1, on the reverse strand, counting down.
AGGCTAAACCACAAAATACCCCACCATGTTTTAAGTTAGTGCACTATATGAACTCAGCCTATCTGGTTGGTTTGTGGTTCAATATCATAGAATCCTTGATGCTCTCTGAGCTTAGTTATTTGCCTGGAGATGTTTTATTCTCTCGGCGCAACCAGTGAAACCAAGCTGATAGAGCACCAAGGACCCCACAGTTGAATCCTACATTCTCTTATAATGGTTCAGTATGCTGGATGACCACCCCCCCCCCCGCATTGAGTTCATTGAGAAAAAACATGATTGAAATAGCTATGGATATGCAATTTATGCAAACACAGTCAGAGGCTGCACAAAGGACATAGACCATAAAATCTGGATTTTAAAATCTATTTGCCTTCCCTAGTGGCTATCCTTGATGCTTTTTTCCTTCTTACACAACTGAACTTCATATAATAGAGAAGTTGGCATTTATCACTCAAGCATGTACATTCTGGCCTTTCCATCAGGGTAATTTAAATGATTTATTCTGAAAAGTTGTGCAATTTCCATAGTTGCCTATGTAGGCTATTTTATTATCAATAATCGCTTTGTTCTGTTTTTGAGTTGCAACACAAAGAAAAAAAATGAAAACTAGGAAACCATGTTTTTTTTAAAAAACAAATCTATAGTATTGGAATTTGGAGAATCATATGGAAAGTATGTACACTTTTCCTGTCTGCTTGGGGTTACCAGATGTATAAAACCTGTTACTATCATTTTAATTAACAGGAAAAAATAAATAAAATACTATATTATCCTTGGTATTAGAATTTAAGTTAAAACTGACATCTCAAATGCTTTTATAACTCTTCCCTAAATCATTTGGAAAAGAATGTATAGCGAGTTTGAATTTGGCATTCATTTTGATGATGGTACTATTCTTTTTAAAAAAAAACACTTGATTTTTTTTTTAAAATATTATTACTATATTGTTTCAATGTCATACTTACAAAGATGTCTTTCTGATACTGTTTTAGCACATTTCCCCCCTGAATTATTCTGCTTGTTTCTGTGTACTTCTCCACTCTTAAGACTCATTTTCATTGATGCACCACAACAGGCTCTAAGGTTTTTTTTTCTTCATATTAATTATTAAGGCAGCCATTCATTGCTTTCTTCTGGATCTGCTTCTGCAACATTGAAAAGACTGGGGTGTAAATGTTTTTTTTTTAAATATTGAATTATGTTTATTTATATCCCGCCTTTATTATTTTTATAATAAGGCAGCAAACATATCTAATATTTCTTCCTCTTCACATTTTCCCCCACACCAACAATCCCCCGTGAGGTGAGCTGGGCTGAAAGACGTGACTGGCCCAAAGTCACTCAGTCGGTTTTCATGCCTAAGGCAGGACTAGAAATCACAGACTACTGGTTTCTAGCCTGGAGCCTTAACTTCTAGTTATCTTATATACACGTATCCTCAAAGCGCTTTTAAGTTCAGTCTTCACTTTCGGTACCATTATAATGTATATAACTTTAGACAACATTATAATGCATATAACGTTCTACTGTGTGGTCCTTTCCAGTCAGCACAGTTGTCTGGAGAGCCTCAATGGGTAGAATGCTTGCTCTATGGCAGTGTTTCTCAACCTTGACAATTTTAAGGCATGTGGACTTCAACTTCCAGAATTCCACAGCCAGCAATGCTGGCTGTGGAATTCTGGGAATTGAAGTCCACATGCCTTAAAATTGTCAAGGTTGAGAAACACTGCTCTATGGGATCAGGCTTCTGAAGAATAATTTAATACACTTGTGCATGCAGATATGTGCATGTGCAACACACGGACACATACACACATAAAGAATATCACAACTGTGTACTGTACAACTGTATATTGAAAATGTACATAATTTCTTAGTAAGCCAGCCCTTTCTTCCTTACTGTGGTTTCGTAGAAAGGAATTTCGCTAAGAACCTAGTTCTGCTTATCCTTCTAATTCTGGTACTATGGTACACGGGCCCAATACATATTCATCTATCTCTGTGCTCTAATGATCAGAAATGAGACTCTTGAATGGGTGCCACACAACTACTTATCTGGAAGATAGGGAAAGGCAATCATAATGTATCTATAATTCAGAGCATTCTCTGCCTTTGTATGTTCTTCAAAGCAGGAAACAGGATTTGGCCTCACAGAATCAGTGGGATTACTTATCCTATGGAAATGAATGTTAAGTATTACAGGCTAAATCAGCTCCTATATTCTGGGAAAATCTCTGGGCAGTGAAGAACCTCAAAAATATTGGGAGGAGTAGAAATAGAAATAGTGAAATTAGGGAAACTCTTCTAATGACACCTCACTTCCTATGAAAATGTAGAAGAAGTCTTCTTTCACTCTGTATTAAAAACAAACAAACATTTGTAATTAAAAAAGTGAGCTGATCTAATAGGATGTACAAGTGAGAAGCCTCTTAAAATAGCCATGAAGACTCTTAAGGTAGATCTTGAATCAGGATCCTGGTTTTGATGTTTTTGATTTTATCATTCTTGTGAGCCATCCAGAGTGATATTTTACAAAATGGGTGGCCATAAACAGGCAGACAGACAGACAGACAGACAGTTCAGCAAACTATATACCATTGACATTGATCAGAACAGTGATGTACTTCTTACTTATGATGTCCGCAATTGAGCATTTTTTAATAGGAAAATCCAAACGATCTTAGCTAAAGGTCTGCAAACTAAATAATTTAGAGAAAGTGAATTGGACAATTAATAAGCTAAGCAGTCAGTAATACAAACAAGCATAAATAATAGTATAGCCTGACAAAAATCTATTGTAACTTTATTGTTAGTGTTCAATTTTATTGAACACTAACAATAAAATTAGTAAAACTGTACATTTGGCACCTTTGCGCAGCAGTCAAGATCCCAGAATCCCACTGCCAATGCCTAGCCTAGTGTCCATCAGCTATACTGTTGTTGCATCTATATCTATAATTTTAGGTGTATGTGTTTCTGTATAATGTTTTTGGCCTAAAGGATTTAATAAAAGTTTGTTGTCATTGTTAGCCTAGTATTCCAAGAAGTTCTGAGTGGCTAGTTGTAACTGCCATTTTAATGTCCCAAATTTACTGCTATGTCAGTACATCATGGATCATTAAAATTTGGTGAGATTCAGTTATATGAAATTTCTTGTAGCCTGCTTGGAAAGTTATTATCTGTAGAGGTGAAGCATCTCTAAACCTGTCCCAAGAGATCAAGGACTCTACTAGAGTTCATTTTGCAAAGAGTTCCTCAAACCTGAAAATAGTCCTGGAAACTCTCCAAAATTAATCACCAATTAAGTAAGACAAAGATGAATAATGAGTTGTCACATCATAATAATGCTGAAAGAATGGAAAGAGAAACAAGGTTGAAGTAATACATAGAGAATTTAAGGAGAGGAAAGAAAATTGGAAGATTGAAAGACCAAATTAGTTAATACAGTAGTGGAAACTCTGCATTAACTCTTCTGTTAATGAAGTTAACCAAGCAGTACTATTTTCAAAGGTGAAAAAAAACAAAACACAATCCCTGCAACAATATTTATAACAGAAAATGAGATGATACAGAAATAAAGCTGGGGAATGTGTAATCTTTCACCATAGGCCTAACCTGGCCCCAAGAGCCCCAAGCAAGTTGCTTCCTTCAAGACATCAAAATAGGATTTGCAAGGTTTTTGTTTTTTTGTTTTTGCTTTCAAAATGTTTAACTGTACTAGATATAAATAAGAAGTGCTGATTACAAGGCCTGAAGAAGGCCTGAAAATAGACATAATGCCACAAATGAAAAATGGTTCAAGTCTTTGCCTTTGGTGTATAGGAACTGATAGGATGAACATTTTAACTTATGAACTGTGGGAAGGATATTTATACATTTATTGTTCAACTCATAGACATAGACCTGACTTGTTCTGAGTCTGGCATGTTATCGAAGGTGTCTCTTTTCTCTAAGGATCTCTGTAAAATATTGCGTGTAATATTGGAATTGGACCTCCCAATTGCATTCTATCAATTTTTCAAATGAATTTCTCAGTATTATTGGTTGAATAATGAGGCACCATTATCCTTTAGTGTATTACCTGTGCTTGTTTTAGTCCTGTGGGTAACAGAGAGTGTGAATGAAGAGAGACGGAAATCAAGAACAGTTATTTAGTAAAGCTGTTCCTGCTACACTGAAATCCATCCTTCCTTCCTTCCTTCCTTCCTTCCTTCCTTCCTTCCTTCCTTCCTTCCTTCCTTCCTTCCTTCCTTCCTTCCTTCCTTCCTCCCTCCCTCCCTCCCTCCCTCCCTCCTTCCCTCCCTCCCTCTGTCTATGTACATACAATGCATGCATGAACAAACCAAGAATAATAAAGACATTCCAAGTTGCTATTAGAGAAGGACATCTGATTAGCATTCTTTTCATGTGGCTGCAGGAAGGAAGAATAAAGACCCCCATGAAAAAAGGAACTGTCTGCAATTTTTGCTAAAATAATTTGTTGAAAACCACAATGCATTTTGGAAGGCAATTGGATCATATTTCAGCCTTGGAGTTGTGACACATGTTGTGACAGCCTGTGGCAGATACGCCAAGAACTTGTTCTATAAATCACATTTTGAGAAAAGGAGGTAGCAGCAGTGGTGGCAGTTGGTGGCTCTTTTTCTTGGCCATTTCTCTTAGATGGGGGTAGCCACTTAACCTCCCATCAGTAGGAGTTAAGGAGAAACGATGTGGCTTGTGAAAATTCCATCTCTTCTTTTCCTTGTTAACTAAGGCTCAGTGCATGTGAAGACCTCCTTAAAAAAATATTTAAAAAATCCTGCGTGATGCAAATGTGGGGATTTAATGGAATGCTGTTTTTATTTAGTTTTCTGGCAGCATTTTTTTCTTTTTTGCCTCCCAGATCAGACCTAAACTGGAAATAATACCAGTTTAAAGAGGAGGAAAGCAAATAAGATGAGAATATTAGCTTTAACATCTCATATGCTTTTTGCTGCAAGCACTTTGACAGATATGAGAGGAATAACATTTTTCCTGATATTTCTTTTTTATGACTAGCAATTTTGTGACTCTCCAACGGGAGAGGTTTTAAGATATTTTTATTGTTCTCTGGAAGGCTAGTTGCATTACAAAATTACAGGCAAGAGGACAGATTGCCTCTCATGGGGGCTTCAGCTTATCATTCTCAGCTTTTCAAAGATGGAACATATTTGGTTTTCAACCACAGATTGCCCTCAAACAAATTGCTGGAGAGATAAAAGGAACACACAATAGGATTGGTTTTACCAGAATGGTCATAATTAGCAATAATTTGTAGCTCAGGGTTGAAATGAGGGGTCCTTGATGGTCTCTGAGCTTGATTGTTTTCTTGCAGACATTTCATTACCCAAATGTAGGCAACACCATCAGCTAGCACTAATGATGTTACCTAGTTTGTGTAAGGAAATGTCTGCAAGAAAATAAGCAAGCTCAGAGAGCAACAAGGACCCTTCATGTTTATAATTGTCTGACAAAATTTTGGAACAAAAGGCTAGATGAATTATCACCCTATGTTGAACATAACTGAAGCGAAGACTAGACTAGACATGTCAAACACAAGGCCCGGGGGCTGGATGCGGCCCGCGAAGTGATTTCATGTGGCCCACGAAGCCATCCTGGAAACAGTGAGGGAACGGCCCCTGCTGCCTTGGCCTTGGCCCAGACTGGCTGGGAGCCAACGTACAATTTTGTGGTGGCCATCTATGCTGAAAAGTGTTCAGTCTTAGCTCCACAAGGCTGTCTGGAAGCAGCGAGAAACCAGCCTCTGCCAAATCGGCCCCACCCCCTGGGTGCATGTTGGGGAAGTGTTATCCTTTGTGAGGAATGAAGAAATGCACCATCGCCTGGAAGTGGCCAGCAAATGGCCCTGGTCTACTTCACCTATCTGGCTTGATGGGCTCTGGAGGAGGGGTTTTGGCAGGCAGCAGGGCGCTCTCTTCATAGCACCAAGAGGTTGAGCTGGGTGGCACGACTCCAAAAAGAAGCGTGATGCCGCCCAGCCCCCAGCCTGCCCAGTTTCGACAAGCAGCGGGATGCTCTCCTCACAGCGCCAAGAACTGATATATGCCTAGTCCCAGCCTGCCCAGTTTCAACAGGGAGCAAGGTGCAAAGCTGACGAGCTTTGCACCGCCCGGCTCAACCTCTCGGCACTGTGAGGAGAATGCCCTTCTGCATGCCGAGACTGGGCAGGCTGGGGGCTGGGCGGCATTGCACAGGTAATGTTGATTCTCATGCTCCTCTCCCAGAGCCCACTAAGCCAGATATGTGAAGTAGGTGAGGGCCATGTGCTGGCTACTTCCAGGTGATGGTGCATTTCTTCATTCCTCACGAAGGGTGGCACCTCCCCAGCTACATTTCTTGCCTGTTTTTCTCCCCCCCTCATCTCAAATATTTTCCCACCACTCTGTACTTAGAAAGGAAGGAAGGAAAGAAGGAAAGAAGGAGAGGGAGGGTCTGAGGGAACTCCTGCCTTAGTCCTGCCCTGCTGCCCTTTCACCATCTCCTTGCCCCCTCCTCCTGGCCTATCTTGGGGGTCTCTCATCCTATTGCTAAGGAAGCTTTGGATACAAGCCAGGTCTATTCCCATGGAGAGGGAATGGGCCTCCCTCTGACTTTGCCCTCGTACCCATCATGAGCAACCTGGCTAAGGAGAGCAAGCATAACAGCAGCAGCCTTGAGGAGGAGGTAAGTGCAGCTAGGCGCCCCCTTGGGGAAGTGGGGCTGGGCTTGGTGCTGCAGGTGTTCGAGGGCCAGGCTGGCCTCTGCTGCCCAGGGCTTTGGCAGCCCACACCACCATCCAGCTCCCCCGCATGGCCTGAGAGGAACAGTGAGGCTCCTCCAGTGAACCATGCCTTGGCACTTGCCCTGGTCCCACCCCTTCTACCAGTGACCCTCAGATCTGTCTCACTCCTGCCCAGGCTCCAATAGACACCCTTGATGCGAACAGTGTAGAGCTGGCCATGCCCACCCAGTAGGCCACACCCACTCCATCCACATCCACCCATTAGGCTACACCCACCCTGGCCACACCCACTTGCCCCCCCAAGGGCAACTGCAATGCTGATGCAGCCCTCAATGAAATTGAGTTTGACACTCCTGGACTAGACCATCTCAGCAAGTATCCTTCCACTGAAAGTTTTACAAGAGCAAGATAAAGCAAAGATTTTTTTTCCCCTGACTTGCTCACTCAATGATATTTTCCATCTCCTAATCCAGGAAAGATCAATAAGTGTTAGTTTAAATAATTAAATGAATGTGTGTCTTTATAAAAAAGTAATAAAATTAATATATGTGAGATTAGATGTGATTTAAGACAGATTTATGATTGCCACCTAAGCCATGAAAACTTGAGAGTTTCAGACAGGATAACTTCATCATTATGTTAGCTGGCCCAAGATCCAAGGTTGTGGGCTTTTCATGCATATATTTTATTAGGTAATAATATCAGTCACATATTGTATATGATATCTGAACAAAGAGATGGAGTTTCTATAGATTGTATTGTTTGATTAGTTTCCTTCACTCTTGAGCCATCAAAGAAGAAAAAAGAACAAAAAAATATTTCTGTATTGCACAAATGGGAGAGGGAGTTGCTATTATTGATTACTTTAAAAATTCTTAATGAAAATCATATACAGGTTGGGATCAGCATAGTATGTAACCTTTTCCTCTCCTTCCTCTTCCTCATAGACATAATGTTATAGTTATCACAAGTGATGATGGTAAGACACTGAGTCCATTGTCAGTTAAAGCCACAATTCATAGCATGTATAATTACCCAAGGAGATAATTTGTGCATGTCCTGGGAGTAATTGCAAAGTAATTTGTAATTGTTTTGAGTCAAGGATCCAGTTTTCAACTGCTGCTGCTGCTATCTTTGTATAAAACAACAAAGACTGGGTTTTGTGTAGGTAATGGCATTATTTGAGATAGAAAAATGGATATTGGGTCACTATTCCAGCTGGGAACCATTGAGTTAAATCATTAGATCCATGTGACCACATAACAGTCCAGACATTGGAATAAAAGGTGACTGAGCCCCAACATGCTGATTACTTTGTCATATACTTCCACCATTGAAAGGATTCCTTTTGAGGAAAAAACTTGGATCCCTAAAAATAAAATGAGTAACAGTTGTTCAGTGATTGCAGAAAAGAGAAGCCTCCTTCTCGTGTATAACATGTTTGGGCTCTTTGTACCTTCAAGGCATGCAGTGAGTTAACTTTGCATTGTGATACCATTTTCTGAGTTACAAGTCTGTGCCTCTTTGTATGAATGCCACCCACACAAAAGGGGAACGATGTCAAGCTGCAACTTGCAGAATGTAGTAAGACACACCTATGCAATCACTGCTTTGCCTACTCTAGCAAACTCTCATGTTCCTGAAGTCTCTGCATGAACTGAATGAATATAGGCCAGGTATTATTGAAGCTTCGTTCTTTTTCAAATTGTACTTATATGGGCTTTTCTTTTTTTCTTTTTTACTGCTGGATATATGGGAATACTGGTAGGGTATTTTAATCAATGAATTCTCTCTCTGTTCTTTGAATGGATGGAGTGGAAAAAGGACTCACATGATTATTAGGAACAACACGGCTATTGGCAAAGGTTGGACTGGCTGGTGCCTTTCTGTTTGGATTTGGTTGTTTTCAAGGCAAAACACTGCTACATTTTGTTTTGTGCTTAGTTTTATTCACAAGGATGTGGGAAGTGCAAGGATCATGTGAATTTCTTAGTAAGCTGTTGCTTGGGTAAGATACAGAGGAAAAATTGTCTGTAGCTGACAGAACACTTTAGATGTGAGACTATGAACAAAGCATCGCCTAATTTTCATCCTAGCTTGCTTTGTGCTTGGTTTAAAAATGTCTCTTCTGTAAAATGTGTCTGTGTGTGTGTGTGGGGGGGAACAAACAGTGATGGTATCATCAGATCTAGATGAAAAGGTCTATAAAGTGAAACAAGACACCAATAGTGGCGAACATTCCCTCTTTCCCAGTTAAAAGCAAAGTCATGTTATTTATAATATTTAAGGGGAAAAAAATCTTCAATATGTATACAACAACAAGAAAATATATCTGATTGCATATACAAATACATGTTTGTATTTGTATGTGTGAGCACATTTATTTTTCAGTTCTACTCTTTGCTATTGAATCAGATATTTCAGCATTAACTATGGTACCACTAAATTTGGGTAAGATAAATAAGCATCCATGCATATTTTTATGACCATGCATTTTCTGGTATACAGTTTTTCACAGAACTCTTTATCTGAGTTTTATGTTGTTTATACTACACAGGAGTGCAACTACATTGTATGTTTTAAACATTTGTTAGGTCTAGTTTAATTGTTAGCATTTTTGGTTAGCAGAAGAAGTATCTTTATCTGAGATCTGCAACATATTCAAGTTGACTACTATAATAAATCTGAAGCAGTGTAAATGTAATCTATATAATTCATATTGTGGTTTAATCTAGGGCTGATCATGCAATGAGAGGGATTAGAAAGCATTTTTAAAATTAAATCAAACTTGATGTCCTGGTAAAGGCACCAGGATGTCTTTGCTAGCCCTTTCTGAAAAGAATTTAAATAGCTTTGCTTAATGTTTATCTTTAAAACCTTGTGCATTAGCAGACCTAAGATTAGCCCTTGAAGGAATACCTGCTTTTGTATCTACCTGCCTGCCATATTCTTTTTCAGAGACTCTCCTAGTTGCAATTTGATATAAAATCCACATAACTGCCTGGAGAAAGACAAGCTTTTCATCTGCAGAATCCTGACCACAGACACCAATGGTACCAAGATTCTTTCAACACCACACACACACATTTTTATCCTCCTAAGCAAGTTTATGTAATGCTCTAACATGCTTTTATTTATTTTATTTATTTATCAAATGTAGGTACCGCCCATCTCTCAGATGTTAGCCTCAGATATGTTCAGGACTGTAGAGTTAAGCCAGTTCTTTAAACTGAAAATGTAAATGCACAAATAGTTAATGCAGCTGGGGCAGAACTGCTGTTGTGTGCTCTGCCCATCTAGTCGCAACCTGAACATAGAAAGGTACTTTGTAAAGCAGTTGTGCTAAATTTCTGCTTGCATACTTTTATTTATTTATTTGAAATATTTTATTAATAGGAATTGAAGAGTGGGTTATAAATGGAAGAAATACACCCAGGTAGCCCTACAACAGTTCATTTAGTGACCATTTGAAGTAACAACGGCACTGAATAAAGTGACTTACGACCATGTTTCACAGCTCAACCTTTATAGCCTCCCCATGATCATGTGATCAAAATTCGGATGCTTGGCAACTGTTCATATTTATGAACATTATTGTGTACCAAAGTCATGTGACCACCTTTTTGCTATCTTCTGACAAGCAAAATTGATGGCGAAGCCAAATTCACTTAACAACCACATTACTAACTTAACAACTGCAGTGATTCACTTAACAAATGTGGCAAGAAATTTCATAAAATGGGACAAAACTCACTTAACAAATTTCTTAGCGACACAAATTTTGGGCTGAATTGCGGTCATAAGTCAAGGACTATGTGTAGTTATAATTAATAATAGGAAAACCTATCTTCATGCTGTACTTCTTCAGTGCATTGTTCCCCCTCAGGAAATGCCCATCTTATTTTCATGAACATGCGGTCCAATACAATTTCAGATAAATTACTGAGGGGACCATCAGATCTGGAGTGATTTTTTGTGTATGGGCAAGAAGGAAGCAAACAGTCAGTGTTCAGAAAAGGTCTCATAGATCAATTTCCCCAAGGGCAATGGAATAAGCAAACAAACATGGAAGGGACTTATCTGATTATGTATTGAATTATATAGTCAGCCACCTCAACTTTGTGACTTTAGGCCATTCGCCATACATGCATACATACATACAAACATCCATCCATACATACCGTATATGCCGGCGTATTAGGCGACCTGGCGTATAAGACGACCCCGTCTTTATAACCGGGCCGCATTCCTAGAACGTTGTCTTATACGCCGGAAACTACCAGTATTTCCGGCGTATAAGACGACCCCCATCTTTGGCGCCGATTTCAGCGCTGGCGGAAGTCGTCTTATACGCCGGCATTTACGGTACATGATATCATTCAAGGAAAGAAAAGTCCCTTACTTGAGATCGTCAGTGTTGAACGGGGAGGGCAGGCCATCTGTGATCCATGGACTTGAGATTGTCCATCTTTGACCTGAAAGCTTTGAAATCATCTGTTCAAAGGGTTCAGGGAAACAAAGGTTGCTTGTTTACAGGAATATTTTTAAAATGCTCACAACTTAGGACTCACTAAGCTGAATGTAACCATTAACAATGTACAATGTTTTGATTTCTGCTTTTAAAGTATAGGCTCTTGCTGTAGGCTGCCTTCCATGGAAGGGCTTTCATTTTTAATCTATGGGGCGTGCGTTTTCTTCCTATCTCTCATCATCCCTTGAAATTGGAGAAAAATTGTTTCTTGGGAAACTCCTCCCTCCTCTGCCTTATGAAATGATGCCAGCAGAAGAGAGTAATTTGCTACTTCTGCTGCTGCTGCTGTTGACAGGGGAATGAGAACTTCTGTCTATATTAGGAGCTACTTCCTGGGCATAACAATCAATGTCTCTTTAGGAACATAGATATGAGATTAGCAGAACACTTAGGGATAAGACCTGGACAGAAAACTAATTTTATTGCAGGTACCAAGGAAACTGAATTACAACAAAGATCCACTTTCAATTACAGGGAAGATCTACTAGTCCAAGAATCCAGTTTTCTGTTTACATAAGATCCAATATTTAAGTATTGAATTTCTTACTCCTACCCTTTTGTTGCAATGAAGTAGCTGCCACCATTTTTCATTGGGACATGAAGATGATATCCAGCTTAACTTTTATAAAATATTGTGGGTTTTTTTAATCATCCCTGTTCCCTCATATACAGGCAGTCCTCAATTTATGACCACAACTGAGCCCAAAATTTCTGTGGCTAAGTTAAACATTTGTTAAATGAGTTTTGCCCCATTTTATGACTTTTCCTGCCATGGGTGTTAAGTGGATCACTGGAGTTGGTAAGTTACCAACACGGTTGTGAAGTGAATCTGGTTTTTCCTATTGACTCTGCTTGTAAGATGGTCACAAAAGTGATCACATGACCTGGGGACATTGCAACTGTGATAAATGCCAAGCATCTGAATTTTGACCATGTGACCATGGGGATGCTGCAATGGTCATAAGTGTGAAAAATGGTCAAAAGTCACTTTTTTCAGTGATGTTATAATTTTGAACACTCATTAAATGAACAGTTGTAAATCAAGGATTATCTCTACCAGCCTGTCAGCTCCAGTCTTCTGACTTTTAGCATTTTTTGTGTGGAAATAGCATTTTGGCTGATTGTTGACAAAACTTTCACACCTGAGCAAAACCTACAGGCTTCAATCTGATGACTGAGGCAACATTTGGTGAAAACGTGTCATGCATTGTTTCTTCAAGGACTACCTGGGCATTGATTGTTTCTTTATTTTAAAGTGGAATTTGTGGCCCTAAAAGGCAGAAGGATTTATTTTATTGTGATCGTATTTTCTTACTGGGGAAATGTCATATATTTAAGCATTTGATAAACACCATGATAATATTATTTACAAATAAATATCCCATGGCACATATGTATGATCCACATCTGGGGAACCACTAAAGAATCCTGTCTAGAGATGACTCTGGGCGGTTTACAAACATTATAACTAGTACACATTAAAATTATAAAGCAAAAAATAACAACAGTAATAAATACTGTTAAAAAAATTATTTCCAGAGATGGATAGTCTGGTGAAGAAAACATTTGTTTGAGATATCAGTGTTACATATTGAACTTTGGTTTGTAACCAAAGCTGATCTTACAGTTGGGCAGATGAGACAGCCTAAAAAATGGAAGCTAAGCAGTTGAGAAGTATCAGTAAGAGTCTTGCTTGTGGTTACTTGTCAAGGGAATTAATGTTGGGAAGCCAAATATTGCATCTTATGCACTCTACAGCAAGAAACATGTCCACTGTCTATAGATTTTTTGTGCTCTTATAAATTCTGTGACATTGCACTTATATTCCAAAAAGCCAGCACTGCTAGATTCAGAAAAGCATGAAGTCCATTTCTAGAAGCCATAGTTAACTAAGGGAAGTTTACAATTTTTGACAGCTTTAGTTAATATTTTCATACCCACAGCTGATATAAAGTTTGGAAAAACTATTTCCTATGGTTGTGACTCTATTCGTGATCAAAGAGATTTTCTAAGAAATACTAGCATATGCTATACTTTATAAGTTTATCAATGACAATGCTGCCTGAGAATCTATAAAGCTATAAATTTCAAATTTAATTGGACTCTGTGAGAATCTTACATGAATATTTTACCCTAAAGGTAATGGCTTTTTAAAAATACATAACCTTTTGCATTTTTGGTATCATTTATAGGGTACAACTTCTACATTCTTTCTCTCCTGTTTGTTTGTTGGGGGTCTTAAAGTTGTTTACTCTTAATACAACAGTTAATTCTCATTATTGATGTAATTTAATAAAATACTAAGTCCATTAGAGTCTTGTTAAATGATACAGATTCTTCAAAGGACAGCCAACTATCATTCGCTTCTGGAATATTCCAGAAGTTTTATAAATTAGCTGAGGAACAGGAGAAGTTAATCAGTTAGAAAGCCTATATAACATAAGACAAAAAAAAAATTGCTGGTTGCATTTTTTTAATGCCACATAAAACTATAGGTGATACGCTGCCTGAAGAACTAAATAGTAGGTATTTTTATTTAAAATAATTGTGGAATGCTGTGAATGGGAAAAGCTGATGAAAGCAGGGGTGAGGAGGGAGATCTTTTTCTTCTCCTGGAGGACTCTGAAAGCACAGAGAAGATAGAGAGTAAAATGATTTTGGACTTTAGATGTTGCATAAACCCTTTGGAAAAAAATTACATGGCAAGAGTAGGCCTTGTTTATCTGCTGGAGTGTTTAAGATGTGCCTATTTCTATGTTCTGTCTTTCAATCTGTAAAGAAGCGTTAATATCACAAAACTTTAAGTAGCCTCTGGGGATTGTACTGCAAAGTCATTGATGTTACACATCAAGAAGATCTTACCATTCTAAGTGCTAGCGGGAACATAATTCTATTCTGAACCTACAATAGAACAAAATAATTTTGTGCAGGCTTGTATCTCCAAACAATTAGCAATATAGTTTTTTTTCTCTGATGGGATTGCTTGCACTGTTGCAGAAGGTAAAGGATTTGTCTGTCAATTTTTCCAATTATGCATGATATTTTTATGTCAGGGCAGCTAGTTAAGTGGTCAGACCACCTTACTGTTTTTAAAAGTTATTTTGAGAACTAAAATTAACTTATTTTCTTAAATTAAAAATGTACAGACAATTTTTCACAAGCCCATCAGCAACCAGTTAGTATACATCTGGACGAGGGTGGTCCTATGTTTGGTTTTCAATGCATTATGCATACTCCAAAATGTTAAAGAATTAGAATCTGTAGAATAACACTTTAAGTAAAGTTTATGTACTGTTCAAGCATGCAAACTGACTTACAGCTCGGCTTTATCGCCATAAACATACCTCTATTTATATTATAGAGGGACATTTTAACAAGTGAAAATGAAGTGAAGGCTTTCCACAAGTTGGTTAGAAGTGTTAGAATAACCTTTATTAGAGTAAAAAAAGAACTGTGTATATGTCTTTCTCTCTGTGTTAAAATGTGCTGATGAGTAGATCTTTTTGGCTTTCTTATAAAGAAGAATCCCTGAGAAATTATTTATTTTACTTGTAGAAAATATGGCATAGTTTAATTCCACTGTAGGATTGGCTTCACTCCAAAAGCAAGCAGGATGTGGGTTTTATAAGTCTTTTAAAGGAGAGCCTACTGTTTAGAATGGATTTGGATTTCAACTTTATGTTATCATTTGCTAGTGTTTGTTTATGAAATATACTATCTGAATTTCCGTGGTGGGATCTGGAGGCACTATAATTTCAGTTCAGCCTAAACATAAAGTTCAGCCTAAAGAAAAGATTGCAGAACTCTGGCATATTTTGAATAGAGAGAATAATATAGTCAGCTGCTTTGGTTACTGCTTTGGATTAGTATGTTGTATGAAGCCAGCTATTGAAGATTTAGCAATTGAGGCACTTGGCTGAATCAAGGTGTAGCTAAATATAATGTGGGCTCATGAGCCTGAATTTGGAATGCAGCTGTAAGATTGCAGTGGTCAAACCTTTCACTGGTAAGTTTCACCCAGATTGCTATCCTGATTTGTCATGAGATATATTTCCTTCTTGCAACAGATCAATGGAAGAGCAATTTGACTTAATTCATGACTTACTTTTGGAACAACATTCTGATTTAGGATATATTTCTGAAACTTGTGCCATTTAACACAAAAGTGTCTTCCAGGTTATGCATTGATGGATCAGCAGAGAGTCAAGGTTGCCTATAATTATTTTCTCAGCCTTCTATAGACCTGACCAAGTGTCTGCATTTCTGGTTATCAATCCAAGATGAAACAAGGAGTCTATGAACGTACTGTTCAATCTGCCTAAACTGATGGGAATCAATCTCTGGAAAAACTTATGGAAAATGATTATATAGAATCTAGCCAGTTTTGAAATGGCAGCTGTTCAGTTCATTGGAATCTTTTGGATACAAGCATTGAGATAATAGGTGTTGTTTTGATGGAATGAGGATTGGCAGAACTGTCTGAGCTAATTCTGCTCATTCCTGACTGACAGGACTCAGAAAAAAGTTACTTACACTGCTGATTTCCCCTCTGTAATTTTTAATGCTCCATGTTGATCTTATGTAATATTTCTGTACAAAACTGTTCAGTGAAGCTGACCAACATTTGAGACTAGGTCATAAGGGGAAAAAAGCAATTGGGAAGAGCTGTAATTTGGAGATTAGTTAGCAATAAAACTAATTAGTTTAGCAGCCTTTTTTTCCTGACCATGTTATGTGATTAAAAAGACCTTCATGAAAAAGAAATCCATAAATTATCCAATTAATTAAATACTTAAGATTTAGCTTTTCTCTAAATTTCCCAGCAATGTAGCTAAAAGTTATCTTGGTTAGAAGAGAGTGATGGTTCCAGAATGCTGTATAAAGGAGTCACTGCTGTAGTTTGGAGACAGATTCATTTCTTGCTATCAAATTCTTGCAATTAGATAATAGATTTGAATAAATTGCAGCCTCATACTCTCTCCATTCTTTCTTCACCTGATGAAAGATAAGAAAGGACCACTGTTCCAACTAGAGAGAGGAGAGGAGAGGAGAGGAGAAAGGAAAGGAAAGGAAAGGCTGTCCTCAAGACAAGCTCAATTCCTGATTAGAAGAATCCTGCACTGTAATTTTCCTGACAACACTATGGAAATGGCTAACTAGTGCATTTTGCAAGGTGCTTTTTGATTTTTTCAGACCGGCCTACAGAATTAGACTTTCATAGCAGTCTTCCACCTGTCTGCTAATTATGCCCAGTCCTATGTTACTTCAGAACCCAGAAAGTTTAGAACACCATCCATCTGACTCTTTTTCCATTTTTGCCCAACAAAATGTTTTTGTCCAGCGATGAGTTTTGCATACCAATCAGTGATGTTCTTTTATTTGGATTGGTTTGTATTTGGGTTGGTTTGCATTTTTTTTCCTCACCAAAAGTGTTAAGATTATCAATCATTGGTTGACAGTTACCTCCATGAATTTATGTCCCCCACTGTAACCATTAAGATATTAAATAACTGATTATATTGTCTGCGGTGGACAACAATTTTTTCATGCTGAAATTTCAATGGTCAAAAAGGAAGAAGAGTCCCACCACCTTTGAAAAAGTGCAAAGGTTATAGCCAGCTAGCATATTATTTTTTTTTAGTAGTTACCTTTCTAACTGACTGGGCAATAAAGAAAACAACAAACAAGATGGGACTTGTACTTTCAGATTTTTAAGGGTAAAATGGATGTTTTAAATCTTGGTGCAAAACCTCGGACACCCATTAAAACAGCTGAACCCTCTAAAACCCTGGCTGCTCTTTAGAGTGCACTTTTTTAAAATGCTGTGCAAACTTGGTGTGGCTCTTGAGTCAACGGAAGTTGCATTCCTCTGCTATAGTGCAATGTATAGGTAAGCACACCTTGTACTGCAAGCAGAATTTGTGCAATTGTAGAGATGTGTCATTGTAGAGGTTATGAAGATGTGTCATTTCCCCCTTTTGAAAAAAAATTTTTTTCAACTTGTCGTCGCTTTTGATTGAAAGGCATATTAGAGTACTGGTCTTGTATGCCAACCGTAGTTAATTTTCCAAGGCACATCTTGCAAATAAAGTTGAAGAAAACATGCAATTAATTTCCATATTTTGTTTGTCTTTCCTCACTTGAAAACTTGGGATAGTCTAATAAGCATTCCTTCCTTTTCATCTCTTCTGGTGAAACAGACAACCCTGTGGCATTCAGTGTGTGGGTGGGGTAGGAGGCAGGGTTTGAGTTCGCTTGAGCCAAGACGTGGCTTATTTAGTTGGCTAAACAATGTGAGACAATTAAAGTCATTTAGTATCCTATATGTAAGCTTGCCCTTCATTTTGCATCCTGAAACACCATTATTGTGGACATATTGAATCAATGTTGTATTCACACTGGGAACATAATTCAATGTTTTAAATAATCATAATAGTTTAAGTTCTATCTTTCTCATTTACTCTGTGAAAGAGTTCTGCCCATCACCTCCCATGCTGAACACAGATTTCTGAATAAGAAAATTTACTTGCAAGTACCAGTCGGTATGCAAGGCCTCCATGCAATCCAGATGCTGGCAATATTATATACAGTATTGCCAAGATTATATGAGACCCCCAACAAATGAGCAGTAGGGGAGATGACGTTTTGCAAGGTTGTGGACCTGCTTCTGGAAATTTGTATGACTATTTTAATGTGATTTCTTGCATCCATCTAATTTCAGTCTGAACTAGCAGGTGGGAAAAATGTGATACTGCAAGTGATATTGATCTCCAGTTCTCATAAACCAGCATGGCCAATTATAAGGGCTAAAGGGATTTGTTGCCCCCCAAAATTTAGAAGCCTACACGTTCCTAAACCATTGTTTTGCCTATCTTCTTAAGTTGCCATTCTCATTTCTATGCCATCAGAATCAAAGTGTAAGAATGAAAGTGTAAAATAAAGTTCAAATAAAAACCTCTATGAAAATTAAAACACAGGCACCC
This sequence comes from Crotalus tigris, assembly GCF_016545835.1. Classification (NCBI taxonomy): domain Eukaryota; kingdom Metazoa; phylum Chordata; class Lepidosauria; order Squamata; family Viperidae; genus Crotalus; species Crotalus tigris. Next base: position 3,682,345 of record NW_024096460.1, on the reverse strand, counting down.
CCCTATAGTGCCAGCCCACATAAGCAATCTCAGATGTCAAATCCTATTGTAGCAACTCTTATCATTATTCCCTTCTTAACTGAAACTGCAGTTGTTCCTGATCTGACCTCAAATAAGAGATGGAAGAGTGTTCCATGGGTTGGGAGCCACTACCAAAAAAATCGCCTGTCCCATGGAAGCTGACCTCACTTCACAGGGAATGAAAACCAGCAACGTTCTGACTCAGGATGAGAGTATAGGATAGATTAATTCAAACTAGAGAAAATGGTCCTTAAAATACATAGGAGCCAAGCATATAAGGCTTTAAAGGTAAAAAATAATATTCTGAACTGTAGCCAGAAGCCTAAAGTATTGCTGGTGCTTATTTTTAGCATCCCTCTGCTGTATCGGGTGCCTTCAGACCAAGCCTTGAAACACTTGAAACACAACATCTGTCACCCTTCACCATAGAAGCTCAATGGGTGATTTTGGTTCCATCACTCTTTTTCAGCCCAACATCTCTAAGAGTACTGTGAGGTAAATTGGAGGCAATCATATGTATTGCCTTGAGCACTTGAATGAAAGAAGGAACACGCTAGCTGCACCTAACACTGATGAATGAAACCTCATTTTATAATGCAAATTGATTCTCCACAACATGCTATGGAATAGTTTTATACTTTCAAGTTCTGTTTGTTACTTCAATTTTACATCTACACATGCATGTACACACAAAATCATTAAGTGTATTTCATCATTATTTGCTTTATTTAAAAGTTTGTATATAAAAATTAATGAAGTGATTCTAGGAATAATAAACATCTGTGAGGTAAATAATGGTGAATGTCAATGTGAGGAAATATGTTTTTCACCATTTATTGGGTTTACGCATACTATATTTAGTTTGCAAGCCAAAATCACTGAGGTTTCACATTAAGCCAAACCATACAAGCCATATTATAGCTACCCATGATGTGTAAATTCAGTCAGCAAAATCAAGCTATTCTTTACAAATAATGTTGTCCCCAAAATGTACCATATCTTTACCCATACTGGAACATCGATATAATTCTTACTTGTGAAAATCTCTGTACCACAATAGGAATCCGAAATACTTCTCTTTCTTTCTTTCTTTCTTTCTTTCTTTCTTTCTTTCTTTCTTTCTTTCTTTCTTTCTTTCTTTCTTTCTTTTTTCTTTTTTCTTTTTTCTCTTTCTTTCTTTTTCTTTTTCCTTCCTTCCTTCCTTCCTTCCTTCTTCAACCCAATTAAAATAGGCAACAAATTATTGGTGTTTTGGGTATAAAAGAGCAATGGGACAAAAGAAAACACTTTCCTTATTGGATCACCAGCACTTTGCAATCAGGACATGCTCATTTCTAATAAATCTCAGTATTTTCTTTGTCTATTTTCCACAGTTAAGAAAGTATCAACAATCCATAGCAAACATGTTCTCTGTTGTAACTCAGATTATTCTTTTATGCCAGAAGTCCCCAATCCCCGATCCGTGAACCAGTACCAGGCCACGGCATGCCAGCCACAGGGACGCACAAACAAGCAAAGGTCCATCTATGAGATGCAGGCAGCACACAAAACCACACCATCTCCAGTCTGCAGAAAAACCTCTCTCCACATAACTGGTTTCTGGTACCCAAAAGTTGGGGACCTCTGTTTTATGCCATTTATGCCAACACCCTAAAAATTATAGTACCAGCATAAAATCTGATAAACCTTGCTTACTCCTAACAAGGACATATTATTAGATTGAAGAATTGACAAATAGTCAATTTACTACTATTTTTTGAATGATCTAATAGTATATACCATCCTAAAGCCAAATAAGACACAATATTTGAGATCCATTATAGATACAATATGTGGAATTTGCAAAGAGCTGTTGATGCATATAGTCTATGTTAATGCTGCATGTGTCTTTATGGGTGTGCATGTTTGTGTGTGGGTAAATTAAAAACAACTGCAGAAGCCTTAGCATTAATTGAGATTGTTGCACTGAATGGAAGGAGTTTAACACTTTTTTCAATGTCATTCAATTTAATTTCCCTAAATTTGCAAAGGTCTCACATGCTCTGTGGTAAAAATTACATAAAAGAATCAGTATATATATATATATATATATATATATATATAGGTCTTTGGTTGTTCGGGTTTTCTCCCGCGTGAGAAAACCCGAAACAAACCAAAGACCTATATACAAATACCCGCGGGAAAACCTCAGAAAACAAAATATATCTATATATATATATATAATAATATAATATAACTATATAAATATATATATATGATAGGAAATAAAATGATCACCAGGGTGATAAAAACTATAAAATTTATTAAAAAGCGCCTAGCTTTCGCCGTCACCTGCCGGCATCCTCAGGCTAGTGCGCCAGGGAGTGAGAGAGTCATTTTTATAGGTGTAGTGAAGTCTGCGCACGACTCCTCGACCTCGTCATCGGGCCTGAATAGAGTGACTGCGCACGGCTGGTCTGTTCCTTTCTATTCATTTCAACCGCACGTTCATCTTCCTCCATCCTTCTTTCCCTCAGTCTTGGGGTGGATGGGCAAATGTCTTTATGATTGCAACAGTCTCTATGTTTTAACTCTTTTCCCTCGGGGGTAGATGGTAATACACATTTCATGTTTATTTTACAGTCCTCCTTCGTTCCGTTGTTCTTCCTATGGCAAGTTTTTTGTTGAATTTTGGTATTTTTACTTCTTATATGGGTGTCATCTAAATGATTTTGTGGGTCGGTCCTTTCGGGGTGATTGTGATTCATTAGCGGTTTGGAGCTGGAGGGGGGAGGTCGTTCGAATGTGGGGGGGCAGCGGTTTTTCGATCGTCCCTACATGTGGCCGCTTTGCGCGCGCCGCACCATATTCGGGCAACCCGGAGAGGGCGGCGGCAGGGCCATGCTTTCTCTCTTCCCCCTGGGGTAGATACCATCCAGGTGATCCCACATGCCCCTCCCAGGTAGATGTGGTTCGTCGGCGATCCGGAGCTAGGGGGTAAGCCGTTCGGTCGTGGGCAGAGGGGGGCGGTGGCTCCCCGATCGTCGTTACACTCAGTCGTCTGGCATGTCTCCTGCTGCGGGTGATCGGTCCGGGGGGGGTAGCGATGAAATCACGATCCGTTCGGTCCTTGCAGCGTCCTTCCTCGGCTTGTCTCCTCCCTCCTGCGTCGTCGGTGGCTGCACGGATCCTCCGGCGCTCTCCGAGATGCGCAAGCAGGGGGGAAGACGGCTTGATCTCCTGAGTTCTTTCTCCTTCCTGCAGTTCCCTCTCCCCTAAATCGGTCCTCCTGATCTGACGGGGGGATCTCTCTTTTCTTTCCGGGATGGCTAACACATTTCCTTCCATATGCGGGTGGATTGCCATATCCAAAGGTCTCCCCCCTCTTCCAACCCATCCACCCCAAGACTGAGGGAAAGAAGGATGGAGGAAGATGAACGTGCGGTTGAAATGAATAGAAAGGAACAGACCAGCCGTGCGCAGTCACTCTATTCAGGCCCGATGACGAGGTCGAGGAGTCGTGCGCAGACTTCACTACACCTATAAAAATGACTCTCTCACTCCCTGGCGCACTAGCCCTGAGGATGCCGGCAGGTGACGGCGAAAGCTAGGCGCTTTTTAATAAATTTTATAGTTTTTATCACCCTGGTGATCATTTTATTTCCTATCATGAACATTCCCAGGGTTCATGTTTTTAGTTTTCTTAAACGCGAATATATATATATATATATATATATATATATATCTCCAAACAAAAGCTTAGAGAGAATTTTCCTCTAGTCAGACAATTGCATGAGAATTTTTTAAAAAAAAATCCTGCCAAGTTTTATTACTGTCTCTCAGCCTTCATCTGAGGTTATGAAGCATTCTTCATTACCAAACCAAAAGTAAATGAAAACCTTGAGCAAAGTATATAAATGATATAAAATGTTTCATTAACATGCTCTAGAGTACAGTAAAGATAACAAATTTTGAATTTTTCTCAGCCCTTTGAAAAAGCCAGTAAAATAGTTGCATGGTAGAAAAGTTCATAAAATTAGGATACAAGGGATGTTCTGCAGGGTATCAAGCAGTCAAGATTGCAGCTATAGTAAATGATCAATGCTTTGCCCCTTTTATGGGTATTGTGTGTAAAAAGAGGAGGGCTCTGATCATTCTATTGCAGCCTCTATCTTCATTTTTTGGCCTATGTGTTGTACTGAGAGGCTGAGAGCATAACCCCACTTCTGCATCTGTAGCAGAGTATCCTATATACAGTACAAGCAATATGTGCGGCTTAGGTAGTTCCAGCTGTAAGAATCAATTTGTTTACAGATAATGTCAAGGTAACTGCTTCCAATTCTCTGGCTCCTGAGCCTCCTTTCTTAGTAGATCAGTGGTTGTCAACCTTTTTAATGCTGCGACCCCAACCGGTCGTAAGTCGAGGATTACTCAACCGGTCATAAGTCGAGGACTATTCAACTGGTGCAGCACTGTTTGCAGAATGGGACTTTTGGCGGGCTCAGCAGGGCAGAGACAGCCTGGACAATTCCTATTGGCTTTTGAAAGCCAATAGAATTAGACTCTATTCAAGAGAGTCTATTCTATTGGCTTTCAAAAGCCAATAGAATAAAAGGAAGTAGCACAGCTAAGGAAAAGGGGAAAAAAATGGCGGACTGCATTGTTTGGCGACCCCCGTGAAATGGTCGTTCAACCCCAAATGGGGTCCCGACCTACAGGTTGAGAACCACTGTAGTAGATGCTTTTTGAGCTCCCTAAGGCTCTCAACACAATAAATTCATTTATATTGAGGAATAGCATGTATCATGGACTGTGCATCCAAATTTAGATTGTTAGGGAGAAGATTTTATCTGTCCTAGACCCCTATACATGATACTGGGAAAAATATTATTTAGCACCCAGACAGGTCCTCCTTCTTAGCAGATAAGATGAATTAAATACAACATTTATCAAAATACTTTATTGCATATTCCTCATTCCCAGAGCCTTGAGCTCTATAAGGCAAGGACATTCATCTAATGGTTATCTAAATTGCCTGCATCAGATCTGCCCCCACACGCTTGGTAGATGTTTGTTCTGTCTGATTTAGCAATCCCTTTGAAGAATTGGAAGAGGTTATCTATGTTCTCACCAGCAAACACAGGGTGTGCCCCAGTGATGAAGGGTGTGTGACAGCATAGTTGAATTACAGTGGAATTTATCCCAGAGGCCATAATTGCCTTTGTACTCGGTCTGGGTATCAACAAAGAGAATAACTGGAGAAGAATCCAAAAACTTTAATAAGCAGAGAATGAGAACTGGCTAACTTTACCACAACAGTAGCACCATTAGAAACAAGAGTTCTTTAAATTCATTATAAAGACATTTCCTAGAGAACTACAGGGACAGTAGCTCTTCAGCGACAGGATTGCACGCTGCCAAACGTCCTTGTAAACATAAATTGCACATTTGATCTTATCTTGTATAATTGTTGATCTTCATTGTCTTTTTCCTCTTAGCTACCTGAACAGATACAAGGCACAGAAGGCAACGAAATGAATTGCTCAACCAGCGATATTCTGTATAAGGATGTCTAATTGCTGCACAGGTCCATTTGGTCTGTTATGCTGCAGTTCCTACTAGAACTGATCTAATGATAATTCTCTGGTTCAGATATAACATGTAGAAACATTTCCTGGTTTGGGAATAGAACTGGGATGAATCAATCACATGTGATTCCCAAAACTGCAAAGCAAATAATATTGTCGAACTGGCTTTGGAGCGATGGATTTCCCATTACCTGGAATGGAAAAAAAAATCTCTTCATTCCAGTATAGCTTTCCTTGTTATTTCAGTGATACAACCTCTGTAAGGTGAATGCACTAACTTCCTATCTTATGGACACACCTGAGTTTTAAAATTAATTCAGAGGTGCTATCCTGAGATTTTTGAAATATTTCCTTGCCCTTCAGCTGGTTAGTAAATCCTAACAAAGTATGTCTTCTCAAAAGGCTTCTTAGGAAGAAGTGAAAGAGTTCCTAGATTGTACAACTTCCAAACAAACTACAACAGAAAAAGCTTTTGTAATTTCTTTAGTCTCTTTCTAGACAGAAGCCAAGTAGCTATGAGGAAGATACACTAATATGCTGCTTCTTTTAGTAAATCACAGTTCTCAACTATTTAGGCTTACATACTGTACAAATCCTCTTAAAGTAGTGTATTCCTTCACCTAATTTCCAGATTTGCTCTGTTTTCTCTGATGAAGACAAGATCTATGATGCAAAAGCTGTTGGTATCATCTATATACTACTAAAACCTGCTTGTGCATTTGTTTGTAATCTTCAATTGGGCAAAGTTGGAAGGGAAAGATGTTGAACTGAAGCAAGGTAACTCTAATGAGCTAGAGCAGGGGTCTTCAAACTTGGTCCTCTAATGACTTGTGGACTTCAACTCCCAGAATACCTCAGCCAGCATGCCTGGCTGAGGAATTCTGGGAGTTGAAGTCCACAAGCCATAAAATGGCCAAGTTTGAAGACCCCTGAGCTAGAGGATGCCAGGATCCATGATTCCCATGGGAATGGAATTTGGGGATATTATGATTGCCTCAGCACTGCTGTCATACCACCACAGTTAACCATGGTGATGTGATCCTCATTTCCATCATTTTCTGACAACTTCCCAGAAGTCAATGGGGAAGCTGGCAGGAATTGTAAAGTTGATTGTAATTGCTAATGTTCCCTGCAACCTTCTGACTTGCAAAGGATTTGCTTGTGGAAAGCATACAAGAAGAAAGTAATGGGGAAGCTGGCAGGGAAGGTTGCAACTTGCTCTGGTAAATTTCCCCTACCTATGCACCCTCCTGCACCCAGCAGAAGCTGCTTACCTACCTGTTGACTTTGGACTTGCAACTTCCTGCTGGCTTCCACACTGACTTTCTTCCTGCAAGCTTCCCACAAGCAAAGTAAATGGGGAAGTCCAAAGGAAGAGGGGGAGGCAGGAAGTAACAAGGAGAGAAGAATGAAAGAAGGCAGGAGGGAGAGAAAGAAAGAAGATGGAGGGAAAGAGTGGGAGGGAAGGAGGGAAGGGACAAAGGAAGGAAGATTTCAAATCTTCCCTGCCAGCTTCCCACAATAAAACTCACTATGAAAGTCAACAGGAAGTCACTATGCCACTAATTTTTTGCCTGCCCGTGGTTATTTTCTATCTAGGAAAGGAAATATCTCTGAAATGATGACCCAAGAGGTCATGGTTCTCTAGTGATGCTGGCTAGCATTTCACCAGTTTTTTTTTTAATTGAAAATTTTTAAGTTTTACAAAACAATTCCCTTTCCCTAACCCTCCCAACCCTCCCCTACCCTCCCCCGACCTTCCCAGAGCTGAATACAGGCTTAATTAAAAAAAAAATTAAAAAATCTTAAGACACATGTAAACCATAAGCAAATCTAAATACATTAATTAAACAAATTATAAAATAGTTGACAACAATATTTATATATATAAAGAAAAAATACAAGAAGGAAGGAAAAAAGAGACAGAAAAAGAAGAAATCAAACATAACTATATCTTGCCTCAAAATAATATTATTCTCCACTAAAAGCTCTTTCACTTCCCCTCTGATTTGAGATACAGCATTTCCCATTATGTCTTGCATATCTTTTACCGTTACTGCTGGCAAAGGGGGAGAGGGTGGTGGTGTAGCTTTAGGTTGTTGTGCTGGTGAATTGCAGGAGAAGAAGCCACCTTAGGTACTGTAGTTGTTGCTTGCCGCTTTGAAGCCATTTTTAAAAAGAAAAAGTTTTGTTTCTTCTTTCCTCCTTCTTTGAGAAAAAAAAATAAAAAATACAAAAAAATCCCTTAAAAAAATGGCAAAGGAGAGTTTAACAAAAAAAAAAAAATCTTCCCAAAACACAAATCCACCTTGAGGAAAGGTTTAAAAAAAGAACAATCTAGTCCATTACATTCTGTTTCACTCACTTTCCGATTTCCATTTTACTTTCACTCTCACAAAAAAAAAAAGAGAAAAAAGAAGGGAAATAAAAATGAACCTTTCAAACTAAAGTCCAAGTAAAATCCAATAAAAAAATCCTTTATCCAGCTCTGTCCGCTTTTAAAAGTAACTCACCCAGTCTCTTTAAGCGCGGAGGTGGGAGCGGCGTCTTGCTTTGTTCCCGAGGGACAAAGACAGCTGGGAGGCGGAGGCAACCCGAACTCCGAGGGAGCTCTCTTTTCACCCCCCAAAGAAAACTTCCTGGGGGGTCCAAGAGGCTCTACCTCTATTCAGGTGATACTCCCCTCCCCCCCTTTGCCCGGGAGGGAGGTTTTGAGCCGCGGAACAGCTGGTGCCTGCTATTCTCTGCGGTTCTCATGCTTTCCCAGGAGGACGGCTACAAAGTAGCCGCCATCACCGACGCTAAACCACCGGAAGTCGCATTTCACCAGTTTTGATAGTTAAATCTGGCTCTAGGTTCTAGCTCAGCTTACCTTTTTCAATATGCAACCAAGTTGGAAGATCATTTAAAAGCAATTTATTAGAGTATTCTGATACAGTGAGATCTTATGAAAAGTGGGAACCCAGGAAAAAATGGCTTACATTAACTCTTATTGTTAGTACAACAAAGAACTTCAAAGCAAAAGTTGATTGGTTTAGAAATGGTCATCTGTCCAATTACATCATAAGAATTAAAGTATCCAATAGTATGCAAGCATAGCCATAGAAAAGAGCATTGTATTCTGAGTAAAAGAAACATTTGCAGTGGAAAAACATTAAAATGGGTATGGGTTGGATACGTTCTCAGTGCTTCCCAAGGTTGAGCGTGACTATTTGCTTTGTTCATGGAGGTGTGAGAACAGCTAAAAATGAAACGGTTAACTACAGTATAGTATCCAATGCTCTCCTGTCAGTCCTGGTAACTGACAGAGAGGCTTTTTCTGGAAGGTTAAGGCTTATGGCAAATTATTAGCAATACATTTAAAAAAGAACATTTCAAATACAAGAAAACCTATGCTTTTTAGCCAGTGCAACAGAACTACGAAAACCATATTGCTAGTATTGCAAAGTCCGTCCTATATGTGGCCCTCACTAGTTTTAAACTAAGACTAGCTTGCTCTTAAAACTGAGTCCTCTTAAAATGTGACCAGTCTTAAGCCAAGTTGTGGATTGCTTCTAGACATAATTAACTATAATTTAGACTTCTGGCAGCTAAACTGTGAGTAATTGAAATTGAAAACAAAAGCTTTGACATTTTTCCTAGTGGCTGGACTGGGAATAGGAGTGGAAGCAGGGAAATGCCCCAGGACTGAAGAAGGAAATAAAATTTATAAAGATATAAATAAACCACAGCTTATAGCTATGCCAAGCTAGTTAAATGATCTATAATTGTGGCTAAATTCTGAGACTTTCCCAGATTGCTAGGCAATACTTATATAAAAACTTTATTCCATTTACTCCCAATAATATATTACTCATTTCCTGCTGTCATCAATAGTGGGAAAACAAAATTCTGCTTTCCACCAGTCAGTTGTGTGAGAGTAGCTAGCAATGAAAACTGAGATTCCTTACTTACTAGGAACCATACAGTGGTAAAAGTGGGCAAAACGTTTTCCATTTATAAACTATGGGGCGAATCGAAGCTTTACTTCACAACAAAAGTGGCCCAAACAGAGAACAAGCTAAAAATACAAGAATTAACATTGTTGAGACCTTCAGAAATATCCAGCCTAGACACGTACCTGTTCCATATTCTTCATTTTGTATTTGATGTAGTGGCAGGAGGCAAAAGTTTAAATATTGTTTTTCTGTTTATCTCTACAGTTTGCAAAGAACATAAAGTTGCCTATTACTGTACACTTTAATCTTATTTCTTTTAATCTCCAAGGAGAAAGAAAAATTACAATAAGTGAAAACTTGCCAATTGTCACAAAAGCATTAGTACATGATAGAAGGGAGTTATTAAAAATATTTCAATAATTAAAAATCCTCAGAAGAACGGAACCATAATGGTTACCCAAGAAACACACTTTTAGTTAGTCAAACATTTCCAGAGGAGTGGCAGCTTTGGTCTGCTGCAGCAAATTAAATAAATAAAGGGACACGCCATATTTAAACCTTTCCCCATTGTTGAAGTGGAACATTAGCTACTCATCCTTGAGCTGGCAGGAAACTGGACTGGCATGAAATCAGCTGTTCCACTGGTGATCCTAAACTGCCTCTCTGGCTTTTGTCCTTGTATTTGTCAATCCTCCCAGGTAACTAGACAGGAAACATGAACAGATCAGCTAATTCTACTTTATTGTAAAGCTACATTAACCGAACCTTGCTCTCCCAATGTTAACAACCCGATCAATTAGGCTGGGTCCTTCCTAAGTTTCTTTCTCTGGTCATTGAACAACTCCAGGCTCCTCCCCTTTTTTGTTTGCAGCTCTTCCCCTCCTCCCTCAAGGTCACTCCCATATGTCATTACATCATTGTGTGACAAATCTAACAGATTTTACACACCTTGCAGCTGGCTGCGTGGTACTAGAACAGTGATTCTCAACCTTTCTAATGCCGTGACCCCATCATACAGTTCCCCATGTTGTGGTGACCCCCCAAGTGGGTGTGGCCACTAATAAGGGAGTAGGACAGCTAGGGAAAAGGGAAAAAATGGCGGACAGCATGGTTTGGTGACCCCCGTGAAATGGTCATTCAACCCCAAATGGGGTCCCGACCCACAGGTTGAGAACCACTGTACTAGAAGAAGGAGGAAAAACACTATTTGCCCAATAGCCACACACAACTTAAAGTTGTTTTGGCAAGAAGAGTAGCTATATAAATTAAAGCAAATAAATTTAAAGCAGGCAAGGGTTAGGGATAAGATGAAAGTAACATCCTGAGCTCAATAAAAAATTGGCAGGATATGACCATGACTCAGATGCATACAGAATTATCTTGAGTAAATATGGACAGTAATGACTGTGCTGAAGTTAACAGAGAGTTAGAAGTTCCTGAATTGATGAGCAGATTAGTCCATACAGTCTGTAAGAATATTGATCTCTGTTTAAGACATAATATGATGGAAGCTCTTTTTTAAGATACAGATAAAGGATTTCAATCTTCTACCTGAAGTGAATGTGCTACAATGGAGAAAATTACATAGTTTTGAATATCTAGTTAGGTAATACAGTACTCATTACTAATACACTTTTTTTTAGATGTTACTGTTGTTTTGAATATTTATTTTGAAACTTTTTAAAAATAAAAGTCAGCTCAGAAAACATAACAGAAAAATGTCTATACTCATGTGCAAATCTAGACTGTAAAATAATGTACAATTTAGTTTTAGCTACCATGAAGAATGGTAGAGTGGATTTATGGATAGGTCTTGCATTTGTGACACACTTGCCTTTGAAAGTTTAGCTTTGCTGAATTTTAAAACAATAGTAGGAGGAACCTCAAGGCATCAAATGAAAAGAAGATGCTAGGAAAGGGTTCAAAAATGTCCAAAAGCTGGAACAGGACTGAGACAGTGAGAGCCAAGGCCATCAGGAAGTTCTCTAAATACTGCCTGTGGCTTACAAATCAGAGGGCAAGAACCAGTAATTTAGACAAATAAATTGACCACAGCTTCACCACAGAAACCTCTCCCACATCCTTTGGAGTTACCTAAATGTGTTCACTTTCTCATTCTATCTTTCTTCTACACACACTCAGTATAAATGAATTCTACCTTTGCAGACAAGGCTATTCTGTTTATCAAACACTCTGTCAACACACAAACTATGACAAAAAGTTCAGAAAAGTTCACCCCATTTGCTATACCAACATATTAATTCATCCAGATAATTTTTCTTATTGGAGTAGAAATTATTAGCAATAGCAGCTTTGATTTCAATTTTGGAATATGAGGTTCTTCTAATTTTATGTGGTTTTACTGTAATTCTAATTGCAAAACATAGTAACTGAGTGATTTTTATTGACCAAATAAATCTGAAATTAAGGCTATGCTTTTGTTGAATTTAAGCATTTATTCATTTGGCCATTGTGCACTAGAAGTTTCAAGCGATTTCTGGACAACTCTTTTTCAATAGCTCAGACTGCTGAAAATCCAAATAGAAGTTTATCCTTTAATTTCATGCATTTGATGTTGAAAATAATCTCAGCCATTTAAGAAGTGCCTTCTTTGTAGTTATAGCCATCTTCTTATTTTATTTAAGAGGTTACATTTCTACCTTTTTAGCTGCCTTCCATTGAAATTCTCTCTCTCTCTCTCTCTTTTTTTGTTGGCAAGAATTTCACATGAAAATTTAGTTGTATTCTAGTGTGTGTGTGTGTGTGTGTGTGTGTGTGTGTGTGTGTGTGTGTGTGTATTCTAACATGACCATAAAGCCTGATAAGAACCAATCAACATATTCTTAATAATCACACGTGGGCCTGCAATGTAAGACATAGTTGCAGTTGCAACTGCAGATGTAGATGTAAGTGTTGATGTAAGTGTTAATGTACTGCAGATGCAAGCCAGTTTAGTGTAGTGGTCAAAGCCAAGCAAGAAGCCAGAAGTCAATACATTTGAATCCTTAGGGACAAAGTCAGCTGGTGACCTTGGATCAGTCACTCTCTCTCAATTATAGGAAGAAGGCAATGAGTTAGAGCTAGGCAATGTCAAACAACTTCAGCAATGTTGCCAAGAAAACTGTAGGACTAGTCCAGCGGTCTTCAAACTTGGCCCTTTTTTGACTTGTGGACTTCAATTCCCAGAATTCCTCATCCAGGCACATAGGCTGAGGAATTCTGGGAGTTGAAGTCCACAAGTCATAAAAGGGCCAAGACCCCTGGACTAGTCAAAGCAGTCATCAGGAGTCAACAGTCAATCAAAGGAGGGAGGGGGAACAGCAGTAGTTTCTAAACAATTCAGTTGTATTCTAGTTCTTCTATATATATGTACTGTTATTTCCCCTCTCCTTTTTGAGTCACTATTGACTCCTGGTGAGCAAATCCATCAGTTCCTAATGGTCATAGCTGCAGCAGGAATTTTGTGACCTTTGATATTTTAGAGCAGTGATCTTGGAGTAACTGATCCATAACTGATTATTGTGGAAAGTTGGAAGAATTGCTAATAAGTGGATCAATGAGAGTACAGGGCTAGGTGGGTCGTAAGGGGAAGCATAACAACACATTTACCAGAGACCCAGCTTTATTATCTGAGCACACACAAAGATAGCCCTAATAAGGAATACTGTAATTCTGTTTATAGTGACTGTTGAGGGCTGGCATCAAATCAAGTGAATCTAAATGCCCTTTGAGGTGGGATATGAAAGATATCATAAATATATCTACTTTGGTAAGATGAACACATGCATAGTAGCCAATATGTGACTTTTTAAAATTTACAGTATATTTTTGACTTCAAGATCTAAAACTCCCTATGTAAGTACTGCCAGAGATTTATCTGGACCCATAAAATGTATAGATAGGGGGGAATGGCTTGCAATAAGACTCCTCAAAGAATATTTGCTTTTTCAAGGATGAGGTGTAACTATCCATGAATGTAAACTGGTCCAAGCTTGCCCAGAATATTTATTTTATCCAGAATTTAAGACAGCAAAGGCTCCAGCTTGCCTCAAGGGTGACACAGTCAAAGTGCATTCACAATTAATCAAGAAGCACAGAGCCTGGCCTTCAAAATGTTATATTAGATCATTTCCAAAGTTAGAAGTGCCCTTGATTTGTAACATAGATTTGCAGACAATATAGCAGCAAACTTAAAATCTTTGCTTTGAATAATTTGATTGCTGTGGGTTCACAATTATTATCTTTGTAGGCTGCAAGTTTAATAATCTTGTTGGACGCTCATTCTGCTCTTGACAAGAACTCACTTGTTTGGTGACTCCAAGAAGTAAATAGTTGGTAATGAATACCAAAAGTCCTTAACTTGCTCAGTTTGTTTACCATTGATTTGCAATTACAAGAAAGATCGAAAACCTTTTGAGTCAAAAGTTGGTTTAGTTAATTTCTAGGTTTTCCTTGGCACAGTAGAATCCCTACTATCGTTAAACATCTATGGAGGCCAACTTGGAATATTAGCTGCCTTATTCTTGATATCTTTCTAAGATTGGAAGTCTAATAAAATAATTTCAAACTTTAGAAAATAAAAGGAAATTGTTGATAGTTGTACTGTAAATATAGCAATTACAAAGTAATGTTTTTTAAAAATAAGAAATCCAGCAAAATTAAGACTACAAATTCTTCAGCTGGAAATTGATTAAAAGTTCTGAATTTGAAACTACTAACTACTCAGGCATGGGGTCAGAAATTAGCAAGTTTATGCTATCATTGTTAAATGACATAGAAAATTGGTTGCAGTTGTAATTAGGCCAGTCCCCAGTAGGATTGCATTATTAGAATAGGAAGTAGGATTGCTAGAATATTTAGAACTGGAGTTACACTAATTATAAATACTGAGATGCTTTGCAGTACATTTTTTATATGATATACATATTTTAAATATATAATTGTCCTAGCACACATGGGTAATTACATCATATATGAAAAAAGTTCAGTTCTTATGACATTGCTAATGTAAATATATTTGCTTTAAAATGTATTTGCTTTGTATGTAGTGAATTCAATGCATCATAAAAAGACAGCAAGGTGAATCTGGCTAGCCTATGGGAGAAAAAAGCAGGTGCAATTGTGAGAGGAAGGATGATCAAATAGTTAAATTGCTCTTTAGGATGAAGAAAGGAAAGAAATGTTGAGCTGGGAAGGGGAGGCAAAATTTGAAAAAGTGTGTGTTTATTATGAGCAGTATTATCAAAATGGATCAAAATATGGACGAACTCTAGCTATCATGGACATCCAAATGTATCATTTGAAAACAATTTTTCCTTTGCTTTGCAAAAAATGCATAATTCTGGCCTGCCTTGATAACTCCCTCAGAAGATTGCTAGCTATACCGGTTGAAAAGCTTTCTAGGATCTTCAGATACAATTTGTCAAGCTGACTTAAACTTGTCAGAAATCGAAGGTGGAATCATTTCAATGTGAGCCTGAGAAATGATATTCTTTTTCTGTTTGCAGTTTCTGTTGCTTGTGGGAATTTCAGAAAACAAACAAGCAAAAAGAAAGCTATTAATCTGATTTTGCTTTGCACCTTTGCTTTCCTATTCTAGTTTTCCTTTTTACATTGTGCTCTCTGTCCCCTTTTAAGGAACTTATCTTCTCCATTCTTCTCCACTCCCTTGTGGAATGCAAGCATTTTTTACAAAATTATGTCAGCTTCTCTTTTTAAAAATGTAATTGGCAGCTTGTTTCTACATGCTGAGTAGGTGGGAAAAATGGATTGCTGAATCTAAAGCTTCAGGGAATGTAATTCACAAGCAAGAAATTGTTCTTTTCTCTGCAACAGCTTCTCAAATGAAAAACTAAATGATTACTGTGCCCTTTCCTATTATTCTCTGATCTGAAGAGTAATTGGTGAAGAATAGCAATACATCAAGTGTATTTTTTTTTAAAAAAATCTGTTTTTAAAAAAAGTATTGTGACTAGTTTAATTTACTTCTTTTTGGCCTTGTAATAATAACAAACAGAAATAGTTTAGAAGCCTTGTGGCATTTTTATTAAAGAAAATGGATTTATACTTTTTTGTGAAATGTTCAAAATCTTGATAAATGTGGTTGGAATTTAAAGTAAAGATAAAGGTTTCCCCTTTCCAGTTGTGTACGACTCTAAAGGGTAGCGCTCATCTCAGTTTCTTAGCCAAGGGAGCCAGCATTATCTGAAGACATTTCCATGGTCATGTGGCCAGTATGATTATACACCAAAGGCGCACTGAACTGTTACCTTCCCAGTGAAGTGGTACCTATTTGTCTACTTTCATTTGCATGCTTTAGAACTGCTTGGATGGACAGAAGCTGGGGCAAGTAATGGGAGCTCAACCATGCCCAGGTTTTGAACCTTGGCTGTCATCTTTCCAGCTGACAAGCTCAGTGTCTTTAACTGCTGAGCTATCGTGTCCTCTTGTTTGGCATTTTGTTTTTGTTGTTAGTTGCGAAGTCATGTCCGACCCATCGCGACCCATGGACAACATTCCTCCAGGCCTTCCTGTCCTCTACCACCTTCTGGAGTCCATTTAAGCTCACGCCTACTGCTTCAGTGATTCCATCCAGCCACCTCATTCTCTGTCGTCCCTTTCTTCTATTGCCCTCAATCTTTCCCAGCATTAGGCTCTTCTCCAATGAGTCCTTCCTTCTCATTAGGTGGCCATTTAGAAATTGTTTAAAAGTGAGAAATTCTGTCAAAGATTCAATATTTGCTTTTGGCATAAGAGTTATTTTTCTTTATTGATTTCATAGCAAAGTATCTGAGAAACAGGAATCCAGCTTAAAATCACAGTTTTGGTTAACAATCTTCTCATTGTTTGGGTGGTCCATAAGATAATAATGTATGCATGAATGGGGTCCCATGTTGGCAGAGCTAGTTTGGTGTAGTTGTTAATCCATCATGCTAGAAATGCAGGACATGAATTCTAATTCAACCTTAAACACTGACCTTTGGACCATGCATGTGAAAAATAGGCAGGGGCTTCAGTTGTGTCCACTATTTTGATTACTTTGACCTCTTTCTGTATATGATGCTGTCCTCAAACATACAGAAATGTACAATTGTCACATATGATGAATTGCACATGGGGGGATTGCATTCAGGTGGCATGTGTTTTGTAGGGAAAGGATAAATGTGATGAACCTAGAGGGCTCTATGGCTGTATTAATATTCCAGCATAGTAAAGATTTACAAAAGGGAATATGTATTTGACTCCCATTCTCTTAAATTTAACATATATGAAGCATTTATTCAAAACTGATTTAACTAACTTTTAATATAAAAAATGGTGACAGTGTATTTGACTTCATTTTTGTAATAATTGTACCCGATGATCCACAAATGCCAATATTCAGTCTCTAAATGTTTTGTGTTACAGATTGATTACACTTTTGCTTCATATAGCTGGATCTTTCTTTATAAATGGATTCATCACAAGCTTTGGAATTGGTTACATGATGTTTTATTCTCATTCCATATGGTTTAGAGTCCAATCCATGAAAAAAAAAAAGTTATAGGCTACATAGCATGGGTTTTTACATTGTGCTAAATGAGAAACTAAAATAATACATTCAGGCTTAAAAAGAGGTGGACAACTTAAAGAATCACACATAGTTTTTCATCCTCCTGTTTTCTGACTATAGACCTTGCTTAGTAGAACAGAACAGAACAGAATAACAAAGTTGGAAGCACCTTGGAGATCATCTAGTCCAACCCCCTGCTCAGGCAGGAAACTCTATACCAGTGGTTCTCAACCTTTTTAATGCCGCGACCCCCAACTGGTCGTAAGTCGAGGATTACTCAACCGGTCGTAAGTCGAGGACTACTCAACTGGTGCAACACCATTTGCAGAATGGGACTTTTGGCGGGCTCAGCAGGGCAGAGACAGCCTGGACAATTCCTATTGGCTTTTGAAAGCCAATAGAATTAGACTCTATTCAAGAGAGTCTATTCTATTGGCTTTCAAAAGCCAATAGAATAAAAGGGAGTAGCACAGCCAAGGAAAAGGGGGAAAAAATGGCGGACTGCGTTGTTTGGCGACCCCCGTGAAATGGTCGTTCGACCCCAAATGGGGTCCCGACCCACAGGTTGAGAACCACTGCTCTATACTATTTCAGACAAATGGCTGTCTAGTCTCTTCTTAAAAACTTCCAGTGTTGGAGCATTCACCGCTTCTGGAGGCAGGTTGTTCCACCGGTTAATTGTTCTAACTGTCAGGAAGATTTTCCTTAGTTCTAGGTTGCTTCTCTCCTTGATTAATTTCCATCCATTGCTTCTTGTCCTGCCTTCAGGCGCCTTGGAAAATAGCTTGACTCCCTTTTCTTTGTAGCAACCCCTGAGATATTGGAACACTGTTATCATGTCACCACTAGTCTTTCTCTGCATGAACAGTTGCACCGTTGAAATACAGTTGGAGATCCTAAATAAAAATGGTGTGATTTCCTCCCACTCTTTTGATGAGAGATGAAATTTTAAGAGATGTGTAGAGCCTCCAGTAGGCTTATTGAATCTACAAAATACATTTTAAAATGTAAAAGACACCAAAAACATTTTGTCTATGTAGTTTTCAAGATCTAAAGATTTTATAGGATACAGTGATTTTCCTGCAGATTTTTGTCATGTAGAATATTCAAAGGTTATTCGCATAACCCATTTACCATTTTGCAATCTATAATTTAAGTCTCAGAGAAGATGTTTGACCAGAACTTGAATGCTGTGTGAACTGATAAGTCTTTTATTTGACTTTCCTCCAATATCCCCCCCCTTTTTTTTAAATCCACTCAACGAAAGTTGAAAATTAAGTCCACTTGGCCATAGTTTCCTCCTGAATTGAAAGGTGCCAGATCTGAAAATCTTTTAATATCAGGCTGTGGCATGGACCCAAACCTCTTCTGTTATCTTGATTGTATTGATCTTATCAGTGGACTACTGTTGCTGGATTCTGTGCTGGGCTTGTTGCCATTTGCAGCTACTGGAAAAAAGAACAATTAATATAAGCTGATGTAAACATTCTGCATGGCTCACAAATCTATTGTACAATCAGGGCACGACTCTTTCTCATGATATGCCAAGAATTTGCTGCTGAGAATTCCTTATAGTTGTCCAAAACTCTCTAGGAGGGGAAAAAAATCAAACATTTTAACTACATTAATTACATTCAAAAGGAAATATTTACAGTACAAAGGCTTTTTTATAGATTATTTTTTTTTACAAAGTGTCAGTCTCAGATCTGTATGAGCTGGTTAAAAGCTGCCCTCAGTGACTTTTGTGAAATGTAAAATAGTTGTCACATATCATGTGTACCCAGTTCTGGCTACCAGCCCTTTACTTTTAGACTGGATCCATATAACATGCTAAACCATAATGTGGTTCAATTTGTTTTTTCTTATTGTGGATTGTTATTCATCCAGTGAGGTTTGTAAACTATGAATTAAGACTATTCCATAATTTGAAACTTATTTATCGAAACTTATTCAACAAATCATAGTTAATTAAACCATAATACTCACGGTCTAGGTATACATACGTATTGAAGACATCCTCTTTTTAATGAATTTTCATGCCATTTACAAAGAAAGAAGGCAGTTTAATCTCTTTATCATGCACAAAATGAAAACACTGCTTCTTTTAAAGTACTGCAGTCTCTTGTATGGTTGACCCAATGTTCTATCTAGAGTGACAATTTTTAGAACCAGATTTCTATTAGGTTGTGTATATTTGCATTTGTATGAGCAGCTGTATATAGAGGTAAGTAAGTAGGTAGATAAGATAATTGCATCACTAGAAATAAATATGTTCTTTCGTTCAATGAATGCATCAGCTGACAAATGGCATCTTTATCATAGTTGTAATGCTACTTTCATCTACAAGAATTTCATCCGTCAAGCTAGATTATATATTGCAATGACAATATATAGATTATTCTAAATTATCATTGGCATGGGTCTACTCATGAATTCCAGCAGAAAGATTTAAAATAAACCCAGCCTGAATGGACAAGTATGAACTGGCATCAATTTGACACCCAGTTTGGAAACTACAGGGCTATGGGTTTCACATTTGGGGATACAGATGTACCAATGTCCTTATTATGTTTGCATGTGGATGTAAAGTTAATATTCAATTCTGCTCTGGCAGGATCTTCTGTTTTATGAAGGAAGGAAGGAAGGAAGGAAGGAAGGAAGGAAGGAAGGAAGGAAGGAAGGAAGGAAGGAAGGAAGGAAGGAAGGAAGGAAGGAGATCCACTGACCAAGTAAATCTATGGATTTTAAAACTTATGGAAAAGGAAGATGGGTTTTCTTCCAGACTCTGCCTCTTTCCCTTTTTATCCACATGCTGAGAAGCAATGTGATTTTTTTTTCCCTTTTGAAAGTTTTGGTGCAAAGAAGTATTCAGATCCTAATTTCCCTTATTCTGTATTGATGTATCATTACCAGATTGGGGGGGGGGGGGAAAGATGTCTCAGGGGCTGCTTAAGCAGCTACTCAAGACATTTTAGAAAGGGGGAAGAAACAGAAAGATAATACTGCTCAGCTGGAGGTGGAGGGTTTCTGAATACGTGCTTTGTCTGTTCTTTCTTTGGCTGGAAACCAGGAGCTGTTGTTCCTGTTTCAGTTCAAACTGTCCCCTTTAGCTCTTGATGGCTTTACTGCCCTCGCTGCTGAACCTCAACAGATTGGGGCTTATTTACCTATTCACACTCTACTGTGGAACCTCATTAATAGGCTTATTAGCCACACCATTCATGCGCAGGAGAACTGACAAAAAAGGATTGTGGCCATTTTTTAGAAGAAGATGAGAATGATGATGATGGTGGTGATTAAAGAAATGTAAAGAGGTTATTCTTTTATTCAGCAATGTAACTGGCAGGAAGAAGTTTTCTGAGATCACTGGAAGTTTAAAAATGATAACTTTTTTTTTTTTTAAAAAAATAACAAACCTGTTTCTGCTTTTCTTCAACTGAGAGGCTTGTGGTGACCCAACCTGAAAATCAGCTCATTGCAATAAATAGGTGCTATTGATCAACAGAGAAAATTGCTTCTAGATGCCATGGAAGAAAAAGCTTATATTTTGTCATCTTTTATGGAATATTTCTTTTTCGAAGGAGGCAAAATTATTGAACTGGGAAAAGTTACTGTTTCTTCTTGCACTTACTTTAAGCTGAGAATGTTCTGCAAAGGTTTTTAAGGAATAAGAAAAGAGATGTTTGAAGGTGAAATCAGAATCTTGTCCAAATGTTATAATTACAGGTACAAGGATACAGTTATAAAACTGCAGAGGAGTAATTTTTATTTCTACTTGGAAACTGTTTCTGGACTTTGTGCTTGAGATGGAAAAAAAATGAAACTTTGATTTTGGGTTTTACTGATTAGATAGATTTGTAGTTATAGAAATGGCTAGTTTAAACTATTAGGTAAAAATAAAAAAGTTGAGGTGATGTTAATGTCTTACTCTAGGCCACCAAAGAGAGTTGGAAGTCAATGCCTTTTCTTTCTTTGTCCTCTTCTTCTCCTCACTTTTCCCTTCCTTATTTTTTCCTACTATTTGCTTTGGTACTTTTTTGTTACAATATAAACTAATAAAATTGTTAAACTAAAGTAATTTCAGATTGCAGAGGAGTAATTTCTCTGAATAGGACTATACAAAGTTGCAAATGATACATGTAAATTTTATATTTTTTTAAAAAAATATCCCAGCTGCAAGAATAGAAAATCAAGGACAAAGAATCTTAGCTTTAGTTCAATTATAAGCAAAGAAATTTTGTTTTAATTATAATTTAATTATATTAAATATAATTTAGTTATATTAATGTAATTTAATTATAAAATTATAGGCATATCCCTCATAAGTAAACTGAAATGAGAAAAAAGAAATTTTGTTGAGGTTGCTATTATTTAACATATAATAGAAAATGTACATTTGTACTAACTAGGCAGTTTATTTTACTTGATTCATGACCAATATTGACATTTTTATTATTTATATTACAGTATTTACTCAAGACTTTCTATGGCTCTAATGAAATTTATAGTGTATCGCTGGTATTTTAATCAAAGAGTAGTTTTTAAACAAGAGTAGAATTTAAGTTAGTAGTGAGAAGATTATAAGGACTTTTTTAAAAATGAATATTTCCTTTCATATCTCTTGAACAAGAAATATTTTCTGAATAATCCAAGGAATTTGTAATCTTCCCACCTATGTTTATTTTATTTCCCATTCATTCAACTTTGCTGCTGGATAGATATTTTTCCCCAGTCAAGGTAATAAGCAGTGCCAATGCATTGGAAGATTGCCAGCAGCAAGAAAATCACTAACCTGTATTTTAATATTGTTCTAAAAGATGAACCGTACCAGTAAAGCAAATGATGTAATTGTTCCTAATAGAAAACAGCTTCTGTTTGGAAAGCAATGTTTATGTGAGAAGGAATCCTTGGTAGTTCAGCTCAGGGGACTGTTAACTTGCAAACATTTCAGATCAGGATGGGAAGAAGTCAAGAGTTAATGGCTCCTGTATTACTATCCTGGGATATGAATTGGCTTCATTTTATCCCCTGCAGGATGACTGCTTTTCTTCATTCTTCATGATTATTGTCAGAAGTTCTCATATTCTTCTGAATGTGTTCAGGTTCAGATTAGTACATTCTGTTTCCAAATGCTAAACACTCATGTGACTATCTAAGAAGAACATAGACCTTACAGCTCTCCATGTGATCTAAATACGTAATTGTAAAAAAATAGATAAATTTCATTATGACAGTATTGTTTTTCCCCTTCCTTTAAATTGTCTTCCCTTCTCTTATCCTATTTCTTTTTTGCGTCTATTTTAATATGTTAGCTTGCATGACTTAGATTTTTTAAAGATATTCTTTAGTGCAAATTGTTTGAGCAATAGGCACAAATTCTGCTTCGCTGTTTTATTTCCATTTGATTTAAGTTTGTGAAGAAAATATATAAAATGATATTAATCTCGGCAATGCAATCTGGACCTTAGTAAAAAAAAAATGGGTGAAGGTCAGGAACACAGAGAGTCAAAGGCAGGAAGGGCATCTAATTGTAGCTAGAGCTCTCCATGTCTTTGATTGAATGTATAAATATAAGACTTTTCCTATTCATGCTTACCCAACGTGGAATAGCACATTATTAGTGCTTTCTGAAAAATTGCCTGATCATGTTTTCCACATATGAGGGTCGTTATAGCAGAAAAGCAGGCAGAACAATGTGATAAAACATGCCATCAGTTTAGAGTCTTTGCACTGCCACAAGAGACCAGCCCTACTTGAATTCTATTATCTAATACCGATTTAGTTGACCTCAATAAATTGTTTATGCTGCAGCCTATACAAATAGTTCTGATTCTTTGTGCCTGCAAGGGAGCATCAACTTCAAAATGGTGGGTGTGACCAGGCAATCAAAACTACATCCCTTTTTATATAATCTATGAAGTACGTGTCCTACATTTAAAAAGCTGGGGCTTCATCACCTAGTCACACTTCTCATTTTGATGCCATGGATCTTTCCTTGTGAATGGCCCTGCAAGGAACTTTGGTGCTTTGCCTGTAAATAGAGATAATTCTCAATAATAGCTGAATTTTATATTTTGAAAGAATAAGGATCAATTGACATTGGTTTCTTCATCCCATCCCAAAATTCTAAGGAACAGCCTAAGCCCAACCTGAACCATTGTTCTGAAATGTTAAATTCCACATGTTATGTTAAGACAGCCTCTCTTGTTCTAACCCAAACTAGGGTTTATCTTCTCTTATTTTTTTCCCTGTTCTTTAATTAAGAGTGCTTAAATTCTTCTGACTGAGAATTGTCCATGATTACATTTTGAAACAAATGAGTCACACAATTTTGTTGATTTATAGTTCATAGGAATGGGAGGTTATAACTGGTTTGAACCCATGATTGTGAAACATGTTTTCTGAACTTGTTGATGCCTTGCATATGTTGATCAGTACTGGCGGAAGGGAGGAATAGTAAGAGCTGAATGTAGGTGTAGGAGAATGAGAGTCTTCCTAGGATTGCACACTAAGAATAGGGAGTCCTCAACAGAATGGGCACCACTGTCTATGGGTCAGATTCATGTCCTATTGGCTCTTTTAGGAAGCAGGGTAAGGTGTGTTTGCAGCTGGATTTGTGAAATGATGGATTATTATTTGAGGGAAGTCAATGCTTTTTTGAATGACGAGGCGGTACATCCTGTCTTGAAAAAAGCTATCTCTTCATCCTGCTGTCTTAGGAAATATTTAGTCAATGTTCGGGCATGATCACAGGACAGTAATATTGCTGTATTAGATGATATTATTCCAGTCTTAATTGGGCATGGGGAGGATGTCCCTGCTGGTTGTATAGAATTTATTTATGGCTTAAAAAAACATTGATCATGGTATTTTTCTGCTCTGCCTGCAACCTTTGGGAGTTGGAGACACCGCGGTACACTGTAGTTGGATTGAACTGGAAATTTTGTAGATATCTATAGCCTATAAAAATCTGGATGGCTAGAAACCCAAACTTAATAAGATGGAGTTTACTATATATTAGTAAACTCATCAGTTTACATTTTGTCTGTAGTAGCTCTTGATGGGGGTCATCCTCTCACAGGAGCATTGCAGATGGAGGCAGTGGCCAGGAGGTGTGTTGCAGACTTTCACTGGTGGATCTATTGAAGACTAGACCAGAATGCCCCAAATTTTGTAATTCATACCCAGATCTCCTTGCAACTGGATTACAGTAATGTACTCTAAGTGGGGCTCCCTTTGAAAATGATTGAGATGCTACAGCCCGGAACAAACTACAGTGGTAGACCATTAATTGGGAAGATCCATAGTGCATATGAATACTGCAATTGTTGCACTATTTGCCATTAAGCTTCTGGGCCAATTCACAGTGTTGTTCATTACCTATAAAGTTCTACAAGAAGTGATATCCTTGCCAACTACAATTCTGCCCATCCCATTCAAATATTGAGGGAGATCAAGGAGGCTTGAAATTAGAATTCAAATTCCTCTCCTTCAAAAAAAGGTTATGGAGCTTGCATGCCAGGAGGTATGACTATCTTCTCCTCCTTTCATTCTGAAAAGCCCTCTCAGATGGACTTTGAGACCCTAAAATTAATTATTAATGTAATATTGTATTAAATCTTTCCTCACCCAATGCCGCTTGTGGGCCAGAAGGGCCTTTGCTATAAAAAAGTTGAAACTGCATGGCTTTTCTATTAATTCATAAATGAAAACAATCATTTTAGCCTTTATACATTGCCTAAGATGAAGATATAAACCCAATCTCAGTAATAAACTATTTATATTTAGCTAAAATCTTTTCAGCACAATCTAGAAATAAGTAAATCATCAACAACTGGTAAAATAAAAATCTTAATTGTCTTTTTTTAAAATAAAAAGCAGTGCATGTTGCATATCCATAAAATATTGCATTGATTTATGTGACATTTGTGTCCTATTTCTCTTTGATAATAATAATTTATCAGAACAAAAATTATTTTGGCTTTCCAAAATAAAAATCTGAATTTCTTTTACACAGCTACTCTTCAGTTTTAAATAGTGCTATCCATATAAATCCATTGCTGCCCCAGTGCCTTCCTTGTGCAGTTTTTTTTTTTTTTTTTGAATGTTGTGCATATCTGTCCCGGAGTTCATTGTTGTTTTCCCTAGATAGAAATGAATAGAAAATCAATCACATTGGGTGTGATTGAGATACAGTGAGTCAGGCACATGGGCAGAAATTTCTGAAGAAAATTAGCAATTTCTCCTGAGCTTATCCAACCCCAGCTGGTCCTCTTTAGTTTGGGGCAATAAAACTATGAATGCCAATCAGCCTTATACCCCTTTGTTGCCATCAGACAGAGAAGAGCATTCAGAACACTTATATCGATTGTGTTGCCAGTCCATGTCGCTTTTGAACATGCAATGGAGGAGAATCTTTTTGACTCTTGCAGTTTTGGCCACCTTTATGTTAACATTACTGATACCTTTGTGCATTCATATTTTTTCCTCTATAATATGTGGAGAGAGAGAAAAGAAAAGTTTTGTTTTTCCTGAGTTTTCTTCTGATTCCTTCCTCTAAGTTTTCTAAGGAAAACTCAGAAAAGGTTGAATATCTCCCCTAATATGTCTTCAGTGACCTTTGTGCTTGCTATTGGTACTTATTAAAAAGGATTCAGAACAGACTGTCTTCCCAAAATGTGAAATTGAGGCTACCTTCCATAAGGCCACTAGCTTTGCCCCCCCCAAAAAAAATAATTGGAAGAAATTTCAGCTACCACCCAGCATTCACTAAATACCCTCTCCTTTCCCCCATTAGCTAACTAGTGTGTGTGTGTTTTTCAATCATGGAGAGTGTTTTTAAAAAAGGTAATTAGCTCTTATGCAGTAAGGCAAACAGATAGCCTTCACAAAACCAGACTGTGTGGAAGAATACAAAGCCACCTTCAGCAGGACTGGAAGCCCTGGGGAGAAGTGATATCTCTTTGCTTTTTTACTTTAGAAAAGAGAGGGGGGATTCAGGAAGAATCAAGATGAGTTGGGAGCCAATGGGGAACTGATAACCTCATCATTCTAAAGGAAAAGTATGAAAATGATCTGTAACGGTATGTGAGAATGACCTTGGGGGGAGGGGGGAGACCTGCAGCCTGATCAATCTGGTATCACTTTGTTATGATCCGATAACAAAATCTGAGCCTGTAGGAGGGTAGTGGGGAGTAGCTTCCTAGCTTTTGGGAGCATAAAAGTAAGAAGTGGAAGGGGCATTTTCAGATTTTCAAGGTTTTGTTGATGTAACCTTACACTAATGATAGAGTTTATTCTATATTCACGGTTGTGCTTCTTGCCAGGACTATCTCGAATGTCTGTCAAGATTTTTTCTCTCTATTACTTCTAAACAACAATGTAGCCAACTTGTGAAGTGAATTGATCCAGTTTGCAAAGACTATTAGAAGTCCATAGGATTGTGGAAATTGACGCATTCCGTGCCAAATGTATACATCCTGTATACATGCCCTCAGCAGCACATTCCACTGAGCTTCCCAATGAGAAAATGATACAGATATAGGACTGTGGCTTACAATCTGCGTAAGAATTTTGTTTCTTCTTGCACATCTATCTTTCCATTAAAAAACTGTAGAAATAAAGTGGGAGAATAGGTGGCTAAGAATCCTGCCTGGCGACAGTGACTTAGGTTAGTTTCCTTTATGTAAATATTTATAGAATTTTCCAGGGCTTTTTTTGTCATAGAATGCCCAGAACGGAGTTCCAGCACCTTTTTTGGATGGAACCTTGTAGGATAGGCAAGGCGGGTTGTATGACATGTGTGAGTTCCAGCACCTTTTTTTTTTTTTTTAACAAAAAAAGCACTGGAATTTTCATTGATTATGTGCCATTAAGTTATTATTGACTCTTAGTCACCACATAGATTTTCTCCATGACTTTTGGTCCCTAACTCAGCCTTTCAGATCTTCTATCAGGGCATTCATTGCCATTGTAACTGTGTCCATCCAACTTGCTGCTGGCCATTCTCTTCTTCTCTTCCACTTTTCACAGAATTAAGGCCTGCCTTAGAGAGCTAGAGCTTAACCTAATGCCTCTGTAGAAGGACAATTTTTACCTGGTCATTTGTGCCTTGAATGAGAACTCCATGTTGATTTGTTCAACTATCCTTTTTTTCCTCCGTGGCTGTGTCCATGGTATTCTCTTTTCCAACACAAAAATTCAAAGGTGTCAATACTCTCCCTATCCTACTTCTTCAGAACCAAACATACACTTCCACAGAGTGTCACAGGGAATACCATGTTTTTCATGGTTTTACTCTTTCTAGATAATTTATAGAATAAAAATATTTTATGTTGGTTACTTTAGGTAATAATGAAGGTGCCTAAAATGACAAAAAGCAAGTCTGATTTCAATTTTTTTCAATTCCTATGATAGTCAAGTCCCCCACAACAGTTGTGTAATGACTGACATATAGAATATTGTCTAATATTTGACTACCAAGGTTCCAGTCTTGTTCATGAGAGATTGACAGGGCCACCAGAAAAAAACATCTAGACTGACTACCTCTTGCCTTGGTGTCAGCGAGCATCATCTTAAGTCTCTTAAGTCCCCCCCCCCCAAATTGAAGCATTATCATCACAATTGTCCTAAAGGTGCTTTTTTCAAAAGGCAACTGTATTTGTTTTTTCCTTGAAGATGTTTCACCTGTCATCCAAGAAGCTTCTTCATTTCTGACTGAACTTCTCATCCAAGAACTGAAGAAACTTCTTGGAGTAGAGTAGAATAGAGTAGAGTAGAGTACAGTAGAATCTGGAAGGGACCTTGGAGGTCTTCTAGTCCAGCCCCTGCTCAAGCAGGAGAACCTATACCATCTCAGACAAGTGACTGTCCAGTCTCTCCTTAAAAACCTCCAGTGATGGAGAGCCCACAATTTCTGAAGGCAAGGCTGCCCTCACTCTTAAGAAGTTTCTCCTTAATTTCAGGTTGCTTCTCTCTGATCAGTTTCCAACCATTGTTTCTTGTCCTGCCCTCTGGTGCTTTGGTGAATAACGTGACCCCCCCCCTCTTCTTGGTGGCAGCCCCTCAAATACTGGAATACTATTATGTCAACCCTGTTTCATCTTTTCTTTAGAGGAGCCAAACTCAAAGAAAAACAAAGTCCAATTGCCTTTCTGGGGGGGAGAAAAAAAAGCATCTTTGAGACAACCACGATCTGGATGGCTGAAAATCTTCATAGACAAAACATCGAAATCATTCCGTGTTATTCCAGATAGTATAGAATATTTGACTGTTAACTCTCCCCCGCCCCACACACCATAGTTTAGGCGGTAAGAATCAGCAAAAAAATAAAACATAAAAAAATGGGTGGGTGTCGGCGTGAGTTAAAAAAAGGGGGGGTGTCTTTTTCGCCCCCACGGCTGTTTTTGTGGTGCCGCTTGGAGGCGTTTTCCCCACGGAGCGCTCCTTTAAAGTTGCGGGGAGAAAGCGAGAGCGAACCCGAGTTCTCGTCAACGTCTATGAAGCGCGAGGGGAATTGCTGCGCCGCTCGTGATTGGCAGAGGAACCGTCCAGGAAATGGCTCAGGTTTCAACTTCGGGGGAGTGACCAAGCGAAGCAGGGGAGGAGAGGGAGAAAAGGGGGTTGTGGAGTTGATAAAGCTTTAGAGTTTGGTGGCGAGAGGATTCTGAATGGATCCCGAACGATCGGGACGCGAAACATCTCTATTACGTCCTGGCTTTTGAAAGAGGAAGAAAGTTTGGGCATACGGCCGTATTCTTCTCCGTCTGGATCCTGGAGTGAAGCGCGGAGAACAACGAGAAAAAAAAAGTGTTTTTTTTTTTTTTTGATACTCTGCTTTTCGTCTCTGCCTCTCTTTCTCTCTCTCTCGTGACTGTTTTAAAATTTAATTCTTTTTTGTCTTTTTTTTTTTTAAAAAAAAAACCTTGAACGCTCCTACCACCCCCTTCCACCGTCTGCCCCACAGACTTTTGGAGTGAGAGAAAGAGGGGAAGGGGTTGAGGCGCAGGGATGGAGGTGGTCGCCGCCGAGTCCCCCCGCCCGGGTTTGGGACTTCGGACCGACGTCTTTGAGCGCCCGAGCGTGGAATAAAGTCGGAGGCGATTGTTGTGGAGTTTTTTTGTTTTTTCTTTTTTTTTGTGCAAAAGGTTGTTTCTGTCTCCCGCTCCTCCTCCGGACAGCCTGTCTTCATCGCTGCGTCCGTCCAGAACACACGCCTGGGCAAGGGAATAAGCGGATCGTTTCCTCGGAGCCTTTTCATATAAGGTAATTGGACCAGGCTTAGCTGGTAGATGAGAGGCGCACAGCGGCCGGGGGAGGGGAGGCGGAGAAGAGGGAGGGGGGTCGGGGGGTCGGCTGGGCAAGACGGCGTAATCCCTCGCTTTCCAAGCTCGGAAAGAGCACGGATCCCTCCAACTCTTTCTTGCTAAGTTCCCCTCACCCCGCTTCCCAACAATTACTTTGCGCTTGGGGAAAGGGGAATTTGCAACGTGCGGGTTGTTGGTCAAAATTTGCAAGACGGTACATAGTTGTGCTTTTTCTTCCCGGAGCGGGGAAGGGTGGGGGTGGGACGTGGGCATCCGGAGCAGTGTCGTTCCAAAGTTTGGCAGTTTTGTCAAGTTTGTTTTTAGAAATGAGTTCTGTAGCTTAGGTGGGTGAAATTGGCTAAACCAGGTGCAGCCCTACCCGGGGCCCTTGGGTGGGCTGAGCTGGCGCCCCCAGTTTTGATCCGTCTGACGTGATGGAGTGGAGGTGCTGCTTGTTTGGAAGAGCCGCCTTCGGTTTCTGACAGGTTCCTTCTTCCCTCTCCCTCCTTCCCCCCCACGCCCCCTCCCCCGTCTAGTAAAGCTATTTTAATCCCTTTCTAAACGGCGCTTGTCTTGAACGAGGTTTCACGATGATGTATGTGGTTTGCGTGGAAGAGTTTCCGAGGAAGTTTAAAAAAAAAAAATTGCCAGGCGTACTGAATTCGGCGGAATCGAACTCAGGGTGGGGAACGAACGTCTGGATGCGCGCTCTTCGCTGCTTCCCCGGTTCCTACAGCAGTTCGAATTAGAATCTTTCCTGGTTCTCTGCCTTTTCAGGGTGGATGCAAAAATCCTGTCCGATCTTTAGCAGCCCTTGAATTTGAAAAGCCCCATTATGCGAACTCCTAATCTTCATAGCGTTAGAGTTTTCCCTCTGAAGGGTCCTTGATGCTCTCTGAGCTTGCTTGTTTTCTTGCAGACTAGTTCTAGTTCTAGCACTGATGATGTTACCTAGTTTGGGTAATGAAATGTCTGCAAGAAAACAAGCAAGCTCAGAGAGCACCCAGGACTCTCCTGTCAACCCCGAGCTACCAATAGTCTTCTTTATTAGTTTTCTCTCTGCTAAGTATATCCTAAAACCTGTTGTGGTAATACCTCCTGTAACTGTGGCTTAATTAAGTTCCTAAAATTCGTTCCAACACTGGTTTAACAGAGAATGTTGGAAGTAGAAATACACATTTTAGCCTATGCCAAGTTCTTCCCTGCCCCCCACTCCAATTTATGAGTGGCCTCAAGGGACAGAATCTCAAGTTCTCCCTGGAAGAATTTTACAATGAGGTTTGAGCTCCCGGCATCATGTTTTTAAAATGCTGAAGACCCATCCTGATCCCTCTGATAATGTTCCAGATAATGAAATATGCACGGCATGTTGTAGTAAAAAAACAATAATAATACATTGCCAATTATCATGGTTGAAACAGGATCTGAATTGTAGAGCTCCAATTTGCTTGGCATAATGTTAAAGGGCTTTGATTTGAAGAGAAGGGATTTGAGAGGAAGAAGTGGCCATGACTTCTGCGAAGCAAGTGGCTGCATCAAATTACAGGAGCTCTGCATCTGTCATACTTACATGTTCGTAAATTCTTTTACTTATTGCGTAGAAGAAAGACTCAGCTAGGAAAAATGATAACACATGGAATCCTTTAGTGAATGCTGCAACAGTATGTGTATCAAGAGCAAAGATTTACATGGACTTAGTGGAAATGTGATGTAGTACTAATGCAAACCAAAAGTACAAGAATTTATCCTTGAACATCTTTACTATTTTGGGGCTCTCCCCTTTTCTTCCTTTTGGTTACATTTTAGAATTTAAGGAGAGAAAGAGGGAGAGGGAGGGAGGGAGAGAGAGAGAGAGAGAGAGAGAGAGAGAGAGAGAGCCTCTCTCTTACCCAATTGCTGATATTTCAATATATAAAAATGTCCTTTCAAATAATGGGCCATTATTTGGTTGGTATGAAGCACCCTCGAATTTCAAACCTCATTGTCTTCCTTGTACAAATCCCTGTAAATCTTCTACTTGCCTTTACTCATTTTCATTTGAAAAGCCTGTTTGGTTTGAATAGGCTGCAATAAGCAGCCTCAGTACTCTTTTGGAATGTCAATTAAAATGCAGATTTTTCTCTCTGATCCATAGACCTCTTGGGAGATACACAGGCTAGTCCTGCGGGTGGAGGTGGGAAAGTGACTGAAAAGAATCTGGACAATGCAAAACTATTGACTGCTGCTGGGCTGTTTTCCCAAATAACCTTCCAGAATTAATGTTTAATAGTTGATCACTTTGAAGATTATAAGGCAGAAAGGGAGAGGGGCCCTGCTCTCCCCGTGGCAATCAGCTCCAGTGTCCCATCAATTAATTGCTACCCAGTTAATTGGTTATGGGGCACTGATACATCAATGCACATATTTTACTGCACACTTAATGCCCAATAGGATAGATAGGCTGGCATATTGATTTAGACAACATACTGTCTACAAATTACAACCACTCTGGGGACTAATAAACATCACACACATAACAATGGGATGAGATTAAAATGAATACTTTGGCTTCAATTTAATTACCGCCAATCTAGAAGAAGTACTACTTGTTTGCTTGTGTTTTTTTTTTTTTAAAAAAAGAAAAAAATGCAGAGCTTATAGCTTTAAGAAATTTGGTATGACTCCTGGCCCCGGGCTGTTCCCCCCCCCTCCAAGGCTTGTCACTTTGGAAAAACTCTTTGGGCAGGTATGTGAAGAGGTAAAAATTGACTTGATGAGCGGGGTGGCAAGGTGAGCCATCAATCATGGGTGCCCAACAACTCCGCCCAGTATACGGCTGAGAGGAGAGACAGAGTTCCCTTTCAGAAGGAAAAATAAACACCATGTGAGGCTTTTGCTCAGCCTGAGACTCCAAAAGGGATTATGCTATTGTAGTTAGGAAGCCAGAATTGTGAGGGCCAAAAAAGCATGCTGAGGCTGTATTCCAAACATTGGGATGGAGGTCCGTAATTACTAGGCAGCCTCACTATAAGATCATTTAGTAGCAGTGCCAGCAAAGGTGGGTTGGATAAATAGTTTGGTTTTGTTTTTTCACCTGGGCCTTCTTCAAGATAGGCCCATCCACTTTGGGAGATGAGGGGGGGGGTCCATAAATTGGAAGGGGGAGGTACTAAGCTGTGTTGGAAAAAGTGATGTAGTTAAATCTGACTTTGATATGAATTTAAGAAGGAAGCATTGCTTCTAATGTCTGGAGAACGAAAAGCTGCTTTTGTTAAGAGAAAAAGAGTAATTGAAACTAGGCTTATCTTAGATGACACTGGGTCTGCTAAGAGATGTTGGTAGAACCACTGAATCCCAGAATTGGAAAGGACTGTTTTAGAGTCTATCAAGTCTTATTCCCTGCTCTGGACAGCAATCCAAATCAAAGCATCCCCAACAGATGGCTCTCCAACCTTGTTTCAAGAAATTGCTCTAACTGATAGGGGGGGGGGTTCTTTCTAGCATTCAAACAGAATCTGCCTACCTGTAATTTAAATCCATTATTCTATGTTTTCACTGTCTGTCTGCATGTGTGTTAGAGAAAACATGTTGACTTTCTTTTATATTTCCAGGAACTTGAAGAATGCTATTCTAATTATTTCTTGCATTTGTACTAGACTCTATCTTTCTGTTTTGACAAGCACTCAAGGCAGGTACCATATACAGCCATCACCTTTCCTGTTCTCCAACCTGAACATGCCTAATTCCTTCAGTATTTCTCTTTGTAGAGTATAGGTGCCTTGATTATTGCTTTCTTTGTTCCTCATTGCATTGCCTGAATTCGTCCCAGTTCAGAAAGTGTGCTCAGAACTGGACAAAGTGCTTAAAGTAAGGCCTGACCTATGCAGAATAAACTCACCCATCTCTCAAGTTCTGCAGAACATATAATATAGAACACTCATTGTTGCAATGACTTGCACTCTTGATTTCCACTGGGTTCAATACCTTGTTTCTTCTTAGCAAGACCGTGTTAAAGACTGCAGATGCTGGAAGTGTTTAGAAGATTTTTTTTACACAGAAGGCAACTCTGCATGTCAATTGTTGGCTATAACCAACATACAACTGCAGAGGTTAAATTGCTTCCTATATCCTTTTTGTGGTACATTACATATTTCCTAAATTTCTTTATGCTAGGAGAAACTTTATGCCTGGATTCAGTCTCATCAGGCTAGAAACAAGACAGTGAGTTCTAGTCCCATCTTTGCCATGAAAGCCAGTTGGGTGATTTTGGGCCAGTCACTCTCTCTCCCCCAATCCACCTCATAGCACAGGAGGCGGAAAAAGGCTTAGGTATGTTCAACATTCTGAGTTATTTGTAACAATAATAAAGGCTTGATATAAAATAAATGAATGAATAAATAAGAACAGTTCATGAAAAAAGAACCCTGTCATATCTTTGTTTACCCAAGCATATTGGAAAAGATAAAAAGAAGAATGGAATGCTGATGCTGCTTCTGATTTATGAAGATCCTCTTGCAGGATTCGGTTTAAAGTACTACATCAGCAATCAAGATTCAACGTATTTCTTCCTTTGAGAATATAACACAGTTTTCCGCCAATCAGATGCCTTTCAGATTACAACTCTTATCATCTGTAGCCAAACTGAGTGAATGGGGGTTGTAGGCAACACCATTCAATACATTTATAGACACCAGGTTGGGGAAGAGTTGGTGTGAAAGGAAAACTGATAACACAGTTTTGACCAATCTGTGAGAAACCTCATCAAGATTTTTGTTCTATTTATTTGTTCTTTCTTCTGTTCCCTTGTATGTTATTGATGAAAGCTCCAGTG
The DNA here is from genome assembly GCF_016545835.1 of Crotalus tigris. Classification (NCBI taxonomy): domain Eukaryota; kingdom Metazoa; phylum Chordata; class Lepidosauria; order Squamata; family Viperidae; genus Crotalus; species Crotalus tigris. The sequence continues at coordinate 3,648,152 of NW_024096460.1, read as the reverse complement.
CTTTCCTTTTGTGCCCAGAATTATTTTACAATTGTATTTCATTTGTAGTGTCAAAATAATTGAAATAGGAAAAGAGGCAAGATGAAATAGCATTTAATCTTCCTGGTAGCATAAGATACGATGTTAATTGCAATATAACTGTGAGGAAGATTATCATGAAAGACTACGGCCAAGTAATTTAATTAAGCAAAGATTTGAAGTATTGCTTTAGTGAGTCCAACATTAATCCTGTTCCTGAGCTTTTTATACGCATCACTTCAAATAATGTTTATTTACTTACTCTCTTGTAAGTTAGGCCAATACAGATAGTTCTTGACTTACAACAATTTTTTAGTGACCATTCTAAGTTACAAGGGCACTGAAAAAAAAAGACTTTTGACAATTTTTCACATATACAACCGTTGCAGCATCTCCATGATCATGTAATCAAAATTCAGATGCTTGGCAACTGGCTCATATTTATGATGGTTGCAGTGTCCTGGGGTCATGTGATCCCCTTTTGTGACCTTCTGACAAGCAAAGTCAATGGGGAAGCCAGATTCACTTCACGACCGTATTACTAACTTAACAGTTTCAGTGAGCCACTTAGCAACTGTGGCAAGAATGATCATAAAATGGGCCAAAACCCACTTAACAAATGTCTCACTTAGCAACATAAATGTTGGGCTCAATTGTGGTTGTAAGTTGAGGACTACCTATATTTTGATTTCCATTGTATAGGCTGGGATTTAGGTTGAAGGGAATATCTAAGATCAACACTGAGTTCAAGAATGGAGGGCTACATGTGAATCACAATAAAGGTGTTGATTTTACCAGGTTTTTGTTGTTGTTGTTGTGTCATATGGTCTTTTTGACCATGAGGACCATGAGGACAGAAGAATCCCTCTATACTTCTCCAGTCAGTCTGACTCGCCATACTTAAATGGAAATAAGAACCTGCTAGGCAGGCACTTCATCCCTTGTATGGTCTGGGTAGCATCTACCTTGTTGAACAAGAATAGTTATAAATGTCACTGTGGCTAATCCAGAGTTCCTGATTTCAGGACTACTCCTTGTATATACAAATGGACATTCCTGCCCACAAATCATGGACTCAAGAAACAGTCTGTCATGTAATAACTTGCTCCAGAGCAGAATATTCAGATAATTTTGCAGACGTAATTGCCTGAAAGGACACTCTATTATATACTTCCAACCAAGTAAGGCCCTCCGTCCCTGAACTGAGCATGGACTTGCTCTATCTTTTTTCTTGGAGTGTATGAAGGCATGCACCTTGATAAAGAGAGTCTGCTCTAATTGATTCTTGGCCTCCAGCCATGCAAATTCACAGAAGGGCTGCACAGTGCAAAAATAGAATGCAGTAATTTTGCAAAATGACACATGATAAGCCTAGGCATGTTACATTATTTGCTTAAGACAAAATTCATTTTTTTTTAAAAAAAAACCCTGTTCATTAACAAAGAATCAAAAATCTAAAAATTGGTATGCTTCAAGTTGAACTTGACTTTTGGTGATTTAATGGATTTGTGTGTGTATGTGTGTGTGTGTGTGTTTTTGACAATCTGGACAAATCTCTGCAGTTTTCTTGGCAAGTTTTCAGAAGTAGTTTGTCATTGCCTCATACCTAGGGCTGAGAAATAGTCTATGGCTCAGTCACATAGTTGACTTCATGCCTAAGGCCTAAGGCGGGATTAGAACTCACAATCTTCTGTTTTCTAGCCTGGTGCTTAACTACAGCATAAAGTAGCTTTTTAGTGGATATATGTGCAGAATTTCCTTAGTAAATTAGCTTGCCATTGTTTTCTTCATCTACTCAATTAGCCTACAGGCTTGTATTTATTATTGGTCTTTGAGTGAGATACTAAACAGGTCTAACTCTGGTTTGCCTTTTTAGATCAGCTAAGTCAACTAAGTCTTGCCACCTGCCATCTGACAGGTTATTTAAAAGCACACAGAACCTTTAACATGTAGTGAAATCACACATTCCACTTATTTCCCTTACCTGGAGACCATCTTCTAGACCAGCAATTACTGCTAGTACTTTATACTGTATTGCTTGTTTCTGTTTAGCAATTTACAGTCATGTTAGTATCTTCTAATCAAAAGAATCTGGATTAAAGGTGGAGAATAGATCAAAAAGTGGGTTTTATTAGGGAGGATGTGAATTTGATGAAACAAATTAAAGATCAAAGTCGAACTCATATAAAAAGAGTTTATAGTGTTTTAGTGGAACTGGATTCAGAAACAGAATTAGTTAAAGATTGTATGGTTAAATGGGCTCAAAATTTTGATGAGCTGATTTTATTAGATACATGGGAGATAATCTGGGTGAGGAATGTTAAATTTACTCAGGCTCAAAATTTACGAGAAAATTTTTATAAAATGTTTTATAGGTGGCACCTTGATCCACAAAAGATGTCTCGTATATATTCAAATGTGCAGCCTAAATGTTGGAGATGTGGTTGTTTGGATGCAACCTATTATCATATTTGGTGGTCATGTAGAAATGTAAAAGCTTTCTGGATTAAGATTTGGTGGAACATTTTTAATAGAAGGATAAAATTTACACCACAATTGTTTTTGTTAGGCATTATTGTTGATTGTGATGCTAAAGAAATTATTCTAATGTTGAATTTAATTACAACGGCAAGGTTGCTGATTGGGCAATATTGGAAGAAGGACTCTTTGCCTACTTTAGAAGAATGGTTTCTTAAAGTTTCTTATTTATCTGAAATGGCAAAAATTTGAAAGATCAATCGCAAGAGAAATATATTTTGGTGTGGAAAAGATGGGTGAATTTTATACAGAATAAATTTGAGATTAGAAAATATTATTTAGCTTTTGAATAATTTATATTTAAGGGTAATGGTTAGAATCTTTGCTTTTATGTATTGGAGTTAAAGTATTTAAATTTTGTTTTTTGGATGTATGTATAATTGTTTGATGTTCATCTAAGTTGTATGTTTTTTGTTTTTAACACTGTATTCAGCTCTGGGAAGCAGGGGAGGGGGGGTGGGGTGGGCGGGAGGGGGGGAGTATTTTATTGAAAAATTTTAAAAACTTTCAATAAAAAAAAGAATCTGGATTGTGCAAAGTAAACTATGATCATGAAAGAAGCATCTCACAGTATCAGTGTATCATTCCCTCATTATTCAAATATAACAGAAATTGCTAAAAATAATTACAACAGTAATCACTGAACAATAGTTACTGAATGCTTTTCCAAAACATTATGGGTGAGCACCTTTTCTTGCCTTTTTATCAGGTGTAACGTATTTTCAGAATATTCAGACAGGATAGTACAAATTTTCTATTAAAAGATCTGCAAAAATAAACTGATAAGAATATAGAAGTACCATGAGTGATTGTGGCTGTAATATATTTGTGTCTCATTAATTTAGTAATTTGCGATCACTAAAAATAAAGATCTTTGGTTCCAAATATATCTGCATGTAGGATATAAGATTGCTTTGTACCTATAGAACAAATATATTCAGACATATTCAGTTAATATTGAAAATTGGAACTGCTAAGCACTATTGTGATGTTTAGAGGAAGATTATCCAAATTTCCACTTTACAGAATGAAAACATAAAAGTAACTTTAGTAAATTACAGGTGTTTCTAAACTGTATCACTATAGGTTGAAGATGGTTAACTATTTAACCAACATCCATAATTTTACCACAAATAGAAAGCTAGCACCTCAGTAGAAAAGGCAAGGCTAAAACTATTTATTTATTAAATTTTTATGCTGCCTATCTCATTGATGCAATGGTATATTTGCTATCTATCTGTAGGAGAGTTTTTATTTTTTTTTCAATGTTCGAGGAATTTAATATTTCAATAAAATATTAAAGTTCCGTACTGTACTATATGTTATTATGGCGGCTTAACCTTGGCTCAGTGATTCTTTAGGGGAGGTAGAATTCAAATTCAAATATCCCTGGTTTGTACTTGCCTTTATCAAATATAATATGATACTTGACAATTGTAGCTATCTTGATTTAGGTTAACACCAATTTCAAAATTAGGCAGAAGTTTTATTATGTGTAATCTGCTGAAATTGTTGATGTACTGAGGACCTTTAAGAAGTGAAGACTATCTTAGTCAATACTAACTTGATTCTTTTTCAAACTACTGTATTTATATCTGTTTTGCTCTCACAACTAAGTTGCCATCTCATTTCATGACTTTATCTTGGAGTTTAAACAAAACTGGGAGCAGGACAGTACTGAGTTGCTTACGCTGATGATGATTAAGCTAATGGGATGGTGGTGGTATATATTTCATAAGAGTGTAATGCTGTCATTTTGGTGATGATCATTTTCTCCTTTTCTCTTTAGGAGGATTGATAGAAGCTGAGAATAAGAAGAGATTTACCAAGGCTTAAGTGCTGCTTTCAGTCCATGTTTGTTTAGAAGAGCTCAGATGGGATTAAAGTCCACATGGAGTTATGGAAGACAACCACAGACTGGCACTGAGAAAATGTTCAGTTGGGATTCATATTGCCGTATCTGCCTGGTGATGATCACCATGGCTGGATTTTCATTGGCTCGCCCATCAGATACTCTAGTTGGGGAAGAGACTACTTCAGAACCTGGAGGTAAGTCCATTTTCTGTTTTGTTCTGAATTTGATCAGGCATAGGATGAAATTCTGACCATCAAGCAACTATATGTCTCCAGTTCCCAAGGTTGTATTTTCAAAGAGAGAGAGAGAGAGAGCTCATCAGATTTTCCATAGGTAAACTGTTTTTGCTGAGATGTGTCCTCATCATTGTTAGATAGCTTTGAGAAAAAGAACTGTGACTATATCTATATACACCTATCTGAGTTTTAGCAGTATGGTTAGGGATCCAAGAAAAGAGATATAATACAGAAGAATAATTCAAACAAACGTTAACTGTAGACAGAACTCCCAAGACTACTATTTGTGACAATTCTTCATGCTGTCATTTTCAGACTTGCAGATACTACTATTCTGAGAAACCTTGATAACTTTTTGGTTAAGGAGATTTGAAGGGCTAATTATTATTTTGATCTACCTATACCATTATTTGCTTTGTCTGGCCTAACTAAGTCCTTTTACTGATGCTTAATTTTAAATTGTGTGATCAATCACATTCATTCTAAAACAAAGCATTTGTCATCTTTTTCAAAAAGCAAAAAAGATTTCTCAATTGTAATAATAATATGTGCTGGACTGTGTCCAGTAGTTTACAATATGCTTAGCTTGGTATATTATTTTATAACAATAATGTTAAATTTTGCATATTAAGATGACTGTTTTTATTTAGAAGAGAGGAAAGTCCTGTTTATGTCCAGACTTTAATGTGTTTAGTTTAATGAAAAAGAACCCATGGTTACATTTTAATACTATTGATGCTGAATATTACTAAAGAGGAATTTTTCCGCAGAATATCTGCACCATCTTCACAATAGTTAAGGATTTCTTTGTTGACTTACCCTTCTTTTAAACCCCTTATTCTATTGGTCTAAGTCCCAGTAAATGCAATGTGAGGAACTTTGTGGTGAGGAAACTATATACCCCAAGAAAAAGCCATACAAAGATTCTCATGAAGAATGTCTCATAACTATAGAGGTTTTCATTTGAAAATTCTGTGGACTACTGTTACTTGTTTCCCTTGGACGTAACAGAGCTGCTATGTTGCACAGTCTCCAGTTGAAAACAAAACCAGATTGATGGAGCCACATTTGGCCCAAGGAAAATGATCTTTCTGCTGGCTTTCTAGCAAGTTTTTCTTATTCCTTCAAAGCCACAGAAAAAGCCTGTGGTGCACATGCACAGAGTTGTGCTGAAATCTAAACAAAATCTCCATGCTTGTGCATGCCAAAAAAAATATGGATAACTGACAATACTTGATATTGTTGTAATATTTTGTACAAAGGAAGATTTTTATGGCCATAATCATCCTGAACTTATATTTGACAATAGCTCTGTTTTCCTGTGTTCCCCAAACTGTAGTATTTATGGAATGTTAAGATGATGTTTTTGATTATGGTGTATTTATTGAATGCACATATGTTTTTATTATTCTGTGTATAACCAACCCCCCCACCTCCAAATCTTTTGAGCATCTCAGGGGATCAGTGCATTTTTAATATAGTTGTTGTTATCTTGTAGTACAGTGAGCTAACACATTTAAATTAACTGACCTGTCAAATAATCTTGTCAGGATAATGTTTATGAAATGTGTCCTCTCCCAGATGTTTTAGGAAGGGGATGAGGCCTCTGCATATCATAACATTCCTTGGCTCCCCCCCCCCATTTCCTTTCTGCTCAGTTCATTAGAATGCAAGTAAGATTTGAGTTTTTTCTTCTCATATATAAAATTAAGCTTTCCTGACATTTAGAACCAGTTCTCGGAGTCATTTAAATGCGTGTATTGAACTATGCTTTTCTAGAAAAAGAATATTAACATAGTATAGAGCAGTGGTTCTCAACCTGTGGGTCGGGACCCCATTTGGGGTCAAACGACCATTTCACGGGGGTCGCCAAACAAGGCTGTCCGCCATTTTTCCCCCTTTTCTTTGGCCACGCCCCTGGCACCCAGTGATGTATAAGTGGTTGGGGGTCACCACAACATGGGGAACTGTATTATGGGGTCGCGGCATTAGAAAGGTTGAGAACCACTGGTATAGAGATTATGCAATACCCCAAGAAAACCAGTTCCAAAAAGGGTTTGTTTTTTTTTGTAAACTTTTTACTATCTTTTTATGTCACTTGGATTACAAGTGTAAGAAGGTATCATCAGATGAATCTCATTGTTGCCTGCTTTTAGATTATAGCAGATCTCCATATCCTGAGGTAGAGCTGTTTCTCCAGTGAAGGCTTGGGTTTGGTGTCTTTTGTGTCCAAAGCCTATGCTTTTCCACACAGCCACAGCTCTTTCTCAGGATTGCTTCCTGCTGCTACAAGTCTGGCAGCTTTCAGAATCCTCACTGATTTTTTCACATTTACTGTACCTAGATTTAATACAGCTGTGTATATGTTTCCTTATGTGTATCAGCTAGAGTGAGACACAGTAGAAAAAAGAGTGGAACTCACATGGAATTAGTATAGCAAAAGGTGTGTAGAATTCTTCTGATGTCCTTTGGAAAGGGACAAAATCTATGCCAAACATCTATTTTAGATGTTTTATGATTGGATTGAAAACAATAATATCCTGGCTGAAGAGCAGGCTGACTTTAGACCAAGAAGATCTACCAAGACCAAGTGATAATCCTACAACTCCTTGGATCCAATTATTCCCTTTATGCAGCTTTTGTGAATCTCAAATCTGCATTTGACTCCATATTGAGAGAATTATTTTGGATTAAGTTGCGATCTATCAACATAGATACAGAATTACTTTTACTAATATACTTTTTAGCAATACCAACCTGGGGGTAATATATTAGCCCCAAAGGTAGCAAACCAACTCAAGTTATAACAAGCAACGCTGTATCCCTGCTCTATTACTTTTCTCTCTCCATAATTTCTGTTACACAATATCTCAATGAAAGCAATTTTCACCCACCAAAATTAGCTTATAGAGGCCTTTTAGTCCTATTGTATGCTGACAACATGGTTATTTTTTCAGGATCTGTGGTAGAGATGCAAAGAACTTTTAGATCTTTTGCTCAATATTGTGAATTAGGAAAAATTGCTGATAAATTACCAAAAAATCCCCCAAGTTCTGATTTTTAACAAAAGACCTAAAATTCATGTTTGGCATATCAATGACAATAACATTCAGCAAATCAATTGCTTTAATTACTGAGAGTTATTTTTCATTCTTTGGGACGAAGGGACTCACACTTGGCTCACATATTACAAGTTTCCCAGAGGAGTGAAGCAGGTGTAATGTTCTTTTATCTCACTAAAGGTGTCCATTATGTTCCAGTTGCACTAAAATAACTGTAGCAAAAACTCTGGTACAACTATTATATGGGGTTCACTAACATAACTGCACTCAAATGGGTACTGCCTAAAGTTCTTAAGATCATGCAAGTCCCCTGGTGTGTATCTAATTCAGCTTTAAGACTAGAGATAGGAAATACAAGGATAGAAGTCAGGTTGGTTATTTTAATTATTGGCTAAGACTACTCTTTAATCCAACAGTCTGACATCCCTCATTAACAGAGATAGCTTCCAATCTACCTAGAAAATATCTATTAGAGAAAAACTGGCAGCTTTGGCTTTTCTAAGGAGGCAATACATAAGATGGAAGATGGGCAAGCAACAAGATCAGTGAAAGAGAGGATTCTTGATACAGGATGGCAACATGACATTGCTTTAGCACCAAGGCTATGTGGGCCTTGGAGACTGAATTTTATAACCAATGGTATATCACTATAAAATCACTATTACCCATCATATTGCCAAATTTTGCCTCGTGCTACAAGAGCAAGACAACAAATATTGATCAACAACACTATATTTTGTTTATGTCCATGTAGATTCTCAGTCATCTAGGTCATGGTTGTCCCAAAGGTGCTTTTTCAAAAGGCAATTGGATTTTGTTTTTGTTTTTTTGAAGATGTTTTGCTTATCATCCAAGAGGCTTCTTCAGTTCTGATGTATTTCGTCGAGTCCTTCCTTTCCCCCCCTCCTTTCTTCGTCTCCAACTCATATAATTTATTTTGATTGCTATCTTTAAAATAAACTTCGTGTGTGTATGTGTGTGTGCATACACATATATTACATACATACATACATACATATTTATTTATTTATTTAAAATATTTATATAGCTACCCATCTTCCAACCAACTATGTATGTATGTATGCATGTATATGTACACATGTTGATCAAAGACCTTATTTGTTTGTTTATTTTATTACATTTATTTGTTTTATTTATTAAACATATATGGTGCCCATCTTACCTAGAGGTGACCCATCTAGGTAGTTTATAACCAATAAACCTTAATAAAAATTTACTTACCAATCTTTGGGAAGGGACTAAGAGGAAAACAGTCTAAGTATGGCTGGAGAAGCCACTCATTCTGCATGTACTTGAGCGTAAGTCAGTTATGTGTTCTGGCTTCTCTGCCACTGTGAGATCTATCATCCAGCCCACTAGCTAGCCAGCCAGTCTCTAACTCTTGCTCAATTTCTGGCTCCACATCTACAAATACATCTCTAAATGTGTGTGTGTCCAGTTTTGGGAGGGAAGGTATATAGTTTTTTCATATTCTTGATTGTATAGCATGATTTATTCATGAACTGTTCCTATGCATCCTCGCCACCATTAAAGCAGAATGGATGATATTATAGAATATGACAAACTATTTTAATAAAAGGGGGGAGGAACCAACCATTTGTTGGCATCACAGTAGGATTATAATATTAATGTCATTTTAGGGAAGATTTATCTTCTGTTGAGAGAGTGTTTTAAAAGTACATTGCCTCTGGAGTAGATATTCACTGTGCCAAATTGAGATCTTACAAGCATACGGAGCTACTGAGAAAACATCTGTTTCTTTTCCTGGGACAGAACTTATATTTGCATATAGAAAACCATTTCAGATTGGGACAATGAAGAGTTACTGGAAGAGAAAAAAATGTGGATAATATGTGGATAATAAGAATCTTTATGTGGCAGACAGGATAGAGTTATTGGGGGGGAAAGCAGTGATAATGACATTTTGTAGAAAAGAGCTTCTTTTATTACACACACACATAAACACACATCATATATACACAGAAACACACAAATAGGTGTAGTCAAGCCCCATAGGCCAATCACGGTATGTTTTATTAATTAATACGGTATACTGCATGCACGTAGATATATACATACATGCTCATATATAAATATACATACATACACAAATTATTTTATGATTCTACCATTTTTGGTTTTTAATGTAATAACCTGTTGGGAAAACACATTTATATATCTGGAGAAACTGAAAGACCTTTCAGCACTTCTTAAAGTATATCTTTGTGTAAGATTGTAGTGTGAGACTCAGTATTATTATAAAGCAGCTAATTTATTAAAAGAATTAATGGTGGAATCTGATGCTTAGTCCAAGGAAAGTTATGTATTGGTTAGTGCCAGAGAAATAGAATTTTATAGAAGATTGAATTTGAACCATCACAGTATTGTAATTCTTCTAAGATTATATTGGAACTGCATGCACTGATTTAGCTAATAAACAGTTATACCCATTTAGCATCATTATATCTTTCTTATTTTTTACTTATTATTCATGATATATATTTTAGTTCATTCAACTCCCAAAGCTCTGAAAGGTTTATTCTAATTGGTGGTTTAAAACATTGTATAACTACAAGAGAGTCACAAACAATATGAGCAATAAACAAAATCAAAATCTCTCTGATCAAAACAAACTCAACAAAACCCATATTGTAAAAAGAGCATGTTAATACATCTCTGTTAATACAATATATAATTTAGTTAGTGAGTAGTTAGATTAAATAAACTAACCCATTTTGGGACTGTACCTGTTAAAAAATTTCAAAATATAATAACTGAAATTAAATGTTTAGGCATTTGTTATTTTCAACCTATTACAGTCAAGGAAAAGCTCCTATAAACTTCACTTATGCCAGGAGTTTTTAAGTAGATTTTTAGCTTAATGCCAATTAAGAAAGTGTAAATATACCCAAGGTTAAAAGAATTGTAAGCACTCTTTTCAGCTTGGATTTAAACACATCTCTAGAGTTCTGAGAAAACTTAAAAATTAGAATATCTAACTGCATATATGTTTTCATTCAGGAATGATTTATAGAATCTAATCAATTCACTAAAATTGTAGATATTGCTCTATATCAGTGGTTCTCAACCTGTGGGTCGGGACCCCATTTGGGGTCGAATGACCATTTCACGGGGGTCACCAAACCATGCTGTCCGCCATTTTTTTCCCTTTTCCCTAGCTGTCCTAATCCCTCTTATTGGTGGCCACACCCACTTGGGGGTCACCACAACATGGGGAACTGTATTATGGGGTCACGGCATTAGAAAGGTTGAGAATCACTGCTCTATATTAAACCCATCATGGCTAAAGATACTGAGGCAGAATTTGAACCACCTTATCAGTTGTTTGTTTGCTTGTCTTTCTTCCTATCCTCCTTCCTCTCTTCCTTCCTTCCTTCCTTCCTTCCTTCCTTCCTTCCTTCCTTTTCCTCCCTCCTCTTTCTTTCTTTCTTTCTTTCTTTCTTTCTTTCTTTCTTTCTTTCTTTCTTTCTTTCTTTCCATAAATATTGATGAGACCTTGGTTCAAGATTGCTAAGAGAGGTAATTTCAATAAACTTAGAGAGAGCTTGGGAAGGATTCCATGGATGAGAATCCTCAAGGGGAAAACCACTCAAGAAGCTTGGGAAATCTTAAAAAGTGAGATTATAAAAGCCCAGTCTAGCACAATACCAATGAAGAATTAAAATAACAGCTCTCAAAAGAAACCAGCATGGCTGCACAAAGAATTATCTGATAAATTGAAAGACAAAAAGGATAAGTATAAAAAGTGGAAAGAGGAGCACATAATTAAGGCAGAATATCAGCAAATAGCCCAAGCCTGCAAAAATGAAGTGAGGAAATCTGAGGATCAAAATGAACTAAGGCTTGTGACAAAAGTCAAAAATAACAAAAAAAAGAGAGTTTCTTTCAACATGTAAAAACAAGAAAAAAGTTAAGGAAATGTTTGGTCCATTAGTGGGAGAAAGTGGCAAGAAGGTGACAAGCAACAGGGAGAAAGCAGAACTATTTAATTTGGTTTTTGCATCTGTCTTAACATAAAAGGAAAAAAAACAGTCCAACCTATCAAAAACAGTACTGTAAAAAATAGATTAGAAACACAATATAGGCAAGAAAATGGTAAGTGAGCACCTATCCACCCTTGACGAGTTCAAATCACTAGGACCAGATGGATTACACCCCAAGGTTCTGAAGGAATTGGCAGATGTAATCTCAGAACCACTATATCTTTCAAAGATCCTAGAGCACTGGGGAGCTACCAGAGGACTGGAAAAGAGCTGATGTAGTTCCCATCTTCAAAAAAGGGAAAAAAATAGATCCAGGAAATTACAGATCTATCAGCCTGACCTCAATACATGGGAAGATTCTGGAAAAGATAATCAAACAGGAATCAGCGAATACATAGGAGCAAACAAAGTCATTGCCAAAAGCCAACATGGGTTTGTTAAAAACAGATCATGCCAGACAAATCTTTATTGCATTCTTTGACCAAGTGACAAAATTAGTAGACCAGAGCAATGCTGTGGATATAATTTACTTGGACTTCAGTAAAGCATTTGATAAAATGGATAACGACCTACTACTTGATAAGATAAAAAAATGTGGGTTAGACAGCATCTCCACCAGATGGATTCATAACTGGCTGACCGGCTGTACTCAGCATGTGGTCCTCAATGGAACTGCATCTACATGGAGGGAAGTGTGTAGTGGGGTGCCCCAGGGCTCTGTTCTGGGCCCAGTGCTCTTCAACTTCATTGAGGATTTGGATAAGAAGATAGATGGGGAACTCATCAAATTTGCAGACGACACCAAGCTGGCAGGAATAGCCAACACTTCAAAAGATAGCCTTAAGATATAGAAAGATCTTGACTGACTTGAACGTTGGGCGCTATCTAGCAAAATGAAATTCAATGGTTCTACATTTAGGCAAGAAAAACCAAATGCACAGGTATAGTACAGGGGGTATCTTGCTCAATAGTAGTAACCGTGACAGGGATCTCAGAGTCCTAGTGGACAATCACTTAAATATGAGCCAGCAGTGAGCTGCAGATGCCGAAAAAGCCAACACAGTGCTAGGCTGGATTAACGGAGGGATAGAATCAAGATCATGTGAATTGTTAATACCACTTTACAATTCCTTGGTAAGGCCACACTTGGAATACTGCATCCAGTTTTGGTCAAAACAATATAAAAAAGATGTTGAGACTCTAGAAAAATTACAGAGAAGAGCAACAAAGATGATTAGGAGACTGGAGGCTAAAACATATAAGGAACAGTTGCTGGAATTGGGTATGTTTAGTTTAATGAAGAGAAGGACAAGGGGTGACATGATAGCAGTGTTCCAATATCTCAGAGGTTGCCACAAAAAGAGGAAATCAAGCTATTCTCCAAAGCACCTGAAGGCAGGACAAGAAGCAATGGATGGAAACTAACCAAAAAGAGAAGCAACCTAGAACTAAGGAGAAATTTCCTGACAGAACAATTAATCAGTGGAACAACCTGCTTCCAGAATCTGTGAATGCTCCAACACTAGAAGTTTTTATGAAGAGACTGGACAGCCATTTGTCTGAAATGGTATAGTGTTTCCTGCCTGAGCAGGGGTTGGACTAGATGACCTCCAAGGTCCCTCCCAACTTTTTATTGTATTATTATTATTATTATGATTATTATGATTATTATTGAGGATCATCGCACAGTCAGCCAGATGTTCAGACTGGATTTGGCATTTTGTCTACCTATCGAGTCCTTACCCAGGACCTGGGATAGGCAGATGTGGATGTTTGATGGTATTACAGATATGGTCGCAGGATGGAAGCAGTTCCTAGTAAGGCCGCCTTTTGCAATTGACTAATAGCGAATTTGTCAATGCCAATGGGGTTCAAGTGGTGCTCCAGTTGTTTTGGGATTGCACCCAAGGAGCCTATGACTATTGGTACTACCCTTGCTTGCTTTTGCCACAGTCTTTCCATTTCTATTTGTAGGTCTTTGTATTTTGTTATCTTCTCCAGTTCTTTCTCGTCTATTCTGCTGTCTCCAGGCACTGCCACGTCCACTATCCAGACTTTTTGTCTTTCTTATCGACAATTGTTAAGTCTGGGGTGTTATGTTGCAGGTGCTTGTCTGTTTGAATTCTGAAGTCCCAGAGCAGTTTAATTTTATCATTTTCTATGACTTTCTCTATTTTATGATCCCACCAGTTTTTGCTTACAGGCAAATGATATTTTTTGCAGATCTTCCAATGCACCATTGTTGCTACTTTGTCATGCCGCTGCTTGTAGTCAGTCTGTGCAATCTTCTTGCAACAGCTTACCAGGTAGTCCACTGTTTCTTCAGCTTCTTTGCATAGGCGGCACTTACTGTCTGTTGCTGTTTTCTCAATTTTGACTTTATATGCATTTGTCCTTAAGGCTTGGTCTTGTGCAGTCAGAATTAGTCCCTCGGTCTCTTTCTTCAATTTTCCTTTCTTCTTCTTCTTCTTCTTCTTCTTCTTCTTCTTCTTCTTCTTCTTCTTCTTCTTCTTCTTCTTCTTCTTCTTCTTCTTCTTCTTCATAATAATAATAATTATTATTATTATTATTATTAAAATGAATGATTGTGAGTCAAGAAGTATTAATAATTATAATATTTAATTAAAACTAGATTCAAGAGCAGCCCTCGGGCACTGCTAGCATGCACCTGATCAATCATATTTGCCCTCTGGTCCCTGTTTGTTGGGAGCATGCCACCGCATTGCATAGAGCTGAGTGTGTTGCTAGGTGTAACCCACATATCCTTAGTGCTATCATCACAGATTGCTCATTGTTCAAGAGCATTCTGTGGGTAGCACAAATAATTGCTGAGACTGGTTACATGTTGTGTACAAATTCCCGGTTGTGGCTTTTATTTTATTTCCTGTTGATTTTATTGGCATACGAAGAATCATATTTTTCTTTTAAATTACATATTAACCAGTTTAATGCATTTCCCTCCCAATAGTCAATTTGCCACCTAGCAGCAAGGAAAACCGTGTGCAGATGATAAAGCACAGTATGTTATGCAGTATCTTGTTAGAATTTGCCCAGATGTTGTAATAAATGAGTATTACATTCATAGTTTGCGGTTTGGAAAATAAGTAGAAATAATTTTAAGTCATCATCTGATACTAAGTTACACTATGATATTTAACAAGCTACCTGTAATTGAACTGTGGAGGTCTGATAATGAAGAAGTGGCAGGAATATTATTGTAAGTATTATGTTATCTTAACTCAAGGTACAGATGGCAAGACCCTAGTATTGATTCTTTCCATCTATAAAATACAATGTGTTGTAATTATTTAGTTCAACCTAAGATATTGTACTATTGGACATTGTACAGTTGGGCAACATTGGGGTGCATTGGCTCAGCAGTTAAAGAGCTGGAAAGCTCACAAGCCGGGTGTGAGACCCAAGGGCTGCATGATGGGGTGAGCTGCCATTACTTGTCCAGTTCCTGCCCAAATAGCAGTTTGAAAGCATACAAATAGGAGTAGATAAATAGGTACCATTTTAGTGGGTCGGTACTCTGGGTCCCTTGGCATGTAGTCATTCTGATCACATGACCATGGAAATGCCTTCAGACAAGCTGGCTCCTTCGACTAAGAAACGGAGATGAGTATCGCTCCCTAGAGTTGAACACAACTAGACAGGGAAAACCATTACCTTTATTATATTAGTAATTTTTATAATTTCTCCTACTCAGTTCTGAGTTCCAGTATTTTATAAAACTATTAAAGGATTTGATCAGGAACACAGAAGACTCACGATCAAATATCCACTCAGTTGGCTGTCAGTCACTATTCTCTAACCAAGCACTCATACTGTTGTTCTGAAGGATAAAAAGTGACGAGTTCTCCATATATATTTTAAAAAGTGTGTGGTGTATGGGTGTGTAAATTCAATAAATTAGGAAACAAATATGATAGTAAGTTACTCTTAATAAAATCCAGTCAGTTTTCTTCCCTACTACCCACTCTTCTTACTATTGTAATTTATCATCATGTATATTTTTCTCGTATTTTATACTTTTGACATATACATATATATTTCAAATAGAAAGTTGGCTAGTATAGCCATTGAACTTAGGCCTAATAATGCTATCTGGGGATAGAATGGAGGCCAAAAGATTCCATTTCTTTGTTTCTCCTTTGTGTGAAGTATTGTTCTTTCTGAACCTACATTTTTAAATTTATGGATTTCGGCATTAGATGTGATCACTGTTGATCAGATCACAGAGGCTAAATTTTGATTTTTGGCAGGTTTATGATCACCTTTTAGTGACTTATTTTTTTTTAGAGAAGAAATCTGAGCAACAGTTCTAGATATATTTTTTAAATTCTTTACTCGCTATTCTCTAGCAGTATTAACATGCCTTGTGACTCAGTAAGAGCTTCTTAAATTTGATCCACATTCTTGCCATACAGAGAATACTAATGAAGCTAAATCTTAATGATGAGAGGTTTTACTGAGCACCCAGGTTGAAAGGCAGCTGAGTTGAACTGAATAATTAGTTTATACACATAGTTGATAAATAGCAAGCTCACTGATGACCTTTTCTCACCCATGTTGTCTGTAAGGAAACCTGCTGAGCTAGTTAATTTGGTCTCTGTTTGGCATTTAGCTTCCTTTTCTCTTTACAACTAATGTTCAGACAAACTATCCCTTGGTTTTTAAATAATACAAACACTATTTTGAATTCTTTCATTTTGTTAAAATGTCATTTAAAATCCTTTCCCCCCAGGGACACATCTTAAGCACTTAGATTTAGATTGAGTATTGACTAATTTCAAAGAAGTAATAGGTTTATGTACTCTGAACCAAAGCACCCAAAAGTTAATTGGCCATAATCCAGCATGTCTTGTTTTATTATGAATGCTCTAGAAGTGAACCTGGATAAAGAGTGGTTCTGAATTGTTATATTGAGGAACTGAAACCAATTAGCCATCGGACTTTAAAAGTAAATATTTGGAAAGATCTTTTTTTTCTGAAGAGATTGAAGATACTAGCTTACAGAATTTTGAGGGACTCAGTTGTGTATTAGTCAGATGCTGTTACAATTGAAGCATCTGTCTCTCTCTCTCCATTTTCACTTCCTTTTTTAGTTGCTGAGGTTTAATGATGATTACAGGAAATTAATTTCATTGTATCTTAATATCCTGAAGGAAATAAGGTAAGTGACCGTCATGGAGAATTTTGCTAAAGGGAAACCTATTGAGTGATAGTTTCTTCATTGAAGCTTGTGGATTCTACACATTTTTCCAGCATCACCTATCACACTTTTTCTTCATTTAGATCTTTTAAATAACCCTTGCTATTTGTATCCCACAGTTTTAAAATCAATCTTATTATTATTTTTTTTTAAAAAATAGAACTATCAGTTTTATTTTTCTTATATTTCTCTTTGTTGTTTTTTAAATTTTACAATGTCAGGCTGTTTTTTTTTAAATCAATACTGCTTTTATAGGCCAGCCCATGAATATAATGTGTTGCGACATAGCATACAAATATAATTGAAGAACAAATTCTGGATATAATTTCCTTTTTTTTTTCTTTATAATTCAGTGATAGGTGTATATGGGGGACATTGAAGGCTCCAAATTCCTACCCAGACATCTCTAGGCATAGTACAAATAGAACCTAACTGAAATCTAATAACATCACCAAGTCCTATATCTCACTTTCTCAATTTTGGGTGCTGGCAGATGCCACTGCAGTGAGATCACTGAATTTGGGACCCCTTTATATTGGGAGATTGGGGATTAATAGTAAGGTAAGTATGTTTAACCTAGTGGAAACTTTATACTTCTGTTTTTGACTCCCTCCCTCCCTTCCATCTAGTATCAGCAATATATTAGTAGGTTTGAAAACATGTGTCTGAAAAATATAGTTTGCAAATCAAGGCTTGCTAGTAGAATTGTTAGAACATCTTTCTCAGCTTTTGGTCATTTCACATATGTTTCTTAATTCCTAATGTCATTGTATTGGGTAAAGTAGTGGTATAAATGAGGGGTTTCTTTTTGTTCTTTTGTTAGGGTAATATATTCCTAATAAGAATATTTCTAATAATAAAATGTGATTTCTGTGTTTCCTAACATGATCTGTATTTTCTGAGAGACAAAGATAAAAATCAGTACAAAATAGATGTCTAGCCAAATTGAAGATTATCTGCATGGATATTTGAAATGAGGGGCCCTTGGTGCCTAACCCTAACCCGAACATCATCAGGACTAACAGTTTGTTACCTAATTTGGTAATAAAATGTCTGCAAGAAAACAACCAAGCTCAGAGAGCACCAAGGACGAGGCATCCTGAGCTACAAATATTCTCCTTTATTGATATTCAAAATGCTGATCATGGAGACAACAGATGTGTCTAACTGTACAAAAGGCCACTTTATCCTATGTGCTCCTGTATAACATATTGACTCATAATCCTTCATTCTTCACAGCAGTCGGTAATAAACCATGATGATACCACAATGATGGCATTTGCATGGTGACACCACTGCACAAATACCCTAATTACATATTTGTGTCATTGGATGCAAGTACCTATATTATGGCATTTAAAATATGACATCATTACATGTGTCCTCATTTGCCTCGTCAATCCACTAGGATTGTCATGAGTCTTTATGTTTTCCTGTAGATTTATCATAAGAATGGGGTGGCCTAGTGGTGAAGATGCTCATCTTCCACTCGGCAGGTTGAGAGTTCAATCCTAGGTAGCAGCAGATGTTTCTCTTGTAAGGTGCAAACAAAAAATATCTCTGCAAACTCTGCATCCACGCTCAGTTCCATTCAGTCACCCTGACTCTACCTAAAAAAGGCACTATACCTTCATAAAAAGAGATTTTTTTTAAAAAAACCTTGGAAATATTTTTAAATAAATAAATAAATAAAACTGCTTATTGTAGTTTGGAAGTGTGGTGTTAGGGGCGCAGGGGTCTCTGAACCCACCGGAGGTAAGAAAACCACCTGCTCCGCTCGAGGGTCCTCCCGGATTCACTGCCCGCCCTTCGCCGCCACTCACCACAAGAACGTAACCCCGCACCACTTCGGAGACAGCTCTCTACGCGGGTTTCCTTCCAGAAAGAGCCCCGCCAGGCGCGAGCAACCCATCCCCTCCCTTCCTTCCACTTTCCGCCCCGCTTCCCTCCGGGTTAGACCCTCAGGGTTAGATCCAGGGTTAGACCCAGCGCACCCCCTTCGCCTCTGACCCTCCGCATCGGCCCTCGGGACTCTTCCTTCGCCCAACCCCAGCCCAACTTCGGCTGGCTCCGAGCGGAAACTGCGCCTATCCCTTCTTCCCCCCCCCCACTCCACCCCGGCCAGGGCAGCCCGAGAAATGGACCGAGCCTGCTCCAATCGAGCCAAGGTTTTTCTTTCGCCCCTTCTTTTCCCTTTGCTTCTGTAAAACCAGATCTCTCTCTTTCTCCCCCTTCCCTCCCCTGCCCTTCTCTCCCCGTTTCCCCTTTTAAAAAATAATAATTAAAGCAGGGCGAAGAATCAACGTGCTCAAAACTTACCGCTTTTACTTGTTGTCTCTCTTACTTTCTGCCACATGCTCTGAAACCGAAACTTCCTAACTTTATATTGGAAAAAGCTGCGCATGTGCAAAGAGGAGGGAATAAAGAGCACAGCTAGGGAAAAGGGAAAAAATGGCGGACAGTGCTGTTTGACGACCCCCGTGAAATGGTCGTTCGACCCCAAATGGGGTCGCGACCCATAGGCTGAGAACCGCTGTTCTAGACATTGGCTTTCCAACTTTGCTAAAAACATTTTAATGTCCTTCCATGTTCAATATTTCATTTAACTTGAAAAATGTTAAATCCTTCCTGAAACATTTTATGCGGAAATGCTTTTTGCAAAGAAATTATTTGTGTAATTTACATATTGCTAATAGAATAAAATACCTGGGAAACTGTTATTTTGAAAACGTTAAAAGATTGTAGGCAATGTTTCTTTCTGATCTTGATACAATGCCATGATACTATTCGTGTGATCATAGGAAGGCATCCAACTTGTCCCAAAGCCAATTAATTAAAATACTTCCTTGTACTTACATTGATGCAATGAACAACATTTCAGATTGTACAATAAAGGCCATGGTTCTGTGTACACATACTTGGGAATAACAACATTAAACTTACAGAGACTTCTGTCTGAGTACATTAACACTGAGTGTGACAGTTCATATATGCATAAACTTCCACAAATACAGGTTACATTTCCCTAGTGAAGAGGGACTGGCATGACCTATTTATTATTTATTTAATAGTTATTAGAATTATAAGGTAAATTTCTTATTTTCATATCAAGCAATCAAATAAATCATTAATAGACTCAGTTTTTTATACTGAAACTACATAGTTTTGGAGCTAAAACTATTTTCACCTAATCATAACTAGCCTTTTTTTTTTGTTGCAAGTAATAACTTGCAAGGCTTTAGATAAATTGAACGAAGGCTGCTTTTAACTTCAATTTCCCTAATTTATTATTGTGACTAAGGAACAAGCCTGAGCAATTTTAATGTATTCATACTGGAAACTAGCTGCAGTGAGTCAGATTACTGGAAAAATATTTTCATATACGTTAAATAATATCTGTTTTGTAACTACTAGCCCCTGCCCTATCCTATTTCTTAGGTTTTCAGCTTTCTCTCTGAAGGCTCTTCTGCTAACCATGATGTGGAGATCAGATGCCATCCTAACTTTTTACAGGAGATGCCTTATAACATGATGGCTGGGGAATTCTGGGAGTTGAAGTCCACAGGTCTTAAAGTTGCCAAGATTGGAGACCCCTGCCTTATAATACACTTTTGTTTCATCCACAGCCTACTATTGAGACAACCTAAATCTGTCCTTAGCTATTCCAGTTTCAAAGAAGTGTTTTAGGTTTTTCTCCTGATTGGTTTGTCTTGGTGTACAAATGAGCTACAATGTCTCATTTACAATCTTCAGTGGCTGGCACCTGCCTGGCTCCCATTGGTTGATTAAGGCTACTGTGGGCATGCCTATCCTTCTGGTCTGTAGGCCTACAGTCCGTGGCCATTTTGGTTTAGGCTGCAGGATAAATTAGATCAGGGCTTTTCAACCAGTGGCACGGGTACCACCTGTGGTACATTGGCACTTGGCAGGTGGTACGCGACCATCCTAGAAAAGTGGTAGCGGGGAAGGGGAATGAGCTGAACCGGTGGCAGCAACGCAAACCTGAGCGAGAGATGGCTGGAGCTGCAGGCCTGTCAGGGCTCAGCGGAAGCGCCAGGATCAGTACTTCTTCGGGACTGTTAGGGCTCAGTGGAAGTGCCAGGATCAGCGCCAGGCTCCAGCTGAAGCTTGGCGCAGATCCTGGTGCTTTGGCTGAGCTCAGAAGAAGCGCCAATCAGCTGGAATGTTGCAGCATCCCCAGGATCTTGTGATTTACATTCAGATGCTTCGCAACTGTTTCATATTTATGACGGTCACAGTGTCCCAGGGTCATGTGAAGTAACCAAAACCTGCTGCAAATGCCCAGCAGACGGGGGGAATAAAAACCAAACACCCCCCACCCCACCCCCACTGCCAATTCTCAGCAGAAATGCTCACAACAATGAAAACCTCGGACAGGAGGAAGAGTGCTGCAGGCAGGTGTCTTGCTTGGCTGTGGCTTGGGGGGGGGCACTTTTTTCAGTGTCATTGTAACTTCGAACAGTCACTAAGCAAACTGTTGTAAGTCGAGGACTACCTGTACTTTATCACTTTTTTCCTTTTTTGTTTGGTCATCAAGTTTTTGACACCTTGCTAGACGACTGGTGGTACTCGGATATTGCCATATCCTAAAAGTGATACAATGGGTGAAAAGGTTGAAAAGCCCTAAATTAGATCACATAGAGATCGAATCCTTGACCTTATGGTCTGCAAAGTCTCATTTCCTCATTAAATGAGCTGTTTGTATGCCCTGGTAGGCCAGTCTTCTGGAAGGACCCCTAGTTCTGTTATAAAACGTGTTCAGAAGTCTTTCTAAAGTCCCGTAGACTTGTCTGTTAAAAAAAAGGAGGGGCTATTGCTAATCAATTTAACCTGGGAAAAATGTAGTGTGTAAGAGCTTCTTCTCATGTTGATAAAAGTGGCATCAGTTATCAAAACAGTGAACAGATGGAAATTGCCCTCCTTCACGAAATGGAGGATACCCAGCCCTATTCATTAAAAGATCAGGGGGAAACTAGTGACGTTTGCCATCTTGAAACTCTTTAGATCAGTGGTTCTCCAGCACTGGAGATGGATAATCCACGCAGTGGGTTGAGACTGTATTCCTGGCCAATCAGATCAGTCAGCCAAAGTTGCCACGCCCCGTCTTGGACCATGATCCTTTAGTCTTGACTGATCTGGCCATGCGAGACATCTACAACTTTTGGCTCCTGGGCAGGTCTAGTTCCTTTCCATTAGGGGGGATTTTTTCTAGTAGCTGAAATTGCTTAGTTTAAAAGTTAATTAGAGATAATTTAATTCAATTTAATTGACCACTCAAAATTTCCTTGCTAAATTGTAAAACTCAGGAAGTCAGATTCCTACAGGGGAAACCACCCCCACTTAAAAGGGGGAAATCCCTAACTCCCCTCCCTAACCAACCCCAGCCACCTTCCAGCAGCCGGCAGCCGCCTTAAACAAACGGGGAGGCTCGGGCAACCCCTCGCGTTTAAAACAAACAAACAAACAAACAAAAAAAAAAAGACAGAAAGGCAAGCAGTTAGCAAGGGAAGCGGAGGACAAAGGGGACGCATGCTGGGAGGGAGATTGATTAAGGGAAACAGCTGGCGTGCGAAGGAGCAGTCTTTTCACTCCAGGCTGCTCAGGATTTTTTAAACGAGGCGCCATTGTCTGCACAGCTGGAAGCACGCGCAGCTCTTTGTTACAACCGCACGTGGCATAGGCAGCCTTGTTAACACATGCACAGTAGTTTCCTGGCAGCGGCGGCCATATTTTTTGTCCAAACAGGGGAGTTAAAGTTCCTTAAGAAAGCTAGGTTCAGCCGCTGGAGTGAATTAATAGGCAAGCAGTACTGGGTACTAAAGCATCTATTATTCATTCAGAGACATTCAAATCAGACACATAGCTACTGGTTCCAGGACTTGGTGTCTTCTACCTAAAGTAAATAAGAACCTTTCATAACTAACTGTGTTTAGTTGCCTTGGGCTCCTCCCAGACTTCGGGTCCCCCATTAGTGGCCCGTACGCCTCTGGATTTAGTGGTGGGTTCCAGGCATCCCCAGTCGCGTGCCTGTCCTTACCCACCATAGTCAAGCCGGGTTCCAGGCATTCCCATTAGCGTGCCTGTTCTTATCCGTGCACAATGACTAACTCTGACAATTTTGCAGAGTCTGCTCCTGAGTTCCAGACGCCCCCAGTAGTGCGCCTGTCCTTACTCAAAGTTGGAGCTCTCCTACTACCTGGGTCCCCCCTATCGCGGCCCAGCGTTAGTGGAGAATGGAGGAAGCAATCATTCCCTCAACTGGAGCCCCGCCTTCATCCTCTGGAGCACCTGCTTCAGAGGATTCGGAATCCTCTGCAGCCCCTAGAAAGGCTGCAAGGAAGTCATCAAAGAAGGCTGACAAACAGGCAATCAGAAGACACCAAGCCCTAGAAAAAGAGTTCGACAGAGCCCAGAAAAGGGCCAGAATTGAAAATAGGCAGAATGGGGGAATAGGTCCTGACCTACCGCTGGGTCTCCCTTCATCCCCACGGGCCATTTGGTCATTAGGGAACTCATCACAGTCCCAAACAGAGGGTGGGATAGGCAAATTCTCATCGCTCTCCCGATCCCCCTCCCCACGGAGGTTACAGGAAACCCCGAGGACCATGCTAACCACAGCACCTGCAGGGTCGCAGGCAATGGTCACTCCTCCTGCATTGACAGGGGATCTGCTAGCTACCCTAATAGCACAGGCAGTGGACCGTGCATTTGAGGCCAGGGCTCAAACTTCAAAAGCCAAGCCTCTAGGACTTAGAACGAGGCATCGGGAGGAAACGGAGGACCATCAGGACCTCTCCTCCATCTCAGACTCGTCGGTCTCTGAGGAAGCTTACCTGGACCAGCCAGGCACGTCACAAGGGATTCAAATGTCTGAGGAGGAGGAGGACACCTCACCTCAAGGGCCGTCCTTCAGCGGCCTGTTTAATCCTTCTCTTTTTGTTACTATTCTGCGCAAGGCTGAGGCCACAGCCCATCTGGGGCATGGGACACCAGCGGAGCCTGTCACAGTTGACACGGAGGCTGAGCCGACATTCGCCGAAAAGGTAACCACTCAACACCGCATACCATGCCCGACCATGTTCCTAAACACAATAAGGAAACAGTGGGCAGCGCCAACCTCCCTACCGCTTCCTAGCAATGCGGAGAGGAAGCTCTTTAACGTAGCAAGGGAGCTAGAGGGAACATTGGAGGTGCCGGTGGTGGATGAGCCCATAGGTCCCCTGATATCGGACACGGCCATATCAGGAGATTTTGCTGAGGCTCTTAAAGCCGAGGACCGAAAGAGTGAGTCCAACTACAGGAGAACGCACCAGGCAATAGCTTGGGCTACCAGGGCGTCTACCTCTGCGTCCTTTTTCTCCAGAGCCACACTTTGTTGGCTCCGTGAGTTACAGGGCCGGGTTCCCATGAAGGATATACGCACTCACCAGGAACTCAGCAAAATGGTAGCGGCCACGGAATATGTGTCGGACGCAACACTTTTAGCGACCAAGTTTTCAGCCAAGGCAATGGCGACAAACAACACGAGCAGGCGCATCCTCTGGCTAAAGAACTGGCAGGCGGATACCAAATCCAAGTGGAAATTGGCTTCGGCTCCGTACCAAGGGTCAAAGCTGTTTGGTGAGGCACTAACGCCATACCTGACAGAGAACAAGGACAAGCGCAAGGTCCTTAAACACATGCTTAAAAGGCAGGACAAGAGACCCGGCTCCTGGGGAAGAAAACAATCCTTTCGTACGGAAGCCAGGGTCAACTACTTTCAAAATTCCCAACCCTTCCAAGCTAGACAGGATAGGGAAAGACAGGGGGACAGACAGACAGAACACAAGACATAGGCAAACACAGGGAAGACGGCCTTTTCGGGGGAACAACCGCCCCTTCCGCCGTACCAGATGACTCCCGCCCAGACCTTCCCATAGGGGGCAGACTAGCAGGGTTTGCTCCCCAGTGGGAAGAGACCACCACGGACGTATGGTCAGGAACACCATACGTCATGGTCTATCTCTAGAATTTCTCTCAAAGCCCCCGAACCGCTTCCGCCCGTGCCCCTGTCCCACAAACCCAACAAAGAGAAGGCTCATGAACGAGGCCTTTCAGCACCTTCTAAACATACGGGCCGTAGAGCCGGTGCCTATGAACCAGAGAGACCAGGGGTTTTATTCTATCCTCTTCGCGGTCCCAAAACCCTCAGGGGGTTGGAGAGCCGTTTTGGATTTGAAAAGGCTAAATTTCTACATAAAATACCGCAAATTCAAAATGCAGACACTACGCTCCATCCTTGGAAGCGTAAGGAAAGGGGATTTTCTGGCATCGATCGACCTCACGGAGGCATACTTGCACATCCCTATCTCTATGGCTCACCGCCGCTTTCTACGGTTTGCCTACAGGGGGCACCATTTTCAATACAGGGCACTTCCATTCGGCCTGTCATCAGCGCCCAGGGTGTTCACCAATATTCTGGCGGTTCTGGCAGCACAACTAAGAAACGTACCAGTCAGAGTCCAGTGCTACCTGGACGATATTCTAATCCAGTCATCGTCCGCCCAGCAGTCTCGGGAGGACCTAAAGTTAGTGATAAAAATGCTGCAGGACCACGGCTTCTCGGTGAACTTTCCAAAGAGCCATCTAACCCCAACTACGAGAATACTCCACCTGGGAGCGGTCATAGACACAAAGGAATGCAAGGTGTACCTATCACAGGAACGCCTCAGCAGCATAAAGAAAGCCGTAAAACAGGTAAGCCGCGGGCAGTCAGTGACGCTGGTCTGCCTCTCCCAGCTGCTAGGGAAGATGATATCGACCATAGCAATAGTTCCTTGGGCAAGGATGCACTCAAGAGAACTGCAATGGTTCATGCTCCCGTTTCAGAGACAACAAATCAGTGCATCCCGGAAGAGGGTAGGCATACCTCTGAGAGTACGACACTCCCTCATGTGGTGGCTATCTCCAGCTCTCCTCAGGGGGTCCCCCTTCAGGGAACCAGACAGAGTAGTAGTCACAACAGATGCGAGCTTATTCGGCTGGGGAGGCCACTTGGGGACCAAGTGGACACAGGGCCGCTGGTCAGCGGTGGATCTCCGACACAACATAAACTGGCTCGAGCTGCGGGATATTCACCTAGCGTTAAGGCATTTTCACAGCAGCATAAAAGGCAGGCACGTACTGGTCCTGACGGACAACGTGACAGCCAAGGCCCACATAAACCGTCAGGGGGGCACACACTCTCACTCGCTCTCGGCCGAGGCCCTCCTACTGGGGGCCTGGGCGGAACAAAATCTGGCCTCCATAAAGGCCGACCACATATCGGGGGAGGCAAACATCCAAGCAGATCTGTTGAGCAGATCAACAATAGATCACTCGGAGTGGCAACTACACACGAGGATCTTCAGGGAGGTCTGTCACCGCTTCGGGCTTCCCCAGGTGGACCTTTTTGCCTCTCCTTCCAATGCCCACCTAACTCGCTTCTTCTCCCGATTCCCATCCAAGGGAGCAGAGCAGACGGACGCGTTACGGAGCCCATGGCCAAGGGGGCTCCTGTACGAGTTTCCACCCTTACCTCTCCTTCCGGCGGTAGTACGCAAGATTCTGCGGGAAAGGGCCGAGGTAATCCTTGTGGCCCCTTATTGGCCAAGGAGACCTTGGTTCGCAGCCTTGAGGAGTCTCTCCCGCACGAATCCATGGCGGATTCCTCCGGAGAGGATCTCCCTCAAGCAGGGGGAGATCTCCCACCCAGAGCCACAATGGCTACAACTAGCCGTCTGGCTCTTGAACGGTCAATTGTAGCCAAGGGGGCTTGCTCACAGGGTGTAATTAGGGTCATACAGGCATCAAGGCGCCCCTCCACGAACCGTATCTACGAGGCCACATGGAGAAGCTTCCAATCATGGTGCTCTAAACAGGAATTGTTACTCGAAGGGATCACAATTCCCAAGATCCTAGACTTTTTACTAGATGGCCTAGAGAGGGACCTCTCGCCAAACACACTGCGCAGGCAAATCGCCGCCCTCTCAACTATACTTTCTGCCAGCCCCGGTGAATCCGTGGGCAAGCATCCCTTAATACGATCCTTCCTCAAGGGGGCTGCAAACATCAGACCGCAAACCGTGCACAGGTATCCATCGTGGGAACTACCACGAGTACTACAAGCTCTTACCAGAGCGCCCTTCGAACCACTCAAAACATGTGACATTCGCTATCTGACCCATAAGGTAGCATTCTTGGTAGCCATCACGTCAGCTCGGCGGATATCCGAGTTAGCTTCTCTCTCAATGAGGAAGGACCTGTGCCATTTTCACAGGGACAAGGTAGTCCTAAGAATAGACCCTTCATTCATTCCAAAGGTCAACTCCCTTTTTCACAGATCAAAGGAAATAGTCCTACCAGACTTCTGTCCAAACCCAGCTCATCCCCTGGAACAACAATGGCACACCTTGGACGTACGCAGGGCACTAAGACATTACATTTCACGCACAGCGGAATTCCGACGCTCGGAAGCGTTTTCATATCCTTCCACCCTGCTACTAGGGGCCGGAAGGTCTCGTCCTCTACCATCGGTAGGTGGATTAGGGCATGCATCACGGGGGCATACCAGGCGGAGTCCTTGCAAGTCACCAAGCATATCACAGCCCATTCCACAAGGAGTGCTGCCACCTCAGCAGCATGGGCCATGCAGGCTTCTATTGAAGAGGTATGCAGGGCAGCCACTTGGGCCTCGCCCTCTCCATTCATTCGTAATTACAAAATCGACAGGTACTCCTCTGCAGAGGCCTCCTTCGGTAGGAGGGTTCTCCAGCAGGTGCTAGACCAAAGTTGCACACGGGACCAGTCTATTCCCCAACCCAAGGGACAATAGGCTTTGGTATGTCCCACTGCGTGGATTATCCATCTCCAGTGTTGGAGAAGGGGCGTTGACTTACCTGAACGCCTTTTCTCAGCACGGAGATGGATAATCCACACCCACCCTTATAGACTAGAATAATAGGGTATATTTAGTGGAGCCAAAACGTCTTACTGTCAGTCAATGGCTGCGCTCGAGTCAAGATTAAAGGATCATGGTCCAAGACGGGGCGTGGCAACTTTGGCTGACTGATCTGATTGGCCAGGAATACAGTCTCAACCCACTGCGTGGATTATCCATCTCCGTGCTGAGAAAAGGCGTTCAGGTAAGTCAACGCCCCTTCTCAACCTTTTTAATGCCGCGACCCCCAACCGGTCGTAAGTCGAGGACTACTCAACCGGTCGTAAGTTGAGGACTACTCAACTGGTGCAGCACCGTTTGCAGAATGGGACTTTTGGTGGGCTCAGCAGGGCAGAGACAGCCTGGACAATTCCTATTGGCTTTTGAAAGCAATAGAATTAGACTCTATTCAAGAGAGTCTATTCTATTGGCTTTCAAAAGCCAATAGAATAAAAGGGAGTAGCACAGCTAAGGAAAAGGGGGAAAAAATGGCAGACTGTGTTGTTTGGCGACCCCCGTGAAATGGTCGTTCGACCCCAAATGGGGTCCCGACCCACAGGTTGAGAACCACTGCTTTAGATGTCTCTTCTGAAGTAAAGGAATTGTTGAAATTTCTGGGTTGCCTTGTATTCTGATATATATTGTTCATCAGAGCTTGTTCCACGATTTAACTGTGGGGAACAAAGTCTGACATACTGATGCTTCTGTCCCAGATTAAAATATGAAACATTTTCTTTAGCATTTATTGAAGAGGTTTGGTAGCTTAGGTTAAACTGACTAGAATACTCCTGGTTTCTCCTTCTACTTGAGGTGACAGAAAGATGAACAAATAGTCTAGTAGTTTTCTGTAAGACAGGTCAGTGGAGTAGAAGACAGATGAGGATGAATGGGAGGGAGATGTATCTATGTACACTTCTTCCCACTTTACTCTCCATTTTTCTTCTTGACATACAACAGTTCATTTAGTGACAGTTCAAAGTTATAACAACACTGAGAAAAGTGAGTTATGACCATTTTTCACACTTCTATGTCCATTGCAGATGGAGGCTTGACAACTGACTCATAGTTACGACCGTTGCAGTGTCCTGGAGTCCTGTGATCCCCTTTTGTGACCTTCTGACAAGCAAAGTCAATAGGGAAGCCAGATTCAGTTGACAGCCATGTTAACTTAACAATTGCAGTGATTCACTTAACAGCTGGGGCAGGAAAAGTGATAAAATGAGGCAAAACTCACTTAACAGACTTCTCACTTAGCAACAGAAATTTTGGGCTCAATTGTCGTAAGTCAAGGAGTACCTTTAATTTGTGTTACTTTTGGAAATAGGATTACTTCCAGTGTTGAGAAAAAGCCCGAATGACAGGTGACCACTGAAGTATTTTAGAAATGGGTCCTTTCTTGCATTACTGCAGATTTTATATTATAAAATCTTTTATATTAGGATTTTAATTGTATTATTCCTGCTAAGAAAAATAATCTATTAGATAATTTAACACTCATTTCTCTTTATACAGCGCCTGTGAATAAACACTGGATGAGCTAAGTAGGCTTTTCAAAGTGTAACTGGGGAGTCACATGAAAAGACCCAGCTATATCTAGTCTGTCTAAAGGTTCAGGACAAAGAATGATTGTAATACCAATAATAATTACAGCCTTCATCAAAACGTGAGATGACCAGTTTGACAAGGGTTATAATTCATTTTTTAAACAATTCTAATACATAGATCTTGACCTCAGCTGGAATGCTGATGCCAATATAGTAATCTGTTCATGCTATCTCCAGTTGCGTAATTTCTGTGTTGGCAATGCATGCTGTAACCCAGACATCGCTGTGGTGATGTAAAATCTGGTCCATTAGCACTATAGAGAAACCCAGCACCTCATTGAAAAACAATGTGGTAGTTCACATGGTGGACTAAGTCCAGTGGGATGCAATGTCAAGTTCACCCTTATCTATGGAAATTTAGTAGGGGATTCTGGGCAATTTATTCTGTCCACCTGCTCAATCACCTCCATAGGCTTATAGTTACGGAATATTATGGAAGGAAGGGATTGCTCTTGGGGGGAAACAAGACATGTACACCAATCAAACAAGCAAGTAGCAGGTGGCAGCAACTGGAAATCTTGTCCAAGTTCAGAAGTTAAGAAAGGAAAGCCTGATTATCAGTTGAAAAGAAACTTAATTTTATGTTTTTTGTGTTGAGTGGCTATATAAATGCAATAAACAAATAAACAAATTCTCAGGACGTCCCAAGGCTTTACTGGAAACCCTATAAGCATTTTCTTCTCTCTGCTATGTGACTTGCATGTTGAACACAAAGTTCAACCATACGATAGAAATCTCTATTCAGGGTAGTTCAGCATGCATGCAACTTTTTCATACTGTTACTAAGAAAAGTGTATGGATGTATTTGATGTAGTAGATGAACTTGACTCAGGGACATCATCACACTAGCTCTAGTGTAGAAATGTTCCCTCTGGCAACAAATTCCATAAATTAACTACATGCTGGATAATTAAAACCTTCCTTTTGTTTGTCTGGAATTTCCTGCCAAGAGATTTCATTGGATAATCATGCATTCTGGCATTGGGATGAAGTTTTTTTCACATCGTACAGAGTTTCATCTACTTCAGACATTTTTTCCCTTGCCAATATATATGGGCCTATTTTATTTGTACTCTTGCCCAGATTAGATAGCAAAGCACACAGGCAACCTGTGCAGTCCCATAAAAATACAGGCTGTTATGTCTTGACTGTAGCTTTTCTCTCTCTCTGATGTATGACTTGGTAAGCTGAACTATGGAGCAAAATCTGTAAGGTAGAGATCAGTATTCAAAGTAGCATAGCATGTTTGTTGGATGACACGTCCACCAATTTTGTTTTCTGGTTCAGAAGAGCATGGTTTTTAAGGCATATTTTAACCTGAACCAGCTTTGTTTGTTTCTTGGTTCAAATTTATATATATTTTACTATAAATGAATACAGAAACCTTGAATACCTGGAATAAGTATACCAAAAATATATTCTTTTTTAAAAAATAATCATCATTAACAAAACAGTTGGCTGTTATTTCTTATATTTGTACTTCTAGATTTAGATGGTCTCCTATCAGATGCTGGGGCTTTAGATATAAGGTAACCAGAATCACAATGAATGAAGTAGCCAAATTCTTAGTCCAGGGGTAGGCAGCCTTGGCTCTTTTATGACTCGTGGACTTCAACTCCCAGAATTCCTGAGCCAGCATGGCTCAGTATGGAAACCTCTCCTTTTCTCCTCAGAATGGCTGGCTCAGCAGTTCTGGGAGTTGAAGTCCACAAAAGAGCCAACGTTGCCTACCCCTGTCTTAGTCCTTCTGTATAATGTTTTTGAATTTATTATATTTTCTTGTTTGTCTTTTATCTTTAACATTCTATAGACTATACATAGAATATATGTTGTATATTTTGTTGATAAGTTTAAAACTTTAAATCTCTTAAATTTATTTACTTTCATAAAAAACTGGATAAAAGTCTCTTGGCTGCAAACTTTATGATAGATTTACAGAGTATCATAAGCAGAGCTGGACAAGTTAATTGTACAGAAAGTCCTACACATGTATAATAAGTTTTGAAGTGTTATTTTAGAACAATAATTAATAATACGTAAAGTAAGATTCAAAGCAAATATATTCTTTTTCTCTGTGTCTTAGTAGCCATGCAGTGATAATATTAGAAGAAAAAAGTTCTCAGATTATTTATTTTTAATAATCATTCCAACAGTAAAGCAACAGCAGCCAGAATTCCGATGGACCAAGAATTGTGCTGTCGTGTCTACATCTTTCAAATGTTAGCATTGCAAGGATGTATTTCTTGCCAGTTTTTCTTTTTCTTTTTTTAAAGAAAAGGAACAGCTACTGAGTTTTGTGCTGCAGACCCATGTTTGTCTTCTAAATTCAGCTGTACTTATGCCCAGGATAGCATATAGAATTACAGCTTGAAACTGGATGTTGAACAAAATATAGACCCAAACTGTTTATCTTACTGAAAGTCTAGAAATGAAAAAAAGAACACGTTGTTTGCATATCTTACAAAATCCTATACTCAAGATAGGATTCTTGTACCGCTGCTCTATTTCCAAAATTTCCACAAAATCAAACAGTATTTTTGTTTATATTTGTATTGTTGCCATCCATCCATCCATGGAATATAACAAAACAACTACAATGCAAACTCACAGGGACTAAGTTAGTGAAGATTAAGTAAATAGGTACTGGTAAATAAGTACCAGTTTTTCTCCCTGCATATAATAACTAGGTACTTTCTTGTTTAATGGATGCATCTCTTTTTAATTTTATGCAAAGTGGGCTGCAGATTGGCTGAACAATCTCACTGATGCTGGAAGAACAAGACTTATTCTTGAATAATGTTTTGAAATTGGCACAGTGTGTCTCAGCTTGAATTGATAAGCATGAGAAATAAGTTACACAACTTTGTAAGGTGAGCTAGTGATGAATTGACTTCCATGACAATGCTAGACATCCCCAGAATGGCACTGATGTGGAAAAGATTCATGTTACCCATCTAACCCACACCAGCTCCCCATTTTAAACTTATAATGATTCAGAGAGATCCCAAACTAATGTATGTCTCAATAATAGCACCAAGCAAGCATAATGTTTACTATGAACTAGTACCTAAGGATTCTTGGGTTAGTTTTTCTTGCAATTTGCAGTTTTCCCACTGTAAGCCTGAAGACAGGAGTTCTTCTTTTATTTTTTCTCTCCAAAAATACAATGCAAGTTGTAAGGGCATTTACGTAAGCTGTGAATGCATTAAATATGGGCTGTTGTAGGCCACCCAGACTCAGCTCTGGTGTGATGGGAAGCTTGACAAATATATAATGGATCAAGAATGATGGCTTAAAAGAAAATAAATAACGGTACTTGAGAGAGAACTAAGATTTTGGGTCAGAAAGCAGGCTTACAATTTTTTGTATTGTGCTAGGGAGAAAGCCCTATTCCATTGCTCTATTTCTAGAGGAGGGATGAAATATGCCCAGGCATATACAGTAAGAAGATGGGATTTTGCTGCATGTGAGACCTTCCTATATTTTCCAAGGGACTGATAAAGTGGAAGTGATATCCAATTTTTGCTTATCCTCTTGGATAATGGGAAATGTGGAAAGTGGGAGTGCATACAGTGTGACTCTGACTCTTTGGGAAACTGGTTACTTTCAGTATGTTATCAAGCGATGAAAGAAGCTATTGCTGCATACCAAGATCTGGTATGGACAATATCAGAAAAACTATTACAGGTAGTCCTTGACTTGCGACCATAATTGAGCCCAAAATTTCTGTTGCTAAGTGAGACATTTGTTAAGTGAGTTTTGCTCCATTTTACAATCTTTCTACCCACATTTGTTTAGTGAATCACTACAGTGTTCATTTAGTAATATGGTTGTTAAGTGAAACTCGCTTCCCCCTTGATTTTGCTGGTCAGAAGTTTACAGAAGGGGATCACATGACCTGGCTCATGGCATCTATCATAAGTATGAATCAGTTGCCAAGTGTCTGAATGTTGATCACCTGACTATGGGGATGCTGCAATGGTAAGTGTGAAAAAGGGTCATAAATCAATTTCAGTGTTATTATAACTTTGAATAGTCACTAAATGAACTGTTATAAGTCAAGGACTATCTGTACTGCATATCAAGATCTGGAATATAGCTTATTGGTTGTATTCTTTATACTGCTGTCAGTGTATTACTAATGGGCATAACAAGTGGCTCTTGTCAATGCTGCTAACATCGGATGTTTTTGTATTCACAACAGATGGAAGTGTAGCCATCTTTTACCTTTTACTTTTAGAGTTAGATGATGCTGGGAGGGGGGATGTGAATGAGAGTTCAGCTAGACATAACAACACTAAACCTAGTGTGAGAAACAAGGTTATTGTAACCAGAGCTGATAAGGAATTGGTGAGCTGGAGAACTGGAGAGGAAGCCCGGGCTTCAAGCTAATTGGGGACTGTGATTTGTGACTGTTAATAAAAGGAGGAATTGTGCTTTGATACTATGAGCTCCGGGGAGGGGAATTCAGTTTTTGGCTTTGATTATGCAGTGCCGATATTATGCTACTCAAAATAAAGATTCTTTAAGGTAAACAATGCCTTGAAGTTCTTTTGAAGAGTTTCATCTGTCGGAACTATGACAGCTCTATAGTAGAGAATAGGTGGTTCATTCTAGGTTTGTTTCTGCTGCTTTGCTGTATTTTAACCAGTAATTAAGGGCACAGGTGGTTGGAAAGTCAGTCTATACCGGGGGTCTTCAAACTTGGCCCTCAGGCATGCTGACTGAGGAATTCTGGGAGTTGAAGTCCACAAGTCATAAAAGGGCCAAGTTTGAAGACTCCTGATCTACACTTTGTTGCTTTAAGGGGAAAAAAGAAAAAGAAAAATATCAAGTCCAAAGCTTAATAAATGTAGATCATGAGAAGAGTCTCTGGGAAATCATGCATGTCACACGGATTGAAATGGTCCCTGCCAGGTTTGGCTGGAAGACCATATAGTTGTTGCTGTAATGTATGCCTGGAAAGAGCAGGCAGCCAGGCACTACATAGCTGAGTTCATTGCTTTTGTGCTCAATCTCATGTAAGTATTAAAAAGTATGTACTAGTTTAGCCCAAAGCATCACAGAGGGAGATGGGTTAAATCTGCAGAGCAATATGGTTTCCATGTTGCCTGGATCTCATCAGTATTTAAACCTGAAGGTTTTTGTCTGAAAGAAAAGAGCAGGATAACACTGCACTAACTAACCTCCACTCTTTCTGATTTGGGCACGCAGTCAAAAATGGTGCTGAGAGAAGTTTTATAGGCAAGGCTTATAAAAAGTGACAAGTTTTAGCTGCTTTTCGGTTGGAATCTGGCAAAACAAACAGTTATGTCACAACTGTCCTTAATATTTTATGCTTCTCATGCTAAAGCAATTATTCTTACTATTTCTAATGTTTAAGTGTAAGGGTTGATGCTTATATAGCCAATATGATATCATCATTCAGGCACTTGAAGAAGGAATCAGAAAGCTTTGAAGAAACATAAGTCAATTGTTTTTTTTCTTTTTTAAAAAAAATTAAAATAACACTAAAAACAACTTTGAAACTCAAAACAAAAGAAAGGAGTGGGTGAGAACACAGCCCAGTGAAGATTGGATGGTAATGAAATGGAATAGCTTTGAAGACATTCTGGCTGGATAGAATAGTATAGTGGAAACATTTTGCACTATACTTTTTTTTTTTTTTTTTTGCAAATTCTGCTGTGCCTTTGTGTAATTCTAAGACCTTTTCTTTTTTTTTTTTAAAAAAAAATCCATTAGCATTTCCCCATTTACTTTTGATATCTCTTAAAAGTATTCAGTGAGCGCAATTCCTTTTGGAAAATACATTCCTGATCAGCAAAGTCAAAACACCACCCAATTTTTGCATATAATGGGGGATGGTCATTGATCACCTGCTATGGCTATAAATTTTGTTGTTCATTGACCATGACTGCCAAAATACTCTTATCTCATGCGTCATCTCCATCTTTCTTGCTTCCATTTTGATACACAAATGTAA
Source organism: Crotalus tigris (assembly GCF_016545835.1). Classification (NCBI taxonomy): domain Eukaryota; kingdom Metazoa; phylum Chordata; class Lepidosauria; order Squamata; family Viperidae; genus Crotalus; species Crotalus tigris. The sequence continues at coordinate 3,612,635 of NW_024096460.1, read as the reverse complement.
TCTCTTTAAAGTAGATCTGTCCAGTTTACTAACCAGGTCCTTAAAGCTAAAGTGACCAACTGTTCTCCTTTAGGGAGGACAGTCCTCCTTTTGTGAGTTCTGTTCTCCCTCGAAAACTGTCCTCCTACATGTCCTCCTTTTCGATATTTGAACACTAATCTGCAGGGCTTTTTTTTCTCATAGAACGCTCAGAACGGCGTTCCAGCACCTTTTTTTGATGGTTTTTTTTCAACTTTTGCATGAGCTGTGCTACTTCCACTATTGGCTTTCGAAAGCCAATAGGAATTGCTGCTGAGCGCGCCAAAACACCCGGACGGCAAACTTTGCCCATGTAAGTTGTCTGCAGCGAAGGCGAATTGGTAGGAACTTTGCACCCTTCCCTGCTACCCAACTGCACCATCTCCTAGTTAGTCCTGAAGATACCTGGAGGAAACTGGAGCAGCAACGCCACGGTCACTTTCTCTTGATCTTCGGCCCTGCTAGGGCAATAATGGCTGCAGGTGCAAGAGGTAGGGGTGGCGGAGCTGATGTGGGCCGGGGTGTGAGGTGCAGTGGTGGCTGGCTGCTCCCCTTGCTGTGGGAGCCATGGGGCCTGCTGTACATGGGGTTGCACAGGGTGGGTGGTGGTGCTGGCAGGGCGGCTACAGGCAGGGTGTGTCGATAGTGGGCTGCCCCCCCCAGCTGAAGCCGACGCAGCTGGTGCTTTGGGAGCTGCAGGGCCCACTCTACACGGTGGGGCAGCAGTGCTGGCGGGGCGACGGCATGTAAGCATAATTACAATATAAAATATTATTGTTACAAATGTTTTTATTATGCATTTATCATATTATAATGTATTCTGTATTATTGTTGCAATGAATAAAATGTTTCTTTTATTTACGATATTTTTTTCTTCAATTTATTTGTGTCCTCCTTTTCATTTCATTGAGGACCTTTTAGTCAAAAAATAATTGAGCTGTTGAATATTGAGACTCATTTTTTAAAACCACATGTAGGAATTGTTGCTCTTTGTATAGCAAGATTATTTAGCTTAAGATCTGAAGTATTTAGTAATATCAGCCACCATCTTATGATCTGGAAGTAAAAGAATTGCATTACTTTAGAAGTAAAGAAGTAATTTTTGCCATAGAAAAATAATCACTGTTTTCACAGTGCTAATTTATGGAATTTGTGGGTCAAGGTTAGCCACTATTTTTATGGGCTTGGTCATTTATTATGTTCTTCCAATTGTCTTTACACCTGCAGACAGTTTACGTTGTGTTTTATTAGTGATTGGTGGAAAGCGATGACTGGTGTGCTCAGCCATTCAGATCAGTTATACCATGAAGGAGAATAAAGACGAATGAATTGGTTCTGCCTATCTCAGTCCTAATCACAAGTTAGGGAGGCATCCAGTGATTTTAGAGAACTGATTTCATGCACCTCGAACAGAGAAGGTTCCCTGTTGTGACATTTGTTTTCAATTCATGATGAAGTTAGTGAGCCAGACTTATTCCTGCTTTCCCACATTGTGTTTTTGGCCAACTGAATATGCTGCTCTGTAGGCTAGATGTGAGCATTAGATAATGGCACAAAATAAATAAATAGAATTAATAAATAAATGTTGCCTTATGAATGATTTAACCATCACTTGGCTGCTGCCTATTCTCAAAATTCAAAAAAAGCATTAATGTTCCTAAAACAAGCAAAATCATGCATGCCGAAGAACAGCAATAATATGGCTCAGAGCATAAGGTAGGAGCCATAGTGCCGTTATGTGCATGTTTCATGATGTCCTTATGTAAACGATCCAAATAATGTTTGTGCACTTTACATATTTGTATCATTTCTGTGATGATGTCACAATATGTATAGCATTGCTGGTCACACCGCCACCCTACCCTTCTACCCCCTGCAGACACAAACGAAATCCATAGGTCATGCAGACTACAGTGTAAGAGAGACAACTTATGCTCTTGACTTTAGGCTTGTATGTTACTCAGAACTGCTTCAAAAGAGATTTTTCAGATTGCTTTGTCATACTACAGATTTTGTAACCAACAGTAAAGATATCTATAGAAATATATCTTATAATCAGTTAGACATAGAACCAAGAAAGCTGTTGGTTCTACTTGATGCTGAACGTGCCCACATTTTGCCTTTAACTGAATGGCAAAATCTTACATTTTTAATGTTCTTTTACTAAGATTCTTAAGTGAGGAAGAAGCTTCCTTTTCTCATCACAGCCTTCTACTCTGTCCTTTTAATTGCCCTATGCAACACTGAGGAGTATATCCACTTCACTTTTGAATCTAATTTTATCCCAGACCTCTTAGCTGATAAGAAGAGCAACATGCCATCCTATCAACGATAAAGCACATTTTATCAGTGTTTCTAGCTTTGCTCAATATTATTAAAATGGCAGCTGGCTGAAATGATGATGATGATTGTTTTAAAATCTGCACATACTTTGCTGGATCAAGTTCCTTCATTGACAATTGTTGGACATTTTTCCCCCCACTTCTGTTGCTTTCCTTTCCTCCTATATTCCACTTTAGCAGAGCCACCCACCAAATATCAAATCTCTCAGCCTGACGTACGTTCTGTACTTCCGGGAGAAACGTTGACATTGCGCTGTCAAGTGAAAGATGCCACCACAATCACTTGGACTAAAGATGGAAAACGTTTGGTGTCCAATAATCGAACAGTCATTACTGGGGAAACTCTGTGGATTAAAGATACGACACCCAGAGATTCTGGCCTTTATGCTTGCACTTTTAGGATTGCAGACAGTGAAACTTTCTACTTCATTATAAATGTCACAGGTAAGCTTGTTGAGAGACATTTTCTAATATATCCGAACAGCTAGTCTAAATTAATTAGGTATGGAGGTACAGCTTTACTCTTAACTAGAATGCCACGTAACATTCTAGTCATTCCTTCATTACCCATTTGACCTAGCTTTTTCAGTAATTTGCTTGATGTCCTTTTTTGTATACTTTCCATGTGAAAATCAAATAGGTTGTAACACAAAAGGGGATTTTCAACTGTCCTCCCGCAAGATATTCATCTGATGCCAATGATTTTCTTTTGTACCCAGAAAAAAAAAAATCCTCTTCCCTGTCAACATTTTAATTTTTTTATCTGCTGGATTTTATTTTTTTAGCTGGCTTATGTAATTTTTAACTTCTCAAACCAACCTGGCTTAGCATCAGTTGGCAGCATGGTGTATTTAAGAAATTTCTTTAGTATTGGAGTAAATTGAAGAATGTTTCATTGACATCTGAGTTGCTACCCACACATAAAGTATGAAATTACTGATTACTCTGGGAAATACAGATAGTCCTCAACAGGGCTTTTTTTTTCTCTTAGAATGCTCAGAACGGAGTTCTGGCACCTTTTTTGGATGGAACCTTGTAGGGCAGGCAAGGCGGGTTGTATGACATGTCTGAGTTCCGGCACCTTTTTTTTTTTTTTAGAAAAAAAGCACTGGTCCTCAACTTATGACAGTTACTTACTGACTATTTAAAATTGACTTTAGAGCTGTCATGACTTACAATTTCAATTGCTAGGTTCATTAGGGTCATAACTGAAGGACTACCTAAGTAAACAGCTTGTATGTATGTGCTGATTACTTAGCAGCTTGCCTGTATAAATTAAAACAATGAAATCCTTCAAAAAGAGGTACTTAAAATGTGTGTTAGTGTATATACAGCTTCACCTTTTAGAGCAACTGTGACTCATTCTAGAGGCATACTATTTCTGCTGTCTCCACATGTGTGTGCACACCTATCTTTTTCTGTTTGCATGCAGAAATATCCAGGAGTGTATTTTGAAGCCTAAAATAATGACACAGGTGCCTCAATGATTCACAAGGAAGCATTTTAGATGCATTGTTATGCATTCTGAGTCACTTTCCCCCAAAAAAGTGTTTCTATAGAACTGGAATATAAATCAGAAACTAAAAACAATGATTAATAGAGCTACCCAATATAACTCTGCCTAGAATTATATTCAGTGGGGCTCACCCAGAGAGGATCATAAGATCACATCAGAAGAAAGTTGGATGTTTAAATAATTTAATGTTCCATTAATAAATAGAGTGGGCGTATGTGTATTATAGTAATAACACAAACTATTTGAATTTATGTTTTTGCGTTTTCAGTAATAATAAAGCTATTTTACATTATTTTATATTCAATACATGGAAGAGATATTATCTACTCCTTCAGACAAATATATGTGTTTCTTAAGTCACAAATGCATTTTATTTTGTTTGTTATAAAAAAGAATGAGCAATATAATATTTTATTTAAGATTTTGATTCACGATCTATGTGCATGCAGTCTGTACATGGAGAGGACAATAGTGCATACTTGTGGATGTTCTGAAGCACAAACTTAGCTTCACTGACTTACAAAGTGTATTATGGTTGCTCGCTCAGTCAGCCAGATGTTTAGACTGGATTTGACATTTTGACTTACTTATCGAATCCTACCCAAGGATGATGATGATGAAGAAGTAAGACTTGCTCAAGATTGATTCAGCCTTCCATCCTTCTGAAGTTGGTAAAATGAGGACCCAGGGGGCAATAGGCTGACTCTGTAAACCACTTAGAGAGAGCTGTAAAGCACTATGAAGTGATGTATAAGTCCAAGTGTTATTACTATTGCTATTTTCAGAAACATCTCTCACCTATGTATTGTTCTTAATATCCAGACTGCAGAAAAATACATGTTTGCTTACAAGATCTAGCAGGTGAATGATTTTTAAAATAATTTTTAAACTTCAGATGTTCTTTCATCTGGAGATGATGAAGATGACAATGATGCTTCTGAGGATTTTGTGAATGACAGCAACCCAGTCAGTAAGTAAATTCAATAGTTAAAGCTGTTTGGAAGATACATTGTTTTTGCTACCTTTTTCATTCTTGTATCCAAAGCCCCCAACTTGAATTTTGTGAAGATGAGGTTTTATTTTATAGTGGTTTATTCTTTGGCTGTAAAGTGCATGAGTTTTAATTAGCAATAGTTTATCCCTCTTATTTTAAAATATTTCTAGTATTTGTGGCATGGATATAAGTTAGTATATTTTTCCTGTTCATTTATTTTAATATGTACCAATATTATTTTCAAATATCAGTTTTGAAAATATTTGTTACAGGGAATGTCAATGTCATAGGTAACCATGCGTACAGACTGTCAGTCTCTCTGTGGGTTTGCATATATGAACTATTTCTATCTACAAGAGAAGAATAGGTGGGTTGACGTCAACCTGCATATGATTTTTACAACTTGTTATTCAGTGCCGTTAGTAGGTTCATCTGCTGTTTCTTCGAATCCATCTCAAACATGAATGTATTATTACATTTTATGCTGTATATGCTTTGACCAGCATTTTATGTAAGATGCAATAAATCTCATCAGTATTGTTAATAATTTAATCACAACTAGTAGGGACCAGGTCGAGGGTAATTGTGGTTGATGGTAATGATGTTACGATACAATGATACTATTACAATTATTGTAATAGTGGAAATTTGCACTGCATGCCAATAACTTCAACTTTTAACCTTGAAAATTCATGACCTTATTGTGGCTAGGAGAAATCAGTTTTAGTGATAGTCATTTTTCCAAGGTTACCTAATACTACTCAATTCACGTAACTACCTACACTAAACAAATACTCAAGATTTATTACAGTTATGAAAGAGTCTAGAAACCATGATGCCAATGTGTTTGAAGGCTAACTACTGTATAACTTGGGAGACAAGTATACCATACCTGCTGTTGGTTAAATGTAGATTGCTAACATTGTACAGTATCTCATAGCAATTAATGAATTGTGACCATTTGAAGATCAGTGTGAACCTAGCAACCATATGAGCTCCTTTATCCAGATTTTGGACTTTTCCCCTAACAATGTTATTTGTTTAAACTGTTTTGTGAAACATGCTAGTTTCAGGGCCAAAATAGGTATTCATTATGGAGAGATATTTAGTAAGATTGTTGCTGGATAAATGAGGTTGTTTGTTTTCTGTGTGTTACAGACTTAACTGATTTATTTTGGTTACCTAAATTCCTTTGCAGCAATATTGCAATTTAGTTTGTAAGATCTATTTTAAGGTTTCTTTCTTTTATATGCCTTTTAAAATAATGAAATATTTTCTTAAGGTTGCGGCTTTTTACTTTAAGTATGGAAAAACACAGAACAGCACGATCAAATCCTCACTGATTTTTCTAACTAATTAGTTCTAAAGGCTCCACCCTGAAACAAAAGCAATCACACACAATGTTTAGAGTGCTTAATTCTTTTAGACATTTTCTTTGATTGGTCAGCTTGTTAAAAGAGTTTGTAGCTGAACGCTTCCCCAGCTGTGTTTTTTATTTTGCTTTGTGGCTGAAAGTAGAAGGGAAGATTCCAGAGTGTGTTAGTGGAATTCAAAAGCAGCCCTAACTGATGGCTGGAAAGGGTTAGTTGTTTTGTTCTTTTATGCTAATAAAGGAAATGAAGTGGGATTGACAGAAGCCCCTCTCGTCTTAAGAAATTCCATGTAAATTGATTCGTTTCAGGAAGCATCTACTATGAAATAATTAAATGGCCCTGCTGTTAAACACATTTTAGTTTTAATTTTTCAATAGCTAAATGTGTTAATAGAATTAACTATACCCATTACATTAATACATAGTTAATCAGATTTCTCTTATCTGCAGGAAAAGACTGAGAATATAGTAATAACAGCCCAGAAAAAACAATGAAAATTGGTAGTAATTATGATTGAGCTAAATTATTATTTGGACAACAATGTGAAATTACAGCTGCCAGTTTAGCCTTTGCTTTAGCTGATGTTGACTGCCATTTGCATGGAGTTCTTCCCAAGAAGCCAAACTGTTGTAATGCATTGGCTTAGTATACATGTAGATCCAAGCAGTATAGTGTTTTATAAATAGCAAATGGAAATTTCGTCAACGGGCAGATTCTTTATATCTCCCTCCCTCATATATTTATGGTATTCCTGTCGAAACTCTAATTCCGAGACTGTATGCCTTTGCAGTGCACCATTGGTATCTTGATATTTAATAATATAACTTTGCCCAAAGTTATAATACTACCTTAGGGTGTTAAGGTTAGATAGGTTTGTTGTTGTAATAAATGCTGGTGCATATTACTAAGTAAAATAAAAAGTTGAGATTGTAATGTTATTTTATTCTGCTACACCAAAAATGAGTCAGAATCAATGCTTTTCTCTCTTTTTTTCTTTTCGTTTTACACTTTCTCTCCTTCTCTTTTTATTTTCCTATGTTCTAATTTATTTTAATTTTCCTTTGAATTTTATGTTCTGATAAACTAATGAAAATTTGATGAATGGAAAAGTTACAGTAGTGAAGGGGGATGTTGAGAGGCTTTCCCAAACATATTTCCACCTTAAGATACAGAGAAAAGCTTCTGTTTCTGATTTGAAAAATAAGTAGTAAGATAAGGCATGATGCGATTCATTAGGTATCTAGGCCTTTATTACTTGGAATAATGTAAGTCCTTTGAAAAGCTTATAATTGCTTTACATACACAAGGGGGGGGGACAGGTGGGAGAGAGAGTCTTTTATCCACTCATTCAAATAATGTTCCTAATTTCTCCTAGTGATATTGGCACTGAATATAAGTAAGCACAAGGGAAAATTGCTACGTAGGTGGATAAATACTCAGCTTCCCTAAATCTGGGACAAGACCTTCCAACATGCATGGCATGTTAACTTTCCCTGTATTAATTACATTTGTATATGCATTCTCTCCCCAAAAATCATAATAAAGGGAAATACAGGCCAAAAGTCATTTTTACCAGGCATGAATGTAGCCTTTGGGTACACCGTAGTATTTATATGAGTTAATTGAATTTATTTTTAAAAAACAGGAATACTAAATGAAGCTCATTAAGGTTCATTCCTGAAATTATGTTGACGGAAATCCTGTATAAAATGGAAAACAAGTTATTTCCTTCCTCTCTCTTTCTTTCATCATACCTAGATTGTTCAAACTCTCAGCAATATTCTCAGAATGGTTTTTGACATATCAAATAACATTCCACCTTGAATTACTGAAAAAAGGCAACATAAAACTATTTTTTTAACATATTGCAATTTAGACCTACATATAAAGAATCAGAAATAGAAATATAAAGATACAAAGATCGAAACAAAGAAATGAAAAACAACATGGGATTTTACAGAAGCTTTACCAGGAACCAAAGTGACATCAAAGAAGCTACTAAGAGAGCATACTTTAGTTTGGGGACTACCCTAGAGTAAACATTAGTAATTAATTACTACAGTAATCATTATTTTTCCTAGGATTAAATTGTGGTGTTTTAAGAAGCATTATAATAGGATATGTTTGTTTCTTCTCTCCAGTCCACAAACTGTGGCTCAGAATTAGTTCTGACCATATTGTGTAGGAAGTGGAAAGCCCATCACTGTACACTGTGATGTTACACCTAACCAGGAGAGGGTTGGGTTGGGTTGCCTCGAGCTGGGCTGAAAAAAAGGCTCAGATTATTAAAAAAAATAAATAAAGGACTTTATTCATATTTATGGCACTTTTAAAAATTGCATTATCTGAAGAAGCATAGTGTGTGCATGTGTGATACTGTATATAATTATTACAATTATATAAGTCCTATATCAAACAACAATAATCATGTAACTAATATAAATATACATGCTAATGTAAATAAATATAAGTAAATTCAGTGAATATTCTCAAATACCTTTTTAAATAATTTTGTTTTCATGGTCTTCCTAAAATTTAGGCATAATGGTGCCAAGCAGATCTCCAGTAGAAAGGTATTCCAAAGGAGGGTGTATGTAATAATAGAACAACACTTCTCTGTTGCCCTCTCCTGAATCCCTTGGAAACAATAAAACCACACTATGCTCATTCAGGATGAGTCCAGTATATGAATACGATCTGTTTAAAATAAACAGTTCCATAAGCACCTGGGTATCAAGTCATATAGAACTTTGGAGATCAAAATTAGTTGATTAAATAACAGTTTTGCCAGAATAGTCCACAATGTGCTTATTCAGAAGATGATAGATTCAATATAATCAAGGTCAATGTTTCAAAAGAAGTGTTGTAAACTCAATCCAGAATTTATAGAATTAAGTTTATAGAAATTGAGTATTTTTTTCTCCTTTCTCTCTTCATTTTTTTTTTAAAATAGAAGGACCTATATGGACACACACTGATAAAATGGAGAAGCGCTTACATGCTGTTCCAGCAGCTAACACAGTCAAATTCCGTTGTCCAGCTGCAGGAAACCCCCTACCAACCATGAGATGGTTAAAAAATGGGAAAGAATTTAAACAAGAGCACCGAATTGGTGGATATAAGGTAAGAGGTTTGTTTATGACAGTACTTTTCAAGACACTTTATATATACATACATACATATATATTTGTTTTCTGAGGTTTTCGCGTGTGTTTGTATGTAGGTCTTTGGTTATTCAGGTTTTCTCCCGCGTAAAATTGGAAGTGTCTTGCCGACGTTTCGACGAATGGCACTTCGTCGAAACGTCGCCAAGACACTTCCAATTTTACGCGGGAGAAAACCCGAATAACCAAAGACATATACATACACACACACACACACACACACACACACACACACACACATATATATATATTTTCTGACGTTTTCGCGGGTATTTGTATGTAGGTCTTTGGTTCGGGTTTTCTCCCGCGTAAAATTGGAAGTGTCTTGGCAACGTTTCGACGAAGTCTCATTCGTCATCTTCAGGCTGGTGCTTTCAGCTTCGTGCTTCGAGGAGCAATCAAAGCACGAAGCTGAAAGCACCAGCCTGAAGATGATGAATGGGACTTCGTCGAAACGTTGCCAGACACTTCCAATTTTACGCGGGAGAAAACCCGAACAACCAAAGACCTACATATATATATATATATATATAATATATATATATATATATATATATTATATATATATATATATATATATATATATATATATATCTATCTCTCAACCATTAAAATTTTAATCAATCTAGTTTTCGTCAAAATGCACTTGACATCGTCAGGGTTAAGAGTCAAGTACTGAGAGGAGATCCCGAATAACCAAAGACCTACATGTGTGTGTGTGTGTGTGTGTGTGTGTGTGTGTGTGTGTGTATGAGATCTGTGAGACTACGATGATCAGAAAATTTTCATTGTTTCCTCTTGGGTTGGCATTGTGTGATTTGCCTAATTCACCACTGAACTGGCTCATCATATGTAAATCCTGACTGATCATGTTCTAAAATTTTAAGCCTGTCTGATGAAGCCATGGCAACTTTGGATGTTTGTGAAAATCTTGCCATGGATAAGGTGAAGTGTTCATGCATAAAATATTGCAGTATGTTGGAAACTCAGATTCCATACTATGTAACCTGATCAAATATTATTTTATGTTCTGCACACCTGTTGATAGGGTTTCTCTGTGTGTCCCAACAGAAATAATCTGTGGTACATCCATTGGTATTTATCTACCCTTGAAAGAAGGGCAGTATCCAATGATCACATATATAACTTTGTATGTAGAAAGGCCCTGTTATGCCCTACTAAATGGCATCCCCATTCTTTTGGGGCATTACAAAATGGTTGTTAAAGTACTTCTGGCCAATCATATGAGAAGCCAAACAATGCACTGGTTGCAACCACCAACCATTTTATTTTTAATGATTGTCTGGGAGGCTCAGATAAATTTATTGGAAATTCACATTGTGCATGGAGTAGGTAATTTACTTTGTAGAATGTTATCTGCAAATAGGGTAGAGTGCCTGGCATAAGCCAGGGAATGTGTTGGCCAGTATATTGTTTCCCTTGTGTTATTCACAGGGATTCTGTTCTGTCTTGTGCCAGTTTGTGTATGTGGGTTTGGTGTGTCTGTGTGTGTATTGATTTCTGATTCTGTAAACCACCTAGTCTTTGGAAGTTGAGCAGTATATAAATTTAATAAATGTGAATGTTCATGCTAATATGAATCCTGGTAGCAGGAATAGGAATGATCAATTTTAAAATATAAGAGTTGTTGGCAGTCAGTGCAGACAACTAGATGGACCATAATTTTGATTCAATATATGGCTGAATTCATCCAATGTACTTCTTTTTGCTATGCTTCCAACTGAATTCAGATCTCACATTTCAAGTCCCTCTTGGCTGATAATGATCTCATTTGTAGTTACATTTATGAAGTAGATGTTGTGTGCTTTCACCTGGAGTGTTTTACTTGTTTTCTGTTTATAGATTTTGTAAAGCCAAATGATCAAAAATCCAAATCTATTGTAACTAGTGACTTTCTGGTTTTAAGAGTTTAGCAATTAAATAAAAAAAGGAAATAAATTAGAACTTGGCAGTAACATTCAATAAAGTGCACTTAGCAGTTTGTACTTTTGAGCTATGGCACCCAGGAATATTCCAATTTGGAGAGATAGAGTAGAGCAAAAAAACATGGAGCTTGGTGACAAAATCACAGAATAACAGAGCAGGAAAACTATTTTATGAATTTTATGGCCTGTGAAATAGATGTGGGAAACAAAGTTTTGAGGGAAAGTAATCACAATTACTTAAGATCCTTACTTGAAATTTTCATAGCATCAGATTAGTCATCTCTCTTTAATTTCTGAGTTACTGATTAGAAGAATTAGCTAGACTGTCAAGAAAATGCAGGGTTAAACTGAGGTCAGGATTAAAAAAAAGTATTTAGTCAAATTGCTTTTCTTCCATTACTTTCATGTTGCCTGCATAAAGAAAAAAAGAAGAAGCAAAGAATGTGCCCTAGAAATCCTTTTTAGTTTTAGTTACACAGGATGTGCCTGGGGTCAAGAGGGAGGCAAAGGATGAAAACAGCTTTGTATCATTTCAAGATATGTATCATTTCAAGCCTCTTGTATGTGCATTGTGATACTACACATACATATGAAATGGTTGGAACTTGCACTGGGATAGCACAATACTCAAATGATGAAAGCAGAATCATGAACACCTATACCGGGTAGGCAACCTTGGCTCTTTTATGACTCGTGGATTTCAACTCCCAGAATTCCTGAGCCAGCTGGCTCAGGAATTCTGGGAGTTGAAGTCCACGAGTCATAAAAGAGCCAAGGTTGCCTACCCCTGACCTATACCATGGTTTTTATTCTTATAAAGACAATGGTTGTCCCTGTGACCTGCTCTCCTTGGTAACTAACCAATACTCAGGAGTACTGACCTGTGGCTTGGCTGGCGTGTTTGCAGGACAATTTCATGTGGTACTTGCTGAAATTAGTCCATTGGCTGCTTCTGCTGAAGAATGGGAGTTGGAATTGTGAACAGAGCCTGGAACTGATTTGGAGTCATCTGAAGCCTCTTTTTTTCTCCTGATATTAGAAGAAATGTCTGGTTGCTGTAAGAGGCTTGATGGAGTCTTGGACAATGAACTGTTATTGGAAGGAGTGGGGGTGAGGCATACTGTATCTTAGAAGGAGTCTAATTTAGGGTTATAAACCCTAATTTAGGGTTGTAGGGGCTGAAATTGGGGCTGGAGTTGAGAAACAAGTTGAACCTGATTGGAAGTGTCTTGGCGACGTTTCGACGAAATCCTATATATATATATATACACACACACACACACACACACACACACACACACACATACATATACATTTCCATATGTATAAGCGTGCAAAGAATGAAGAAATATTTGTCTGGGGCATTGTCAACAAAACAGCAAAATTTGGAAAGAAAAAAGTAGTGAGTACCTCCATATATTTTTATAGGTATGTGATATTTCTAGAAAATATATTTATAAACCATATAAACCATGTATTTATAATACCTATAAAAAGATACAGTATATCTGAAGTTACTGATATTACAATTCTAGTTACTCATGTGTTTGCTGTTTCATTCCCCCCTTATTCTTCTCCTACATATCCCGCTTTTTGTTTTGCAAAGAAGCTATAAGAAAACTTTCTTATAATTCCCTCGTTTAGTTTAGTTCAGCCTGTCCCTCTAGAAGGCAACATTCTTTAAAACATGGTAGCCTCATAATGATGGATTTATTTATTGCCTTATTTTTGTTTGATTACTCTCCCATTTCAGGATGAAAAATACAAATAACTGCTACCGGGAAGTATTAATTTTTCTGCAGACAGTGACTCTGCCTGTTTTTTTAAACATTTGGAAACTCTTAGGTTTTCCAAGATACATGCCGAGGTCATATTACAAAGGACTGCTGTTTTCTTTCTCTTCCAAGTTGATGTGTGCAGTTCTGTCCACACCATCCCCTTACACACAAGACTGCATGTCTGTTGGAGAATTTCTATGCTCCTTTCTCTCCCTGCCTGCCTCCCCCCCCATCTATGTGGAATTTAGCAAGATAATGTACAGGACTAAAAGTGAACTATTCTTTCTACTTTCCCACCTCCCAGAAAGTAAATTCGGTCTATCAGTTTCTACTGTGTTATTAAAAAGGGTGTTTGTTTCCACAGCTGTGTTTTGATAAGTTATGTTACCACAACCCTTTTGCCCACTAAACTTTAGCTTGGATAAATACCTGATAGTTTTCAGTAGGTAGATAAAAAATTGTTAAGAGCCACATACTTTGTAGAAAGTCAGCCTTTTAAGAAGATTCTTTTTATCTATACTGCACTGCTTGATTGTGGTTCTAATATTCTTTCATGTTGTTTCTGGGCAGAAAGTAACATAAAATCCAAGGTAGAGAGATTAAACGTGATAAAAATGTGTATACAATATATGTGACAAGTAGTATAATCCCATATATTGTCACTAAGTCACCTTAAATTCAGTTGGATTTACTGGTGGAGGGGGTGTCTATTGTCACTTTATCCTATCTATAGTATACCTGCAAGACCCTTTTATTCAACCATTTCTCTCTGTAAAAAAAAAAATCTTATTCTGAAGTTTCATCATTACACTCATACACACACAACTGTGCTCAAAATAGTATAAAAACTTCATTTTACCTTTAAATTTTATCTTTGCTTGCTTTAATCAATCCTCATGACAATGCTATATAACTGAGTCTGATGTTAATCTAAATAGGGAGATAGGAGATAAATGTACCATGTCCAGGTTCTTAACATGATATAGCATTATAGATAGTCCTTGACTTATAACCACAGTTGAACCCAAAATTTCTGTTACTAAGTGAGACATTTGTTAAGTGAGTTTTGCCCCATTCTATGACCTTTCTTGCCACCGTTGTTAAAGGGATCACTGCAGTTATTAAGTTAGTAACATGTTTGTTAGTGAATCTGGCTTCCCCATTGCACAAGGTGATTACATGAGCTTGGGACACCGCAAACCCTCATAAATATAAGTCAGTTGCCAAGGAACTGAATTTTGATCACAGGATCATGGGATGCTACAATGGTCATAAATGTGAAAAACAGTCGTAAGTCATGTATTTCAGTGCTGTTGTAACTTTGAATGGTCGCTAAGTGAACTGTTGTAAGTTGAGGATTATCTGTACTTTGCCTAATGCCATTTTTTTCAAGCTTAGGTTTACGTAAGGAATTGAAAACAAGGATTGAAATTAGAACTAGGATTTTTTTTAGAAATCAACTTTGCAAATCTTTTTTTGTGCAGCCATAACATGCACTTTTCTAGGAAAGCTGGGCTGACTTTATTCTAATTATTAAGCTCTGAGATATCTTGGAGTCAGGTAAGGCAAATCATAAGGAGGAGATGTTGAGAAGTTCCCTGGCAACTGATACAATATTTGACAAATGTAAAATAGATACTCCTAGCTACCTGAATAAGTTCTATTATCTGAAGTTCGAGTTACCAAGATGAACTGAGCTCAAGACTTGTCAAAATCAGATAAGGGGATCAGAGTATCCTCCTCCCCCACCTTTCCCCTTTTTAATTAAAACATTTGTCTGTTCTTCCAGTCTGTCAGGCAGAGGGCAAATGTCACAGTATGATACAATATTGTTAGCTTTGTAAATAGGCTAATTGTCCTGTTGCTGCTCATGGTCTTGTCTCCAGCTGATTCAGATACATCTCTCCGCCTTAAAGATTTCATTCTTCTTTTTATGATATGTATTCTTAATTCTATAGTTTTTTTAATTGAATAGGTATCTATTAGGATACTACAAAATCATAAGGAAGAGGATGATATCAATGCCAAATCCCAGAAACAGAATGTTGAAATGAGCTATATGTAAATATCAAAACAGAATACTGTAAGAGTTCTTTAAACCTGCAGCCTGCATTTATGAAGACTGCGGCATGAAGAGCTTATGCCCAATTATCCGCCTTATTTTCTCTCTCCTACACACATATCTGGTGTGAACATGTAACACACAGAGAGATACAATGCAAATATCATTAGTTGCTGCCATGTCATTCAAATAATTTTTTCTTGTACAGTGTCCTGTGCCTGATCCACCTCCTTTTTTTTTCTCCTCACAGATGGAGAGTTTGCTTTAAAAAGCTATCTCTTCCTGACTGCTTCCCCCCCCAACATAGTGAGTCCCTAAAAAGTGCCAACCACAAGTGACAAGCCCAGTTCCCTGACCTTAATTAGTTGATTAGAACTTCTGGGTAGCTGGTGTTACTACCTGAAACTGATCAGACTTTAATCAGTTGCACAACAAAGGCTTTTATTGTCAGGCACACTAAATTTGGTTGTAAATATACACACTGGTCAATAAATTTTTTTTTTAAATTATTATTACTATTGTAATTGTGAATGGTTGCTAAACAAGATTAACTGCTAAATGAGGAGTGTCTACAGTATGTACTTCTGAGTATATTGACTTCAAAATTGTATGAAAATTCTATCATCTCTGTATCTCTATCATTGCATTTTTGAGGAACCATTTGCAGATTGCAGTTTGCACCATCCACATTTAGTATTATGCTAAAGAAAGCCTGATCTCCTAATCAATGACACCCATATTTTCTATGAATGCCAGGCTATTTTGACTTCCATGTAATATCACAGAGCATTTAAGAAACTGAAAGTTTTAGAAGAAAGTAATGCAGAAAGATTAAAAGTAGAATTAACGCTGCTTAATCTTGGTGAAATGCTGAGCTTGTTATATTTGAGGATTGATTAACTGATTAACAGCTTGGCTGTGTATTAACATTGCTGTCAGTGAAAAAAAAGGATATATCTTATTAGGGTTTTATCTTGACAACAAGTAGGCTAGCTTGACAAATTATAAATATAATTTCTTTACAGGCATCATAAACATTTTGCAGGAAAATAAATATTAGGCATGCTAGAGATAGGTTTAAGCTGTGAACCAAAGTAGAGGAAAAGTATTGGTCTTATTGAGCACTCTCAGCAAAAATCCATGTTATGCACAAGGCAAGTGATGGCATTATCTTTCCAAACCTTGGAATAATCTCTTGCTCAGGTCACAGCCTGTTTTCTTATTTTTATACTAGATACAGCAAAGAAATCAGATTTGTCCTGGGTATTAGTTATTTAAAAATATCTTACAGGAGAAAATGCATTCTGGAACTATTCTGTAATCCCTGAAGTAGGTGTGAAAATGTGACCAGACATGTTTAGCTGCTGATGTTAAAAGATTGTGTTTGGATCATTGTTCAGATCTCTCTTTAGTAATATATAGTTTGAGTAATCCAGCCATAGAAGCTTTGGGATGCCTATACTATATTAACTTTGTCTATGTTAGTAGTAACATAGTAGTAGCTTAAAATTGAGTTGTTTAAAACAGCTGGAGGGCAGCAAATTGCCAATTCCATATCCAGGCCAATCTTATAACATCTGAATAATTATGATTTCCCCCTCGGAAGTTACTAATTTTTTCTTCCTGATTCTGATGGGACATGTGTTATAATTTAAGAATGACTTTCTGATTATTAGTTTATTTATGTAGAACATTTATGTAACATTCCTGCTCAAACTGTACTTTTTGAGACAGTCTTAAAGATGAAGAGCAAGGCGCTGTTTCATGAGGTCTCTCTATAGTTTCATACTGATATTGGGAGAAGTAGGAATTAGTTAATATTGCAGTCAACAAGCCCCTTGATGTGTTTAATTAGTATAGGGATAAGTTTAACCCACTCAGAATGAATTTCATATAATCAGACACTTTTTGGGGGGACTTGTCATAAAGACTAAATGTATCTTGGAGCAGGACCAGTAAAAATGCTTTAGAAATGCTTCATAAACCAAATTAAAAGTTACTATATTGAAAGAAGGTTTATAGATATTGAGCAACAAGCATTATGAAAGTATTAGATCTATAAAACTTAAATTAATTTGTTCTTCTGTTAAGTCTTATGACTTGGCTTCTTCTAAACTTTGGCTCTTTGAAGTGTGCAGTATTTATGGAAGCAATAATAATGGTGTCAGATTGCATCTTACCTGTATTTTAGACTATATAAGTAGCAAACTGACTATGGAAGTATAATGTATGGCAGCCCAGTATATAAAAACTAGCAAAAACTTGAAGATGTAGTGAGAAATAGTTGGGACTCACCTGAAATATTTTCCAGTATACTTATGCTCCTATAGATTTTGTGCCAGGATATTTGGATTTAGTGCACAGAGTAAGCTTGAGGAGTGTGGTGGTGCAGTGGTTAGATGCAGTATTGCAGGCTAACTCTGTTCACTGCCAGGAGTTCGATTCTGACTGACTCAAGGTTGACTCAGGTTTCCATCCTTTCAAGGCCTATAAAATAAGGACCCAGATTGTTGGCGGCAATATGTTGACTCTGTAAACCATATAGAGAGGGCTGTAAAGCACCATGAAGTGTATATAAGTCTAAGTGCTATTGTTAGTGCTATTGCTATTCTTGCTTTTGAAATCATGGCCTTGCATATTCTTTCATTATTCTGAGTTGCTGCAGCAGGGAGTTGAGTGTATCAAGTTCTGTCACTATTGTTCATCCCTTGTGTAATGCTGCATGCACCCAATTCATCTACTCCATCCAGATTCATTGCACATAGATTCAGTTAAGAGAATTCCCCTGAATAATTGCTAGCTTGGCTTAAATTTCATGTACAAAGAATATATGCATGGTTTATGGACTCCTTATATCTACATCTTCCTTACTTGATTGTAGGTAAACTCTTTTAACTATTTACCTTACATTTGTACAATCTGAGTCATAAAAGGAAAGATAGACCTACTGCAGAAACAGTGCTTATTAAAAACCAAGCCTTTGATTGCTCACTGACTATTTCCTGGTGCTTAATAAGAAGCTAAAATGTATAAAGTAAATCCAAGATTAATGTTATGAAGACAATCATTATCTTTTATTCAGCATCTATTATATTCATAAGTGTGAAAAAAGATGTGTAAATAAAAAAGAACCTTTCTTTTCAATGCCTTCAAGCTTCAAAGGCTATATGCATAGTATTATGACTAAGTTCCAGCAGCATATATGTCAAAGAAGTCATATATAAAAATTATATTATAGGAAAATTCCGACTAAGGACAAAAATGTCCCACACTATAGAAAATTTAATAAAAGACAAAGATATGGCATTATCTTCAGTAGCTAATAGAAATTATTGGGGTTGGAACAGAAGCAGAAATTCTCTAGTAATATTTTTGTTTGCTTTGAATCTTGGCTTTATTTTGAAGTCAGGGCACATTGGAGGATGATCCATGATATTTTATGAGCACTTTTGGGAAGTAGAAACTCTTTATGAGTTGGAGAATACTTGACTGATTGCTGTTTTATTCAAAACAAAAACAACCGCTTAAGGCTCGGTCTAGAGAAAATTAGATGCTGAGGAACTGGATTCTGGATCAGCTATTTTCCAGAAATGCAAGATTTTTTATATGCGGATTTGTTTTTTTGTATAGAGGAAGAGCTGGTCGCAATTATTACAGTAAATGAGATTTAATGGATTAATTGGTAGGAAGGAATGTGTATTATTGCTGAATGTTGGTTAAATCTGAAATTGTATCATTTGAATAATAGTACTATTCCACAACATACATAAGTTTTTGACAGTAGTATGAATTTGTAATTACATATAAGAGATAAATACAATGTATTTTAGCAAAGTTAAGTACATTGACTGGACTACTTTATATGCAATGGACTTGGTTATTTATCGACATTTATTTAGCAAATTTATATAGCTGGCTATCTCATAGCATGACTTTAGGTGGTATACAATGCCCCAAAACTTTAAAAAATAACAGAATACTTAAACATAAATAAAAAATAAAATAAAATAAAGTAACAGAAAATAAATAAACAGCCAAACATTGAGCAATCAAATGCTTGATTTATAATAAAAACCCAGGAATACAAGAAAACAACTTGACATCACACAACCATCTTGCCAACTTCTCATGGGACCACCAGAATTGATGGAAAAAAACACTTATAAGGACTTTTCAGAAGACAAGCATAGCCTTCTTAATAAGCAGAAATTAAAAAAATAGTCCTTTTTAAAATTCTTTTCTTTTTTAAAAAATTCTGTTAGGTACGGAATCAGCACTGGAGTCTTATAATGGAGAGTGTTGTCCCATCAGACAAAGGAAATTACACCTGTATTGTTGAGAATATCCATGGATCCATCAATCACACGTATCACCTTGATGTTGTTGGTAAGTAATCTGCAGTGGCTGTAATATATATTTTTATAAAAGTAAATAGAATTATTTACTTTTGGAATCTAAAGGTATTGTTAATGTGTAGTATAAAATATCCTGATAAGGGCCTTAATTGAATAACAATGTTATATTGTTTGTCTGTCTGTCTATCTATCTATCTATCTATCTATCTATCTATCTATCTATCTATCTATCTATCTATCTATCTATCTATCTATCTATCTATCTATCATTGATTAAGGCATCAGGCTAGAAACTATAGGACCATGTCTTTTAGTCCTGCCTTAGGCACAAAGCCAGTTGGGTAACTTTGAGATAGTCACTTTCTCTCAGGAAGGAGGCAATAGCAAACCACTTCTGAGAAACCATGCCAAGAAAACTGCAGGGACTTCTCCAGGCAGCCTCCAAGAATTCAACATTTAATGGAAGAAATATATATGGGTGTTTGGATGTGTATTTTGCTTAACTAGTTAATTAACTAGTTACTTGCTTAACTAGCTTACCAAATTCAGGTGCTAGTATTTTTTATAATGAAGGAAATAGAATTTGGGGTTCATAATCTTTTCATCTAAGGGGAATCTGAAGTTTTTTGTTTACATGTGGGTTTCTCCCCCAGCATTTTATTAAGATCTATCATTTGGGGTAAAAATATTAATTTTATTGAAATACAGACACTTTCCCCTGAAAATTACATTAAATGACCAAAACAAAAGATCAGTTATGATACAGGAAAGGCAGCCCCAATTTTTTGTAGAAGATACAACACACTTTTAAGAGTAAATTTATAAAAGGTTCTTGGATAGGAAATCAAGTATTGGTTTTGGATCTAGAACAGTTAATATTTTAATACTACAAAATTATGAGTTTAATATGAAAGAGGTTTTAAATTAGGCTGAAATATATTGCATGTTTATTAAAGATGCCATAGAAGATTGATGTATTATTTCTGGATTTATTTATAGTACTAAGAAGGATTAATGTTTTCTAAAAAATTAATTATTCTTAGTAATTTTGAATTTAGAAAATATGAAGACAAGACTGGAATATAGTTATTCATAAGTACTTAGATAGAAGTAAATATAAAAATAGTAATGAGAATACTTTGGAAATAGTGGAATGGCTTAATTCCATCATTTAAATTAACATCGTTTTAATTAAAAGCAGCTTACTGATGCCTGAAAAATAAGTAATCAATCATTTAAAAGCTATATATAATTCTGGGCTAAATTAAAAACCAGCTGAAGAATAAGCACTTTTCCGACATCATTTCAGCTCAGTTCATTCACAAGAAGAAAACTAATAAATGGGCTATGCCCACTTCTGTCAAAGCTCTATAATTCACTGCTCCCACTTCATCATCATGTAAACTGGAATTCTTATTTCTTACAATTGCTATGTGGCCATAGCTGAATTAAATATAACATTTTAAAAGAATTACAGTTACCAAATTATTTTCTAATTCAAGTGACAGTTTTGGGGGAAAGATGCATTCTTTCATTCAGAGCACTCACGAGGTTTTATGTAAAACAAGCTAAGCACTAAGATTCCCAACAAATACTGTTGAGTTTTTCCCCCAGTAATTGAGAGTTTCTTTACAAAGGAAAGCAGAATTAAGGACACAGATTTACAGACACACACCGTAATCACCATGCCCCTATGGCTAGTGTTGGGTTGAGAGAGTCTAGGTGTTGTAGAAGTCAGGTCCGGATGTCCACTTTTGTCACTTTCTTCCTAGTATATTCCTTTTAAATGCATTCCTGCAACCCACACCCTGGAACTGAAGGTCTTTTTCCTGTTTTATACTTGTGTTGCATCTTGTTGCCTTCATGTCCCTTCATACATATGAGTACAATTGAGTCACTTATTTTCCACTCTGTTCTCTTTGTAACTTCCCTTTCTCCAGCATGGAAAAGAATGGAGAATCCACGAATGGGTTAAAGAAGTCCTCTAGCCCAATCACTTATTTCCACTCTGTTCTCTTTGTAACTTCCCTTTGTGCTCCAGCAGTGCTTCCCTTTTGTAGTGGCCTCTCCTCTCAGGCTCTGTGCTGAGGATGCAGTTCCTTGTTCTTTCAGGCTGGCTTGCATCTCGCAACAGCATCTCCATATGGCACCCTGCCCTGATTACTAAAGCCCAGCAGTAGGCACCATGGTCTCTGAATCCTAGCCTACAATAACATTTTCAAATTGACTATTGTGAAACTTTTATCCCGGAGATATTTAGAAATTACTTCATAATGAGAATCAGAATATTAAACCCTGGTCACAATTGGTTCTATACCTTGTTTAATTTTTTCTGAATTTAATAATATATCTTTTTTTACTATGTATGAGTATAGAAAATAGTAATACAAAACACTATACATATAGACCTAAATGTATACCTTTCCTCTAGTCCAGCCCAATCTTTTTCCATCAGATGCCAGATTTTTCTTCTTAGTTAACATTTGGCCTTAAATGTTTAGGTCACAGATATTGATTGAGCTAGGTTCTTCCTTTCTTTCTTGATTTTATTGTACATATACTGTATAAAATTCCAATCTGCCCATCTGCTCTCCTTCACATACTCCTACTGTGATTCCCAAACTGTGGATATGAAAAACAATTAACATTAGACATATATATGATGGATATTTTATTCATATTTCCCTGCCATAATGCAAAAATTCATTTTAATCAATTTGCTTTTTCTGGAGGAACGGCCAGAATAAGCAAATACTTTTTTCCCCTAAGTTTTGTTTTAAAAAATTCAGATAACTTGATGACTAAATCATTGTCGTTTGAGCACTTGTTTAACAATGTTTATTGAAGGTGCAGTTCCAATGGCTACCAGGAATTATGGTAAATGGCATTCCATGTGACTCTGCCGTGAATAGACCAGCTGTTGAGAAAGCACAACTAAATTGTGTTCATTAGCCAGGTGGTAGGTGTGCCCAAAAGCTAGTGAAGAAGGAAACACGTGAAGTATATACAACTGTTTCCAAAGAATAGTTTTCACCTTTGTGGGAACACTTTAAAAAAAGTGTGGGTATACATATGAAAGGAATAAAACTATTTCTAAGACTGTTACAGACTGTCCTGTTTTACTTTTCAAAACTTTTCACTTATTTAGTGTAACCTGGATAAATATTTATGTGAAGCCCCTTGCCTCTTCTCGGTCTTTGAGGTTTTTCAATGCCGTGCATTCAAGAATATTTAACCTTTTATTTTTCCTGGCAAAAAATATAGGTGAATCGAGTGAGTGAATGAATGGAATGGTAATGAGACTGATGTCATTTATTGCTATGTCTGCTACTTTAATAGAAAATCATAAAAGTAAACAGGAAAGTCGAGATTTTCCATTATGATTCCTGGTCACTGTGTGCTAAGTTGTTGCTCTTGTCCCTTCCTCTTCCTCACTTCATCCAGAAATGGATTTATTTTCATTTGTAAATCTTGATTGTTTTGGGAAGGCTAGAACCCAACCCACTTGATAGTGTTATTGTTGTGGGGAAAATAGGAAAGGATTATGAGTTATTTATAAAAATAATAAAGGAAAGATAAAAATAAGTAAATAAATGAATAATGTGGGCACTGGAACATTGTTCCTTTCCACCCTACAGTTTCTAGCCTGCAAAAACTAGACATATCACTTTTGATTGGTTTCAATTATATCAATGTTTTTCAAGCTTGGCCATTTTAAGACATGTGGACAACTCCCAGAATTCTCCAGGTAATATATCCTGTTCCACTATCAGTACCAGGAATCATTATGCATCTGTTCAGGCTCTCCAGAGTATTACTGTTGCCTGTCCTGAATCCTACTTTTTACTTTGCTTTTTCCAGAGCTCTCTTATGATCCATGCTAGCTGGTTGAATTTAAGTATTATATGATATCACCATAACATTCTGAAATTATGTTACGGTCATGAACATTGTAAAAAGTTAAAATAGCAATGCAGGCACTACCTGCTAAGCTAACATGATAAAATCAGAATCTTTTAGTCAGATATTTTCAGTGTATAGAGTTACACTGAAAGTAGGTTTTTAAGAGATTGAATATACTTTTACAAACCTAACGTTCTGTAATGCCTAGATCACTTCTTTCCCACTATAAACATCCATAGGCCTAGTAATTTTTTTTTTAAAAAAAGGGCCTTCCTACTGTTATCCCTCCAGTCCAGTGTATATACTGTTAACTAAATTCAGTCCAGATTGACATAGAAATAAGATAAATTTAGTATCATAAAAATTAACTAAACACAAAAGGTTCATTTGTAGATGGTAGTGAGGTAATAGATTTGGGAAAAAGTGTATAGAGGTTTATTGGGTGAATTTTCCATCATGCATATTATACAACCAACAATATAATTATGGGTTGCTCTGGTGAATATATATTACTCAGAAATAGGCCTACAGTCAGCAATAAATACACTAGAGGTTGGTCTTGGCCTTGCAAACATTTTTTTAAAAGATTATAGAATAAAAAGCATATTTTGATGCCTGTCGAGGTGTTATTCTTCTTTGTAATCATCCGAGACAGCATTCCCCCCCCCCCCCGGAATTCTAGTTTAATTTAAAGCCCATGCTGCTGATAATTTTACCCCAGTTTACCACAAAATTGCATGCAATGTGTGGTTAAAATCATCATTATTACTTGGCACAGCAGTACTGTAGGCTAAACACTTCCAGAAAAGAAGATATATCCAACTGGTCATTTGGTGGGTTTTGACATAGCTTTGAAAGCAAAAAGACAAAGAAATTATAGAACATTATGCCAAAATGCAGTGAAGGGAAGTAGCTAACATCCATTTCAAATACTGCAACAATTTTACATTTGGAAATGAACAGACAACTTAATTAAATTTGTAAAAATTATATCTCAGCAATTCACTAGTTTAGGGGCTGATGATCTATGTTAGGTGGTTTAGCTTAAAGCATATACTGTTGCTATTGTTTAGTTATACTTTCATCTTCCTTCTACATGCCTTTTCACTTATTTATAATGACTGGCAGATGAGCATCAAATGATACACACCCCATTTATGATGCTTCTGCTATATTTTTTGGGTTTGTTTCTGGCTAAGTTGTTTCTATTCAAAATATTCAACAGCTGAATAGTGCTGTTTTTTTATTTTGGTTTATCTTTTTTTTCCAAATGAATTAGCTGCTTTTCAGAACTAATCTCTTTGATATTAACAATAAAGAACAGTATTCAAACATGGCAATGTATAATTCTAATGTTTCTTACTTCTTGCTACAAGCGAAAATCCTATATGATATCAGAGAATCTGAAATTCTTCCAGCCGTTCTCTTGCCAGATATTGTCCAAAGACTAAGGTGGCATTAGACGTTATTATCTTGCCTGTAGTAATTTTTGAAAGCCTCACTCTTTCATCTTATGTCTATACCGATAGTTAACAGAAAGTTTCATTAGGAGTATATATATATTAAATATTCTCAGTTGGTAGTTAATATTTGAGGATAAAGAAATTGCATCATAATCTGATCTTTTTTCCAAACATGAATGCAGGGGTAAAAATGGAATGAAAGCAGGATATTCTTGGTTAAAGAAGCAATCTTTAGTTAAAAATTTTAATGACTTTCAGTCACTTTCCTATTTGTGCTGAAGTGAGGATAACCAGTTGCTTCAAGCAGAATGGGTGAATATTTGGCCAGGGTGGAGATCTTTGGGTTCTAGCTTGAAGAGTTCCGTGAAGTAAAACTCATTATTTACTATGTAATGCAGAAAGTCCTTGAGTAATGACCATTTATTTAATGATCATTCAAAGTTACAATAGTGCTGAAAAATATAGAGGTAGAATTCTTTGTGGTAAAATGTCTTCCACAGAACTGCACATTATTTGAGAGGCATAAATCAGCTAGCAATTTGCTTAGCAATTAAAAAACCAACTAATTTATGGTGATCCTTTGTTATGGCAATAGAAATACCGGTATGTAGCAAATTTTAGCCAACACATGCAATGTAATTTAGAACAAAATGAGATCCATGTAGTCCAGCATCTTGTTTTCTTTTCTATATAAACTTTTCTATTTACCAAGTTTTATTGGAATATGTTTCACTTGGAACTATTCTGGCATTTAAAAACATTTAGAGATATGTAGGCATTAATTCTTTCTACTCTGGCTATCTCAAAAGTAGAGGTGTACTTTGATTAAAAAAAAAAAGGTATGGTTCTTACTGGACAAAACTGTTGCCACTCATCCTTATTTCCAGTTAGAAAAAAAAATGATTTACAGTATTTAGAGCAGTTTTCCCTAGCCTGATGTAAAGTGTTGGGCCTCAGTGTTTGCTAAGCATTACAGGAATTGATCCAAAACACCTGGAGGTATCAAACTATGTTTTTGGAGGAAGGCTTGTTTTAAAATTTGTCTTGGTTTGATATATTGAATACTTAAACTATTGCTAACATTTGCTTCTTATTTACCTTTATCAGTTCATTTCATGTTGCATATATTTGTTGTTCAGCTAATGTTCTGGCACCAATTTAACTTTCAAGGTGGGACTGTAGTAATGGAAGTTATGATATGCCAAGGTTTACATGTCAGCTTGCTTTGCCAAATAACTTGATCCACTTTCCACTTTAATTTGGCCATTTTGTTTCTATCAGATGAGCGTTGCCACAGATTTTTTATAGAGTCATGTAGGCCCCAATGCAAAATGTTGCATGCGTGCAAAATGTTGAGATTTTCTATGCAATAGATGTTCCCATTGCATTTTGCAGACTGAAGAGAGTGCTATGTAAAATGTATATTTAAACTTTGAAAAGTTATGGATGATGCCTGGCCTACCAAATATAGTAGGTACATTTGGAACAAAAAGACTGCCTAATCTTGAGATAGGCCCAAAGAATTATTTGCCCTGAGATTTTAAGAAATGTCAACATAGATCTACAGTGAATATTTAAATAAGCACACAACCACTCTGATTCATTTCTTAAAGTAGTACTAAACTAAACTAAAAACTAAAAAAATTTTAACACAAAATTTCATTTTTAATGTGTGCCAATGTGCCCACAGTAAAAAATGACAGTTAAGGTTATTTATCTAAAAGAATCAGCAAGTGAATTTGTTAAACCATCTGCACATTTTGAAAGAAAAAATTACTGTAATAAAGATATGATTCCTTGCTTGTGGAACAAAATCTTTCTTCCAACGAATTGAATCACATAAATGCCTCCTAGTTTCTAACCTGATGATAAACTTTGCTTGATGGCATTTACTGCAACTAGTACTTTACTGAAAAGATGTAATTAATTTTCCTCATGATACAATTTCTTCATTGACTATGACACAAGCTACAAGATCTGGTGAAGATATATTTATTTTACTTCACTGCGTTCCCTGCCAACCACCATTTTATGTATGTCACATGAAATTTTGCCTGTATCAACATTTGGTTGGAATGGGAATAATTTGGGAAATTGAGTTTATGAGAATAGTTTGATGTGTTTATTTTAATTAGATATTCTATAGCTCAGATTAGTCTTTATAGGGGGTGTAATGGCTCAGTGGTTAAAGATGCTGAGCTTGTCAGCTAAAAAGTTGATAGCTTGGGTTTGAGACCCAAGTGCTGTGTGACAGGATGAGTTCCTGTTACTTGCCCCAGCTCCTGCCCACCTAGAAGTTTGAAAGCATGCAAACACGAGTAAATAGGTACCACTTTGGTAGGAAGGTAACAATGTTCCAAGTGCCTTTGGCGTATATTCATGCTAACCACATGACCATAGACATGTCTTTGGCTCCCTCGTTAAGAAACAGAGATGAGCACCACCCCCCAGAGTTAGATAGGGAACAGGGAAAACCTTTACCCTTTATATATTTATTGTTTTAATTAATTGTGAGATTAATTAATTAACTGCCCAGAATCACTTTTTGTGAAATGGGCAGATATATAAATTTGATACTGAATAAATAAATAAATACTGATCGGGACTTGGACAGGTGTTCTGTAAACTATGAAGCTGCTTACTGAGTAACTGTGATTTGGGCTTGTTAACTTTTTAGCAACTGTGATGTTGGGCTTATTAAGGAATAGCCTTGAACAAGGAATTCATAGGATCTTCTTATGAACATAGTGCATTAATGAATAAGAAAGAATAGGATACGCATGCCACAATGAAGATTCAATAGAAAACTATCAAGGGAATAGAGAAAAATGTATTATATTAAAAATACAGAAGAGCAAAATGTGTTATATTAAAAATATAGAAGAGCAAAGGACACGCATCAAATTCATTCCCAGAAGTTTACCCTGGATACATGTGGGACTGCCTATGCTGAAAACAAGCCTGGTTGTTCTAGATTTAGCATCGGGCTACAGACATCAGGCAAAAGGAGGACATGTCCTCCTTTTTTGTTCTCTTGCCCTCTATTCATTAAGGATAGCCTTAAAAGCAAATTATGTCTGGATTTTTGATTGTGTTGGGATTTTTTTCTTTGGACTGTTATTACAATACTAGTCATTCAAACTTTTGTGTATTATGACCTTGTAAATTGTCTGCTTCGTTTTTCCCCCCATTATCTATCAATGTACTCAACAATGTAGATTTACATTCTTTATTTCCTATTTCCAGCAATTGGCTTCAATCCCACCACTTCAAATTTGTGATCTTGTAGTCTATTGATCCCATAACTCATCATATGTTTCTATGGTAAAACTTGAAAAGTGTGTTGTCATTGATTCAACATCTTTGCTGGCATGTGTTCTGCAAAATAAAAGATTTGTTGGAAAATATTTCAATTGAAAAAAAAACAGTCCTTCTGATGCTGGAAAAAAGTAATTTTATATGCATGTAGGCCTAAGTGTGTGTGTGTGTGTGTGTGCGTGTGTGTATGTGTAGCAGTTTTGCTGTTGTAATTTTTGTTACTGCTTCCAAGAAAGTTAAGCAGTTAGTGTATCCCCCCTTTTCCTCCCATTTGTTCTTTCAAATGTCCATGTCCTCCTTTGCTTGTTCAGATATCTGATAAACCTAGTTTAGCAGGGAAAAAGCAGAGAAACTGTTGAAGAGAAGATTAAAAAGGAATCTGAGCCAGTTCATGGGAGAGGAGGAGATTCTGGTGAGTTGAATATTGAACAATGGGAAACAGAAGGGAAAGCCTGCAGCGTTGGCTGCTGAACACTGAGTTTCCAAAACACAAGCTGCTTTTCAACTTAGATGGAAACATTTGAGAGTATGTGTGTATAAATGTAATGTATACTTTAAATAAAACTGTAATGTTCCTGTTCTGAGTGAATGGAGTGAATGGAGCAGGATCATATTAAAGTTAACTTAAGATGTCATGGTTCCGACAGACAGAGACAAATAAAGCAGAACTCAGACGCTTGCAAGTTTCTCAAAGAACATGTTTATTGATACAAAGTATTGGCACGTCAAAAGTGAAACCAAGTCTGAATAGACACATAACAGTCCCCAATACAAAGTTAAGAAATCCCACCCCTAAAGCTAGGCAAGCTACTACGTTCCCCAATACATCTTTTTGGCGGGCTTTTCACGAAATGCCCAGCCTGCAGTCCCGGGAGCAGATGATGATCTTGGTTCCCACGGGAGAAAATCTATTTAGTCTAGCGAAGCACTGGTAACCCCCCCCCCTTCCATGCTATGTGTCAACTGAAAATGAGTAGAGAAAATGGCTGCAGCCACACTCATTTTCAGAGTTGACACTTACCTGGTAGAAGTGCACATACTTCAAAAACAATTGGCCAAAAGTGTTTTGAACCACATAAAAGTACATTTCTTTGTATTTTTTTAAAAAAAACTATTCACTTTTTAAAGGTTTCCATGCAAACCTGAAAGATGTTTCTACAAGTGTTAAAACACCAACGCCTTTTTTCAGTCTTGCATAGAAAAAGAAATGTGTTTCCTTTAATGAATGCCAGGGACATACTCTGTTTGCATTTGCGTGAGTCTAAAACATTTCTTCCAAACTGCACATGGGTGCAGCCTTAATAATTAGATGCGTATCTCTGCTTATGGATTTTTGAAATGAAACTAGTTATTTCCTCTAATACCCTTCTTGGTATTAATTACCTGATTTCTTTGCAGTAAACTCTTCCCCTAATTCTGTTTCTTATTTAGATTTCTATTACTCATTATATTAATTCGGGGTTTTCACAAAATGTTCGTGTAATTTTATATGACTTGGTTTTTTAAAAAAAGAAATTGGTTGCAGCATAAGTGCATTTTTGTTAATTTTTTTACATACAGCCCTAGCCTGTTGAGACTTGAATTCTGGCAGTGTGATTTGCTGTTGTTGACTAACTCATTACAGAAGCAAGAATAAACCTGACATACTTACCTTTTTGGAAGGGTGGATGTGCTGAGACACAGGGGGTTGGGCTGGCAGGCAGGCAGGCAGGTATCCATGCATTTATCTATCCATCCACATTGGCGCTTGCCTCTAGGTATTTGGATAAAGGGAGAATGAAGAAATGTTCTTTTTTTCAAAGTCTGACTGTGGACTTCACACCTGACATAGTTTTGACAACACACATTAAAAATGCTGAGAGAGAGAGAGAGAGAGATAGAGAGAGAGAGAGAAATAATTAGAAGCAGAGGCTGTGGCTTTGCTGCTTGTCATAGTTTATCAAAGGCTTATCTAAACTGAAGGTGGGGAATCTGGGTGTCATCATTTGGTGGTGGAATATTGGTTTGACATATTTAAGATTACATTTTTGGATCACAGAGTCTCTGATTTAGCTCTTATGCTCCAAATTTGCCCTGTTTTTCTAACTACCAATTTTTCCTCCTTTACCAGTATCTCCTGCTTTCCCTTCTTGGCCAAACCCATAAATCCAGAGTTCATTAAAAATGTGTTAATGTAGTTTGCATGTGTATCCAACTATATAAAGACTTGAGAGCCGGTTTGGTGCAGTGGTTAAGACATCAGGCTAGAAAAAGGCAGACACATGAAGCCACCTGGATGATCTTGGGCCAGTCACTTTTCTCAGCCCTCGGAAGGAGGCAATGGCAAATCACTAAGGACAAAATCTAGGGAATCATGCTAGGGAACCTGCTGTATTGGGCCACCCTGAAGCCCAAAGTGCTTCCTGCATGCCTGCCAGTCTCTAATCCATGAGTTTGAGACTCTCTTCTAAACAAAATGCATACTTTTAAGGAACAATAATGTGTCATATGGGCACTTCCACATGCAGCTACAATTTCTATTCCAGAGTTTCCTCCTGCCTTACTCCTCACACGAGTGAAGCAAAGATTCCTTGTCGAGCTTTGTGGGGCTTTGTTGTTGTTACAACAACAACAACGACATATCTTAGCAATTTGGGTTACACTGCAACTGAAGCAGAAACTAGCGGAGCTACAAACTCAGCCAATGTTGTGAAATCACTGAAGTCTGGAACTGCTTTTGAATTGGCGCAGATCCTCCTGCATAGAAATACCCTTACTTTTTGTGCAGAAGGAAAGAGCCTCGTAGCCTTGCTCAGATTTCTTTTGCTTTCTCAGTCTTACATGTGAAGAGAGGTGAGTGGCCTCTCACTTCTGATTACACTGATGACTTAAGCAAAGAGATGATCACAGCACAATTGCCTACTGCAGAGTTCTAGCCAACATGGCAGCGACTTTGTACAGAGCTGATAATCAATTGTAAGGCCATTTTTTTTTTTTTTTTGCTTAATATCACCAACACATCTTGGAGAGTGAAGGGCTGCTCCCTGCTTGAATGCAGAAGTGAGTATGAAAAGGTCTGGTACTCATTTACCCTTTCCAGTGCATTATTACTTTATGACCTTTTCTTGGAAGCTGATAACATTTAAAAATGTGTACTATAGGGATTAGGAACTGTGCAAAGCTTGTGTGCAAAGTTAAGCATATGGAGAGAAGTTGTGAATTTTTCAGGTTATTGTAAAAATGTTGAGATAGCAAAAGGATATCCTGACACTCTGATATTAGAACTTGTTGGCACCATTCTTCGAAAAACCCTAATAAAATGTAATGGGAATTTGAATCCAGCTTCAATTTCTGGTATCTCTTGATGATTAGACAGACTAAGATTTCTGTCTGAAAACTTGGGAAAGTGGGTCAGATAATCCCCAGTAAACAAGAATTATGTGGACTTACTATCAAATTTAGTGTAAGAAAATTTCTTGGGTTTTTTTGTAGTAAAAACTATTTAATTATAACACAATGCTATACTACACTCCTTTGTGGACTCTTTTGTACTTAACACAACAGAATAACAGAGTTGGAAGGGACCTTAGAGATCTTCTAGTTCAACCCCCTGCTCAAGCAGGAGACCCTATACTGTTTTAGACAGAGGGTGTCTAGTCTTTTCTTAAAAACCTCCAGTGATGAAGCACCTACAACTTTTAAAGGCAAGCTGTTCCACTGGTTAATAGTTCGCACTGTTAGCAAGTTTTTCCTTAATTTCAGGTTGCTTCTCTCCTTGATTAGTTTCCATCCATTGTTTCTTGTCTTGCCTTCTGGTGCTTTGTGGTGGCCCCTCAAATACTGGAATACTGCTATCTTCTCACCCTTCTTTTCTCTAGACTAGCAATACCCAATTCCTTCAACCATTCTTCATATGTTATTGTCTCCAGGCCTTTAATCATTCTAGTTGCTTTTTTTTTTTTTTGGACTTTTTCCAAAGTCTCAACATCTTTTTTGTAATGTGGTGATTAAAACTGGATGCAGTATTCCAGGTGTGGGTCTTTATTAAGGATTTATAAAGCGGTACTAATACATGTGATTTTGATTCTGTGCCTCTGTTTATACAACAAAGGATTGTATTGGTTTTTTGGGCTGCCGCCGTACACTACTGACTCACGTTTAAGTGATCATCCACTAGAACTCCAAGGCCCCTCACAGTTACTGTTTTTGAGCCAGACTTTGCCTAAACTGTACTCGTACATTTGGTTTTTCCTGCCTACGTGTAAAACTGCTTTTCTCCACATTAAATTTCATGTTGTTGGACCCATCTGTCAAGATCTTTTTGGATCCTGAGCTTGTCTTCTGGAGTGTTGGCTATTCCTGCCAGATTAGTATCATCTGCAGATTTGATGAGTTGCCCTTCTATTCCCTCATCTAAGTCATTTAAGAAGATATTAAACAGTACTGGGCTAGAGAAGAAACGTTCATGTATCACTTCAGGAATATAGATAGTCCTTGATTAAGGATCCTTTGTTCAGTGACCATTCAAAGTTATGACAGTGGTGAATTAGGAGACTTACAACTAGTCTTCAAGATTGTGGTTGTCACAACATCTCTGCAGTCACATGATCATGATTTGGGTGTTTGGCAACCAGCTTGCAATTATGATGGTTGCAGCATCCCATGGTCATGGAATATCTATTTGCAAATTTCGCTGATGGCTTCCCAGAAGCAAAGTCAATGGGAAAGCTGGCAGTAGGTAGAAATGATGATCACATGACATTATATCTAATGACCACACAAGATTCACCTAATGGCCATAACCGGGATTGTCTGAACTGCTGTTGTAAGTTGGCATAGTCATATGACATCAAGCTTCATGACTGTGTTGACTACCATCAGAGTTGCTACTCCCGATTATCATAATTAACTGAGGACTATCTGTATATGCCAGCTATATAAACCAAAAATAGATTTCCAGTTATGATTTCAGCCAGTGCTAGAAACATGGCACAATCTATTTATTTTAACAGACCTGGCATTTTAGCATAATATACCCTGCTGCAGTTGGAAGATGGTGCAGTGATACTATGCAAAGCCTAGATTTTCTTTGGGTTGGCTTGCCTGATGTTCATCTCTGAACATTTCCAATAGCTGGGTCTTCTAAACAAGCAGGTTGTGACATTGCTAGGAGAAACTTACTTTTTTCTCCCAAGTTCAAGCTTCATCTGGAAGAAATTCGGTCTTTCATTTTACATTCCATAATAGTTCTGTTTTATCCTTTTTCAAAAACCTAATCCTTAAGTCACACTATTCATTGTTTTGTTCACATTTTCCTTACCCAAGGGATGATTTTTCTTTTCCCTCAGAAGTTCTAAAGCTTTGTCTTTGCCTGTGCCATATTAAGGATCACATTGGTTAACTTGAAGATTAGTAGGATAGACACTACAACCTTTTTTTTTTCAGCAGAGACACATTTTTTCTCTGGGGAAATTGATGGAATTGCATACCATGGCAGTATAACAATTGTTTTGGTATTGGGCTCTTTCCCTGCCACCCGCTTCACAAAGGGCAGACTAGTATTAAGACCATCAGCCAGCGATGACAAGCAAGCACTTTAAAACAAGAACATTCATGTCATCTTCTGCCAGTTTCTGACTGGCTGGTGATTAATTCTATTTCTTAAATCTCTTTAATGCAGTCCCTAATAAAGAATGCATTTTGATGGTAAAATGGTATTCAGAACATATTGTGGAAATTATTCCTAGCTTTACCAGCTTACTACAACTCTATCTGAGTAATAATGATTGGTGAGGAGTCTTGAATTTTGTTTAATGCATCATTTTTGCATACAGAATTTGTCTTTAAAGGAACCTGAGTTATTAAAAATCTAGTTATGCCCTTTTGGTGGGAATATTCTCGTGTTTACTTCATACGTTTTTGCTGGGGTTTGGATATAGCTCTGGCTTGGTCACATAGTAGATACATCTTCTCAAATATGGTGCCTTTCTGATATGACCCATTTGGCCTAACTTTTGGCCTTGTTTTTGAAAATTGGAAAAGCAAATTTGCAACATACAAGTTGTCTTCAACTCACGACTACAATTGAGACCTGAATTTTAGTCATTGACCAAAGTGCTTAGCAAGAAAGATTCCCATATGACTGCTTTGCTCATTGACCACAATCCTGGCTCTCCCAGTTGCAATTGTTAACTGGCCATGCAGCTTGTGAGCTGACTAAATGAAAGAGCTAAATGTAATGGAGAAAAGGACTTGAAAAAAGGAGCTCAGATCTTCATGACCTAACTTCCTTTCTCCAGCCCAATGCAGGAGTTGTCCTTTTGTCTGTGCTTTTTAAAAGTCAGTCATAAATTTGAATAGTTGCTAACCAATCGGCTGTTAGTTGAAGATACCTGTATTTTGCATTTGTGGAAAACTATTACTAGACAGATAAAAACAATAAACACAAGAAAAGTGCCTATAAAGAGCTCATATAGCACATTTGATTTCTGAAAACCTTAGGTGCTTTAAGCAGTACCAGCATAGTCCTTACTTACCTGCATGACCATATTATAAATTTTACTTCATGAGAAATATGAAACAGGAACAAAAAAGCTTCCTTACTTGCAATAATGATCCAAGATAGGAACAGGCATGATAGTGCCTAGAGATAAAACCACAACACAAATTTGTTAAGTAAATCTGTCTTCCCCATTGACTTTGCTTATCAGAAGGTCGCAAAAGGTAACCACACGACTCTAGGACCCTTGCAACCATCATAAATATGAGTCATTTATGCCCATTGATAACTCCTTGGTACCTGCAGAAATCTGACTTTTTGATTTTAATTTTAGAAATGGCATGCTGAAAACCAAAAGAACAAAACACCATCTTTTTATCATCAAGTTTATTGTGACAGGATGTTTGGGCCCAGAAAAATCCCACTGGGATGTTAAAAAGCATCCAGACAAGCTACTTTGCCTTCTGATAAATGGATGTTTTGTCATTAGATATGCCTACTTTGGAGGCCATTTTAAGAAAGAGAAGTCTTGCATTGCAGTTCTTCTGTATTTGCATTCCCATAAGCTCCTTGGTGAAGAAATCATATCCCAAAAGTCATGAAGAAGGGAGCTAATAACCTGTCCTTCTTCTGGAGAAAGCTCATGCTGCAAATTAACAAGTTCTCTATCAATTCTTTTCCAGTGTTTCTTTCCTTAAAATTATGAGATTAAACCAATGCAAGGAGCAGCCTTTGCTGTATATTTTAACTCAGTTTCTTCTTTCTCCTGTCAGTAAGAAGGACCTGCAGTACCTCAAGGACCTGAGA
This sequence comes from Crotalus tigris, assembly GCF_016545835.1. Classification (NCBI taxonomy): domain Eukaryota; kingdom Metazoa; phylum Chordata; class Lepidosauria; order Squamata; family Viperidae; genus Crotalus; species Crotalus tigris. The sequence continues at coordinate 3,577,118 of NW_024096460.1, read as the reverse complement.
CACAAATGCTAACAGTTGTGGTGTTTTGCTATTCTTAAGTAGTTTTGTACATCTCGTTTTTTTCACAATATCTTGACTAGGCGTACCAGATATCACTTCCATAACTCTGATCATTCTTTGCTGCCATCTAGAAGGTGTGCAGTTGCTCAAAGTCCAGATATGGTATGCTTAATGTTGACATGATTCTTAAAAGCTATTAAAAAAAAGATTGTAACTGCCCCTTGGTCTGCAATCTAGTAAGAATTTAACTCCTATTTTCTTGCCATAACAAGAAAAATATGTTTTAGGGATGTAAACTGATTGTATGGAAAATAACATTTCACCTTTAACATTTTGATTCATGATATGGTTCTCAGAATCTGGGCTGAAATATGATTTAAATTTTATTTTTCTACATTATTTTTTGTGCAGAATAAAGGCAAAAGCTTCATTAGTTATAGAGCAGACATGTCAAACTCGCAATGTCACATGACATCGCATGATGCATTGGAACTTTTCCCCCATTGCCAGCAATGGGGTGGGCGCAGTTTCCTCGTGATGTGTCTGGCCCATGGGCCAGCAGTTTGACACCCCTGTTATAGAGTAATTGTGTTGGAAATATTTTAGACTTATATTATGTAAAATTAAAGTCTATCTTACTTATTTTTCATTTATTTCCTGATACAGCCCCAAGCACATTTTATTAGCGTGGACATATCGCTTGTTCTTTTTTTACTACCAACGTAGTACTTGAAAAATCAACGTTGTTGTTGTTGTTGTTAGTTGCGAAGTCGTGTCCGACCCATCGCAACCCCATGGACAATATTCCTCCAGGCCTTCCTGTACTCTACCATCTTCTGAAGTCCATTTAAGCCTACTCCTGCTGCTTCAGTGATTCCATCCAGCCACCTCATTCTCTGTCGTCCCATTCTTCTATTGCTCTCAATCTTTCCCAACATTAGGCTTTTCTCCAGTGAGTCCTTCCTTCTCATTAGGTGGCCAAAGTACTTGAGTTTCAACTTAAGGATCTGGCCTTCTAAAGAGCAGTCAGGGTTGATCTCCTCTAGGACTGACTGGTTTGATCACCTTGCAGTCCAGGGGACTCGCAGGAGTCTTCTCCAGCACCATAGTTCAAAGGCCTCAATTCTTTGGCGCTCAGCCTTTCTTATGGTCCAACTTTCACAGCCATACATTGCCACTGGGAAAACCATGGCCTTGACTATACGTACTTTTGTTGGCAGGGTTATGGCTCTGCTTTTTAGTATGCTGTCTAGATTTGCCATAGCTTTCCTCCCCAGGAGCAAGCATCTTTTAATTTCTTGGCTGCAGTCCCCATCTGTGGTGATCTTGCAGCCCAGGAAGATAAAATCTGTCACTACCTCCATTTCTTCCCCATCTATTTGCCAGGAATTGAGAGGGCTGATGCCATGATCTTGGTTTTCTTAATGTTGAGTTTCAAGCCAACTTTTGCACTCTCCTTCTTCACCTGCATCAAGAGGCTCTTTATTTTCTGCCATTAGAGTGGTATCATCTGCATATCTTAGGTTGAAAAATCAACATAACCTCTTCATATTATTGGGCAAGTGCCTTGTGATGAGTTATTGTAGTATTTTATTTATTTGAATTTATTTTAACATAGTACTGGTGTTCATAAATCATTGTTAAATTTTGCTGTGTTGATGATACATAAGGATACAAGCACCTTGAGAATTTTGGATTATTGGCAAATATGCCCTGCTACCAACTAAACCAAAGGTTTTGATCCTATGGCCAATCTTAGGATTAGAAAAAATGTGCATACACAGATATTGCAGTAGTCAGGAAACATTTAGTAATACATAAAATAAAAAGTAAAATTGGATTTCTAGACTTTTTAATAATGATTATCCAGCATTGAAAAACTATCATCTTCATTAATTAAACAGAGACCATTGATTCTATCACTGGTTTTTTTTTAAATATATGCCAGTTCTCATAAACTACACTACATTAATCAATGAATGCTAGATTATATCCATGGTGTAATTAGTAGTATGACATTTTTATTAAAGGATTTGCCAGTAAGTAGTTTGTATATTATATTTTGTTGTGACCGTTTTTCAAAACAAAACCAAATAGCCATTTTCTTTATTAGAAGATATGATGCTGGCATATTGTGAACAAAGGCAAGAGAGAAAGTGTTAAACATGGGTAAACATCAAGTCTATAATGTCTTAATTGAAAAATGTGCTGGATGAGACTAGTTATATAGCACACTAGCTGTATACAGTGCAGACTTTTTTGCACTAAAATCAGGAATGTGTTGCTTATGTGTGAAAACTTTCTAAAACCCTGGGAAACCCAAGGAAGTAAGACACTTATGTGGGGGAAAAGTTAAGACACCATCTTTACACATTGAAAGAATGTGTGAAGTGTATTGCCTGGCATATCACTACCACAGATCTATCACAGATTTTTGCTATCTTTTTGAAATGCGTGAGAAGATCACGTATGCATAGACTATATACACACATATGACATACAAACACACGTGCTTGGAGTCCTTGCTTTGAAAGGGTCCCTTCTTACGTTGAGAAATTTTCTGACTATTTTCCAAAGTATCCTGATTATTCCATTTACATAACTACCCATTCAATCCAATTGAATTGTATGTAGGAGTTAACCAAATTGAGCCCGAGTGAGGGTCAAGCATGTCATCATGTCGAGTCCCTTCATGCCCACAAGAGATCTAAGTCCAGCCATTTTGAATTCTGTAGATAAGTTGACTCTTATCTGCCGCCAATTTACTTTGACCGTTAGTAGTTCAGATTCTTGCTGACAACTTTACATACAGTGAACCTATATTCATTTGAACTCGTGATTTCCTGAGTTTGACATTGTATGTGGCCAAGAGGTATTGATCAGGAACCCATAATTCTATGTTGTCCATGCTTGCATAGGCATGTTGAGAATCATCCAAATCTCTGTGGTAACAGCAAAGAAATTGACCAAACTACTGAGGTCACTTTTTTAAAAAACAAGCTGTATATAATAACTGTTGATTGGTTTCATGTTGGCCATTACTATTTGTTGTCATGTTATCATGTTATCATGTGTTCTTAATGCTTAATGATAGCTAAGTAAACCTATATATGGGAACATTATGCAGAAAGCTTGACACTTCTTGTATTGTAGCATGTGTGCATGAAGTCTAGTTTAAAAGTTATTCTTTTGTCAGATTGGAGTTATTTATTGTTAGATGAATATTTAGAAAAGCTTAACAATTTGTAAGCTAAAGATTTGGGTTTACTTTTAGCCATGTACAGCCAGTGCTTCATTTATGTAAATATTTCTGTGATTAATACAGTTTAGATTCAAAGAATATAAGATCAGTTCTAATATTTCAGTTGCATTGGTGTATGTAATTACAATTGAAGACTGCGTCAAACTTAATACAAATGTTGGAGAGGGTATCTTTAAGATATGGGAAGATTTTTTTCCACCTTTTTCTTTATTTTTCTTCTTTATTTAAGGGCAAGAAATAAGGTCACTAAAAAAATCAAATCCTGATATAGGTAGATGAAACATGAGGCCTGCTGACTTTCTAAGAACACTTTAAATGATATTCTCCAGTGTTTCATTTTTGTACTGTAGACAATTGTAATATTTTTGGGAAGGTGGAATGCCATTAAACAAGGGTCCAGACTTGTTGTTTTTCTAACCAAAGAAGGATAAGAGTTATGAAATTGAAGCTTATTTATAAAAGATGGGAAATTTTATACATTATTTTCCACCACTGTGAAAACAGTAATGTATACCTTAAACTGCAATTTCCACTTTGTTTTTATAACATCTAATTCTATAGCTGATGAAGCAGATCATTAGAAAGGTAAAACATGAATCATATGTGCAAAATTTGGAAGAATGCTGGTATTTGTTCAAAGCCAATAGTGGAAGTAGATCTAGGAGCTCTTCTTATGTATCATTTCATGTAGATATTGTGTGACTGGATTCCTGTTTTGGACCTAGAGGTAGTTCTCATTTAGCAACTGCCAATTTAGTGAGCGTTCAGTCATTGCAATGATGCAAAAATTATGATCAATCCTTACATTTATGATCTTTGCAAGTCTGACTAAGCACAGTCAGAATTAGTAGTGACTGCTGTGCTTATCGATCAAATGCCAGTCCCAATTATGGTTGCTAAACGATTAATTGTTTCCTGGTTGGTCTCTGGTTCGATCTCTCATCCTTAAATGGTTTTGATTTTATCTATATCTTTTCCCCCATTGTATTCTATGGATATTATTGAAACTGCTTCGTGATTAGGACATCATCCTAATAGGCAGGATATACATGTTTAAAATATACTAAGAAAGACAGAAACATTGCCAATAAATATGAAATGTTTTACACACCATCTTTTAATGCTCCTTGTCATTTCCCTAAACAAATTCAGTGTGCTGAATTTGTATCTGCTGAAAACCAACAGATACAAAAATGCATTAGTACATTACATAAGGAACAGTAGGATTAGCCCATTCTTGCCTTCCATTCCCTTCTCCTGTCTTCTTTCCAGTTGTATCTGAGATTTCACACTCATTGCTTATGGGCTTTAAGATCTGCCTTTGAATCCTTGATGGCAAGAACCGAGCTTAATTTATAATGGAGATTCTTAAAGTAGTCAGTGCCTGGCATGAAATTATGCTTCCACGGAGTTAAGACCTAAGCAGAATTCCACATAGAGCTGTGAAATCATTTAAAAACAAGCCTTTGAAGAGGCACAAGTCAGAAAAGACAGCTGCTTTGTACAGCAGTGCCAGTGCTATATCAGCATTCCCGGGAGGCATTTGTGATGGGCTGGCCATAAGAAAGATTTCATTGTTTGGCAGCGCTGTTGCTTGCTCAGGATCCTCCTTTTGAGCACCCCCTTTTTTCAAAGATTGTATAACATTTGGCATTTGGGCACTATTTAATTTTTTATGTTAAATAGATGTACCATTAATAAATTAAATCTTTTCATTTTTACACACACTGCCTATTCCATCAATCAGATTTTTAGAAAAAACATGAAAGGATCTTTTATTGTGAATAAGGAGTAAGAACATTACAATTTCATCTTTATCTTAGGAGGTATACCTCTCAGTCCAAATTTTTAAGGATAATTCCATAAAAAAAAAATCCCTGGTAGATTTATATATATATTATCTGCTGAGTATTTAGAGAATTAAATCATTTTTCTTCCCAATGAACAAGAGGATCCTCACTGAAAAAACTAATTTACTATGAGCATATCCTTTTCATCCCAAATAAAAGTTTTGGTACAGGTAGTCCTCAACTTACGACCACAACTGAGCCCCAAATTTTAGAAAGAAAGAAAGAAAGAAAGAAAGAAAGAAAGAAAGAAAGAAAGAAAGAAAGAAAGAAAGAAAGAAAGAAAGAAAGAAAGAAAGAAATTTAGAGTGAGTTGGGTGTTTTCCCAAAAAAGTTTCTTGGAAGAACACCAACATACATCACGTTATGACACTAGAAGATGGGTGTGAATAATCTATTCCTTTTACCCTGGGTACCAAGTATTTGTAGCTCCAAACCACAGGATGATGTCATGTGTTTTGAGATTTGCAAAACCATATGTTGGTCTGATAATACCACAAAGAAGTAATAATAAGAATATTTGCTTTTTTGAAATAATAGTGTTCGGCTATGACTTAGAAAACTGTATTGTACAATAAGCTAGGGCATGTAATGACTTTTGCTGCAGCTATCTTCTGAAAGCAGTCTAACTGGAGAATACCCAAGATTCTTAGGAAAGATATTTCTAAGCTGACATCTTTTAGATCTTGAAACATGAATTTTTACCTTTGAGCATTTTGGTCCTTGTTAAATGTGTGTGTGTGTGTGTGTGTGTGTGTGTGTGTGTGTATCAAATATTTGATGCATTTTGCAGCAGTTCTACAAAGTTAAACTCAACTTTGGATGAAAAAGTCAATTTTATGCTTATTATACTGACATTCTTAATAGAGATAGAGCATTTTTCTCTTCTCTATTTTCAATAATCTAAATTACCTAAATATAGATTTATTAAATAAATAAAATAATAGAATGTTAATAATCTCCAATTAATATTGTATAAACTTCACTGTATTGAAATCTGTATCAAAGTTTTTAACTACATAATAAAAAGAGAAGGAAAAAAGAAAATGTATCAGTAACCTGATGTCTTTTAGAGCTGAAAGTGAAACTGAAACATGCAGAATTCTGTGATGCAGAATTATCCCAGATTGAATAAAACTATCATGGACTATACAGATAATTTTGTTTTACTGTGATAGATTTGAAATGATACTATACTTGTCTACTCTGTACTCAGCAGAAATCTTGATTACCATCAAGTGATTACCAACATATTTAACTTAAAACTATTAACATATTAACATTAATCTTCCTTCCTTCCTTCCTTCCTTCCTTCCTTCCTTCCTTCCTTCCTTCCTTCCTTCCTTCCTTCCTTCCTTCCTTCCTTCCTTCCTTCCTTCCTTTCTTATATACATACATACATACATACATACATCATTTTGTAAATAGCATTGTATGTTGCATCAACGCATTTATCTCAATATCTACCCTGGTTTCAAATGTAGAACATTAGGTAGCTTAAATACTACTTAATGCATATTAAAAATCTTCCATTTTTATTTAATAAGTGGTAAATACATTACCACTGGTAAAGGCCATTAAATCAAATTTCAGCCACTAAAAAAAGTTGTACTTGATGAATTTTGCTACAAATGTTTGCTCTATAATTCCTTGTGAAACTTCTTTCTTTGCTCCTTTAAAGATATTGTTTCAATAGTAGTCCAGCTGTAATTTTTAAATAGCTTTTGCTCTCTTTGGTTGCAATATTAAGTGAGCCAAACGTTTTCTGATGTTCACTTATACTTATTTTGGCAACATTGATTCTGCATCTTTGTATGCTTGTTTCTCTCTTTTGTATTCCCCCCCCCCTTTCTTGATAGAGCGATCACCACATAGGCCTATCCTGCAAGCTGGTCTACCAGCAAATACCTCTGCAGTAGTTGGGAGTGATGCAGAGTTTGTCTGCAAAGTCTACAGTGATGCCCAGCCTCATATCCAGTGGATAAAACATGTAGAAAAGAATGGAAGTAAATATGGACCAGATGGACTACCACATTTAGAAGTGTTAAAGGTAAGTTTATTATTATTATTAGACATTTTTGAGACAATAAGGAATTATTTTACAAATGTTATTGTGAAATGGAATCAAGGGATCAAATTCATTTTAAGGACTTAGAACTTTTTCATGTTGCCTGTGCAAAAATGACCTGCCACTCATGGGAGTTACTGTTTGACATCATCTGGTGACTTACAGTACTGTGCATTCTTGATAGAAACAAAAGCAAACGTTTGTTTGGCAATATCCTGTACACAACACTGTTTTTTTTTTTTTTACCTCAACAACTTTAAGATGTATGGACAGGCATCCTGGATAGGAAATTCTGGGAGTTGAAAACTACACATCTTAAAGTTGCCAAGGTTGAGAAACACTGCTATAGAAATTCTTTTATTTACTGGCAAAATTGTTTATTTTTCAGAACTCATTATTTATTAAGAGAATTGCCATATCCTCTTCTTAGCATTATTTATAATTTTTTTTTGCAAAGAATATATAAAATAAATAAAGAAAACTATACTCTGCCTTTAATATTCAAGCCTAAGGGAATAATATGTGACCTTCTGAAATGGTCATATTTGCAGCCAAAGAATGTTGGCCGTGCTGGTTTTACCAAATGTCAAAGATGCTGAGATATCAATTTTTCACTACTTTCTTGTGAAATTTGTACTGGGCAGTGAACCTTCAAGTTGGCAACCACTGATTTCCTTCCAAAATATTGTTCTGCTATGAAATAATAGAGCCCGGAATCTAAGGAGTTGGTACCACTCAACCGTTAAGTCTACTCAGGAGTTTTTCTATTCCAATAAAAAAAACAAATAAAATAAGTACAATATTTATATCTACTCATATGCTAATTGAAGACATCTTCAGTATTTTGGTGGCGGGACCATGGTGGTGTCTACATTTGGGGTAGCAGTTACATTGTTCTCCTGTGTTATTGGTCTGTTCTAGCATTCGGGGATAAATAGTTCCAATGCTGAAGTGCTGAAACTGTACAATGTGACAGAGGAGGATGCTGGAGAATATATTTGTAAGGTCTCCAATTATATAGGGGAGGCCAACCAGTCTGCCTGGCTTATGGTTCAGCCAGATAAAGGTAAAAAATGTCTGTTAAAGAAAGCTGGATGTAGAAGCTGGAAAAAAATGGTGCTTTGGGATTCTGCAGGCAGCTTCTAGGATAACTCTGTGACCTTGGTGCATTTATAATCCTGTCTTGAAGGTGCAACTGGTTTTACTCCAGTAGCCATGGAAAAATTCCCACAAACAGTGTACGTGTCTGTTTAATTGTCTGCTTCTGAACCCATTTGTATTTTACTTTGAAGCATTCAACTATATTTGTTTATATATATTTTTCTCAGCATACTCTGAAGGATTCTAACCTCTCACTCTGTCTTTCCCTTAGTTTCATTCTTTAACGGTGTGTCTAGCACACCCCTATATTTACATAGCCCACACATCCTTTATTTTAAAGGACATCATTTTATTTCAGGAAGCTATCCTTGAGATTTCTTTAACTTAATTATTTATTTTCTTGGTTTTGCTCTTGAATTTTTCTTGGCAAAGCAACATTATAAACATAAATCTTTTTTATCCTCATAAATCTCTTTTCATATTTTCCATTTTTCAGATTTGTCCTTTATCTTTTCCAAGAAAATATGGTGACTATACCTATACTGTTTGTCACACTTAGTATTTGGGATAAACTTAAGGACTAAAGAGTAACCATGTGGGTAGAATATACTAGACTTTTTCTCCATGGTATCAGACCAAATCTGAATTCCTGTAGATCAGTTCAGCATAAGCCAGTGGTGGGATTCAGCCAGTTTGCACCACTTCAGCAGAACCGGTAGCTAATTTTTTGTTGCCCAGGCCCAGAATGGACTTCCAGAAGCGGCATCCACACATATTTGAATCCCACCACTGGCATAAACTATTCTCCTGAAAATATAGTGCTGACTACATTCTTTATTATCACATTATTTCAATACTTGAGCTGTACAAAGTATACAGTATATTATCATGTGGCTCTTGTTAATAAATTGACAGATTTGGTAGCTATGTAACAGCATCCTGTTCTGATGGTCAATGGACATGAATCTTTTATTGTTAATTTATTGTTTATGACATGTGTACAATAGAATAGTAAAGCTATCATGTTGACTATTTTAGAACATTGTTTAATTTGAGATTCTTTATTTTGCCCTTTAAACAATCCTATTGTTTACCTTGAAATATTGAGCAATAGAGTATCTTTAGTATGAAATATGGCATTGTATCTCACTGTATTTGGTATCCATATCAGTAAGATACTTTTAGCAAGTACTGATTTGTACATAGTGAATGTAGTGTAGGCACACTAAACAATCTTATATTGGCTTCTCATTATTATCTGAGACATCATTTCTCTGTTCTGTTATATACTTGCATAACATTTAATGATTTTGCCTGAGAGGTTTTTTTTTTTAAATAACTGTTTGGCCTATATTAAACATATAATGAACATACCTCCTTTTGGTAGTATTAGCTCTTAGTTTTCAACTCTTCTGTCTATGTCTCTGATATTCCTCTTTAATTTGAAGGAGAATCTATTTTTTTTAGATTTTTCTTTTGTGCCTTTTATCTTTCTGTGTCATTTTTAAAAACGGTTTGTGGTCGAATTTTTCCATGTTCTTTGATTGCATGCATACTTAGGTGGTGAGTGTAGGTTTGGTGAAGGGTTTCCATGATTTATTCCTCTTTAAGGTGTGCTGGGATCTGTTGGTAATTGCCTTTTGGTTGAGGATTTGTGGATGGGATCTCCCCACGGCGGTGAAATTTTGCTTCTTTGGAAGTACCAAGTTCCCGTGGTTCCATTTCCCATCCACAACAATTTCCTAAAATGTCTAGCTTTTCTCTTGCCTCCATTTTTTTCCTAGGCTGCCGGTGTTAATACCACGGACAAAGAAATTGAGGTTCTCTATATACGGAATGTAACTTTTGAGGATGCTGGGGAATATACATGCTTGGCGGGTAATTCTATTGGGATATCCTTTCACTCTGCATGGTTGACCGTCCTGCCAGGTATATACTGCTATCTTCCCATGGTTTTCTTCCTTTCCCTGCTTCATTGTTGATTGCTACCAAATAACACAGCTTCTGTCTCAACAAAGGCTTTTCAATTCCTTTCCCCCCCAAAAAATTCAATGACATGTCCAAAATTGTGAACTGGGGTGGTTCTGGAATTCATTTGAATAATTCTTACTATTTTATCCCACTTCCCATTGAAAAAAAATGGAAGAGTATTTTAAAGACAATCATAAACTTTTCCAGTTTGTTTCTCTAGAAAGTTTAGATTTTAAAAGCAAGTCAGAGGAGAAATTTGAAGGAGCAGTTTTGAAAAGCTGTTAAATTGGGATAAGTATCCATGAGAATTTGCTGTACAGGAGAGGGAATACAGAAGTGGTGTTTCTATAACTTTACAATCGATTTGGTGTACTCTTTAAATGCTGCATGCTCCAAGCAAATGGTCTACTAGTTTGCTTGTTTGCAAAATATGTCTTGTCTTGCTTGCAATGATGTTGCTCCTATTTTGAGCAGAGGTGCACAGTAATATGCTTTTTTAGCTGAAAATGTCAATTAGAAAATAATGGACATCTAGACTAATAAAAACTGCTTGCTTTATAACCCTTTAACATATTTTCTTACGTTATTATTACAGAACCGTACTTTAAGTTATTGAAACTTGCACAGTTTATAATTGCTGCTCTATGTGTTTGTGTTTGTGTGTGTTTCTGTTTAAAGTTTTATAGAAAGATTCCTGCCTGCATGCATTGCTAAAGCATATAGTTTATACTTGTTCTGTACATTGCTGTAAATTTTTCTCAAGGTTTCCAGGTTCTTTCTTCCTTCTTAATGTAAGAAAATCCCATATTGCTATATTTTTAATTTATTATCTTTTGAAGCTCCAAGCTGCATCCATCACTAAACAGGTGGTTATGATTTAAAGTGGCTGTTGCTTCTGCTTGCCAGATTACTTCCCTATTTGCAACTGCTCAAGCACTACGTAATCGATTTATGTGAAGATGATATGGTAGACTAGCTTCTAATATGCATTGCTTTTGTACTGACCAGTTATACTTGCAGAATTACTACTGTTTTAATACTGAATTAAAACAATTAGGTACATATAACATAATGTTTTTCCACAGTTGCAAATAAAAAGTGAAAAAAAAATCCAAAAGTTTATAAACCAAAAACTTACTGCAGGCTAACATACTGTTTGTCAGGAATTTATTTATTTTAATCTTGCATAATTTATTTTAATCACCTGCATATCAGCACATCATTATACTACCCAAAATAACTGGATATAAAATTGGTTATCTTCAGGATATGTAGCCAGTGATAGCTGGGAGTATTGAAAGTTGCTATTCCTGTATGAAAAAGGTTGATCTGCAAAATAAGTAGGTAGATGATAACTATAAACTAGAATTGTAATTGTTCGGTGCCATTTATTGACTAGATCCAATATGACCACAATCTCCCATTGGTAAGCTTACTTACTTGCTACTTAGAAATGTGAGTGTATATTTATGCTGAAGCTAATTTGTATCTAGGCATAATTCAAAGTCTATGAGCTAATTGGAAGGAAGTGCTGAAATCATTTTTTTGAAATTGTTAATCATTACAAATTTAAGAGATTTAAACTTCCTGCATTTGTTACTGGGGCAAATATATCCAACTAGTTAGGCTACCCTTTTCAGGGCATACTCTTATCATTATTCAGGTAGGACAATAGATAATCCTTGTAATAATTATAAAAAGCAGAAGCTGTGAGAAGAAAAGGTATGTTTTTTAAACAATAATCATTAAAAATAATAATTTGTTCCCAGTTGGCCTTATAAAGACCTATATTAGACTTCATGAGTTGCTTTGCCAAAATGTTTGGACACAAGATAAGTTTTAGATGTTCTTTATCATCCTGTTAAATGTCATTAAAGTGAATAACATTGCTGTAAGACACTGGATTTTCATGGCAATGCCTTACTAGCTATAGTTTTCAAAGGATCTAAAATTTATATGCTCAGTTCTTTTTGACGTTAAAAGCCATGAAATATATATCACTTTGTTCACTGGACCTATTCTCCTGTGAGATGCATAGCAATATAAAATCGACAAATGTTTTGTACTGAACACAATTTGGCAGTATTCATGAATGAGAAAACTTAATTCAAATACTAGATATATATCAAATACTTGATATCTTAGTAGAAGTACAGAAGTCCAAGCTAGTTGATGCCTAATCTTTGTTATGCTTTGCTCTGTCATAAGCCTTGATTTTCAGCTAGCTTTCAGTCCTTGTTTGGCTTTCGTTGTATGTTCAGGTGGCCCACAGAGTTAACTACAGCGTTCCTTAAAATTATATTACTAAACCTGTCATTTGCTGCAGGCCAAATACTGGGAGATTGGAATAAATATTGATTCATCTGGAATGAATTATGTGCCTGTTTTCCTATCTAAAGGACCTTGGCTTAAAAAAAAGAAAAATAGAGTAAGAAGAAAAGGTGATCACAGGCATAATTCTAGTAATATGTAGCCTTAATTTCAAAGCTAAATAGGCTGACAAAAACCCCTGACAGTGATCATATTCACAAGTTATCTTGAAAGGGTCATTTAATAAAGAAAAAGCAGCTTCAATCAGAATCTAAAATATTAGATGTGCTAAGCAATGAAACTTTAAAATAACATGTCTTTTAAGTTGGATCCACACTGTGGAAATATTAGGCATTTGGTGTCTTATAAACCTAATGCAGTAGTACAGGTAATTCTCGACTTATGACCGTTTTGAGCCCAAAATTTCTGTTGTTGAAACATTTGTTAAGTGAGTTTTGCCATATTTTATGACCTTTCTTGCCTCTGCTATTAAGTGAATCACTGCAGTTGTTAAGTTAGTAACCCGGTTGTTAAATCTGGCTTCCCCATTGATTTTGCTTATCAGAAGGTCACAAAAGGAAAACACATGACCTTGGGACACAGCAATGGTCATAAAAATGAACCAGTTGCTAAGCATCTGAATGTTGATAACATGATCACGGAGATGCTGCAAAGGTTGTAGCTGTGGAAAACGGTCTTAAGTCACTTTTTCTAGTGCCTTTGTAACTTTGAACAATCACGAAGTGAACCGTTGTAAATCAAGGACTACCTGTACTTGAGGTTCATTTATATAAATGCTCTTTTCTCTTCACTTGATCTTTTGCTGCCTCCTAATTTGTTGTCCCACCTGTTCCCCCCTTCACACTTGCACTGTAGCTTCAGTCACAAACAGACCATATCCAACATATCCAGATTTCGTGGAGATATCCATCTACTGCTCGGGAGTCTTCATAATTGTCTGTATGGTAGTGGCTGTCGTCGTGTGCCGTATGAGATCTACAACCAAGAAGTCAGATTTCAGCAGTCAACCAGCGGTGCACAAACTGACAAAGCGCATTCCTTTGCGCAGACAGGTAACAGAAAGTAGATAAAGAGTTACAAAAACTTATTTCCCTTCCCTTAAGCCAGCAAATCCTTTGGGGCAAAGGGATTCCAGTTCAGGGAGTATCTAATGGCTGTAAAACAGTAGTTCTATAGGTTTTGGGGAAACCAACAGCATTCTGATTCCAAACATTTGACCCACAAAAATGTCATGATTTAGGATAATAGGTCAGTTCTCTGCATAAAGCTTTGAGAAAGTGTTCATCCAGGATATAAACACAAAGGAAAGTTGTTATGTTTAAACTCTGATCCAAGGAATTCACGTTGAGGAAGTGAATAATTTTCAGAAAACCATTCTGAGTCCACAAATTCAATTAGAGAACTGATTTTCAAAGTGTTGTAAATCATTTAATGTCGGGACAGAAATGAGTGATGTTGAGAAAGAGAGATTAAGTTTCCAGGGGAAAAAGAAATATTTACTGAGCTACAGTAAATAGAAAAGATTTAGCACAGGAGGAGAGGAAAATCAGCATAAGTCTAGATGTTTTTGGGGGGAATACAAATTCCATAGGCACAGAATGAAGAGCGGAGACAGAATCTTCATCTGAACAGCAACAATAATGCTTTGCTAAAGTATCTCAACCCAATAGTATATCCCACATGGTGGAATGTGGTTTCTGCTTCCTGAAAATGTCTTTTGTTACTTTTGTCTGAATAATACTATTGAGAGATAAGATATTTGCAAGGATAAAATTGTGCATTTGGAGGTATGTATGTTTTTGTGTGCCAATAGAGAAGAATATTTAAAAAGAAATAGAAATTGATGATGTGTGTATTGATATAGTTTCTAATGTTATTTTATGCTATACTATTTTATTACTATAAATGGTATTTTTTAAGCTCCAGATCATCTCATGTTCATGATATTCAGAGTAAACTTCTCATAAGATTTTTTGGGAGTTTTATATATCTCTTAAATGATTTTGCATGTAGCATTAAGTCATCAGTGGAAATCAGTTTATCAAAATCTTTATAAAAGCTAAACTATTATGATTAGATCAGTTCTCATGTACATGATCATCATCTTGCCATTGAAACCGATATGAAATAAAAAGTAACATAATATTTTAAAAAATATTTTAATTGAAAGTGTTATCTCTATATATATATATATATATATATATATATATATATATATATATATATATATATATATATATATACTTACTTTTAAATTTTAAAGTTTCTGCGGAAAAATCATGGCACCTTTTAAATAACCAGATCCTCTTACCTTCACCCATTGTATCAACTGCTTTGAAACTCATAGAATTTGATACTCAGTGCAAAAAATTTGTCCTAGCACTCATTATTTGTAGTCATCATTTTGTGCTCAATGCACAAGCTAGAACTTGTCTTTGCCGGCTGCCTTGTGTGGCTTACTACATTATTCCCTTTGGAAATTTTTTTTTTTGTGCTTAACACGCCTCCTGGAACCAATTAATGATGAGTACTGATGTAGCACTGTATCTTTATACTCTACATATTTGTGTATATAAGCAAATAAATGAAAAATTGAATGTCTTGCTTTCAGCTAAACAAAACTTTCCTTTTCAACCTTCTTAAAGATAGTAATCTGAATCCTGAATAAAAGGAAATCATTAAAATGGACTCAAACAAAAATATCTAGATGACCTGACCTAGATAACAGAGACAATATTATTGGTATAGAGCACAAAACATCAATCAGTAGTTAGGCCCTGGTTCACCGTAAGCTTAATTTTTTCCCCCAACACCAGTTACCTCAGACTATTTGCACTTTCATCAGTTACTTTTTCTTTGGCAACAGAATACTTTGCTTTTGTCATTTCTCCACATTTGTACATGGAACTGCACACAGCAGATCTAGTAGACATTTAAAATGTCTTTACCAGAATAATTGGTGGCTATCTATATAAGAAAATAACTCCTGTAATTTTCTGGTGTATCAGCATTTTAGTGTGTTAGTCCATTCTTTTACCTGACGTAGAATTGGCAATAACTTAATGGCACTTAATCATATTCTGATTTGTAAAACAGTGTGTATTGCAAAGAATTTGTTTTGATTTTCAGAATTATTGAAACTTAACATTATTTCCGTAATTGCCATTCAAGAGTGTAAGTCAAAGAAATTATAATTTGTAGACACAAAGATAACATACAGACAGCAATACACACACACACACACACACACAGAGACATGATTTCTTCTAGTCATAAAAGTTATTGCATAATTATTATTTTTTTCAGATTTCTTTATCACTTCAACAAATTGCTCCAATAAAATTAAATCAGGAGAAAATGAATACTGATGATTTTCCTCCATTAATAATAATTCATAAGCTAGAGTACATTCAAAGATTATACTTGCTAATTCTGTCATGCTGTTTAGGAGAACTGCCAGATCCCCAGTGATTAAGAAACCTACAAGTCTAAATTAATTTGCTAATAACAGATATATCAAGTAAAGTACAGCGCAAACTGCATGTAATAAACTTCACCAATATTTTACTTTAGAAAATGGTCTTTACTAATTTTTTTATTAAGTTTTTGTCCCTTGTTCTAAACTCTGTTTCAAACCAAAAACAATGTATTACACCATTTTTTTTTTACATTCATTGGTTGGAGTGATTATCAGGAAAATTAAAAGTTAAAGTTTCGAAAAATAAAAGGACACAGCATTTTAGAGAAAAAGTAACTATGTGCAGAATGTATGAATACATAATATATAAAGAAAAGAGGAAGAGAAGGAAGTCCTTTTCTAAACAAAATGCTCTAACAGAATAAAGAATAATCTGTCTAAACGTAAAAATACTTTTTCTTCTGAAAGCCAAGCATGAACTAGACTCAAATGGCTTTCTTGTACCTGAAACCAACCTGTACAACTGTTATTTTATGTAGAAATAGGTGTTGATTGTCCTTCAGCTTCTATAATAGTTTTAGTCCATAAATAATCAAGGATATTTTATCTTTGAGATTGGCTTCTTTGTTTTATATTTATCTGCCTGTCTGTCTATCTGTTGTTTATTTGTCTCTTTCTGCGTCTGTTATTTATCTAGCTGCCTATCCATCTATCTAGCGCTATCTATCTTCTTTCGGTCTATCTGTCTGTCAGTCTGCTTGTCTTGTCTCTCCGTCCATCCGTCCATCCATCCATCCATCCATCCATCCATCCATCCATCCATCTCATGTGTGCACTGACTTTTCCACACAGATTAATAATTTCCTATAAAGGAAATTCATCTTTCTTGTAAATCTTGTGTATTTTATTTAAATTAAAGTTTTAGTGACTATACAGATTTGATCTCAAAAGGAATTAACAAAGTTTCTCTGGCTTCTCCTTGAACTTCATTATGTGTAATATAGTTTTAAGCAGTTTTAAGTAACTTTTCTATGTAAGGCCAGGGTCACCTTCTGCTTTGAAAGAAACAAAACCTTTGAGCTCTGTATTGTAAATTGTTAACTATTTTATAAAATGAACAATCTTCAGATGATTTTCTTATGTATATATGTATCTCATGTAAGGAATTTCAGCTTACTTTAAAAACAATCATTGTTTTGTATTATTAAAAATAAGGAATGGCTTGGGGAAAAGACATTTTTTTAAAAGTAAATGTTTTTCTATAGTAGCCTGAACAACTATTTTGTCACTTAACTGAAATTAGCACTGGTCTTGTTTTGGTCAAATTAATGGAACATAACTTTTTGACATGTTTGGATTCGTATTAAAATAATTCTCTCTTTGTTTTCTCATTTGATTATCCCTGTTGTTTAGTAACAGCATATTTTACATCAAGCGGTCTTCTATCATTTCTCACATAACCCTAGGCTAAATTTGTTTTAACTTTACTACCAGATTTCATCACAATCTGCTTTTTTCTCCCTACGATGGTAAAATTCCAGAATAATTAAAAATGGTAAACAATTATAAACATTTGAACAAATTTGAGCATTTTACTAGATAGCTGTTTATTCCTCCCTAACCCCCCCCAAAATGGTGGACACAACCATTTCACAAAGTACAGCATTTGCAACAGGCAAGCAGGGATACATAATACATGCATAATACATGCATGGTGAGCTGGTCAAATAAATATGTGATTAACATACTTAAATACGTGTGGATAGTGGAACAATTAGTTATTGATACTAAACTAGAAATCATCAGATGAGGCTTCTCTGATGTCTCTCTTGAGGCTGTCCAAGATGGCTTCCTGTCTTGTTCCAGGTCTCCTTTATTTATGTGTATATTTGTTTATTTTTATTTAAAGTCTATGGCCACTCACATCAACAGGGTGACTCTGGGCAGGTAACGTTTCTTCTAGGCAGATGGCATGATTCAAAACAAAGGATATTTGTTTTGAATTCTAAGAATTTCTATGGAATCTCTATGGGACCAGAGAGATTCTTGTCAAGCAGGATCATACTAGAGACCACTGCTTTATTTAGATCAGTGGTTCTCAACCTTTCTAATGCCGCGACCCCATAATACAGTTCCCCATGTTGAGGTGACCCCCAGCCATTTATACATCACCAGGTGCCAGGGGTGTGGCCAAAGAAAAGGGGAAAAAAATGGCGGACAGCCTTGTTGGGCGACCCCCGGGAAATGGTCGTTCGACCCCAAATGGGGTCCCGACCCACAGGTTGAGAACCACTGATTTAGATACTAGTTTCACTTAGTATCGTGTCAGCTGGAATAAGGAAACTGAGACACCAAAAGAGGTATTTGTGGGACATGGGTTCTTACAGGTTATCTCTGCTCTGTTCTTTGGGGTATATAATTTTTTTATATACTGTATGTAAAAAAATCTTGCATCATTACAGTATTTGGCATAAGGTTTCAACTGTATTACAGATTTATAAAATAAATATTGTTAAACAGCTCGTAAATGAATGCTAAATTTTGCTTTTGAATTGGGAATAAAAATCTGTTCATCTAACAGTCATATCTGATAATAAATGAAAAACATTCAGTGAGGCTTGATATTCCAGAATGATTCTCAGATTATGTTGCAAGAAATGATATTTATCTCCATATTTTGAATGGCAGATCTGCATGGTCACAATCCAAGAGTGTTTAAGAAAACATTTTTTCTTTGTTTGGCTTTGGTTGAATGTTTAATATTGAGTATTTGGGGTGGGAGGTGGGTCTGAATTTTTTCCCACTCTATTTTTGCATGTATGAGAATAAGATCGAACAAGTGAATGGATTGGGGTGTGCATCTGCATAAAATCACCATATAAAAAGATGATCCAATTGAAGTTAGATCCAAACATAAATAGTTTGGCACTAGGCTAGAAAGTGGGAAACCATGAATTCTAGTCCCGCCTTAACCATGAAAACCAGCTGGGTAAATTTGGTCCAGTCACCCCAACCTACCTCACAGGATTGTTGTTGTGGGCACAATAGGAGGAGAAAGGTGTGTTGGATATGCTTGCAGTCTTGAATTATATGTAAAAATAAAATAATCCTAAATAAAAATAAATAAATAAATTACTTAAATCTTATAATATGGAAATAGATGAATTTATCAGTGACACGTTCATAAAATGTACCCGTCTCCACACCACCCATTTTTTCCCCTTTGATTTTAAATTTGGCATACTCCTGAATCTTTTATGCTGCAACAATGTTCAAGAAAACATCTTATACATGCGACATCTATTGGGAATAACATGATGATCTCAGGTATAATGATAGTTCTAAGGCTTTTATTCACAGAAAAGCAATAGAAAAAGTAACTGTTTTCATAATTTTAGAATAATTAGGATTAACTTTTCAGTTTTTTAAAAACATTACTCTATGAGTTGTCTTATCAATTCATTCCTGTTTGAGAATTTAAACTGTGATCCATATCTGTTATATTATTATCGAATAGTTTTGTGGAAGTACTTATACTGGCAGTACTATAAGAACTGTGGCTTTTTTTCTTGTAAATTATTGACAAGTCTCTTGTTTGAATTTAATAAGACTGAATAAAAATTGTGTGAATGGATAGAAAAGCTAGTCTGCTGAGCTTTATTTTCTTTTTTAAAAAGGAGGAGGAGGACGAGGATAAACATGGCATCTTTTAAAAATACGTTTTGGGACAATAAGGAGGAAAGATTGTAGTTAGAATATAGTAAGTAAATAATATAGTTAGTAAAAAAAATAATAACATCCGTTCAAAATTCGGTAATGAAAGTCAGGATCTATAATTAGTTCAAAATGAAGTTAATTAAAAGAAGTGTTTTAATAGCAAGATTCCAACCAGGAGATTACAATTGTCAAGTAGTGCATCTATTGCCTTTGAGAAACTGACTAGTACTTGTGAGCTGGCTGGCTTCCTTTCTAGTGCCAGTTTGCAAAAGTTGGGCCCAGATTACATCTCCTTTTTGCATCTTGTATTCAAATAACAGGTGTCTGCAGAATCAAGCTCTTCTATGAACTCCAACACACCATTGGTGAGAATTACTACCCGTCTTTCTTCCAATGCTGATGCTCCCATGTTGGCTGGAGTTTCTGAATATGAACTACCAGAAGACCCAAAATGGGAGTTCCTAAGAGATAAGTAAGTAATGATGAAAGAAAATGATCTTTCAGTATTTCAGAAGAATTTTATTTACTAATGCTATAACAAAGCAGGCCAATAAACTGGTCTTGGTATACAGGGATTTCCTGCCTTTTTCTGTTGTATATTATAAGTGAAGAAAGTGTGGTCCTGACCTCAAAACCAAATCCTGGTTGACCCTCATTCTTAACTAAAGTTATACCTTTTTGATGCATGTAATCTAGTTTTTAGAATCCGCTTTATTTTTTAAAAAACTTCAAACAACTTGTTTTTAAAATTTATCCCTGAACAGTTTGCTTTTTGATATTTCATGTATATTTATGGAAATATTCTTAATTAGGTGAATGAAAGCTAGTGCCATACATTTCACTTGCCACCTGCAGGATTCTAGTCAACAGTGGGGGATGTATGCATAACTGTCAGCCTTTCCCTGAGGGGAAACATTAATGCGGAAAATCTTAAAGCATTAAACACTTAAAACAGCATTCAGCACAAATGTGGGTGGACCAGATTTGTAATGAAAGAAACTCTTTAAACAGAGGTTTATTAAATTGGGGGGCTATAGGAGCACAAAGACAACATTGTTTAAACTCATATAAGAAGCCCAAGAACACATAAATTAGTCATTTTTCCAATGCAAATGTTTGCTTTCTGCCAAGATCTTAAATTCAATTTTAGTTTCAGAACTAACACAGCATGATCTCAGCTAAACATTCAACTCTTTACTCTTTGTCTATTGTCAAAGTAGCAGGCATTTTCATCACAGATATATTAAAGTATTCATTAATATTAACATGATTAAATTAAAAGCTTTTTCAGTTAAAACTTTTTTTTTAAAAGAACATTTACCTTAATTGTGGTTTTATGCCATGGTCACTTCATTTTATATGAAAGAAAATATTGTGCATCAATACTGATTGGAAAACCTACCAACAGGAGGTATTATTGTCTGTACCACAAGAATATAAATTTTTTTGCAAGGTTTGAATAGCCATTTGATCTGCTGACATTCCATAACCCATAGTTATATTCCTGAGCTTGGGACAAAACGTTCTGTGCTTTTAAGATACAGAATCACAGTGACATTTTACAGAATTCAAGCAAGCTATAAAATCCTGTTTTGGTACTTCCAAGTGTATGAGAAAGTGTTGCCAATAAGTATTAATTACACACAGAATCCCTACTTCAAAAGCTGAATGGAGGAACGTGCCCAAACTTCTGGATGTATTTTAATACCCTTGTTAGTTCTTTGCAAGGAATGTCCAAGTCAAAATGATTTGCTGAAAGGTTCTTTTATGTTTCACTCTTGAATTTCACCAATTTTAACTGTTCATCAGATGCTTTATTTATGGTAATCCTTGATTTACATCCCAGGTTGACGCTAGGGAAACCTCTTGGGGAAGGATGCTTTGGTCAAGTTGTCATGGCAGAAGCAATGGGCATTGACAAAGACAGGCCAAAAGAAGCAGTTACTGTTGCAGTGAAAATGCTGAAAGGTAAAGAATCAAGTGAGGAGTTCTGCAAATCATGTTTCTTTCATGGCCTCTGAATTCGTAAACTGTAGAAATTCATTTATTTCTCTGTGGACTTCAGCAGTTTTCCTAGTAAATCAGTGTATTTGGCAATGTATTTAACTTTAGTAGTGGCTATTTAAAAAAAGATCCTATTTGGTGTAGTAATTAAGGCACCAGGCTAGAAAGTAGGAGACAGTGAGTTCTAGTCTGGCCTTACACACAAAGTCAGCTGGGTGACCTTTGGCCAGTCACTCTCTCAAAGGTAAACCACTTCTGAAAAATGCTGCCAAGAAAATTTTAGACACTAATTCAAAGGCACACACACAAATATTACAAACAAGGCAAAAGCGTTCATGACTGATTAATCATCTTGTTGTATGCTATCATTGGTTTATTGAGCGTTAATCTAAAGAATCCATAGCAAAATGCATTTTTGGACATCATCCAACACTTTTTGAAACAAACAAAAAAAGAAAGAACTAAAGTTTATAAAGAAAGCACATAAAAGTGTGGTGATGAGAGATCCTGAGACTTCATCTTAATATAAGAGAATCTTTGTTGATGAATGACACTCATATACAAACATGGATAATAGGCCCATACATAGCGCTTTTTCAGATAGAAGGAACAGTGGAAGATAACAACGAAAACTTCTGTAAAAAGATATTAGATGATTTTGATGTGATGAAGCACAAGCCTTATAAAGTGGTGTGTGTATCTGTGTGCATGCACCTGTGCGTGTATGTGTTTATGTGTGTAGTATGCTTATAGAAATCTTTAAACACTGAAGATAATAAAATGGATTTATTGCTAATGACATCTGTTATGTTTCTTGTATAGCACCAATCCCATCCACAGTTTCACTGATCTTAGTTGGGTTTACTTCTGATTAGATGTATAAAAATAAAATAATAAGATATACAGTGAAGAAGGCAACTTTAAAACAAATTAGTCTGGTTTAATAAAATCCATTCCTTTTCCCTACATGATCCCTCTGGATTTCACTCCTGGATCTCTGTGGCAAAAACAAGCCAAAGGAGGAATACTTAATACACCATAGTCTGATTTCCTTGGGAAGGAAGGAAGCTACTTTTAGCTCAACTAAGAGATTGGCCATATAAATTAATGCAGGGACTAAAGATTTGGTCTAGAAATGGCATTTTACTAGTTGGATAATCTGTTCAATATATCTATTAATGGAGAAGTGAGCTGAGTTTATACATTGTTTAAAACTGCATTGCACTTGCTCTATCTTGCTTAGATGACGCCACAGAGAAAGATTTGTCTGACCTGGTGTCTGAGATGGAGATGATGAAGATGATCGGGAAACACAAAAATATCATTAATCTTCTTGGGGCATGCACTCAGGATGGTGAGTGTTAATTTTGATCTTGCAATCTAAAGGTGCTGAAACAATGTCATTTTTTGTGTACCGTGCAACTTTTTTTTTTTTTTTTCATTTGGCACAGGCTAAATGAAAATTGCATCCAACGGGCAGTAGAGAGGCCCTGCTGAATAGCATACTATACCTGGCTTGAAAAATAAAACAAAGCTCAAAAATAGTGTGCTTGGGCATAGATGTCACTTTCCACATCATTAATTCTGCCGCATAATTGTAATACAGTATTGGCAATATTATTAAATCTCTCCACCCTTGTTTCCCTGCCTTTGCCCTGCAATTCCTTCCAACCCAGAAGTTGGAAAGATTATTAACTGCATTCACGCCATTGATGGATTTTTCTATTCCAGTTTCCTAGAGTTTATGGGAAAATTGCAGGAGAGCAAGTGCAGTTTTTATGTGAAATACTAAACTGTACAACTAGTGTGGATATTTACATAAAGGCTCTCTTTTAATGAAGAGAGAGAGAGAGATGCAAGGGAATAGTTTTTCTTATCTTTGCTTATAGGCTCCAATTTCAATATCTTAACATCTAGTTTCTATGAAAAGAAAATGCAAGGATTACATTTTACCCCAATTTTTCAACATCATTTGAATTCTTTCATAGTGAATTCTTTCACTATGTATATCAGGCATGTCAAACTCGTGACGTCACGTGACATTGCACAACGTATCGGGCCGGTTTTGCCATTGCCAGCAATGGAGTGAGCGTGGTTTCCATGTGACGCGTCCAGCCCGTGGGCCGGCAGTTTGACACCCCTGATGTATATCATGATCTACGTGATATAATAGTGAAGCACAAAAAATATTTTTTAATACAGCTGGTTTGCCTTTTCTGTGTATGTTGGGGTGGTTGTTTGATTGATATTCTGAGTATGAATCACAACAATATCTCTTCATGCTGTACATTTGCATATTTTAAAGGGCCTCTATATGTGCTTGTCGAATATGCTTCCAAAGGGAATTTGCGGGAATACTTGCGAGCCCGGCGTCCACCAGGAATGGAATATTCATTTGATATTAACAGGGTCCCTGAAGAGCAGATGACATTCAAAGACTTAGTCTCATGTACATACCAGTTGGCAAGAGGAATGGAATATTTAGCATCACAAAAGGTAAGCCAGTGCTATTAAAAAAAAAAGCTTTTCATTGCAGTTTGGTATTGTCATGTAAGCATGTTATTTTTCATCCTGAAAGAGCACTCTTTTACATTTAAAGAATAAGATCATATGATACAAAAGAGTCCCAGCTCTTTCTCATACCAATCCTACTTTTTTTGCATAAGCAGAAGTGAGAAAACAAATGGACATATATGTAACAAAAGAACTAATTACATTTACGTGGTTGTAATACATCTATGAGAACATAGTCATGGTATACAATCGTGATAAATCTCCAAAATGGGAATGAAAAATCAATCAGGGACTTCATACATTAAGATCTCTGTGTATTTGTTCATTCTATTACTTTTGGACATTTAGCAACCCAATACTATTTAAGAAACGTGCCCATTTTTCTGGCAGACATGAATATTCATCCATTCCTTCACCCAAAATATTAGCAATATTTCATAAGGGTTTGTCATTACCTGCTTCCTAGGGTTGAGGAAGAGTCATTTGCCCAAAGATAGCTTTCACATAGTCTCCTGGTTTCTAGCATGCTACCTTAACTACTATATCAAACTGGTTCTCTTAATAAATTCTTCTTCCAAAAATAGAAGTCTAGATACTTGGCTGACAATATCTAGACATGAAAGATACAGCTTGGTTTCAGTAGAAATGAAAGATACAGCTTGGGTCAATTGCCTCTTCCTCTGCATTTACTTATACAGAGAAATGAGGGCCAATAACCACTGCCAAGAGAGCCAAAATCTGGTGGAAAACGTCAGCATAAGACACCCTGTTTATACATGTATGTAAGATGGGCCACTAAAACCACTAAATAAATAAATTGTAGGAATGGAATTCAGATTGCAAGCCCCTGTCCATACATGCTTGGGGCAGAGGATAAATCAGCCCAATACTCGACCTAAATTTATAAATAAGTGTATTTTGTTTATAAATCAGCCCAATACAAATGTATAAAAAGCAGTGGCAGAAAGAAAGAAAGAAAGAAAGAAAGAAAGAAAGAAAGAAAGAAAGAAAGAAAGAAAGAAAGAAAGAGAAAATGTTATCATCAAATGAACTTAAGGTTTTTATGGATAATTGTTTTTATGGATAATTGCATTTTGTTAATTGCACAAAATGCAATTACAAAATGTAACTTTGAAACTTGCCTCATTAATTAAGACCATAATGTTCTGCTAATTGGTAACCTAAAAAGGGTGCTATTCATTTGTTTCAAGTTTCAAGTTCAGTGTCAGAAAAAGGTCACAAAAAGTGGCAGCAATCTGTGACTAAACGAATGGTTAAATTCCATCTACAATGTAATTCTAAGATTTACTGCTATATTCCTATATTCAACTATTTAAAAAATTGGTGGTCTCATTCCATTTAAGTGATAATTAAATTTCTTGGGTAATCAGGCCTGTAAACAGCGTATGATAATCCCCTGCTTAATAGACTGAAAACTGATGGAAAATATGTATATAATTTATGTTTGATGATATATTACATGAGAGAGAAACAACTTTAATAATACTGAATCAAGAACTATGCAAATTCCTTCCCCCCCCCCTTAATTCCACATTATATTCCGTATTTGTTAGTGCAGGAGAATTAGCACATATTGCTTATGACATCAGAGTTAAGTTCTGGTGTAATGATTCCATTTAATTTATCACAAAGAATAGAACTCCTACATTTACTGTCATTTATGGAATTTAATTTAAAATCCATAATTCAATAATAACAACAACAACAACAACTTTGAAATAGTTCAATGCCAATCTAGTGATTATTGCTCAGTTAAACTTAAATAGCTTCCCAATGGATGCTGTGACCTGCTCATGACCACATAATGCTGCCATTGCAGATGCGTTGATTTCCAAATAGAAAGACGCAGACATGATGGAAAGCTGCATATTTACTTTCAATCATCCATACTACACTGGTGTAGTAATCAAAGAGCCTATATCTTTAATATCTGGTCCTGATTCACATGCATTTGATATTGTAAACAGTTAAAACTTCACATTATGTGAACAACTGTTGGATTCAGAAGTCATTATCATCAAATCAGTTTGTTAAAATTGCAGATGGGGAGTGAAACGAAACAAGCATATTTTTTTTAAGACAACATATCCCTTCTAAAGAAATAGATCAAAATAGGAAGCCAGGTCTTTTTTAAAGAAAAGAACATAATATTAAATTAATATGTTGTTTGGTAATTGTTGGCAATGTAAACGACAGAAGAATTGGACTTGCCAAAGCTGGCAATAAATAACATTTCAAAAACATTTATTTAATTATTGTAAGTAAAAAAGAAAAGGAAGAAAAAGCACAAAACATATATTTGTCATGTAGTAAACAAAACTATCCTTATGCACATATATATTTAATGAGTTATTCCTATTTATTGAATAGGAAAAAAATAGGAAATTAATACAAGTTAGTATACAGAACCCAATGTTTAAATGGACCTCCTTTTCAAGATTTATGGTTATAGATAAAGGGAAACTATTTCTTTAGAACATTGTACAAATGCCTTAAGATCTTTTGAAATATTTTTTCTTTTGTGATCATAACATAAAACTATATTCATTTCTACTGTCCTCTGTTAATTTCTAAATTTCTGTTTATAATTAAAAATAAACAGACTCTAAAAAGCTGATAAGCTACAAAAAACAACAAAATTAATAAATGAAATAACTTTTAATAAAAAGGGAACCACTATATCACAACACCATGTTACAATCTTTTATTTTGTACAATTTTTCTGCAGACTCCAACTTATTTTTTTAAAAAAATACAGCAAGTTTCCAATAGTTATATATAGATACTTTTGTGAAGTATAGATACTTTTGTGAAGTTAATCATAGCCAGTTAAGGAAGGAATCCACATTGAAAATTCAGCAAAACATTGTTAGTATTTATAATAAGTTCAGTCCCAGTTTCCAGTTTTACAGGTGAAATAGTATATTTGAGCGACTGCATCGTTTCCAGCTTGGAATATTTAATTTAGTTTTGTTTAATAAAATGATTATATATTAAAAATTTGTCAATCTTAATACAACCTTTAAAAAAGAATTTCAATTTATTTTTAGAATTTGCTAGAGCTCATAACCTATCATAATAAATATTATATAAATATTAATTTCCATTTTGAGGTATTAGATCAAGGTTGTCAAACTGCCAGCCCTCAGGCTGATTGCATCATGCGGAGGCCGCATCCACCCCAGCTCCAGCAATGCAAAAAAAGTCGTGACACATCGCGACATGTCACATGACGTGACGAGTTTGACACCCATGCATTAGATTATCCACTTTTGAAAATTAAAGGCTCTATTATCCTATAAATGGAGTAAGATATGACTATGAATATGAAAATATCAGGAAATATAAGAAATATAGTGAAAGTACAGCTTTTGCCTCTCAGTTCTGGAGACTTGCTCAGAAAGTGGATTGAGTCCCATTATTATTATAAGTTCCAATTATTGAAACAGCAGGGTTTACATTTATCTTTTGCTGTCCAGTACTCCAGGCACTAACTGTATCAGCAATTCTTATATTTATGCAATTCATTGATTGATGGATTGATTACATGCCATCAAGTTACTTTTGGATTCCTAGTGACCACATACATAGATTTCCCCCAAGATGACCTGTTCCTAACCTGTTCTTTCAATCTCCCAATGGTTTGTTTGTTGCCACCATAACTGGGTCCCATCTATCTTGTTGATGGTCATCCTCTTCTTCTCTTTCCTTCCACCTTTCTTCAGCACTGGAGCACTGGAGGGCAGGAGCCTTCCTGCCCTCTACCATCTTCTGGAGTCCATTTAAACTCACGCCTACTGCTTCAGTGACTCCATCCAGCCACCTCATTCTCTGTCGTCCCTTTCTTCTATTGCCCTCAATCTTTCCCAGCATTAGGCTTTTCTCCAGTGAGTCCTTCCTTCTCATTAGGTGGCCAAAGTACTTGAGTAGCTGGGTCTTTGCATAATTGTCTCAAGTAGGCTAATTTGAGTTTGGTCATTTGTGCCTTGAGTGAGAACTCTGGGTTGTTTGTTTGATGATCCTTCAGCTTATTTTATTAGCTGCCCATAATGTTCTCAATATCACAGTTCAAAGGTGTCAAAACTCTTCCTATCCTGTTTCTCTAAAATCCAACTTTCACTTCCACATAGCATCACAGAGAATACCATGGCTTGGGCAGTTCTGATCTTTGTAGACATAGACACATCATGGCCTTTTCCAAGGCCTTCATGGTTTTTCAACCAATGTTAGTCTGTGGCCAATTTCTGGACTCATTGTTCCTTTACTGTGGATAGTTGATCCTAAAAGGCAGAAACTACAGTATCCACCATTTCAATATCATCATTGTCAAATATCTATGCTATATTGCACATAATGATTATTATTTATATAGTAATTGTGGAAGACTAATATGAAAATATGACGATACTTGTTGTTGTTTGTTGCGAAGTCGTGTCTGACCCATTGCTACCCCATGGACAATGTTCCTCCAGGCTTTCCTGCCCTCTACCATCTTCTGGAGTCCATTTAAACTCACGCCTACTGCTTCAGTGACTCCATCCAGCCACCTCATTCTCTGTCGTCCCTTTCTTCTATTGCCCTCAATCGTTCCCAGCATTAGGCTTTTCTCCAGTGAGTCCTTCCTTCTCATTAGGTGGCCAAAGTACTTGAGTTTCAACTTCTCGAATCTGCCCTTCTAAAGAGCAGTCGGGGTTGATCTCCTCTAGGACTGACTAGTTTGATCACCTTGCAGTCCAGGGGACTCGCAGGAGTCTTCTCCAGCACCATAGTTCAAAGGCCTCAATTCTTTGGTGCTCAGCCTTTCTTTTTTTTTTTTTTTTTTTTTATTGAAATTTTTCAAAAGTTTTACAAATAAAAATCCACCCCCCCCCTCCCCAACCACCCCACCCCCCCCCGACTTCCCAGAACTGGATATAGGATTATTTAACAAATTTTTTAAAAATAACATTTACAA
Source organism: Crotalus tigris (assembly GCF_016545835.1). Taxonomy (NCBI): domain Eukaryota; kingdom Metazoa; phylum Chordata; class Lepidosauria; order Squamata; family Viperidae; genus Crotalus; species Crotalus tigris. Next base: position 3,547,910 of record NW_024096460.1, on the reverse strand, counting down.
TTTATAAAATAGTTAATAATAATGATTAAAAATCACAATAATAATATATATAATAATAATATGCATAACATAAACTTTAAAATAAGTAATATATACTAGGAAGAAAAAAAAAAAAAAAAAATAAAAAAATAAAAAAAAGAAAAGAGAGAGAAAAAAAAAAGGAAGAAAATAGACGAAAAATATATATGAATAATAATACATAAAAATTATATATATATAAAAAAAGGAAAAAGAAGAAAGAAAGAAAGAAATAGCATTCATTACAAATTATGAGAAAGCTAAATAATATTTTTCCATATCCAAATTATATTGTATGAAATTTATCCATTTTTCCCATACCGCAAAAAATTTTTCTTGAGATTGCTCCTTTAAGAAAGCCGAAATCTTTGCCATTTCTGCCAAATACGAAACTTTGTAAAACCATTCTTGTAAAGTAGGCAAAGATTCCTTCTTCCAATATTGTCCTATTAATAGCCTAGCGGCTGTAATCAAATTTAACATCAATGTAACCTCTTTAGCATCACAGTCAATAACAATACCTAATAAAAATAATTGCGGCGTAAATTTTACCCTCCTTTTAAAAATTCTTTGAATATTCCACCATATCTTAATCCAAAAAGCTTTTATATGCTTACAGGTCCACCAAATATGATAATAGGTAGCATCCAAGTATCCACATCTCCAACATTTCGGCTGTAGATTAGGGTACATAATGGACATTTTCTTTGGGTCAAGGTGCCATCTATAAAACATCTTATAAAAATTCTCTCTTAAATTTTGCGCTTGTGTGAATTTAACATTTCTTATCCAAATAAGTTCCCAAGTATCCATTGAAATCGTTTCACCAATATTCTGTGCCCATTTAATCATACAATCTTTAACTAATTCAGGTTCTGAATCTAATTCCACTAAAACCCCATAAACTCTCTTAATATGGGTTGGCCTTTGGTCTCTTACTTCTTTTAAAAAAATTCCATCTTCTCTAAGCCAGCCCATTTTACCATCCATCTTCCATCTATCCACTATTTGTCTATATTGGAACCATGAATAAGTTAAATTTTCATGTGTTAATTCTTCCAAAGATTTTAACTGACAGTCTTGGCCATCCCATCTTAGTAACTGTGCGTAAGAGACCTTATCCATATTTACCCCTTTCCTTATACCTTCTATGGCATGCCGAGGTATAGCCCATAATGGTATTTTGAAGTCACTTTTATAATACTTTCTCCACACTCTTAACAAAGAGATTCTTATAATATGAGACTTAAAAACCCAATCCACTTTTTTATTAAATATTAAATAGGCATGCCATCCAAAAAGTAGGTCCCAGCCTTCCAAATGAAGTATTTCTATATTTGTTAAATTCACCCAGTCGCTAATCAAAGTCAGTACTACAGCATCATAATACAATTTCATATTTGGCACCTTGAGTCCACCTCTCTCACGAAAATCTTGCATTATTTTAAGTTTCACCCTTGGTTTCTTCCCTGCCCAAACAAATTTATTAATACCTTTTTGCCATTCATCTAAGTTACGTTCGTTCTTTAAAACAGGTAGCATTTGAAATAGAAAAATAAACTTTGGCAGGACATTCATTTTAATAACTGCAATTCTACCCAAAAGGGATAACTGTAAATTATTCCAATTTTTTAAATCCTTCTGTACCTCCATCCACAGCTTTTCATAGTTATTTTTGTACAATTTTACATTAGAAACAGATAGTGTAACCCCCAAATATTTTACCTTATCAACAATTTCAAAATCTGTTAAGTTAACTAAAGCCTGTTTATCACCATTAGTCATATTTTTAGCTAATATTTTAGTCTTATTATTATTAATTTTAAAACCAGAAACACATCCATATTGTTGAATCAATTGTAATAATTTCACCACCGAGGAAACAGGTTGAGACAAAGTAACAACCAAGTCATCTGCAAAGGCTCTTAGTTTATATTCTTTTTTATTAATTTCTATTCCTTTTATTTCTTGAGACTCCCGAATTTTAATCAACAAAATTTCCAATGTTAAAACAAACAATAACGGGGATAACGGGCATCCCTGTCTTGTTCCCTTTTCTATTACAAAAGCCTCTGACAAACCCCCATTTACAATAATTTGAGCAGTCTGTTTTTGATATATGTTGGATAATACTTGTAATATATTTTGTCCGAAGTTCATCTCCTTAATTAAACACAACATAAACTGCCAATTCACTTGGTCAAAGGCTTTTTCAGCATCCAAAAATATCAGACCTGCAGGGACTTGGTTATTCTTTTCTAAATACTCTAGTAAGTTAATAATTTGTCTAACATTATTCTTCATGTACCTTCCAGTTATGAAACCCGATTGATCCCTGTGTATAAGCTGCTGCAAGATCCCCATAAGCCTGTTAGCTAAGATTTTTGCAAAAATTTTATAATCCACATTTAAAAGAGATATAGGCCTATAATTTTTAGGCAAAGTGAGATCCTGACTATCTTTTGGAATCAGAGATATAAATGCATTACGCCAGGATGGAGGGATTTCTAACCCCTGTAATAACTTATTAAACAGTTCACACAACGGTTGAATCATCTCTTCTACTAAAGTTTTATAATAAATAGATGTCAACCCGTCCGTACCCGGCGCTTTGCCCAATTTTAATTGTTTAATAGCTGTAACAATTTCTTCCTTAGTAATTAAACCGTTAATCTTTTTTCCCTGATCTTCTGTTAATTTAGGAAAGTTAACTTTGCCTAAATAATTATTTATGTCTGTAGTTTGAATATTAGAACCCTTATATAATTTTTGATAGTATTCTAAAAAAGATTTCTTAATCAATTCTTTCTGATAAACCAATTTACCATTATAATTTATTTTATCTATATTCCTCTGTTTCTGTTTTTTTCTTAACTGATAGGCCAACCATCTCCCTGGTTTATTAGCATTACAAAATGTATTTTGTTTCATAAATAGCAAATTGGTTGCAGCTTGATCAGCCATCAGCATATTAAATTGTGTTTTTAACAATTTTAAAGCTCCTTTAACCTTTTCATCTGAGGGATTTGAAATTAAAGATTTCTCTTTTAATTTAATCTCCTCTTCCAAGTCTTTCCGTTTCTGAGTCTGTTCCTGTCTATGCAAATTATTCATTTTTATCAAAATACCACGCATGAAAGCCTTACTTGCATCCCACACCATTGACATTGATGTTCCCTTATTCATATTTAAAGTAAAATATTCCTTTAAACATTCCTTTAATTTGTGAACATTTTTTTCTTTTTTAAATAAGTTCTCATTCACCCTCCAGGATCTCCTGTCTTCCTTCTCTGCAAACAGTTCCATCCAAACTGGACTATGATCGGACAGTGTCCTAGGAAAAATTTTTACATTCTTTACCCTGTTGTATAAATCTGTTGTAATCAAAAAGAAATCAATTCTTGAAAAAGATTGATGTCTATCTGAGAAAAACGTAAAATCCTTTTCTTCTTGATTACGTTCACGCCAATAGTCTCTCAATTCCCAATCTTCTTTCATATCGAAAAAGGCTTTAGGTAGTTTAGCCTGTTTAAAAAAGGTAGAAGAGCCTTTTTTATCCATTTGTGTGTCTAAGACACCATTCCAGTCTCCCATTAAAATCACAGATCTATAATCCAACAAAGTTATTTTCTGATGTAGTAACCTGTAAAATTGCTCCTGTTGCTGGTTTGGTGCATACAACCCCACAATAAGGATTTTCTTACCATATAAACCAAGTTCAAGCATAACATATCTTCCGTAAGGATCTGATTCTAACAGGGTAGCAGATAAATTCTGTTTAACGTAGATTACCACACCCCCTTTCTTCCCAGGGGCGGGAGATACAAAATGAGATCCCAAGCGAGGATTATTTAAATATTTTTGGTCTTTAGCTGTAATATGAGTTTCTTGCAAGCAAATGATGTCATTGTTATGTTGTTTCAAATAGTGGTAAATTTTTTTTCTCTTTTGAGGAGTGTTTAATCCATTAATATTCCAGGACAGGAGCTTTGCCATCTCCCTTGGCCTTCAGCCTGGAGAAAATCCGCTCAAATTCTGCTGCTGATGAATATGTAGCAGAGCTTTTGGATCTTGCTCCTCCCACCGGCACTGAAACAATTTGCTGAGTAGATTCTCCAATTTCTTTTTCCTTTTCTTTTTTCTGTTGTTCTTTTTCTTTACGTTTATGTGCTGCACGGGTCATTCTCTGTTCTTTAATCTCTGATTGAGACATCCATGCCACCTGTCCAGCAGTCATCATCCCTGTAGCTTCAGATTTCTGTTCCACCTCTTTATCACTCAAAACTTTCTGCATCATGGGCAAAGGAGAGCCTGCTCCCAGGACCGTTTTATAGAATTCCTTAGCTTTAGCAACTGTGTTGAGTCTATAACGTGTCCCCGCATGGCTCAAAACAATGCCCATCGGAATCTCCCATCTAAATGGCATTTGTCTTGCTTTAAGTTCATTTACTAAAAAAGCAAAATCTTTTCTGGTTCTTAAAATTTTAGGTGGAATTTCCTTTAAAATAATAATATCTTGAGCAGCAATCTGAAATCTTTTATTATAAAAAGTTTGTAGAATCTGATTTCGCAAAGACTTCTTAGCAAAATATATCACCACATCTCTAGGCAGATCCCTCTGTTTTGCAACCCAGGAATTGACTCTATAAATTCTTTCCACATCCCCACGTAACTCTTCTTTATCAATATTCAAAATAACAGCCAAGTCATTAATCACCATTTCCATCAAATCTTGAGTTTTATCTTCTTTCAGACCCCTTATTCTCAGAGCATATTCCATCTGTCTGTACTGGAACATAAGAATATCATCTTGTGAAGCCTCCACTTTTTTCTCCATATCTTGAAATTTATAATCCAAAAGTTCAACTGTTTCTTCAATTTCCTCTACTCTGGAGTCCAGCTTCACAACCACTGAGGCCATTCCAGATAAAGCTAAAAGTATATCATCCCTCAAAATAGCATTATTCTGTTCTAAAAGCTCCTTCATCTCTTTCTTCATTTCCTCCTTAGTTTCAGATTTATTCTGATCCAAAAGTTGTTTCATTTCCTCCCTAAACTGTGAAACAGCACTTACCATTATTTCTTTAATGTCTTGTGCTGATGTGCCAGATGGGGGAGGTGAAGGTGGAGTAGATTTAGGTTGCTGCACTGAAGGTATTATTTTAAGTTGTTGCTGCACAGTAGAAGTAGCAGGAGAAGAAGTTACTTTAGAGGCTGCAGTAGCTGGTTGTCGTTTTGAAGCCATTTTAATTTATCTTCCTTTCTTCTTAAAAGTACCAATAAAAATAAGTAGTCCAAGAAAAAATTAAAAATAAAATAAAATAGAATAAAGTAAAAAAAAAGCAATATTAAACAACAATTCAGCCGAACCGTCTTCTAAAGAAAAAAAAAGTTTCAAAACGCCATTTTACTTTCACTCTCACTTTTCCGCCCAAAAAAAAAAGAAAGCTCGAAAAAATAAAAAAAAATCAGCACAAACTAAATAAACTAAATAAACTAGAAAAAAAAAATAAAATAAAACTAAACTATAAATAAAATCCTTTAAACAGTTCTGTCCGGTTTAAGATTACTCACGGTTTCTTTATATTCGGAGATGGTAGCGGCGTCTCGCTTTGTTTCTAAAGAAACAAAGACAGCTGAGAGGCGGAGAAGCAATGAACTCCGAGGGAACCTCTTTCTCCCCCTAAAAATAAAAATCCAGGGAGAGTTAAGAGGTTCTACCTCTATTCATGCGATCTCTACCCCTTCCCTTCGCCCGGGAAGGGGATTGCGAGCCGCGGGCCAGCTGGTAAACGCTGTGCTCCGCGGATCTGACACCTTCTCAGGAGGACGGCTACAAAGTAGCCGCCATCTCCACCGCTTCAACCACCGGAAGTCGGTGCTCAGCCTTTCTTATGGTCCAACTTTCACAGCCATACATTGCAACTGGGAAAACCATGGCCTGGACTGTACATACTTTTGTTGGCAGGATGATGTTTCTGCTTTTTAGTATGCTGTCTAGATTTGCCATAGCTTTCCTCCCCAGGATCAAGCATCTTTTAATTTCTTGGCTGCAGTCCCCATCTGCAGTGATCTTGGAGCCCAGGAAGATAAAGATAAAATCTGTCACTAATGACAATACTACTGTAGTGAAATTCAAACAAGGGTTCTTTTGACTTGCCATTCCATACAATTTTCCACTACCTGTTTCAATATCTGTGCTGTTTTTTTCTGCTGGTAACTGGTTCAATAAAGTGGGCAGGGGTAGATGGCTTGGAAGTAGGTTTTTCCCCTTGAAGTACAGATTTCTTGATTTTCTTAGTATAGCATATATCAATCCAGCAAAATTTCCCTCCCGCAGGAAGAGTTGCTTTTTTTTTTTTAAATGTTCACATTACCACAACAGAAACTAATTACATTATATGCCCATGTACAATAGTACTGTGTTTCAGTGGCAGAAGATAAAATCAACAGGTTTTAACTAGCAAAAGAATCTAGATGGGCTATTAAGAAAACTGCTTTCAGAGCATTTGACAGATATGACTTGAATACTTTTAAGGATATAAATATTTTATTGGAAAGCTTTGAAATAATTAAGATGCCTCCTGGAAGATATTGTTTAAGTATAAAAAAACTTTGCCTCAATGTGAGAATTAGATTGGATAAGTTTATATACCCTCTTTTTAAACTGCTCATTTCAGTGACAACATAATTTTGCAATTGAATTTCAACTAACAACAGCTTTATTGGTATAAGAGTGTTAGAGACCCATTTCAAACAATTATTAGGAGTAGATATTGGATCATGCTTTACATTATTCCCTACACCTGGCCACGTGGCCATAAGTTTTTGCTTCCTGGTCCTGAATTCAGATTTGCTGTATTATTGCTTTATTAGAATTCATTGTTTTATGCTCAAGACTCTAGCCCTAGAGATAAATAGTACAAATGAATAGAAAATGCAAAGCATAATGTATAAAAATAGTAGGTTAGCTTCATTTTAAAAGGCCAAGAATTTGCAAGCTATATAACACAGAATACTCTGGATTCATGGCATGATTAAGACTGAATTCATTTTGATACCCTATTAATATTGCTTTTTAAAAAAATCAGACTTCCCATATTTCAGTTGGCTAATATTTGATTCCTTGCTTATTCTGCATTTTAAAAACTCTATAATTTCCATTCCAATAGGTTACATGAGATATATTTTAGTGCCACATGTAGTAGAGAAAAAGAAATTAGGTCTAGAATGGCTTTTCTTCACCCTAATAGCTAGTTTCAAATATTATAAACTTCATTTTGTATTTATTTAAATTGAACATTTAGACATACATTAAAAAGCATCAGAGCATACATAATTGTGCAGTTCTGTTACAGACTAATAATCTATTCTATTGATGTCTATTAGCAAACATCAGTAGAAGATATTATTCATTATCAATTTGCTTTGTAATCGTGTGTCAGTCCTGGGAGAACTTTAGAGCAAGATTGTCAAAATCTTAAAAAAAAACAAAACTCAGTTCTTGTGAATATAAAATTAAAATAATCATATGTAAAAAATTGAATAAAATAGATAAGTCAAATGTAAACTTAGTTCTAAATAACCCGTTTTTAATGGAACCCATCAATAAACATCAGCATATCTTCTATTTTATCATTCCAGGTTTAATTTTATTTTTCTAGCAATCTCTTAATACAAAATTTCCTTAAGATCTTTCTCTTTACTCAGCATATCGATTTTCAGATTCTTCATTAAAGTTATCTGTAAGATTTCATTGGTGGTTCGTTTTTTCTTTTTGTTTTTTGCTCGATCAAGAGAATCCTTATTGTTTGTTGATGGGGTTTGGCAAAGAAAAAATATCAGTGTATATGAATTGGTGGGTCCTCAATCTTTTGAATCATGGGGAATATCTTGTATTTTAATTATCTGAAGTGCTTTTTTACATGTCTCATATAAGTATTTGTTTCAAGTAATATCATTTTTAAAAAACTGAGAATCATGTTACAGATGGTTTCTCATTTCTTTGTATCTTATTTTATTGTACTTTTTTTCCAGTGCATCCATCGAGATTTAGCAGCAAGGAACGTTTTGGTTACTGAAAACAATGTCATGAAAATAGCTGACTTTGGGTTAGCTAGAGATATCAACAATATAGATTATTATAAAAAGACTACTAATGTAAGTGAATGGCAGTCTTATCACTTGATCCACTATCTTTTTCCAGTGCATTTAAGTAAGGCAAATGCATTCTTAATGGACTTTTTGTACAGCAGCCTAACTTTTAATCACAGAATGAAAATAATGGGCAAGTGTGTATGGGTTCCTAACTCCTTTTTACTAGGAAAGGAAGGTTATCTGCTTACATAACCTGAAAGAGTGCATGTTATGTGATGCTTTATGAAAGGATAAGTTTTAGTTGTTCTTTTTATTGGGTCTGTTAAAACTGTAGAACATATTTCAGTCTGTGGGTCTGCATGAGAGGGACAGAGTTGTGGACTCATATGCACATATATGCCTCTGCCACTTTGTGGAGACACATTCTTCATGTAATAGATTTTAGTTCTTTATGTAACTAAACTAAAGTAAACATTTGATTTTAGTTCTTTATGTAATTGAGGACATTTGATTTTAGTTCTATAAATATCTCTGATTATCCCTGTTTCAGTTGGGCTTCACGGAATCTTGGTGCTATTTTTTTCATTCTCCTGGTTAAAATGCCTACAATGTCTTCATTTATCTCGTATTCTTACAGGCAGTTTTCATACTGTCAACCTTTTTAGCTCTATGAATGCGAGGCTTTTAAAAATATATTTAATCATATATTTGATTAAAGGTATATGCATAAAGGTAAGAGGTTGATAGTGTGAAAACTGTATGAATAATATTAGAAAATTGCTGCATTTTTCTAGAGAAATCCTTGAATGGCTACTCAGAATCATTACATTTTACTTCTTGCTAAATATGAACACTTGTTTGTTCTTACCATATTGTCTCTCATCTTTTTCTATAATTGACCAAAAACAGAATTAAATGGATGGTTATCCATCCAGGGACTGTCTTCAGCTCTAGAACTGTAGTGAGTGGGAGTGAGTGCTGTTGGCTAGATCTGGGGCCATCTGGATTTTTTTTTTTAATTTCAATAATTAAATAGAGAAGATTCTGCCACTGAAAAAGCATTTGCAAATGCCTGCAGGTGAGTTTACTTATTCCTGGATGTATGGTGAAATAATATCCTTCTGGATTATATGAATTTTTTGGAGAGTTTAGAATCTCATAGAATAGATAAATAAAAGATAATGAGCTTTTTATTTTTCTCTTCTTCCCCTCAATCCTGGGTGAATTTCAGATCCAGAGAAATTAATCTGTGCAGTGCTCAGATCCAAAGCTGGCAAAAGTACTTTGGACTCAGCACAAGCACTTTCTCTGTACTTGTCCTCAGCTCTCTAAAGGGGTTGTCCTGTTTCTTGATATTCTGTTATTGCCTCCATAACATCTCCTGAGCTCAGGAGAGTGTATTCCTGAGCCCACCCATATATACAAGGCAAGCCCAGGAAAGTTGTAGGTCATTTGTAGCTGCTGATAGGTTGTCTGTGTTGAATATGAAGCTCTGTTGGCTGCTTCAGATGTGAATACTTTTTACATCTCTACTCACAAGGGTACGAATGAGTCACAAGATCCAGTAAAGAAAGACCTTATTTTTGCATGTTGTATATATGAAGTTGCTTTGGCATCTGCCTTCTTTTTATTGTAGTTTAAATGAACCATGTACCGCACTGTTTGTTAATGCATTTGTTAATCTTTTTTTCCTTATTAAATGCACAGGGTCGATTGCCTGTGAAGTGGATGGCACCAGAAGCTCTATTTGATAGAGTTTACACACATCAAAGTGATGTGTAAGTAATTTTATCTTATAACCTTCTTTTATCTTCTTCAAATGAATTTACAGCTTCCTCCAACGAAATGGAATTACGTATGATAAAACATATATTAAACCAATTTAATTGTATCTCATATAACTTTTCCTTTCAACCTTTGAATCATCATAGGAAATTACTTACTATAGTATAAGTTGGGCATATTTATACCGTACTTGGGGAAATTTAGTGAGGTTTTTTTTTCTCTAATGAATTAAAAAAGGCATTTTCCCCCTTACCGCTTTAGACTGAAAAGCCAAAGAAAACAATGAATATTTTCAATTTCATTCCTGATGTGTGAATTATTTCTTTTAGCAATATTATTCTAAGTAGGTTTCTCCTCCCTGGCTGTTCTGAAACTCTTGATTGCTGTTTCATTTCCCAGTTTTGTTTTTTTAAATGGTCTTAGAAATTGTTCTTTTACTAATCTGGTTAGCTTCAGAGCACATGAATGATCTGGCTTCTTCTCGTAGGTACAGAAGGTTTCTTCCACTAAACCACTTTTTACAAATGCACACTGCCCAAGCATTGCTTTAAATTATTTAACTTGTAGTATATTTTCAACCAAGTAATTTGGGACTTCCTATAGTTTGAACTGTGCGGTACAAGATGGCATTTGTCTGAAAATAATATGTTTATATATTTTTCTAAGGATTGTCAGAAGAACTGTGGAGTGAGGTAATAGCCTAAGTATCTGATCCACATAACTAATCATTCTTTTTCAACATCAACATTTTTTCATAGTATTATTAAGCTTATATCCTATCTTTATATATATATTGTCATGGTTTAAATAGTGGGAGCATCTTCAAAAATGGATCTTCTACAGATTAAAGTAACCTGGCAAATTTGTAATAAAAATTGCAGATAAGCCATTTGGAATTTAAATTCACCATATTGTCTTAAATTATCTAAGAGATAATTGACAGGATTTTTCAATGTAGACATAATGTGACCTTTGCACTGGATAACACTCTGGCTCCAGAATTTTGTATCAGATACAAACTTACAGATACTTTTCAGGGATAGCCTCATGTAAAGTACATTGCACTAGTTGATTTGGCTTGTTAGCAAGATACAGTTAGCCAATGATCTGCCCAACCAGCTCAGAAAGAGCTTTAGTTAGCATATTAACTTTACTTAGGTAAACATATTCCTCATCACAGCTGACACCTGAAATTCAGTGACTCAAGGAGTACTTTCAATCTGCAAACTTGTTCTTTCTTAATCTAATTTCAGCTTGTTCTCTCTCATCTATTCTCATCCATTCATAATGTTCAAGGATACCAACTGTATTAGATAATAGGGAGAAATAGATCTGGGTGTCTTCAACATAGTGATGCCATCTAAGTCAAAACTATGAAATAAATAGTGCAATCAAGACCACCCAGAAGGATACCATAGTTAATAATAAATCCCATCAAAAATGTCAGGGAATCCATGAAGATGACCAACATAATCTCAGTACCACACTCCAGAAGAAACCCCAACAAAAATGGAACCTGATTATCAATTTTACCCAAATGTATACACCTGAAGCTAGAAGGCTACTCCTTTCTCAATAATCCTCCAAGAATGGAGTATATGAGTTTGAGTTATAATTATAGAGATTCCAGGTCAACAGAAAATTGTTCTGGCTTTCATTTAGGCAGGAGAACATTCTGGTTAGACCACGGGTGTCAAACTCAATCACGTCACGTAACGTATCATGACTTTTTTTGCCTTTGTGGAGGTGGGGTGGATGTGAGCTGTGCGTGAAGCATCCAGCCCGCAGGCCACCAGTTTGACACCCCTGGATTAGACCATAATAAAAAGTTTAATATTTTGAACCAATATCAAAACCATTCCTGTGGGTTTTTTTTAAAAAAATGTAAGATTTTAATTTTCAATTATTAGGAATTCCATAGGATTTAAGCACATCTATCACATAGGTTAGATTACGTATTACATTATTTTATGACCTATGCATTCTGCATTTTATTGTGCTCTGATTTATTTCTAAATTTGATAAGTTCTGGATATATTGCATGTTTGATGCCATGTGGGGATTTAATTATAGGAAAAGATTCTGCGCTGGTCTGATTCACCCACATTCTATTCTCTTTTTTAATTTTTTCAGGTGGTCATTTGGTGTCCTAATGTGGGAGATCTTCACTTTAGGTGGGTCACCATACCCAGGAATTCCAGTGGAAGAGCTTTTCAAATTGCTTAAAGAAGGACACAGAATGGACAAACCTGCTAATTGCACCAATGAACTGTAAGAACTTTAGACATGTATACATAGAAAGGATTAACGTGCATTTGTGATATCATTCACTTTTTGTCCTTTTATTCCATAAGTATATGTGACATGAACACAGTGTATGGTTTACCAGAACACAATTCACATTTTCTTTTGCAATTACTCAAATGGATTATAAAATTAACCGACGATAAGTTGATATGAAGTATTAATAACTATTTCATCATGATTATAGAAAAATCTTTATTTAAAAGTTCTCAAATGGGGATTGCCAATTGTGAAAAACAGTTGAAATTTTATTTCCCTCCAAACAGCATCCAGTTGTTCCATTAATGCAGGAAATACAATATAAGTAATCCTCAACTTATGACCACAATTGAGCTCAAAATTTCTGTTGTTAAGTGAGACATTTGTTAAGTGAGTTTTGCCCCATTTTATGACATTTCTTGCCACAGTTGTTAAGTGAATCACTGCAGCTGCTAAGTTAGTAAGACGATTGTTAAGTGAATCTGGTTTCCCCATTGACTTTGCTTGTCAGAAGATCACAAAATGACCCTGGACACTGCAATTGTCATAAATATGTGTCAGTTGGCAAGCACCTGAATTTTGATCATGTGACTACAGGGATGTTGCCATGGTTGTAAGTGTGAAAAACTTACTGTCATAAGTCCCTGTTTTCAATGATGCTGTAACTTTGAATGGTCACTAAATGGACTGTTGTAAGTCGAGGACTATTTGTGAAGCATTATTAAAAAAGGAAGCCAAGGCCTTGTCATGATATCAGAGGGGTCACAAAGTGACTTTTTAATTGTGCCTGTAGTGTGAATTTGTATTATGTGTATGTATGCGAGAGACAGTGTGTTTAACGTGGCTTTGTTCAACTTCAGAGAAATTGAAGTCAAAATACCCTTTAATAGCAAAAAAATATTTTAACTATATGTAATAGAGTATGCTTGTGTTGCTTTCTTTTGTTGCTTTTTTCCTCTGACTCCACTTTTTAATACAGTTAATAGATTTAATACCTGGCTCCATTTAATACATTTGGAGGAGGGCTGTCCTTTATTTCCAAGTGCCTCTTAAATTTGAAAATATCACCCGCAGCGATACCATTTGTGCTATTTTAAGTCATTTGTATAAAAGATGTCTCTACAGAAATGAGATAAAACGTTTAATACAGTGGGAGTGTTATCTGTTGCATGTGAAGTCCTTTGCATTAACACCCACTAAATGGAGGTTGTCCTGTATACGAAAGCAAAGTATTTTTAGAAAGGGGAGGAAAAAAAATCAGAAATCATTATCTAGTTTGAATTCAGCAAGAGTTTGTTTTGGTTAAATAATTGTTCAGGGCCAGAAAGGCATTTGAAAAGCATTTAAAGCTTTTACCTAACTCACATGGTTTTACCCCCCACAGACTGCTTTCCTTGAACCTCTGCAGCCATAGCATATGGTTCGCAGATTTCTCATATAATCGGCAATAAGCTTTCTATCTTCTACTTATGTATGGAATTATAGTACAATCTGGACAGATTTCCAGACAATTAGAATAGCCTTTTCTCTTTAGTTCAGCATTAGGATTAGTTCCAACTGAATGCCATTAATGGGATATTCCATGCCAATTTAATTTACTTTAATTTATCTAGAAGGGTAGAAATAGTGATCACACACGGGGAGTAGAGAACATAGGTGATTTACTGTTCCATTCCCCCTGTGATAATACATAATTTGGGGATTGGAATTGATGGGGACAGGATTGATAACCTCACTTGTTTTTATATGTTCTTTTTTAGAATATAAGCATTAAACAATATAGCATAAGCAAGGAAGACTTGTATATCATGTTCAGCAAGACTCACGTCTTCCAAGTCTAAAGCTTTTTAGGTAGCGTAATATTTATTTTAGGCAAAGGAAGGTTTTGACAGCCAGGGAGGGATCCAATTCCCAGTAGCTCCAGCTTCTATAGCCAAGCATCAGATACAACAGGATGTGTAATTCAACAATAATTGGAAGGCCATCTTTTTTTTCTATAGAAATCATTGCTCTAAAGCCTAATAATGAAACTAGTATGGACGCATACAGATAGGGAATAAGAACCAGTATAACTTATCTGGAACTGAGCACAAATGACTTTTCAAAATTCTCCATCAAATTTGTGAGCAAGGAAGTTAGGAGGATAAATTTTTAAAATTCTGCAACATTTTCTAAAGAACAAGATGACCTCGTAGGAATTAAAATGAGCACCAGGAGGAAGAGTTCCCTGCTGTTCTTTTACCTTGTATTTAGTATAAGCGGAAAAATCATGGTGTTGAATTACAAAAACATCACATTCACCCTTAAAAGTTGTCCACAATCTCTTTTCTGCTGATAGAATTTCTACAGCAAATTCATTGCATAATTGCATAAGAATGGTATTTAAATGTCCTGAATTATTTTGCCTAGTACTAAATTCATCTCCAATCCTCTGGACCACAGGCACATTTTCTTAAAGAGTGAAATAGTTAAAAGACATGTAAAATGTGAATACATAATGACTTCTTGCTGAACAGCAGTGAGATATTATGAATATGCCATAGAGACATTAATTAACATAATAAAATGCTGGTTTCCACAGCTACATGATGATGAGAGATTGTTGGCATGCAGTGCCTTCACAGAGACCTACTTTTAAACAGCTTGTGGAAGATTTAGATCGGATCCTCACACTTACAACTAATGAGGTGAGTAAAATAATTGCTACTTAAACATTTAGTAAAAAATGGCAGTAAGAGTTGTTGAGATAATCCTCAAACAATAGTTCGCTATCAACCAGTATATTGCAGAAATCTAAATGCTGGGATTTCTTTATGGCACATTTGGACATGTGCAACAAAACAAAATCTGTGCACAAGTAATTCCTTTGGGATATAGTACAATAAAGTAACCTACAAGATGTACAGTAAGATAATTGGCCAAGAAATGTACTTGGGGATGGAATGATAGATATTTAAATGGGAAACAGTAGGAATGGATAAATGGCAAGGCAGAATGGATTTATTTAAACTGTGAGTACATTCTCTTTCAAGGTCCCAATAAAATTAGTTGAAATGTCTATTATATCGCTCACATAATGCTTTTATAATGAGTTAAAGGAACACTTTTATATTGTACTGTGTTTTTAACCTTTGCAGAGTTAAATAGACACTTTGCAGAATCCTTGCCTAATGATAATGATAATACTTGATTCGAGATGGTTATGCTGCTATAAAATAGATATTCTATTTTTGGAATACTATCAAAATGGACTGAAGTATATAAACTAGAAAGGACCTAACATGTCAATCTGTGTTTGCTAATCTTAGCCCTAACCCTAAATCTCTTCCCCAGACGTGTGTGTGTGTGTGTGTGTGTGTGTGTCTGCACATGAACAAATAATTTAGAATCAAATCTAATCTTCTTAATTCTGCTCTACTTCTTTAGTTTTGCTAACACAGGATGATACACTAGAATTTTAGTACATAATATACATAGAAGTCTGAATATTGTAGCAGTATTTTAACTGGGAAAAAGTAGGAAGGGATGGCTAAGATATACAACTTCTGAAACTTAGATTTAATTTGAAATATGTTTTTTTCCAAAGAGTTTTTGGAAGCTATTTGGAAGTAGGATGCACTTGGATAATAACAAGGGAAAGATATTCTGGAATGTGACAGTAAAAATCACATATGCAAGCCTATGCCAATGGCTACCTCAAATGTTGAAATTGAGTAAGAGTTATTGCATAAATTGGTTCTAGTCCTGAACTGACCGCATGAATCTGTTGAATCTGCTCAAATCACATGGATGCAATCTTCTCCTAATAGCTTCCTCCTTCCATTTGTGCCAAAAATGTCCTGCTCCATCTTATTTCTCAAAGCCATCATTCTAATTTATATAAGGAAATTATTACTTCTTTGAAATCAATGAGAACTTTGCCATTGATGGCAGAAACACAACAGTTTAACCCTGCCTGTTTATGTGAGTTTCATATTGCCTCTGGATAGCATAGAGATAACAGATACCGGATATGTAAAAATATTCTTAAGAGATACGGAAGTAATATTAAATCAAAATTTTACTACTAATTAATTTTTGCTATTTATTTTACAGTGAATTTATCATTAGTGTCTTAACTCTTTTGACTTTTTTTAATGGTGGTCAGGAAATGTTTTTTGAAATACTAGCTATATTCAATTGGTTTTGCTCATCTCAGAACCAAAATTTGGTTTAGCAAATGAAACGATTGCATTTAAATGAAAACAGCTGTTCTGCAGAAGTTGAAAGAGAAGAAGCAATTCAAGAAAAAAAAATAACTTTATTCTCCTGCCAGAACTGTTATTTCTATAAATGTTTTAATCCAGCTTTCAATTCGGTTGATCCAATGGCTTGTTTTGCCTCCATAGAAATGCAGTGGATGTTTCTTTGCATCCATTTTTTTCATGGATTTTTTCAAGGAACACTCTCAATTCCTTGCATGGTTTTGGTCAATTTCACTGATGCTTGCTTTAAAGAATGGCTCAGTTGATTGGGTTCCACAATTATTCATGTAGCAAAAACAAAACACAAAAAAAGTACATTGTGCTGCAGCACATTTACCCTCGCTGAAATGTCATGGTATTATAAAACAGTCAGTTCAGTTGAATGAAATGATCTTTCTTTCTGTAAATCATTTCCATGTGTTGGACAAAAATAGTTCTCTGTAGGGTAAAAATTTGTTTTTTTTTTATCTTGGCAAAAAGTTTCATTTTGATGTGGTTTATGTATGTGTTTCAAATAGTGTGGTTGAAGTTGATGTTGGAACATATACAATACATATGTCTCAGAAGTCCTTTTGCTGTTGTTTTGGTTTTCCTTTTTCCTATCTCCCTGAAAGTACTTGGCTGTATGAGGAGTTGCTATTTCATTTTTATCCCATTCTTCCAATGGTGATTGAGAGCAGAGCGAAAGGGATTTTTCTCCTTCACCATTCTCTTACCTCCATATTATTCCTGTGAGACCAGTGTATTGTTTAGTTATTAACGCATTTAATAAAAGCTTATTAAGACTATAGCCCACACAAGGCAATTTTCTATTACTTTTTTTAAAAAAAATCAATATAAAATTAAAACCATCTAATACAGCATCTATGTAAGAATAGCTTAAAAAGCTGTTTAAACTCATGTAAAGTTAACCAGTGTGGCAGTTTACAGCCCGTTTTGTGAGAGGGAATTCTGCAAAGAAAGATCTCTGTAAATACCCCTTCTTTCTTCTTCTTCCCAAATAATTTGAACTTAATGGTGAATACTTTTGCAAAGCTCATGTAGGGGCCTTTTTGGGCTTAAGCAGCTTTGTGTAGGTTTAGATAGTCTCTACCAGTCTAAGCCTCAAGATAAGAAGCTCAAGGTCATCCAGTAATTTTCATAAAGGGAATGTACAAGGTAAAGAGACACTTGTGACCAGTAATTCATCTGAAAAATCTCCACTTGTTTGTTTTTACTTTGTGTATGCATATTAAATGTATATGAAGCGTGGTATCATCTTAAGGCAATACAGATCAACTTGTTTGTTTATTTTGCATTTCAGGAATATCTAGACCTCAGTGGACCACTAGAACAGTACTCACCTAGCTATCCAGATACAAGGAGTTCCTGTTCTTCAGGGGACGATTCTGTTTTTTCTTCTGATCCAATGTCTTATGAACCTTGCCTGCCTAAGTACCAACATATAAATGGAAGTGTCAAAACATGAAAAGAACTTCTGCTGTTCCACAAAGGAATGAAACCAGAGCATCTATCTACCATGTGAAAAAGAGTCTCTTGCTTCAGAACCACAAGATTTTCTTGTACATAAGAAATATAAAGACCAAAGAAAAACCAAAATTGGGAAAAAGTGGCCTAATTATGGGGGGGAAAAAGCAGTAGCTTGGAACATCGGTCAATATTATGAAGAGGAGAATTTTTATGGGCCATTTGTGGACACCCATTAGCAAGTTAGCTCTTTGGCCTTGAAGCCAAAACAGCCTTTTTAAAATCAATGGACAAGTTGGACTTGAGGCAAACTGCAGACCAGCCTTCTTTGTTTATTTTGTAATATTTTGAGAAAATATATGTTGACACACACTTACAGAGCACAAATGCAATATATAAGTGCTGGATGTATGTAAATATAATCAAATATGTACAAATATATATTATATATTTACAATGAATTATTTTTTTGTATTGATTTAAAAATGCATCTCTCACTTCAAGGAAATTAGTCTTTCTTTTTTCTTTTTTTTAAAAAAGAAATAGCTATTTGTAACTACTTTTCTTGCATAAAGCTTTTCTTTCCAATTCTCCTCCTCCTCCTCCTCCTCCCAAATCCAAAGGTGAAAAATCTTTTACTTTCAGGGAAAATGGTATATCATTAATTTATTAATTAATTGGTAATGTACAAAACAATTAATCTTTTATAGGGTTGTGTTATGTTGTAATTTAAATGGCATTTCTATGCAGACAGCACAAAGAACTAGTAGATATATTGCTCAAAGGTTACTAGTTGTCAATTTTTTAAAAAAGAGAGAAATATTTACAGTATATAACTAATTCTGGAAATTAAAGTTCTGATTAACTTGGGTTTCAAACGTTAAATGAGAGGCTGTTGCTTTAACTAAAATCAAAACTCTCAGAAATAAAAATGTGTCCTTTATCAACAAGATATCTTTTTTCTTATTCTCTTCAGTTCTTCCATTGTTACACTTCAAGATTGCAACTCCTACACATCCTAACTCCTAAAGAACAAGGCAGAAACATAGCCATTTAGAAAAGCATCCTTCTCGAGTTTTCCCAATTTATATCTAAGAAATTGTTTAATGGGATGAACGCAAACGGACACTGAAAAAATTTTCGACATACTTAAAATAGGAATGTATTCTAATTTGTCTAAACTGTGCTACAATTTTTAAAGTGTCCCCAGTCATTCATTTGACTAGAAATCACCAGTAGTCCTCGACTTACGATCACAATTGAGCCCAAAATTTATATTGCTGAGACAATTCTTAAGTGAATTTTGGCCCATTTTACGACCTTTCTTGCCACAGTTGTTAAGTGAATCACTGCAGTTGTTATGTTAGTAACATAGTTGTTAAGTGAATCTGGTTTCCCCATTGACTTTGCTTGTCAGAAGGTCACAAAATGTGATCACATGATCCCAGGACACTACGATTGTCATAAACAGGAGTCAGTTGCCAAACATCTGAATGTGACTATGGGATGTTGCAACGGTCATAAGTGTGAAAAATTGTCATAAGTCACTTTTTTCAGTGTAAATTTGTAAATTTGAATGGTCACTAAATGAACTGTTGTAAGTTGAGTCCAATCTGTACTAAATATCTAGTTCTGCTTTCGGCTGTATTATATTAAAGTTACAAAACTGAGAAAGTGGCAATAATTATGGAACTTCATTGGAATATCTTTCTGGATGGTTACTTTATATCTATTTATTACAAATCATTACAAATAATTCCACTTACCCAGTCTTAAATATTAATGCCTGGCCAGAAATATTACATTCCTGTAACATGCTCTTCAGAATAAAAAACATTTTCACACTTGACACAATTTTAGATTGGTATAACCATGCAAATTGAATGCAGTTCAAACTTACTTATTTAACAAGGGAGGGACAGGGATATATGAAAAGGTTATTTCTTTTTGTACTAACAAGTAGAAGTTTTCCACAGACATTAATGTTAACAATACAAAATAAATTTTAATTTTATTTTACGCAATAATTTTAAAGTTTCCACATAATGGATTATTTTATGGGATGCACAAATAAACTCCCGACTATGTCAGATTGCATCAGCAAGTCCATTTATGATGTCTGGTAGATATCTTCATTGGGCACCTGAATCTTTCCTTGCATTTCAAAGTTCTCCAACTTCAACACATGTGATTGGTACTTCCTAACCAAATAGTGCCAATCCTAAGTAGACAAGTAGCCTTCCTGTGTCTGCAGAATGAACATTATATATTTTTATGATTTGGTTGACATGTATAGATCATCAGCATGTGTGTCTTATATTTTCTGAACATCTTTCTCCACCACCAGATTCTTTCATTACACAATTATATCAACATCTTTTTCCAAGATATCCACCATTAGAATATTGTTTATGTTTTAGATATATTTTCATTATTGTACAGTACTGGGAAACAAACAAACAACAGAAAATTAAGCAAGCTAGGTAGAATTCACTAGTGGTATCTAGATAGTTTAACTATCATTAAGGAAGTATAGTTATGAGTGGTATCTAGATTAACTATCATTAAGAAATTATAGTCATGAGAAAAGTGCCCTTTCTCTAGTGGCTTGCTACACAGTGGCTAAATTTGGCGTTCTTGTAATGTTTCTAAGCCTTTTCTTGTGCAGAATATTTACTAACTACCATCGCAATCTTAAAGTTCCACCACACATACAATTTCTATAAATTATTCTTTTTTGAGACTATTTCACAGAAATGTATCTTTTTAAAGAAAATTTAGGGAAGGGGGAATCTGCTTTTCCCACAATATGTCTATTCCCTGATTAATCTAGTTACAGTAAGTTGGCTATATTTTGTTACCCATAGTTACTAGTTAATTGCTTAGAATGTTAAAACCTGGACACATTAGGCAGATTGCTGGTTGTTGGCAAGCTATTTTGGTGACCTTTGCATAAGAAGGAAATGAATTGGTTATGGAAATTAATGTAATAAAAATGTTAATGATAAGCTATACATTGGCAAAACCAAGCTTTATTTGGCATACTATATCAAAATAATACAATGATGTCTTAAGTGCTATATGTGATGTGATATTTTATACCATGTTACTAAAGAAATGTCTATTATTATTTTATGTTGATGGACTCATGAAGGAGCTGGAAGGGTTTTCACAGATGCCCTTACTTTTGGAGAGTGCAGTGGCATTAAAAGAAAAAGAGAAATCTTTAAGACTTTAAGCTGCCAAGAGCCTCTTTTACATTTGGGAGAAGCCAGTGTCTGAGATGGACTTCTTTGTCTAGACATTTATTTCTGGCATAGTTTAATATTTTAGATCTACATTCAGTAGAATATAGTACTCCTTCCACAGACTCTGTTGCCACAGAGATGTATAAACGGGAAAATAAATATTGCACTTGGGAATGTGAGCTCAATGCCAGTCCATGAGATGACCACACTGGTGGTTGGAGTAAATTTACTCAAGGCTGTCAGATGATCTAGCACTGTCTTGTCCTGAGAACAGATTGGATTGAGAGATGTACTTTTAAAGCACAGCTTGTTTTCCCGGTAGATTGCTACCCCCACAAAAAAGCTAATTTATAACTAGGATAGTTTATACATAGCCACAGTTAACAAGGAAAAAGCAATGGTGAGAACACTCAGCACTATTTCTGGATATAGGAGAGAGAGAGAGGGAGAAAGGAAAAGAAAAACAATGGAACAAAGAACAAAGATTAAAACAATTCAACTGTTTTTCTTCTTTCTAAAGAGTTTTCTGATATTGGTAATAAAACAATCATCTCAAGAGTTGCATCCTTGAATTCTTTCTGCTGATCATTCTACTTCCAGTATTGATATGGGTCATCACTGACTATGTGGTGCAGTGGTTATGATACTGTACTGGGAAATTGCTCCAATAGGGTGACTTTAGACCTGCCTCCCCCAGGATATCAATAAATAAACATGCCAACTTTGACATGTTAGAGAAAAGCTACTATAAATTTAATAAATACCGTATTTTCTGGTGTATAAGGTGACCCAGCGTATAAGACAACCCCTGACTTTGGCGCCAAGTTGCATGCCTAGAAAGTCATACACTGGAAACTACCATTATTTCCAGCGTATAAGATGACTCAGGGTATAAGATGACCCCCGACTTCGGTGCCGATTTTAATGCTTTCAAAAGTCATGTTATATGCCGGAAAATACGGTAATAAGTGGCAAAAAAAATCCCCATCTCTCCTTTTCTTTTTTTCCTAATTTATTAATTGGCTGAAATATGTTCTGCCAGTGGTGTCTACAATTGATTGTACAGTATTAACTCTTTACTGTGTTTAAGTACACATAAACTGTCTGGACTGACAATGTTTACCATTAGCTTTAATGGCAACACTTTTAAAAGGGACATTCTTGAAAATAGAAAGAATGGAATATGTAAGTTGTTTGTGTATACATATTATTTCTCTACTCAGTGACAGGCCAACTCATTCACAAAACTGATGTCCAAATTCATCTCTGCCTATTTTAAAAAAATACAGAATGTCTCTAAAGCAGGGTTTGGCCAGATCTACTACGTACCTGGCATAAATGTGCTGTAACTGAGAAGCAAATAGGATAGTTGATTGTTGGTTTGATAAGTTTTAAATGTGGAGCCCATAGAAAGCTAAATAAAGCAATAGGGAAATTTAATATGACTGAACTATTACTGTTACCACAGTTCTTGGATAAAAATGAAGAAAGAAGAGAAGGTGGTGATATTGCAAAAAGTGAAGTGCAAAAGGAAGAGTTTTTATTTCCTTTAAAGGGACTTTGGGATATTCTTCTAAGTATTTCTGAAAAATAACCTTTCTTCCCCATGATGGTTTGAAAGAATGAAAATATATTTTTCATTAAAAAAAAGGTATTCCAGAACTGGTGCCTGATGAAAGCATATTTCACTGTCTCGTTGTGGAGCTAGCTTCTTTTCTTTTCTTTTCTTTTCTCCTCTCCTCTCCTCTCTTCTCTTCTCCTCTCCTCTCCTCTCCCTCCTCTCCCCTTCCCTTTCCTTCCCCTTTCTCCTTTCTCCATTCTCCTTTCCCCTTTTCTTTTTTCTTTTTTTTCTTTTCTTCTTCTGCAAATTTATTTGATTTGGTAAAAGAGGGAAATATAATGTTATTTACATGTTTTCTGGAAAAAAAAAACCAACCAGGCAACCAAGCTCCTTTTTTGAGCAATAACGTACATATTTGACATAAAATAGGTTTTGGTACCAGCCCATTCTTTCACAGAAACCCTCAACTTACAATTGTTCATTTAGTGACCATTTGAAGTTACAAAACATTAAAAAAGGGGTTTACAACCTCTCCTCATTCTTATGAACATCACGGCATCCCCATGTGATCAGAATGTGGACATTTGGATCTGGCATATACTTATAATGATAGCAGAATCTTAGGGTCATGTGATGTTATTTGAAGGTGGCCATTTGCAATCTTCTCAGCTGGCTTCTGACAAGCAACGTCAATGGGAGAAGCTAGATTCACTTAATGACTATGTGGGAATGATTCACTTAACAGCCATGATGGCTTCCCATCATTTTAAGTGAATCGTTATCACACCATCTGAAATTCCATCAATGGACAGAAAACTCACAAACCATGATGGCTTCCCATCATGGTTTGCGAGTTTTCTGTCCATTGATGGAATTTCAGATGGTCGGAAACTTCAGTAGCAATAAAACCATTTTAGAACCAATAACTAAATATAAAACCCACCTCATAAAATTATTTATATTAATGATCTGCCAGGACATGTTCCACAAAATTCCAACAGTAAAATGAGATCCAAAAATAACTTTCTTTTTTTTTTTTTATTAAAATTTTTTTATAAATTTTACAAAAAGACAAAAAAAACACAATACAATACAATACAAAAACAAAGCAAAACAAAACAAAACAACCCTTCCCCAACCCTCCCCAAAACCCCCACTCCCTCCCCCCCAAAAATAACTTTCTTATAACTAACAACAGGATGCTTTACTAACAAAGCTCAATTTTAATTTACTTCCAAATAATGGTAAGGCAGTATTCAAATATCCCCACAATAAATGAGAAATGGCTCAAAGAATAATCATATTTCTCTCAAACAAATCGTGGGTTTAGAAAAGTATGAGGGGACTTAACTCTGAAGGATAAATTCCAACATTTGAGAAGGAAATAAGAAAATGATACAGTTAAGCCAAATTGAAAAAAAGCAAAAAATTTTTTCCTGTCAGCAACCCCATTGAAAATAGGAAAGCCATCTTATTCTTTACTAAAGGTAGCATCACACTATGTGTGGCAGTATCATTCAGCTTCTAGATGGTGGAGACCATGTTCTCTTTCAAGGGTAATGAATGTAGACAGAGCAGATTTCTATCAGAGATGATGCTATGCCTATGGAATGGCTTTAGCTTGGAATCTATAAAGGAATAGGAATGTCACTTCAATAGATCTGGAAAATATATATCATCAACATTCATCTCAATAGCTTTCCCCCTCCAATCTATTATCTTTGGTAGTTTAAAGATTTCTGATAGCTCAGTTTTTGCACTGTGTTTGAGTTGGATTTTAAATCTCATAGTGACTCTTTTTGATTCAGGTGGATGTCTTTTAAATAAATTCATAAACAACATGAAAGCAGAGGAATAGGTACAATCTATTTCATTCTCCTCATGCTTGCTGATTGTAATGCCTTTTCAGAATTGGTGGTGAACTAGAAAGCAAATTTTGAATTCAAGGCTTTGGAACTATTTGCCTAGTTCCTTGGAAGCTAATTTCTGTGAAGTTCCAACAGCTAGAAAGAGGGTTTATACCACACATTCTAAGTTGTTTAACTTTCTGGCAGATAGCAGGGATAGTCCTATAACTTTGATTTTTATAGGAATACATAACTCTTTTTTAGATATGATGGACCATGGAAGAAGGAAAAATAAGTCAGACCATCAGCAAGTTAATGATGCTACATTAAAACTTGCATTATGCTAATTGCTGGATTATGAACAGGAATTCTATTGAAAAGCAACAGATACTGTAGTGATATTCTGCACAGTTTCTTTTGCAAAATGTTTTTGTCACCTAATAGCATAGCAATTCTCAAAGGGCAATTTCTCTCTCTGACCCAGATAGAGTCTATCTAATTGCCAGGCTACTCTGGCTGACTCAGATGTGGGCAATAAAACTGAAGAAAAATCTACCAAACTCCAGTTTTTCCACTATATGAATACCGGCCATTGTGTTTTTGAACTTCATAACCCTCACATTTTAGTGTATGCCAAGGCACACTCAGACCTGGTGAGCAAGCATGTAGACACAATCGTATAATGAATTGTTCATACCAGATTAGTGGCAGGAAGGCTGCTGTCAACAAGCAAATCTGTCTGGCATGCTGCAGAGCAAAGTATTTTATGAGTAGGCACGTCTCTCACTATTCTAACTTCTGTCCTTAAAATTCTAAATGTGCTTTCAGCTCCAAACATTTGTCCACTTGTGGAATATATATTTAAGTATATATGAACATGTTTTTACATGTGGGAAGGGTTATGCAAACTTGACACTTACAATAATTGCTGGTCATGATGTACAAGAAAAATCCATAATATTTACTAAATGATTGAATTTGAATCAGTCATGGATGGCATTAGATGCCAGGATGATGACATGGCAGTATTAGGCTAAGAGTTTCCTTCCTGCTGTGTAAAAGTATTATCCACAATTTTGAATTGTATAAACATATACAGTGACATAAAATTTGTCCTCCTTCCTCATTGTTTCATCCCAGGCACCCACCTAAACTCAACATGTTAATAGTAAAACATGTTTAGTACCTTTTATAGCAATTCACTGTTTGTTTAGCCCAGTGTTCTACAAACTTGGCAACTTTTAGATATCTGGCCTTCAGCTCCTAAAATTCTGGGAGTTGCCAAGTTTGAAAAACACTGGGCTAGCCATTGACACATGACACTATGGTTGAAAGAACTGCATTGGTTGATTTGTTATTGGACCTTTTGTAAGGTTTTGGTATTACCAAATATCTTGCTTCAACAATGTTGAAACCAAAATAGCTATGAGGATTCTTTCCCTACAGAATTCTGCAAATCTGTGTCATCCCCCTTTGACTTCAGCCTAAATTATTTCTTTTCTGTGATGGTACCTACTCTGAGCACTCTGCCATTAGAGACGAGTGGCATTTTAGACATAAAGTCTTTTTCATCCTTATACCTGCGTTTAATATTAACATATGTTAATATATTAAATATCATGATTTATCTGGACATGCTGCCCCACTATCCACAGACATTGATTTTAATATGTTTTCACTTTACCCAATAACATTTAATATTTCATTACTCAATATACTTTAACCTTCTTTTAAATGTACAAAGTTTGTTTTCAATTTGTGCAACACCATGAGAAATAAATTGCGGTGCATGGCATAAACACATTTTATATGGAGAAATGTTCACACAAACGCCATGCGGCTGAAAATTAAAAATGTTGCATACACTCCTGGAATTTCTATCACCATCCTAGTTTCAATAGTGTCTTCTGATCACTCTGACAAATTCTTTCTCTGGTTTTCTCTTGTGTTTTCTTTTCTCAACCATCCTCTTCGCCTTCTTCAGTCCTTCCTTCTTGAAAGCTGTCCTTTCTTTTCCTTTCCCTTCAAACCTTTAGAAAAAGTTCTGTGTGCTCCAGGGCAAAATTGCAGTTGCATCCAGCATCTCAATTTCTCCAAGAATCTTTGGATGCTTTGTTGACTGTTTTGAGAGTAGATAGATGATTAGATAGATAGATAGATAGATAGATAGATAGATAGATAGATAGATAGATAGATAGATAGATAACATTTCTAGTCATTTTTTTTACTGTGGGCACAATGGCACATATTAAAAATGAAATTTAGTTGCTTGCTCTCAAGTGTACACATACATAATGCACATTTAAACATACTATAAACAACATATGAATAGACCTACACCCTTATATATGTAACGTATAAATATTAATCACTGTCCATCTTGAATAATAAAGGAAGGAGGAAGCTTTAGAGTTCACAAGGTTAATGCTGTATGTTAACACTGTATAATACTGTATTAACTAGAGATATAAAAATGTAGTTTACTTCATAGCATGCCTGACTGCTTGGAAAAATATTTTTAAAGGCAAAAGAAAAGGGAAGTATTACTACATACAGAAAGAGAGAAAAGCTCACAGCAAAAGAAAGGAAGGCCTGAATATTAAACTTTAGGTCTATTCAGGGTGGATTTAAAGCAAAAAGTACTTCAAATTGTGTTGGGTTTAACTGGCATTTGGTTTAACTGGCAGACAGAGCATTTGTGTTCTCATACTCTTCAAATTCACCTTTTTATTTTAAAATCTGCAGCACTGCACATATCTATTGTGTGTGTGTGTGTGTGTGTGTGTGTGTTTATATTCTTATTTTTCAGCGTAATACATAAAATAATTTTGCCTTCTAGCTTCTTCATGGTAATTTCTGCAGACCTGAGTTTATGTAAATTGAGATCTTCTTTGCGCTTAATATTGAATGAACCATGGACAATGTAAATAATACTGAAATTTTGATACAGCAACCATTTCACACTGACACGAAATTGTAGTGACCAAGTGAGAGTTACTTTCCAATAAGTGTGCACAGCATTCCATTGTACAATTTTCACAGAAAGTTTAAAACAGCCAAATATCAGAAACAAACATAGCTGTTGCTTCACAATATCAACTGTATTTATTGCTTGGTAGCTTCCCTAATATAATGATTTCCAGGGAGCTTGGTCAGATGTACCACTGTAGACAATACCTATTAAATTAATACCTATTAAAATACTCAATAAAATCAGTCTACTCGGAGGCAGAAATGCTTTGGGGAGCTTTGGCAGGAAATGGGTTAGTTTTATTTCTGAACATAATCCATAGTTTTTTTTTCCTTTCAAATTCCTTGTTCCCTGACATCTAAAAAAATCAGAATTTCTATGTTTCAACTCCTATAACTACAGATTTTGTAAACAGTTGGAGAACTTGGGAGCCATTAATAACCTATATTAAATTGTCACACTAAAAAACAAAAAAAATCAAATATGTCAAGAAAATCTAATTAGCCCATTATAAAACTTGGAAAATCTCTTGCCTGCTAATCCCAGACTAGTATTCCTCACTAAGATAGCCACACCTTCCTTTTTGCAGATGCTTGGAATATGGTTTTTACAATAAAAGTTCCTGTAGATAAAATGGACCCATATTTTTCCAATAACTATATAGTAAAAAGGATTAACTTTTCTATTGCTGTCCACCTTTTCTTTCTGCAAACTTGAAAATTACTGAGACATACTCTGAAAAGCTTTGAATGCTTAGATTATCACACCGAGACCAAATATTAGTATAAATATTAGTATTCCTACTATAATTTGGGCAATCTGCTTGCAATCCATCATCAAGATTCCTAGTCCTTAAAGACTTAGTGAATTATTGCAAACATAAAATTGTATGCCATCAGTACATATCCCAGCAGTTATTTGACTACAAATGCCAGTGAAGAAAAGATTTTATTTTTAGATGACCAGAGATGTTTCAACATTCTTAAGCCAGCATATAAATTTACAGATAAAATGTTATTTTGGCAACTAGGGGGCTGTTATGAGCTGAGAGAAAGCTGAGACCCCACACATGCTGTATTCTCCATTGGCTTTTCATGCAACCACAATCCCAAGTGACCTCATTGGCACTTACACCTCTGGAGAATTGGAGGGATTTCAGTTTAGCTCACAAGTGTAATTGTTTATTCATAAATTAAACCTAGAAGATTTTGCATATGTAATTTGTAACTCGCTGTAATCTCTCCTACCCAAGGAACAGCTAGACTTACAATTACTCTCTTGCTCATTCTAGTGACCTATTTATGTGGTTCTCAGAGGCTTGCTTACATGCAATGCATCTCTCTCTATATATATGTATATCAATAAAACCTCCCACTCCTGACATGACAAGGAGGAAGTAATCATAGCCCTGGAGAGGTGAAAATTAGATCCTTTATACCTTCTGGTCTCTCAGTTATTCTCATGTGTGTCCATTGTATCCGTGGCAGCTGGCAAATAGTCTTCAATAGAGAATATCTGAACTCCAAGCTGACAGTTACCATAAACAAGCAATAGGATGCTATGGAACTTGTAGAAGAATACATGCCATGAATTTTTTGACCCAGAGAGTGAACAAGATTGAAAAAAAGGGCTCTGTGTGTGTGTGTATTTTTTAAAATGCCTCTGATAGGTCTCAGACAGATTTCTGTAGCATTTCTAGGCAAAAGGTAGGGGGGGGTTATTCTTAGTTACTTTTCTACCTAATAATAAGATAAGTCATATTAAATTAGCCAGAGAGCCTGGAAATTCTGTTTTAAAATGAGTATACAAAAAATTGTACAGGCTTCCCTTCCATGCCGCTATTTAGCGATACTGTCTAATTTTAATTACACTTGTAATCAAAGTATACCCATTTAAAATCATACACTTGGTCACTAATAAATAGATAGGGACTGTGATCTTAATAGTCAAGTTCCACTAAAAATAGTGGAAGTAGTATATTACTTTCCTAAACCATGATTAATTAAAAATGCATTTACTTGTATAAAATAAATAAGTATGTATATCACCTGATCATGTCAGTTATCTAGTCAGGAATGTGGAATAGTTCTTATCCACTTGAGGAATGTACATACATATCAAATACATTGGCTCACTTTAGAAGACCCGTAGGTTTTCTTTGTTGTTGATGATTTGTTTCTGGGTAACATTATGGACATATGGTAAAGTAACTGTAGTCTATTACTTTAATGCAATAATACATTTGTTAGTCTTCAGCATTTTTTTTTTTTGCTTTCCCATCACATGTTTTTTGTCTGTTCAAATGACAGGGAAATTATTTCCAGCCAGGTAGCTTTGTTGTTCCATTGCAGAACAATAA
This sequence comes from Crotalus tigris, assembly GCF_016545835.1. Lineage (NCBI taxonomy): Eukaryota > Metazoa > Chordata > Lepidosauria > Squamata > Viperidae > Crotalus > Crotalus tigris. The sequence continues at coordinate 3,518,030 of NW_024096460.1, read as the reverse complement.
TATAGAACTTTGTGGTATTTTGAAGCCAAATTAAAGTTCTGAATAGAAAGAGCAGGAAAATGACAATGAATCATCCTGTTCATCCACACAGCAGTACTGACAATCTGTACTTATCAATGAACAGAAAAGAGACATGGAAAAGCAAAGCATTGAATAGCCAGAACATTTAAAAAAAAGAGCAGGCAAAATAGATAACAGCAAGACCTGGCAATGGCTAAGAGCATGAAAATTGAAGAAGGGAAGAGAATAATTCTTTCTGCACAAGACTAAGTCTTAAGAACAAATGCATACAAAGCCATAGCAATAGATTGCAAATGCTGCATCTGCAAAAAAGCTGAAGAAACAGTGGATCACCTACTTAGTTCCTCCAAGAAGATCACAAAGACTGATTACAAAGAACAAAGTAGCGACAATGATGCATTGGAATATCTGCGAGAAATACTATTTGCCTAGAAGCATGAGTTGATGGGACCGCAAAATAAACAAAGTAATAGAAAATTAGGAAGCTAACATGCTCTGAGAACTTAGAATTTAAACAACCAACCACCTGCCACATAACACCACATACTTAACAATCTGGAAACAGCATAATAGAAGAGAAAGAACTGGAGAAGATAATAAAATACAAAGACCTGGAAACAGACGTAGAATGACTGTGGTGAAAGAAAGCAAAGATAATACCAATAAGCATATTAAGTACAAACCTAAAAGAACCGGAGCACCACTTGAACACCATTGGCTGAAATCATGATCACCTGTCCCTGGGGACATTGCAACAGCTGCAGTTATTAGGAATGGTCATTAGTTGCCCTTGTTCAGCACCATCATAAGCTTGAATGGTCCCTAAACCCCAAAGACTGATAATATTATATTTTATATAAGCATTCATTTGTTGGATTTTAAAAGGAAAAGGAAATCCATTCAATGATTTGTAAAAGTGTCTTCTCTGCTGTGGAATCCTAGCTTTTGAACATCAGATTGGCACCACCGTTTTTGCTTTTGGAAGGTGAAATTTAACAATCTCAAAATGGTTAACATTTTGTCTCTTGTAAGAATCTGTGTTTGTTATTGTACTGTCTTATTGCTATGTTAATATTCAAAGTAATATTTATTTTTATTTTCTTCTAGTTTTTATCTGGTGTAGTTTATAAATTATAACATACCCTGAAATCCTTCTAGCAAGGAGGCTATAAATATTGGAAAAAAATACATTAAATATTATGATGACAATTATATTATGAAATAGCTGTGTGAATGAATCTTTCTGAATGTCCAAATAAATTTTAATATATCTAGAACTTAGACTACATGAAATAAATCCCCTCCTCCTTAAAAATAATTTCAGTATGGTTCACTTTTAACTATTGCTGAGCTAATGAACTTTGAGAATCCATGTTCAGTGTGGTAAACATTGGATATGTAAAGATGACCTAGGAAACCAGAGTGGCTGCAGGTCCAGATCTTACACTTGGACCAAACTAGGAGAAAATTAGAAGTCTTGTAAAAATAGGGCAGGGATCTAGGGGTGGGAATAAAACATTAACATGCTTTTCTAAATAATCGTGAATCTATTTGGTGCACAAATAATAAAGAAAAGATTTCAACTATTATCCGATTAGCCTTTTTAAATTAAAATATAAAAAATAAACTAAAGATAGAAAAAGGATGCACATGTTTCAGGCAAGGGAAATTTCCAGTAGCACTTAAAATTGCTTGAAATAGCCCAAATAAATTTGAAGGAGATGGGAAGGAAGTCCATCAGCACATTACTAATACTTGTTTGTTTTTTTGTGCTTAGTAGTTGACTGGCTGAAGTTAAGAAGGAATTATCTCCATCTAGATACTCTGCTTGTATTGCAATGAAAATATATGGAGATTGATGGAATAATTCTGAAAAACCTGCTTGTAATTATATCTTCTTGTTCTAAACAAAGGCTGTCTTTGACTACTGATAGTTAATCCTGTAACCTTACATTTATTTACTTGATTGTCAGTCTTATTAAACCCAAGGGAAGCTTGCAGAATTATACCATGCACAAGTCATGGGGTAGGGGGAAAGCCTTTTGCTTACTTTTAAACTTTGAGGATAAACTGAATTTTAATTCATTTTGTTAGATGGATCTAAAGTCCTTTTCCATAGCTGCTGGCTCCTCTCCGTGAATTCCGCTAGCCTTCTGAAGCACGGCGTTCCCTTTTAAGTCTTGCTCGTTATCTAATCGTATTTTTCTCCATGATCTCTCTCATTTCATTTTACTTTATTAAAATAGTCCCATAGATTTTTTTTATCCCATTTATAACTGCTGGGAATTTAACAAATTTAATTTTCTTGTGTGCCTTTTCAACACTTTTGAGATGAATTATTCTTCCACTTTTCATATCTCTCGTCTCTGCATATGGGACCTTATTGCAAAATTTTCCAAATATTCATTAGAAGTATCAAATTTATGGAGTTTGGTTGGTGGACTAATTTCTTTAACTTCATCTGTAGGCCTATCTGTAGCCCCAAAGAACGTATCCTCAATACATGCATGAAGAACATCTTAAGATTCAACTTATGGCGAAATCATTAAGATATAGCTTTAAAAAACAATATTGTTGTCTTTTAAGAAGACAATATTATTTTCATCTAGATACATTTGTCACTTAAAGGATCAGTCTTACATTGTTATACACTAAATTTAAGCCATTTTCACGCTGTTCCTTGAATCAGAACACAAGAATGGAAGCAAATGCATTTTTGATTGGCTGTTTTATCTACTCACAACACAAAGATTAATAAAAGTATTAATTTTTATATCATAAAATCACTTTTATGAATTTTTTATATATTTTATTTGTTCCTTGACTAGCAAATAAACAAGAAAATCACAATCGTTTACGATAAAAAGAAAACATATTGTTCTAAAATATCCAAGAAGGATTAGAACACTACTACAATGGACACTACAATCTGTAGAACTTAGCTGTGGTCAAAGGAGTGAAATCAGATTGATAATAACTTAAGATAAACATGTTAGAACAACTAGGATGCTTACTTATTTAGGAATGGTGATCATAATTCTTCGCAAGTGTCTGCTCAGAGAGGACAATACAAAATAAGATATATCAATTATTCCTTCATTCCTTGGACACAGTCTCTGTTCAAAATGGATCTTTCAGTATCTCCTTTTAGGCATGGAACCAGGTCAAGGATAAAGCCCTTCCGGATTTTGGAATTTACTATGTAACTAAGCTATCCATTTCTAATAAACACAATTTTCTATGAATTGGTAAAGCACCACACTGATTTTTTTATTATTATTATTATTTTAATTTAACTTGCTTTGTAAAAGATCTGATCTTTCATGTGAGAATAAAACCAAGAATACTTTATTTCAGAACAGTATCCTTGCTAGTGACTCAGTAATGCTTTGAAATCCAACTCTCCATTCAAGCAATTTTCTACCCTAGCTGAACAAGTATGGACATCAGCCTGCTTATTTATGCTTTAAAAAGCATTTTGCAGTAAATGCTCATGAAAGTCCTCCTGGTGTGATAAAAACACATTGTTCCTGAGGTACTCTTTTATATTCTTAGGTTATTTATCAGAATTTTGTGACTCTGGACTTGAGGAAAAATCCACATTTACTCTCTGTTTATTTATTTAATTTTTATTTAACTCAGTGTGAGATCTGGACAACCTTAGGCATGTCATCAGATTAGACTGATTAATTGCTTTCTTTCAGGATTATTTAAACAACAAGGAGGACTGCATTCCATAAGCACAGGGGTGTCCAACCTTGGCAACTTTAAGACTTGAGGACTTCAACTTCTATGGCTGGTTGAGGCATTCTGGGAGTTGAAGTCCACAAGTCTTAAAGTTGCCAAGGTTGGAGACCCCTGCATAAGCAGATACTATCCATCCACCCACCCACCCACCCATGATTTTACTTGTGGAACTATAATGGACAATAAACGCTATCTCCTTGTCCTAGAACCAAAACTGCTGACCCTCTCCCATTCTTATCAAAATTGCTACTAGGCCTAACCAGTGGTGGGATTCAAATATGTGAACAACTGGTTCTCTGTGTGGATGCCGCTTTGGGGCCTGGGCAACAAAAAAAATTAGCTGCCGGTTCTGCAAACTGGCTGAATCCCACCATTGGGCCTAACACAGAAAGTTATAAGAACAATAACCTGTTCAAAAGTATATAGTTTACTGCTTTGCTATCTTTAATAAACCAGTTACTTGAAAGTGGAAAAACTTATGATTGTCAAACTTGTTTTCTTGCTTTCCAACAACCCTCTGCAGAAGGGTGAGGAATCTGCAACCATTCAGATTTTAATATATTACAATGTTTTGAAAGCACAACCAAAATGAAAAGGAATGCTAAGAGGTGTTGTTCAGCACTCTTGCTATAGTGCCTTGTGCACTATACATTTTGCATCACATGTAACTAGATAAAGACTATAGAAACAATCTGATAACTCAGATTTTCCATCTTATGGCCACTTTCACTGCAAAATGTTTTAACTGTGGAGGCTTCTTTTTTCCCCCTTTTTCCTATCTAAATGTATCTGCATGTTAAAAAGCTTTGCCTTTCCATTAACTCTCTTCTGACTGATGAAGTTCTGCTTTATGGCCAAAATCAGTTAGAACCTGCATGCTACTGAGATAAATCAAGAAAGACACTTGTTATAAATATCCAGCACTCATTCAAGTGCTTCAAATCTCAGTTAACAGGTAAGCCAGCCTGTTCTTAAAGTGCTCTTTGTTTGCTAGGTAGCTTATCTTGAAGCACAAAACTATCTTAAGGGAACACATTCACCCTTTTCAGTTTCTCTTGCAATGTGCTGCAAAGTACATTTATGAGCTTACATGAAAAACTGAAGGGTACATTATAAAGGCTGGAATGGCAGCCTACATTATATTTAGATACAGTTTTAATGGGCACGAGAGCCAGATTGCAAGCAGAGTTGTAGCTTTTGTTGTTGTTATTGCAAACTGTATAGTGCTGGTTTCAAGCCGCACCTAGATAATTGGAAAGTTATATGTTGCCTTTATTTGATAAATGTCTTTCTAAGGGCAGTTACACCTTCTATTACAAATAAACCCAAGCCTTTAAAATCAACAAGCAGGTGCTTTATCTTTGCAGTTGTGAATGAGGAGCCCTGGTAGCCAAGATTCAAAATCATATGATTGGTTGTCACATCTGTGTAACTGGGGCTTGTCTACTCCTCCCTACCAAGAACAAGCAGGTGTCAAATATCTCTTTTGAACCTGGCTGTGGAGTGCAAAAAGTCATTTGTCTGAAAACTGGGACTAAGGAAAGAATGAAAGGATGAGAACTATTTAGGGGAAAGAAAACAAAAGTTATCAGATGTACATTAGATCAGGGTGAAGAGGTTTTTAGCTTTGGGAGATCAGATTTATTTTACTTCCCAAATTCATGACTTAAAGCCCAATGCATAAATAATGATTTAAAAATTCAAGAATTTCCAGTTCAGAAGAAAATAGCAGAATTAAAGACAATTCTTAATTTAGTTTGCATATTTCACTTTCCTGATATTATCAATATGGAGAGGAGGATTTTGTGGTTGCTTTTGTTAAACAACTTCTATTACTTATTGCAAATCAAGCAATAAATACTAGTAAATACAGAATTATGTTCTGCTCATCCATGTTATACAAAATGCACCATACATTTTTGTTTGGAAAGAAGGTACTTCTTCCTTATGTCTAATATCCATTTTCAATATGCTTCATGATGTAAAACCATTTAGAAAAAACTAAGATACAGGAAGTATGATTTCTCTTAGATTTTCTTCTGATTAGATTGTATCTACTCAAAGCATAAACACATTCATATGTTTAAAAGTTGTTTGTAGAGAGAGAGAGAGAGAGAGAGAATGTTGGCTCTTGTGTGAAGATATCACCAAATGAAATGTCTTCACTTGTGTATTTGCATCAGATGCTAATAAGTGTGGGTGGCTTTTTTGTGATTAAAATATTTTGTGCATGTTGTTATTTTGGCATCATCATCTTAACTGCACATACTATGGCAATATTTTTCTGCCATATGCCCATGACAGAGCCTTCACTTAATCCTTAGCCTGTCACAATTGTGCAGATGTTAAATTGTTATTTCAACATTGTTCAAGGTCAATGTAAAATGTGTTAGACTTCCATTTGTATTTATGTGCAGGGAACAGGAGTGAGAACAGTGACAGATAACAAGCCAAGGAAGGTAAAGTAGGATTTATGTACTTTTCCAGTGTATCAGAGGGCAAATTCATTTAATGGGAATCCAAATAAAGTAATTTTTATTGGAAAGATCCCTTTCAGTAAATAGCAAATGTTCAGATAACATTTTCAACATAAATGTTCATTTTGAATATAATCAATATAATTGATGGAGGACAGCATTTGGTCTAGCACTAATCAACAGACAATGGTTCTTTAATGTGAAAGATTATTCATTGCAAATCTGCTTTAAGGTTTAAGAATTCCAACAAAGGAAAGTAAAGAATGTTGAAATCCCCCATTTGCACTGAATTAAATGTCCTTTCCCATATCCAATCATTGTAATAAGTTCTGTAGTAGAACTATCTCTGTATTTTTACTTAGTTGAAATATGCATCTAGATATGTACAGTAGCTTACTACATGCAAATACATATGTAAATCCATGTGGTCTTTTGTTCTTTGAGTAGATCAATCCATGTTATTTTGGGGGGATGACATGGACACGACTTTCCTATAAATAAAGATGGAACGTCACCAAACATTAAAAAATAATTGCATGCATGGAACTTTTTTTTAAGTATATGTTGTGGGGATGGTGGGGGTGGAAAGGCAGAGGAAAGATGGTTACCCAACATCATCATACCTTCTAGGTCATAGGCATCAAAGTCACCATGTCACGTGATGTGTCACGACATATCACAATTTTTTTTGCATTGCAACCCGCTCGCAGGCCAACAGTTTGACACCCCTGTTCTATATCTTTCTTTTTACAGTTATCCTATGGAACACTTATGCCAGCCCTACTTTGCGGATATAAAATATAGTCAACATCCAAAAAGAAAGCTTACAAAAGTGTGTTCCACAAAGGCTTTATTTCTTGATATTTCTCATGCCAGAATTCAGGAAAGTGATGGAAAAACCAAGTGACAAAATCCACGCAGAATCACTATTTTCTCCTTCATGTCTATCTTCCTGCAAGAGAGCTACAGAAAAAGACAAACTTTCCCTTGCATGAAGACAGTATTATATTACAGTACTGGCATTGGACTTTGGCTGGTTCTAATATTTTAATATAATTCTCAGTGTAGGTAGCAACGCCATTACACATGACAGTTTCTTTATGAACGGGGGTGGGGGGAGGAGTAGATAGACATACTGTAAGTCACCATTTTCTTTCATCTTTTTTTTTTTTTAGCAGTGGAATGGAAATCTAGCACATTCAGCAAACAGGCAAATGAAACAAATAGGAATACTGCATCTGTTCTTCACTGGTGTTCTTAGATGAGGTCAATTAACTGTTAAAATTGCATGTGGTCTGAACAGATTTTTTCCAAGGAAGTGTGTGAATGGATCCAAATTCTGTCTGCTGGCTTTCTGGCACAGTCTCCTAGTAATGTCTCTTTAATTGTAAGGGGGGATGTGGGGAAGAGGGGAAAAATAGGAGGAAGCAGATCCTTCTCCAAAATGATATTATTTTTAGTTGGTTTGGTTTCTTTCTTTATTTTTTAATGCTGTATGCAGCAGTTTAGGAAAAGAAAAAAGTAAATGCACAGCCCCTTAAGAACAAATTATAAATAAAATGCAGAGTGCCTTTTCTGGATCCTGCATTTTCTCCTTCAATTCTGTTTGTTTGTTTTAATTAAACTTTAACAAAGAAATACAATAAAAAGGAAACAAGAGAAACATAAATCCACACATGACATGAGGTTTACAAGTGTCATATAGTTGCAACAAAATGAAGTATCTGTTCATATAGTTAAATATCATACATCATTTTAGAACTGTAGATCATTGTTAAAATGAAATGAATGTACAAATATCAATGACAGCAATCAGCATAGTATGAGATACAAAGTGGAAAAAGCCAGTAATTTCTATCTAATCTGTAAGTAATTTATCCTTATTTAACAGATTATCCAAGTGTTAAGTATTAATGCAGCTTTTTAGAAAAATATACAAAATACACTAACTTGGTGCATTTTGTAGAAACATAAGATCTTATGATAGCAGAAAGATGGCAAACAGAAAATAATTCAATTTTTAGGATTTGTTTCATTCCAATGTAAATATTTTTTTTCCAAATTTGTAACAATTGCCATTGAAATGGAACAATGGTACATCCTGTTTATTACATTTCCAACTTTTTTTAAAAAAAAAAGAATGATCAATTTTATCAATTTCCAGTAGCAATCTGTATTTGGGCAACATAAGGTGGAAGACAATAATATCCCTAGAAGATGAATAGTGGCAGCAGTAATTATTAAGAAGGCTGGCTGAGATAGAAAAGATAGAAAAACTGACACTAAGACCAGAGTTTGAAAGCATGGTCTTTTCTTCTATAGACCAGTATTTCTCATGCCAGCTAAGGAATTCTGGGAATTGAAGTCCATACATCTTCAAACTACCAAAGTTGGAAAACACTGTTCAACCATCACTGAATCTACATCATGTTCATCTTACATGTATTGACTTCACCTTCACCTTTTTATTTATTTATTATTGTTTATTATTTCTAGAAATACTTAAGGTGGTGAACATATTCACATGCTGGATTTTGTTTTCTAGAGTCATAGAGCTGATGACCTGAAGGTGGAAAAGCCCTATGTGACTTTCTTATCACAGACAGATCAGGTCACTTCTAGGCTAAGGAGTGGGACAGCTCAAAATGGTCCCAACCGTTTTGTGAACTGTCTGAATTCCTGAAAGCACTTCGATAATTTCCTGCATTGTTTTTCAGGAAACAATATGTTCTATTGTTGAACTCCTAACTAATGGTATAATATGGGGACAGCCATTGTCTTCCCATGAATCATGTCCCCAACCTTTTGGCACCTGGGACCGGTGCCATAGAGAAAGGTTTTCTGTGGACCAGAGGGGGTGTGGTTTTGAATAGTGCCTGAATGGAGCTTTGCTTGTTTGTGCGGCCCACTTGCTGGCATGCTGCTGACTGGTGCTGATCCACGGACCTGGAGTTGGGGACCCCTGGATTACAGTATTCCCTTGGTTGCCTGGAATGATGAAGAAAATGGGATGACAGCTAGAGATAAGCAGAAAAAGTTGTCAAATGGTCCACACTAAGTGCCTCAAAATATTATATTGCAAAATGAAATTTCATTCATTAAAATGTTGCAAAACTATAACAGGTCAAAGGTTTAATGCTACCTGGTAAGAAAGTAAGAAACTAAAAAGGATAAAATTGGATTCATTTGTGTTCTCACTATTTATCTTCTTGATATGTTATTTGATAATCATGTTACTAAGCATTCAAGAAAAGCTCGTGGTTTTTAATATTGTCTATATCTTCTCAGAAATGCTTTTTCCTCAAAGGCACTTAGTTTGCATTTTTATTATTAAATAATTCAATTATTTCTTGAGTTGAATATTTATTACTGCTGCCCATCTTGCTGTTTGAAGTGACCCTGGAGGATTTACAATATAATTTATTTGATTAACACTAAATTGGCACATTTTATGTCTCAGTTTGTCAATAATTCAACAGAGAGAAATATTCTGGAACAAAACCATTCTTAAGGTCTATTGTAAATTTAAGAACACACTTTTTTTCTACTTGAAATCTTATAATTATCCATTCAAGTACCTGTCAGTGTGTGTGTGTGTGTGTGTGTGTGTGTGTGTGTGTGTGTGTGTATAAACACATTGTGTGTACATTATCTATTTCACTTGATTGTTAATATGCACTTTTACTACTTGTGACATACCAATTGTTAGTAAATTAACACTCACATTTTTTATTGGCCTGAAGGTTTTTACAAAGGAGATGGTCTAGCATTAACAGACCAAACTACAGGTGAATTGTATATTTGTGATTATGTTTGTGAGTTCCAATCTCTGCATTTTATTTAAGAATGGCCAGCATTTGTAAGTTTGCAAGATAATTGTTCAACAATTTGAACAGAATTGGCCAGTAGTGTCCTCTTGGACTGGATTGGAGACAGGTAATCTGGAGCCCATGGCTATCAACAAGCTTCTGGATTCTTTTCTTAGTATCATCCATGCTTTTTATCTAAGCTGATTTAAAAAGCAATCTAATAAAAAAGTAAATAAGTGGGAACTTAAGAAAGAGGAAACTGGCATGCTGCAAAACAAAATATAAACCCTAAAGGCATTCTTAGGTAATAAACATGGTGAAAAAATGCTTTGTTTGGAAGAATGACCAGTGCTGTTTAGCTTTGAAGTATGTTTGTGGAAATTCTATTATTTTGCCATGTAAGAGCTTGAAATTGAATTTCAGTGAACCTTTCCAGCATGTTTTTAGGGCTGTTCTGATGTCAGTGAAAAACTATATTTCTTTAAGGAAACTTAAAGCCTCTAAATTGACATTATTGCAAAATCTCTATAGTAACAAAATGTCTACTTCTAGATAATAAAGTTTATTTGCATATTTGTAAAGGAATTCAGCATATACCAAATGCTGTCTTGAGATCACAGGGAGTAAAATGTGAAGCATTTCTTCAAGGATCTTAAAATTGGGAAGAACATAAGGATATTATCAGGCTGTGTGTGTTTATGTGGATATGACTTTTCTACATCAGATTCATTCAAAATAACTTGCAACAGATAAATATTTATTTAAACAATACAATCTTATTATAAAGTTTATGTAATGCAGCAATAATAATACAGAACAAGGTCAATAGTAACATCATTACAACATTGAATAACTTTCTCTTAACACAAACAATGAGATGTTCATAGTTATTTCACAGACCCTCTAAAAAGAGACCCAGACAGAAGAATTTATTACACTCTGTTGGACTGCACCTTTTGATGTAATAATACAAATATTATACCCACTTGTAAAAGGGCCAAAGCTTGTCTTATGATATCACATGTCTGTGTTGCTCCTCATGAATGCACTAATAATGAAAAGGGCTTGCCTACAATATATTTTCAGTAGGAAATGGTCAAAAAGCAAGTTTCCCAAAGGCAGTCTTAAAGTTTAGAAAGATAATTATGGATGAAAGCAGTTCTCAAAATCCAGGTCAGTTTGAGCAGTTCTCAAAATCCAACTGTTAGTGCCAACCTTTTTTATTAATACAAGTCTATACAGTAAAAATGCAAATTATACTTATTAATCAATGGATTCCTTATGTCTCTTCAGGCATTCATCTAATCTTTGCCAGTGTAAACCCTTGTTACTGCCTGAAAGATTATCCCCCATATGTTGGTATGATGTCTAATTCCTAATTTGTGTGGTGAAAATCATCAAGGCTGAAAGGTGAAATGAATTTCTCACCTCCCCTATTTTCAAAGAAGATTTCCAAGTCCTTTTAGTGAATGAAAGCCATCCTTAGTGTAAGGGCCAGTTTGGAGTCATGTCTAGGTTTTTTTGCATTGACTAATCTGTACTGCCATACAGCACTGCAATAATAATAACAACAAGAATAAATTAAATGCTAGCACTGGCTGGTGAAATAACCCAGTTTTTATTTTGTTTTTCATACATTAGGTTTTGCTTTTGAGCAGGCATGTGCCAGGGAGAGCACGCTGAAAAGAGGCTTTGTATAGGAGCGGCAGTTCTATCCATCAGATTTGTCATTTCAGGAATGTGGCCAGATGTATTGACTTACTAGCAATTGTGCTGGTGCCATCTGGCCTGCTGGAAGCTCTATTAAAGATGGAAAAAACTGCGCATAAGAAATGAAATTTGTTCATCATGCCGTTGCCCTCACTGCTTATTTTAAAAAGAGGAAAAAATGTAACATCTTGGCAGGGGGCATGCTGTTTGAAAATATCTGAGCTGAAGGAGCAAAAATCCCCCAGCCCCAAACTAAACTATTATGTTTATACATAGGCTGGAGAGTTACTTTCTGCTGTTGTCATTTTGAATAGTTTTCATTATGAAAGGCCATTTGCTACTACTGTTTTAAGAATCAGTAGGACTTTTCATCCTCAAAAAAAAAAAAGAAAGAAAGAAAGAAAGAAAGAAAGAAAAAAAGAAAGAAAGAAAGAAAGAAAAAAAGAAAAGAAAAATCACTGAATCATTGTGAATTCATTTTTACTGGATATTTACTTCATTTTTCCTTTTCTCAATAACACTCTTGTGTAGCCTGAGTACTAGGATGGTTTCTAGATTTCAAGTGGTAGCAATGGATTTCTGAACTCAGAAACAAGCTCATCACCCAACAGAAAGCTATAAGAACTTAGGAATCAGGGCAGATACTGCTGAACAATATGGCTAAACAATGTTGCTTGGTATAAGATAGTGTCTATGTATCTGACCTGTTGAGTGATTATACTTTTGCACTTTGGCATGCAGAACTGAAGAATACCTAAATACACATCAAAGGACTTTAAGGACAAGAAATGATGGATGGAAACTAATCAAGGAGAGAACCAATCTAGAACTAAGGAGAAATTTCTTGACAGTTAGAACAATTAATCAGTGAAACGGTTTGCGTCCAGAAGTTGTGGGTGCTTGAACACTGGAGGTTTTTAAGAAGAGATTGGACAACAATTTGTATGAATGGTATAGAGTTTCCTGCTTGAGCAGGAGGTTGGATTAGAAGACCTCTAAGGTCCCTTCCAATGCTGTTATTTTGTTATTCTATTAATTATTTCTTGTCTAAGTAAGATGCCCAGTGGTTTCTCAAAGGAGAACTACATTGAGAAAGAACTAATGGGGAAAATTCACATGTTAATTTCATCCAAAACTTAAGGGAAAAGTCAACTTTTCCCTTCCTTCCTTTGCCAGTGTTATTTTCATCTGAGAACAAAGCAATAGGATTTGAGCGCCTATGAGTCCCATTCTGTATTTTTTTTATTCTACTACCGGTAGCTTAAATTGGTGAGCTATTCCCTTTCATGAAATACATGTACAGTTCCTGTCAGAAACAGAAATATAACACAATTTCAGATGCATGGAAAAGAAAGTTCTGCTTTGAGAAATTACCTATAGCTGCTATATGATCATCTCTTGTGTTTCAAAGCACCCTTTAATCTTTAAATGTGTAACACTGCATATCCCCACTGGAGAATTCTCTCTTTTAAAAAGTTCATTTTGGCTTGATGTCTCACATCAATTAATTTTTTTGTTAATCTTCCAGGATTCTGAAGTTCTGTACAACCCAGCTTCCCACCCAAGCATTGTCTCTTTGTTTGCCTGTCATTTTTGGGCACATAGTTCTTCATTGTGTTCCAATACATGTCTTTTAAATTATTTTTCTAGTTTAATTCCCTGTACAGTCCATGTAATTAATTTCAGTTCATCATATAAAAAGAATCAGTGGTAATCAGTGAAGCAAGGAACTTCACACAGCAATGAAATGTCTTCTCCAACTTTTAACTTCCAGACTAACAAATAGCTACATAATCTTAACAGCTATTAAGGCTTACTAGATCAGGGGTTCTCAACCTTGGCAACTTTAAGACTTGTGGACTTCCAAAGCTGGCTGAGGAATTCTGGGAGTTGAAGTCCACAAGTCTTAAAGTTGCCAAGGTTGAGAACCCCTGTACTAGATTCTAAGTAACTCAGGGTTAAACTGTGTAGTCATTGGTGCTTTCTGAACTTGGCTGTTTACTTGCAGATATTTCATTACCCAACTAGGTATCATCATCAGTGAACATGAGGTTTTTGCATTGTTTGTATATGGTAGCTTGCTTTGTCAGTTTTTGTGTGGGATATGGTTTTCTCCTTGGTAATTCCTCAGTTAGGGTACTATTTTCTTCACTGCAAATACTATGACAGCCACTACTTAGACAGACAGAATATTAGCAATGTGCATCCATGAATATCAACTAACCATCAGAGGACACAATGAAAATTTGTTAAACTCACAACACATGATCAGATTGCTACAATCATCAAAGCAATATGGCAAGGGCCCCCAATCCCCAGTCTGTCGACTGGCACTGGTCTGTGGCATGCCAGAAACTGGTCCGCGCAAACAAATGAAGCCCCATCTGCAGGATCAGGCAGCACATGAAACCATGCCCCCTCCAGTCTGTGGAAAAAAAAACTTTCTTTATGGAACTGGTTCTTGTTGCCCAAAAGGTTGGGGCCCACTGCAACATAGGACAGATTGTCCCATATTGTTCTTATCTCCCTCTGGAATTATGTAGCAGGGAGGAAGTGGATTCTTCAGCTACATAGAAACACATTAGAAATGTGCCTAAGGTGAATCTTATAGATGATGGGAAAGGAAATAAAGCAAAAGTCAAATAGTCATACAGTGACATTGAGTCACATGATTGGAAATGGTTGGAAAGCTTGCATCACCTAGCCTGGGAAGAAAGTAAAAGGATGTTCAGTGGCAAATATGCCAGTTGACTGAACTTTGCCCTCTTAATTCCTTTTTAAAAAATAAATTAAATGTTTTCTTCAGTCCAACTTTAACTGTCTTTTTCCTGATCAATAAAAATATGTATCAACTGGAAAGTCCCCATCAACACATGTGTAGTATTGAAGTGTTTACCCACTGTAATACTAATACTAATACTACTAATAATAATAAAGTTGGAAGGGACTGTGCATCAGTTAGATTTATTCATGCTGAACAACACTTACAAATATTCTTTTAAAGCTCTTTTCTGTTGCTTCTGGTTTTAGCTTTTTGTTTTAAACTCATAGCTCAGGACGGTTCCATGGAATGGACCATTGGGTGCAATTCTCAAGTGCAAGTCCCACCTATTTATTCAAGGAGTCTGTCTTCTGCTCTTTAACTAGTCTTGCCTCCTTGCCTGTTATCCCCCAGTGTTTAGTTTGCTGCAATAATCTTGAAGGCAGATTTGATTTTTTCCAAACCTGTCTAAATTTTTATCAAATCTGTTATAAATCACCACATTCTACATCCATGTTAATACTCTCCAAAAAATGTAATAGGCTAGTTTGGCATGATTTTTAACCAAGAAAGGTTTTATTCCTTATCCTACTAGCATCATATCCTTTGCTTGGCTCAGGTTTCTTTGCGAGGCACATTTATAATTTCAGTGATTTCAACCACTCCATTAGGTACATTGGATATAGGTAAGCCAGCTTCCAAATTGGAATGTGAATGATTAAACAGGCTTTCAACTTTGAAATGCTAGTGAATATTCCTTTAAGAAAGTATCTGAATTAACTGATTGGCTGGAATGATTGACTAGTAAAGGGAAACATAATATATTTCTTGGAAGAGGCACAATTTCTTATCAGAAGCAATGTTCTATTGATGCCTCATTCATTTCAGGGTCCTGTGCCCAATCTTTTTCAAAATTAATTGAGAAACAGTAACAGTCTGTCCCTGTTCTTTACATTCCCTCAGCATTAAAAACCTATTTGGATATTTTGCAGCCATTAGAATGAAAGAGTTGTGGGTTGCCATTTACATTCCATGATTATGCTTGCCCAAGAATAAAAGACAACTGGGAGAATTGGGGCCAGTCCCTCTGTTTCAGTTCTGAGTACAAGGGTGTGTTTTTTTTTAACCTATAAAGCTATTTGACTTGGCATCTGGATACCTGCTAGACCACCTCTTCCAACCTGCATTAGCCTGCTGGAGCACCAAGGAAGAAATTCTCCATGCACGTACACATCAAAAGGGAACCAAACATAGAAAGTCCTGCATCTCAGTGACAGTGCTGCTGTCCCTGTGGAGATCAGTCTAGTCCCTTCCTTGGTGACTTTCAGCAGTTTACTAAAATTGAACTTTTCCAGATATTATTCCACCATCTTTTGCTTTTTATTTTTACTGTTCTGGGGTATTGTGGTTGCCATTTTATTTTGTATATTTTTATTCTTTAGGTGCTTTGGTATTAATGTTACCATGAATGCTTTGTTTATTTGTTTTTTTCTTCATAACTTATATTGTTAAGCATCACGATCTTGAAATTGAATATAAATTCAATCAATAAACAATTATGTACTTTTATTTTTACAATAGAAACAAAAGAAAACTTCACATAGAGCCTACTCTCACTATGCTGGTTCCTTCTCTTCTTTGCATTTATCCCCTTATTGTTCCAAAGAAACACAGTGATCATGTATAGGAGAGGAAGCGTGATATATTCTTTTGGTACGCCGGCTGGTTCAACCAATTCCAGACTTTAAATGACAATTTTGAGCATATTCACAAGTATCACGAGGGATCAAAGACGTGGCATTTTTGCAAATGTGCGCAAGATCAGAGCACATTCCAAAGTGGCTGGAGATTGGGGCCATAATTGGGTAGCAGTTCTGTGTCATGTCAAATTGAGTCACATTATAAATTTACAATTGTAGTTAAGTCTAAATTGTTGAGAATGCCTGGATATAGTGAAAACATTGCATTGTTTGTGGAGGGGTAATTGCAAGCAGGCAAAGAAAGTATGGTTGGGTTCAATTAATTTTATCTGACATGAGTACACTAATAGTAGTACAGGATTTGGTATTTATATTGCAAAAAACAGCTCTGAGGTTGTCATAAAATATAAAATTATAAAAAACTTTTAAAAGGATGCAAAACTATAGTATTTAAATTGCTTGGATATTTCTAGTTTGTTGTAGTGATGAAGTAACTAGATGACCTTATTAGAGAAAAGCTGCAAAAGTTTAGGACCAATTATCTTTCAGCTCATATGATCCAAAATTCTATATCTGTATCACCAAGCAGCGTCTTTGATTAAGGAAATTATATTAGGAATGCATAAGGAAAAATATCTGTAAGATATGGCATCACTTATTGTCTTTTGCTTCTTCTTCCTGGAGAAAAACCAGGAACAATAATTAAAATGCTTCCTGATTTGGCTTAGAAGTTTGAATACATGTAGTCTTCAACATATGACCACAACAAAATTTCTGCCGCTGAGACATTTGTTAAGTGAGTTTTGCTTTATTTTACAACCGTTCTTGCCATAGTTGTTAAGTGAATAACCGTACTTGTTAAATTTCATTCTAATGGCTTCAAACACAGCTGTTAAGTGAATCTGACTTCCCCAATGACTTTGCTCACCAGAAGGTTGCAAAAAGGTGATCACGTGACCTGGGACGCAACAACCATCATAATTATGAGACAGTTACCAAGCATCAGAATTTTGATTACATACCTATGGGGATTGCTGTAATGGTTTTTCAGCGATGGTTTAACTTCAAATGGTCATTAAATGACTACTTGTATATTTTTGTTTTTTACAGAGTAGTAAATAGATGTTAGAAAATTAAAGTGGCATTATTGAAGGGTTTTTTAAAAGAATGGATATAGACTTGAAACCCCTGAAATGGAACATAAAGTTAATATGGCATTGACTTGTTGTTTGATCCTTAATAAGTACTTTAATCTTGATACTTAATGCAGAGCCATCCACATTGTGCAATTAAGAATATAATCAGTCAGGATGGGTGCCTGCACGCACCTGTGAATCAGAACACATCTATGCTCCATATGGCAATCTGCGTTTCACTCACTGTTCCATCAACAATTCTAATATTACAGACTCCTCAGTCTATCTCCAGTTACCTCAGGTAGGTGATAATAACTGTGCATTTCAGTAAACATGATACAGGAAAGCAATTTCAGTAAACACGATACCTGAAAGCAATTTCCCAAGCTTTTTCCTTGTATTTGGAAGCATAATAATCCAAACAGTTAGATTATTTTTTTAATCCACTTTGCAGTTCCTTCTTTTTGTGTTAAGCCTCGGAACTCCCTTATGTCAGCTGCTTTGATTCTTTCTTGAGCATAAGATTGCAAACCAAGGATAGTACTTTTTATTTCTGAGATATTCTTTACTTTCAGTGTTTGCATAGAGACTCTACTTTTCTCCCTATTGCAGATACTGAAACTCTCTTTTCTGTGTAGCAGGAAAAAAATAAGGGAAATGAAAGAGGTTGAAAGGGGGAACAATTCTGAGTAGAATGATTGGCTTCATTTAATGCCATTGTTGATTTTTATTTTTTAATGTGATCTTTGGCTAAAGATCTGAGGGGGGATTCACACAGAGGCTTCTTGTTCTACAGCACTTGGGTCATAGTAGACAACATTAAGGTTGTAGGTAGTTTGTGGTAGTTTGTCACAGAAACATATAATGGATGGATGGTGTTTCCAACCTTATTCTTAAAAATAAGGCTTTATATGCCTTCTCTCTCTCTCTCTCTCTCTCACACACACACACACACACACACATACACACACACACACAGAGAGAGACAGAGAGAGAGAGAGAGAGAGAGAGAGAGAGAGAGAGAGAGAGAGAGAGAAGACATTAGGGGATAACATGATAGCAATATTCACACCCATCACAATGGTATTCCCTTGGATCTCTTCCTCCATTTATACCAAAGATTGATTCAGCCCAGGACTTCCCTTTCTCCATTATATGGGTACAATTGAAAATCTGAATCAACCTTTGTCTTCTGAAAGGAGTGAGGACAAAGTTCTTATTTATGTATTTTAACTCCAGGAGCTACGGAAGTTCAGAATAATAGTTTTCAATTCCCTTATTGGTCAGCTGGAGAGACAATTGATTGGTTCTGAACAAGCAGAATCCAGGTTTATCAAAGGTTTTGACATTAAATGGTGGTGAATACATAGTATTTATGTTAGATTTATCTGAAAATGAATTGGGAGGCATGTATGATCTAAAAGCAGAATAATAGCTATACATAAAAGTTTCAAATCACAAATTTAATAGGATTAAAAAAGACTAGAATATACAAGCATTTGTACAATATAGAGAGTATATTATATTCTGAAAGAAACAACCTTTAATATTTTATCATAATTATCAGAATAGTAGCTTACAGTACATAAATTTATAAATGTTCTTCCTGATAATGATTTCAATAGGCTTATCGGTCACTTGGTTGGAGTTCATAAGAATATCACTCAACTCTCTTGTGATTTTACTCATTATTATATGATTCCCCCGTGTCTTACATCTTATGGCTCAATAATAAATAGAGATTTCATCCCATTTTAACTCATATTGAGTCCCTCCATGGAAGATGGAGGTAGGAGCTCAGAAATATTGAACATGCCTACCAATACAAGGAGCATACTCTCAGAAGAAGGCCTGGCTTTTTATCTTAAAATGACTACAAGTTGTCATAAGAATGAGGCACTCCCATCATTCTAAAAGACACATTTATATGTTCCTGACATAAGGACCTTAGACTATCAAAAACCCCTTTCTTCAATTCTGCCAGAAAAATAATTGAAAGCATATTGAGCTCTAGGAACATGGAAAACTACAGGAATTCCATGAGCCTTTGTGGTTAGCTAAAGACAAATACTTAGAGACACTGAAACCAGAGTTTGCATGAGGCGTAAGCTCCTGTCACTGGAACAGGAGTGAAAAATCTTTCACTGTGGCACCCTTTTGAAAAATAAAGTTTAAGGTTGTTGGGAATTGCTTTTGTGTGATGGAGGTGGTTTCGCCCACACTGAAAATCTTTTCTGCAGCAAAGCATCATTTTAAAAGGAAGCACATGGGGGAATCTTAAAGGATTGGTTCCTTTCCTCTTCTGACCACACAGAAAAGAAATTTTTCAGTGTGGTAAATGCCGAATCCACAAAGAGGCCTCTCTAAGTGCTGCAACCGATGTGGACTTTCCAGACAGATGAGAACAACAGAAGTGATCTGTATGTTGCCTTTTTAAAAAAAAACAAAAACAAAAAACAAAATCAGATGCCTGTCAACAGCAACGCTGAAAGCTAATTGATTGAAGCTCAACGACAAAGCTGCTTCTCAGTCTGCAAAGTTTTCAGGTTTCTGATTTCTTCTTTCCCTACTTTTGAACAACTCCAAATTCATGAGGTACTTTATGCTTGCTTTAAATCATAGCAAAATGATTTATGGCTTACTTTGCTGTGGGATGGGTAATTTATTCAGTGTGAAATATGGCTTATTCCAAAACATTTGCCACACTACAGCAAAATATTATTTAATCCTAGGTATGAGAAACTGAACAAAATTCTGCAAAGTCTCCAATAGCATGAACTCACTGGATTATTATGTTTTTATTTTAAAAAAATAATATTAACACATTAAAGGCTGCCTTTAAGCTCATACTATTCTGTTTCAAGAGTTTTTCTTCAAATTTTAGATCACAGCTTCAATTAATCCTAGCCAGAATCAAGGATAGGAGAGAAAATGTATTATGATACTTCTAGAGAATATTAGACTAAAGAAATCTCTTCTTCAATTGTTTTATCTTAAAAGTCTACTCTAGATCAAGGATCTGCAACCTTGACAACTTTAAGATTTGTGGACTTCGGCTCCCAGAATTCTTCAGCCAACTATGCTGGCAGCTGAAGTCCACAAGTCTTAAAGTTGTCAAGATTGCAGACCCCTGATCTAGATAAAAAGTTCTTGAAATAGCAGAGGCTTTTTTTTTTTTACCAGTGTAACACAGTACATGTTGATAAAAGCTTACAGATTTTTTCATGTTTAGGTCATATAAATTGAAAAGAGCTTTATCAAGCATAATAATAGTACTACGTGCATTCAGGCCATGCTGCTTATATAATTTTATGCTACCCTTTTTTTTAGCAGACACCATTGTACAAAAATAGGCTTTAAATGGCAAGACTTTATCATGCAGTGCATTATTAAAGTAAGAAGGTGAGTGATGGACCAAGATCACCACCACTTTTGGTCTTTCAAATATAGTTCAACCAAAGGAATTGAGTAAAGTCAGCTTCAGATTATTTACACCTTCAGGCTCATGAAGAACAGCACTATAGCTTGAAAATAAGCAGCCATCCAATTCTTACAGGGTTATTTATTTATTTCAACATTTCTAAATTGCTTTTCCTTTAAAAGAAAACCAAATCTCAAAGCTCTTGCAAAGAAATTGAACCTAATGTTACACAGCTGAATTGTGGAAATTCTATTTCTACTATAGAAAGAACAGTCCACATAAATATGTGAAATAAATGCAAAATGATAGGATCTGCATTGACAATATTTGTATTAGGGTAACTGAAGGTTTACAAAATAGTTGCAAGTGCTCAATATTTCAAGAATTTTTCATTAGATAAGATGAAGTCAAAAACAGAGAGTGAAGAAAAAAATGTAGCCAAAACACATCAAGTGAAGTCTATACCAGTTTTCTTTTTCAGAAGGAGTGAAAAGAAGGTTCTAGACCAGTGATGGTGAACCTTTTAGAGACCGAGTGCCCAAAAACCACCCCCTGCCCCCGCTCTGCCTCCCGCCCTGCCTGTTCCACCCCCACCCGTCCCCTGTCCTGCCCGCTGGGCCACATATCGCCTCCATGGCCAGCTGCAGATTGCCCAGGCAGCCCTGCAGTGCCATAGCAGCCATGTCCTCCACCCACACCCTGCAGCATCATCTGCATGCTATGGGGTGCAAGGGCAGAGTCTTGTCCCTGCTGCCCAGCTATATTCTTGGCTATGCTGCTCCGGGCGGGCCATGCCCCGGGGTGATTCTCCTCCAGGGGAGCTGCTGGTAAGGAGGGGGCCGTGGGGCTGGGGTGATGGTGCACATGCCCACATGCTCTGAGTGCCGCCTCTGGCATGTGTGCCATAGGTTCGCCATCACAGCTTTAGACATAGCAAAATGTTTCATATCAAAAAGTAAAAGAAGTCCAATTGCCAAGACTCGACTTCCAGACATCTGTAGACCGATGTTTCTCAACTTTGGCAACATGAAGTTGAGTGGATTTTAACTCCTAGAATACTGCTGAAGACTTCTGGCCATAGTTCTCCAACCCTGGTCTACAGGGAAGTCCTATGCACCTGAGAAGTTAAAATGTATATGTCTATAGCAGTGTTTCTCAACCTTGGCGGCTTGTAGATACATCAAACATTCCTCTTTTTTTTTTTTTGCTATTATTATTAGAAATGTGGATTCTTGTCTCTGTGTTTTGGGTATCACTAAATATCCGGTTCACAATGGCCTGTGGTCTGGAGGTTTTCATTCCTGCAATAGTTATTCACCTTGTTTAAGACCCTGTCATGTGCTCACTCACTTGCTTCTGCATGATGCCTTCTAAAAATGCTCTGATCAGAATTGTTTCCGTGAAACAAATTGACAGAAGGCATCCACAAGAGACATTTTTTACAGACTACAACCTTCTTCTTTGATCGGCTTAGTGCCTCTTATTTTTTAGGCAATAGTATTATAAATGCCTTTGTTTTTAATGAGCCAGTGGTGACTTATTGATGCAGAAACCATTCTGGTTCTAAAAGACAGGCCTAAAGCATTTCCTGCAACAATTAAATTTAATATGTTTTTAAAAAGGCACACGAGGAACCTCACAAAGGAAATAAAGTGTATGTGCAAATCAAGATAAATATTATGATGGACCAATGAAAGATCTGAGGGCAGGCTGCGGTTAGGTAAAATTGTAAATTCCCCCATAGCGTCCCAGCCAAGTGAACTTCTGTCCAGTTATTGCATAGGTTATTTTAATGATATGCAGAATGTGAAACTGCAGGGCTGACAAACGTTCACAATAGGTGACTGTAGTTTGAAATAAAATATTATCTAATGTAGGCTTTAATTTCATGTAGTAGTCATTGCACCAACACTCCTCCAATTTGTTTTATGAATCCAGCTTTTCTTACAATGTATGCTTTAATCTATGTAATGCTTTCTTTAAGCCGGAAAGCAGCAAAAGAATGTTTATCCAGGACAATGGGAGACCTTCATTTAGTCTGACAGGTTGTGTTTTCTAGCTTATGCAACAAACACAAAAGGAAGCAAACACCCTCATGCTGTAGACCTTATATTGTTCATAAGCTAAAATGTTGTTTTAAATTCCAAAACTCCTTCTCAGCACTAGTTTTAGCTTTCTGAACCACCAGCCATTCAACATGAAGAGGAACTATATGAACATTCATTTCTTTGTGTGTTGTTGTGAAGGAAGGAAAAGCCACTTCTCTTTAAAAACTGTCTGGTGGTGGAAGACCTTTTAACAATGCTTTTCTTGTCACACGTTATTATTATTTATTAAATTTGTACCCTGCCAAGAGTTATTGAATGCCATGGCATACACATTTAACATAGTAGTAATAATAATAATAACAACAACAACAGTAGTTCTTGCAGTCCCAGTTTCTGTCATTAGGCAAACTCTGCACTGTTGCAGCATCCTGCAATCACCGTTTGCAACTTCCTGCCAACAAGCCAGATTGCAAATGGTGAACATATCACCATGGGATGCTGCACCATCATAATTGTGAACTGGTTGCCATAATTGTGAACTGGTTGCACCTGAATCGCAATCATGTCACCATGGAGATACTGCAACAGCCACAAATGCAAGGATCTGTTATCATTGCCTGTCGTTCAGCATTGTTGTAATTTTGAATGGCCACTAAACAAGTCGAACTGAAATGAGGATTATTTTCATGAGGTTGAAATAATAATAAGTGAATGGATAGAAGACTTAGTCATCGATCCATGTTCAGAAAAAGCTTTAAAATGAGTGAAATTCAATTTAGACACACCTAACACCTCACTAAATATCTATAGTATTTATAAAAATAATTTGAATCTTTCAATTGCCTTAAAGCTTGTTCGGTGTCCAGGAAATAGATGGAAAGCTCACTCATATTTTCCTGGTAAGTGCCCTCTTTTGTGAAAGATGCACAGATTGATAAAAATCCAATGTTCCTTGCATTGTTGCTTTGGCAGATATCTGTCTAGTCTGTTTAATGGCTTTTTAAATGGGATTGCTTTTGGAAATGTGAAAAATAGCTGTGATTTCTCTTCTATTGCTTTGCTAGCAATACAAAACTTTCCTCTGAAGCAACATAACTGGAATGACCAAAGAACACAGAGCATTTTGCCATAAAAACAATTCCCTAATATGAACACTTTGGTAACTTCTTACTCACACTAACAGGATTTCATTCCTGTGAATATCTAACTTGTTATAGTTGTATGATATAGCAAGCTGACAGCCAGACATATGTCAAGAGTGTCTATGTACTGTTGGTGTTCCTAAAATAAATGTAATAAATAAACAAACAAATGATGTTGGTTTCCACAGAATATCCACAAAACTAGACTGTTAATGGGGAAAGACTTTGATATGTACAGTTGTATGAGTTTTTAATTCCATCTAAGGTGGACAATGTGTTATCAAGAGTTTGATATACATACAACTTAATTTGTCTCAATGTTTCTCTTTGCACACATTAATATTCTTAGTATATAATATATAATATAATATATAATTTGATTTATTTCAGTAAGATTAAGAGGTTTATACATTAATGTCTTTTTCTTGCTGCCTGGACAGCTAATTCAGGTTTATCTATTTTGAGTCTAGTGTGAGTTTTCCTGAAATTTCATCTCCTTGATGACCTGCTCTTAAATTTTGACGTTTCATAACTTAATTCTATTTATATTCTTTCACAACAAAATCTTTCATTGAATCAGTGTATTCATTAGGACTTAAAGGTAAAGGTAACGGTTTCCCCTATCCAGTTGTGTCCGACTTTAGGGGGTGGTGCTCATTTCCGTTTCTTAGCTAAGGGAGCCAGCATTGTCCAAAGACAATTCTGTGGCTAGGATTACCTTCCAACCAAAGTGATACCTATTTATCTACTCACATTTGCATGCTTTCAAACTGCTAGGTGGGCAGGAGCTGGGCAAATAATGGGAGCTCATCCATTGCACAGCACTTGAGTCTTAAACAGTGGTGGGATTCAAATATGTGAACAACAGGTTCTCTGTATGGATGCTACTTCTGGAAGTCCATTCTGGGCCTGGGCAACCAAAAATTAGATACTGGTTCTGCCAAACTGGTGAGAACTGGCTGAATCCCATCACTGGTCTTAAACCCAGGCTGTCAGTTTTCCAGATGACAAGTCCAGCATCTTAACCACTTGAACCATCATGGACTTACACTGGCCCAAACCCCCCCAGGCCTATTAGGATTGTTTATTAAAATGCATTGGTGTTATAAGTGTTAATCTATGTGCTACTGTACTGCTTTCTTTCTTTTATAGCATTCTGATTCCTGATTTAGCTCCTTGGAAGCATGGAATCCTTTCCTTCAATGCATACAAATCTTTCTTCTTCCTAGCGGCTTATATTTGCTCAGCACCCTGCCATGCCTATTAAAATGTAAAAAACAAACACCCACTTCATAATGATATTCCCGAAGCTAGGTGCCTGATTAAGACGTTTAAACTTTTTCCCCAAATGTGTTTGTGGGTGTACATGTTGTTCACATGCACACATGTTGTTTCTCAATACAATAATGAGTTTTCTTTAAATATTATCTTTAGAAGAGCTTACTCTAAAGAGCAATTACTAGGTTTTTTTTAATTAAAACCAAAGGCTGATGGTAATAAGTAAACAGAAAACATGGCAAAATGAACATACATTCAGCATCCAATTCTGCAAAGTATATTTATTATTTTGTAGGAGAATGCACATACAAATACAACTTCTGTAAATACATATACATTTTTGTTGACCAGTAAGAAGTTTCAGTTGCAGATTCTTTTTTTTTTTAAAAAAAGATCTGTATATGTTGGAATCCTATTGAACTTTTCTCCCCATAATAAATGTGCACAGATTCCACCGGTAACACATTACATATGTTGTAACAATTATTCTGTTTCTTACCAAAATTGTATGTATTACATAAGCTAATGCATGGAGCTCACTTAAGGCTGCTTATGGCTAGCTAACTTGCTGAGTAAGGAATATGGGAGAAACTTAATGACATCTCCTGATGTTGATTATCCCTGCATGGGCTAAATTTAAGAAGTAAAAAGTGAAAATGCCAAATCAAATATTCTGACTTTGCTGACCCAATTTGGAGAAAATATCTCTTAAGGCAGAGAGAGAATTTAAGTTCCTATATATATCAAAAAGGTTAGCTATGATTCTAAAGTTCCTTCCAAAAACCAGAAAAAAACTAATTAATATTTAATAATTGATAGATTAAATCATACTATTTTTATCTGCTTCTGCATCCATTTGATTGGAGGGAATAGGTGGGTCATCTCAGTGAAGCAAAACCAGAGAATTTCATCAACTAACTACTTTTTATAAATTTTATTTTTATTTTATTTTTTTTTAAAAAGTTAAAATACAAAAAAAATTAAACTAACTACTTTTTGAAATTAAAAAAAACCAGGATGTTGGTAGTTATTCATTTTACATACTAATTTGCACCATGGGAAATATGTAAAATAATGTATTCCTATCACATTTCAGGTTAAAGTGAAAGAACACCCTCTTTTTTTTATTTGTATGTTGTACTCAATTAAATTGTCAAAATCTTGAGACAATAATGGCAGGAAATTATCTGGAGATAAATTCAAGATGGTAACTACAAATCATTTATTAGGACAGATTAAATACCAAGTACAAATTTATTCATAAATATCTCATTTTATTGCTTTGTCACATACATTTGCATAATGTGTGTGTATGTATGTATGTATGTATGTATGTGTGTATGTATGTACTGTGTGCAATGCACATCTGGTCTCAAACATATTCTTAGTCTGAAAAGGATGAAATTTATTTCATCAGGGTACTTTGTAAGTTCATGTGGGTTTTTTTGAGCTTCAAAAATACTCTATAGAACCATGTCATTCTGCCCAACTTTTCTGTTTGTAGCTATGCCAAAATTTATCACTGCTCACTTCTGGATAGTGTTAATAATGCAATCACTTCCCGTCTGCAAAACAATTGTAGCATTCATCAGATTTCTCCACATGCTCCAGAGAAGCTCTATGTGAAATGGCTAAAAGTGGGGGGAAAAGATATTGGTATTTATAAAGATTTTTTCATTTGATATTATAATACATTTTCCATAAGTCAGTAACAATAGAAGGGAATCCATTTCAGCAAAAAGAAAACTTTTAAGTTGCCAATGGATCTTCTTTTCATGGAATTTCATGGAATCAAATTTTATCACTTACAACAACATATTGTGTACATTAGAAGACAGACAGACAGGCAGGCAGGCAGACAGATTGACAGATTGACCTGGCAGTTTATTCCTACTCATCTCTAAATGTATACAATGTAGAAAATTAGAATAGACATAAAGTCTACCGAAATATATGTTTAAACTTTAGAATTCTGTGGGGTTTTTTTCCTAGTACAAAGCCTGTACAATGAAATGGGATAAAGTACAGAGAAGATTACTTAGTAAATAAGGTAATAAAATCTACCAATGTAGTTATAAAGAAGCTGTTTAGATTTGTTTTTTAAGTTTCCAAAATAGCATCCAGGAGTGTGGAGTGTTCACAAGGGGCTCGGAACAATGATATTTTGTGAGATGTAAATAACTGAAATAGCTATGGCTTAACTGAGCTAACATTAGGCTAGATTTATTTGTGTTACATCAAAATCACAAGAATTACTTTTTGAATTTCTTTTTGATTAGAGTGGCTGGTTCACGCATTGTGCTAAAATCATCTAACCATAATTGGTTTGCTTCATACAACACATTAAATCATAGTTTATAAACATAGTGATTAAGTTCATACTATACTAAGACCAAAACAAATAAACTACATTATGTGTGAACCAGACTAATGCGTTCAAATTGACTCAGAACTATCCTTAGTCTGATTAGCACTGTGAGCACTGATAGCATCATGGCTATCTCCTTAACCTGGGTGGGGTTGGATGGGGTATGATCTGCCTCCTCCCATTTTCCCTGCCTCTTTTTTTAGCAATTCAGACAGCATCCTCTTCTGCTCTGCTGACAGAACGTAGAAAGAAAGGAGTGTCTTTCCCACTCTAACTCCTTTCAGCAGTGCATTCATTGTTATTTAGGATTTCACCCTTAGGGGCAACACATGAGAGAACATGGAAGAATTCCCAGGTCATGGCTTGTACCCAGATTGAGTTGTTCCTAGGAGAGAATGAAGAACAGGTGTTGCTGGATAGATACCATACTTTCAAATAGAGGAGAAAACAGGAGCTGGAAAACATACATAAGCACAGTTATCATTTCCACAATCTAAATTTCTCCTTCCAAGAGATCATAAATTTTGAAAAGGGAAAACCCAATTACTTTCCCAACAGGTAACATTAGAGCAAAACACATTATTTTGCCTGCAAATGGGAATGAAGGATGTGAGCTTTCCCTATGCGTTGTTCATTGCAATTGTAAGAAAAGAACCAGGGCTTTTTTTTCTCACAGAACGCCCAGAACGGAGTTCCGGCACCTTTTTGGGATGGAACCTTGTAGGCAAGGCAGGTTGTATGACATGTGTGAGTTCTGGCACCTTTTTTTTTTTTTTTTAAGAAAAAAAGCACTGAAAAGAACAAATAAGAAAGGATCACTTTGTTTTCCAGTGATTAGTTAAGCTCTTATATTTTTAATTTCCTTCCTGGGAGTATAAATTGCAGCTAGAAAAACAAGATGAAATCAGATGTATTTTTGGTCCAGAGTTACTATATTGTGCCACAGCTTGGCTAGATAATTTTTTTCTTTTAAGTATGAGGAAAATGTCTTCAATAAAAGGTTGTCCAGTATCCTGGCATTGGATGCAAACCTTCCCAATAGGACTGAAATAAAGGATAATTAGTAATAAGACAAATGAATGTTCATTTTCTGCAGCTTTTCTTTCTTCAGGAGCCATCATTTTTTGTTAAGCAAAAAAATTTTATCAATAGCCATTATTGTACACCATTGTTTTATATAGTGAAGGATTTATAACAGCATCTGCAAAATTGCAAATTACAATCTAAAGCAACAAGCAATTTTGTGCCATATGGTCATGCAATTTATGGATTTGTGCAAGAATTTTGTTTCTATTTTGGCACCAATCACTTTGGCTTGCTTTCAGTCAGAGATAGGTGGGGGGTGAGTGGGAAGTATAGAAAAAAATAAATGAATTATTGAGCAATGGCAAATGCATTTCTCATGGCAAAGCCAGGACCCATTCTTATTGAATTTAGATAATAAAGTATTGATTTAGCATTTTATTCTAATGCATAAATTTTTAAAAAATGCATACTGGAAGAATTATTTTGTAGAACTTTGACTTCATTTGTGTAAATGTGTAAACAACTGAATGTTAATCAGGTTTTTATTATCCAGACTCTTGTAATTAGCTAAGATATTTAACCCCTTAAACTATATTTGGAATACAGATTTCAAATGGCATATCTGAATTAGTATTTCATGTCTGTCACAAATAGTAAATTAATTTTCATACTTCCTGTAAAACTGAAGAAAGAAAACAATTGGAATTTCTTTCTCCAGTTGTAAACTATAAATTCTGTGATTATTTCTTATAGTATTCAACTATCCACAGTTTTATAAATCATTACAACATTGAGTTTTCAGTCTAATGAAATTCTAAATCACTGAAGTTGCATGTGATATGAGTGTTTATATAAAGGTTATTTACTAATTTTCTCCTTCCTGTGAAACATAGATTTAAGTCACATTTGGAAATCTTAATTGTCTTCTGAAGAACATATCTCAAAACAGTGATGGATAATTTCACTACATTTCTTTACATAGCTTCCAGTCCTATTCTAGGAAGGCAGTCTTAATTCACAATTATCAGATTTTGATCACAATCATTCAGTGACCATTAGTTGTCAGCAAAGAGTTTGAGTTTTCTGTATCTGTTTGCTACATTTTCATGGTCATCTAGAAATGTACCTTTGGTGACCTCAATTAATCAGCTATCTGTCAGACAGCTGTTTCCACATGCATAAATCTAAGTCCTTAATTTAATGCCTTGAGTGAGAACTCCAAGTTGATTTGTTTGCTGATCCATTTGTTTGTTGTCTTGGCTGTCAATGACATTCTCAGGAATCTTCTTCACCTCCAAAGTTGAAAAGCATCAATATTCTCCCTATCCTTCTTCTTCAAAGTCCAACTTTCACTTCCATAGGGCAGTCACAGGGAATACTGCTCCTTGCACTATTCTAAACTTTGTGGGTATAGATGCATCACAGCACCTTCATATCTTTTCCAAGGTCTTTGTTGCTTCTCTACCATGTGCTCGACTTCATTTTCCTTTACTATTATGTACATGACATTTCATTAAATAATGTTAAGAGAATAAAAATACAAATTTTGAAAGAAGGAAATAAAGAAATGCAATGAGAAAAAAGTGCATAGAAATAGAGAAGGGAAGGAAAAGAAAAGAAAAAGCAATGTAAAGAAGCAGTTTCTAATCTTAACATTTGTTACATATATATTTTATTCTCTTTGTCTAAGGTTACAATGTTATTTTATAGTCTATCCTTTGTATTTATCAAACCATAAATAACACTTCATTTTTTTTTGCTTTTTTCAATAAAAGTGATCTTTTTAGAGTCTACCAGCAGTAGTATTCCTACCAATGGTTCACGATTTTTGATGGCATAATCCTCATCATGACTCCCTCCTACCCTGTCAAGGGTGATGATAATCCTCTGAGAGTAGATATCCTGTACAAATAGCCCCATAAAATGGGAACTAAATAAAGAAATGTGATGCATGTTTACTGAACTCAGAAATACTAAACATCCATCAAATGCAATTGGACTTAATTTCAAGAAAATTTCCTTTACCATATCCTCAGGTACTGCTCATTCTCCGGAAAGTGATTTTTCTCATCCAATAAATCTATGGCTGAAATTTCCTTTGACCTTTCATTGCCTAGTTTAGATTAAAATCTGCTAAACAAAGATGCATTTATCATAGTTACACAACAATGAAACCACCTGCAGGGTCATGTTTTGTAGAGGTGCATGAAACAGTAATACAAGCAATAACATAGATGTAAAAAAAAAAATCACTAGAACATAGTAATTAAGAAGCAGATATTTGTTTTCGGCTCTGAGAATTCTCTTTCAGTGACTCATATTATTGGTTCTGTTTGTTGTTATTCCAAATATACCTGGCTCTAATACATCCTGGCATAGAAAGAAAGCATTGCTAAACATATCCATGAGCAAGAGATCTCTGAATTACGTGCATATTAATGTACACATTAATTTTGAATTGTACTATTTTTTCAGAGGATAGAATGGGCTCAGGAGGGGAAATAAACCAAAGGGAGTCATTGGAAAAGCTGAGAACTGAACAGGCATAGCCACATCAAAAAGGTATTTCAATGATGACTTAAAAAATTCACTCTTTCCCTTCCTTTCATCTTCTCCCACTTATTTTTTCAACATGTTCCTGGCAGATTTTTTTATATATATAAAAATACATTGCTGCAGGCAGATGCTTGTATAAGGTGTGTGCTAATTGGCTAGAAAGGAGAAAATCTCATTATTTTATTTTATTTTTAGTAGTAAGAGTTGATATATTCATGTGGGGACCCAAGGCTATGATTGTACTATTTGGAAAGGCGGGTTTATTTTTCAACTCTATTGTGCAACTTGTTAAAATGCCCATTCTGCATTTTAACTGTTTAAATAAATAAGAATACATAATTTTAGGGAAGGCATAGTTTGCAAAGGTAGCTTTGATTTTCAGTTTGGCTCAGATACTATCGACCAAGGCAATAGTGCTAGTTAGTAGATTTATTCAGCTATTCTTGCCATTATTAGTTTTTACCCTCATGCATTTGTCTAATATCCCTCTCAAAACTACTGAAATTATATATGATCACTATATCCTATGCTGGAGAATTGCCTTAGGAATCTGGAAAGATATAATGGTCTCAAAAGGTTTTTTTTTTCTATGTGCCAAAATTAGCTGAGTGTCTGATTAAAACATCTGGATCAGGCACATTTGCATCACAAAAAAGAAAAAAAGTAGATGTGTTAAACACTGGAGGAAGAGATGGTTTGGCGTTCCTGAAGTTGTTATGGGACAGAAATATTTGGTGTTATCAAGAAACAGGTGGAGGGAAATCTGCAGTAAAAGACCCACCAGAAGTGAACAGGATCAATGGACAGATCTTCTGAGCTAGTGAGCAGGACTGGGCTTTCAGAAGTTGTCACTGAGAATAACATGACAAATTGTATAATCCTCTTTGCATTCCCTTTGCATTCCCTTTGTTTAAATCATGCTACTTGCTCTTGGGAAGAAGTAATTGCATAAGACAGAGGACAAATTTCCAGTGAAAATGAAAAAGGAATGAGAAAGATTCATTTTCATTGCCATTTTCACCATTATTGAAAAATTAACATCTATCAAGATTCTAAAGGTTGTGAATGCCATATTTTAAAAAAACAGATGTCCTAAATTTAGAAATATGATGAAACCAAAGGGGATGGAGGAAGTAAAGAATATATTAACACAGTATCTGTTGCTTTTGCTTTAGAAAGGATATGGTTGTCTTAACAGTATGAGTGAACAATTTATATTCCTTTCCCTTTTTCTTTTCTTTTTGATAAATGAAATCTGCTTGGTTGAACAACCTCAAAAAATCCCCCCCTGGTGCAGATCCTCAACAACAGTAAAGTGAATTGCCAGCTAGGTCAATGCCCTGGGTCTAATTAGTCTATCTACCAAAGAGGCTAATTGTGTCAAAGGCTAAAATTATATTGATCTAGTGAAGCATCTTTAATGCTTGCATAATCCAAAAGTTATAAAAAGTGAAAACAGGCAGAAATCTCACTGAAAAGATTTCTCCTTTTTTAATATTGTTGCATTGACTGCACAGCTAATATTAAGATTTTGTAATAAAGCTAATTTTTCAGGTTCTATAGTTCATTGCAAGTAACTAGCTGAATGTTAATGTTTAGAAGAGATTTCAGAAGAGGAATTAATTTTATAACACTTTATAGTAAATATTCTTTAGTTAACATTAAAAGAAAATGGATTTCTTTAATTACACTCAGGGGCCAGATCCATAGGTCAGATATATTCAGCATGATTAATGGGAATTGAAATGATGATCAAGGATAGAAATAGTCAGGATTGAGTTTTGTTAGGAAGCTTAGTCAAAAATACTTTGTAAGCATTTTGGCCCAATACTATATTTTAAAACACATTGTTAGTTTAAGACAAAGCACAGAAAAGTTAAAACTAAAAACAGAAATTTTCTTTGGAACATTATCCCTCCAGAAATTAGACTGGCCCTCTACTCTGACACTCTTTGGTAAGGCCCTGAAGACGTGATTTTGCCAGTGGGTCTAGAGCAGGAGTAGGCAACCTTGGCTCTTTTATGACTCGTGGACTTCAACTCCCAGAATTCCTGAGCCAGCCATGCTGGCTCAGGAATTCTGGGAGTTGAAGTCCACGAGTCATAAAAGAGCCAAGGTTGCCTACCCCTGCTCTAGAGAACCCAGAGTGGGATGGAATCCATTAAATGGTTGATTTGAGTGTGTGTTGTTGCCAAGGGATAGGTGGAGGGGTTATTATTTTATTATTATTTTTATTTATACATTGTGTTTTTATTGTCTGTAAACCACCTAGAGTTGCTGTGAGCAAGTAGGCAGCTATATAAATTTTCTACAATAAATAAAAATCAATCAATCAATCAATTAATCAATCAATCAATATATCTTCACATATGTAGAAGGAGCTATTCAACCAGACAAAATATGTCCTATCGTTCCTGGCCAGTATGACCTTTCATATGTTAACTGAGATCTGGTCTAGGGAGGGTGCTATTTCCTCTGTTCTCCATCTGAGTTTGAAGCACTTAGAGGAAAGAAATACTCATATGCGTTTGTTGACTTCAGTTCAGCATTTAACCCAATCATTCCCCAGCGTCTAGTAGAGAAACTGGGCCTTTTAGGCTTAAACTTGCCTTTGTGCAGCTGGATTCTTGTTTTTCTTACTAACAGGCTCCAAGATGTGCCAGCTGGAACAAATATTTCTAACATAATTTTCTTGAGCACAGGTTCTCTTCAGGGCTGCATCCTAAGTCGGCTGCTGTTCACCCTGTTGAGCCATGACTGTTGTGCCACCAAGCATATTGTGAAGTTCGCAGATGATACAACAGTAGTGGGCCTTATTCATGACAGTGAGGTTGCTTACTGAAAGGAGTTTGAGTATTTGGTGAACTGGTATAAGGAAAACAGCATAGTTTTAAACACTGGAAAAACCAAAGAGATCATTGTCGATTTTAGGAAAGGCAGGTATAGCACACTTCTCTATGCATTAATGATTCACCTGTGGAGATGGTTACCAGCATCAAATTCCTGGATGTGCAATTAACAAATAGGCTGGCTCGGTCACACAACAGCGAGATACTGGTGAAGTGGGCACAGCAGCACTTGCATTTTCTGCATTACACAAGAAAAGCACATCTTCCTTCCCAGTGGAATTCAAATATGTGAACAACTGGTTCTCTGTGTGGATGCCACTTCCGGAAGTCCATTCTGGTCCTTGGCAACAAAAACGCAGCTACCGGTTCTGCCGAAATGGTGCGAATTGGCTGAATCCCACCACTGTTCCTTTCCCTATCCTTACCACTTTCTACAGAGGGATGATCAAGAGTATCCTGTCATACAGCTTCACAGTCTGATTTAGAAGCATCACTGCTTCAGATAGGAAGGCGGTGCAGAGAGTGGTGAGGATGGCTGAAAATATCATTGGCAGTTCCCTTCCTTCCATCCAGCATACGGCACATAAGCGTGGCTTGAGCAGGGTCCGTAAGATTATCTGGGACATGACACATGCTCTTCACGACCTGTTTACCTTGTTACCTTCTGGGAGGAGGCTCTGAAGCAGAACATCCAGATTCAGTCACAGTTTTGTTTCATATAGTATCAGCCTTGTTCATATAGTATCAAAACTTCCTCCTTCTATTATGTATTCAAGATGGACAGTGATTAATATTTATATGTTATAGGTTATCTATCTATCTATCTATCTATCTATCTATCTATCTATCTATCTATCTATCTATCTATCTATCTAAACATTTGGAAAGCTGAAGGCTGGAGAAGGCTGGAGAAGTCCCAGTATCTCATCTCTTCTGTTAAAAATAAAGTCAAAAATTAGCTAGTAAGGACTAACTAATTTATGTAATTTACTATGGGCAATTGCTGCTAGTTAAGAATGCCATAGAAAGGCATTAGACAAAAGGTAGCTAAACAGAATATGTGGCCATAGCATTTTCTTCATGATCTGATCAAGAATCACTAAAAAGGTGCTTGTTCTTCTTGAAGACATTGTAATCCAACTTGATAAAGTACCAAACTTAATAAAGTACATAGATTGAGATTTTCAATTCTCCAATTAGGCAAGTTATAGAGAATACATATATTTATATATTTAATATATATATGGTTCCAAAGATAAGTTTTCTTCAAGTTAAGTTAAATTTTCCTGGTGACTTCCTGGACATGTGCAAACCCAGGTCTTGGTAAAAGAAGGGTGTTAGTTTGCTTTTATCATCTAGTGGGATTTTTTTTTCTTTTTTAATTTCCTAGTTCCCAGCAGTCATATTTACACTGGTGGTTTCCCATCCAGCCCAGACAAGCTGCTTTTTCCTTCAAAACTGAAATTAAACATATACAGCATGTGTTAAACATTTGTTAGATTTATTAAAATTTAACAAGGATTTATCAAACTCTTGTTATACAGATGAAAATAACTTGCTGGTTGCTTGTTATGATTTTGACGGGTGGTATTTATGAATACATGTAGAGAAGTGAAGGTAAAAGTTTAATTATGAATAAAAGTACAAAAATGTATGTCAAATGAATGCATTTCATCATTTCAGTGTTATGGATGCTTATGAAGTAGCAATTCTTAGTTGGTGTCAGTTGCATGTTAAGCTCAAGTGAATGGTGATAATGAAAGAGTCATTATTGTGCAACATTCTAAAGGCATGTAGTGTATATGTGTGTGTGGGGGGAGTGATATTCCATTAGGTGACATGAACAAATGGGTGAAAACAATTGTGATTGGTAAATATCTGCTTTGTTGTTTTAAATACAGTATTTGAACATAAATCTAGGAAGATTATTGATTTTATTGTTTACAATGAGAGACTGAAATGATTAGTAAAATATACAAGCATGATATAGGTTCTGAATATGGAACGTTGTATAAGAAATATATTAGAAGACAGATTGACCTTTAATGGACTAAATAGAAAGTGAATGTGGAAACTGCTTGGATCAGGATAAAAATAATTATGTTACAGAGTGTCATGGAATTGTGGAGAGTTTTGCTAATGGGGAATATGAAAAATTGTTCTTGGTAGAACAATAAAATGGCTGTGGATGTGGAAAATGCATGTAAGAGAACAAAGAATGAGACTGAATGATATTGCATAATATTTACAGAACGGAAAATAATTGTAAAGAATGCAGTAAAAATATCAAGAATTAGTTAAGATTAAAAAAGGACAAGAAAATATGGAGTGATTTTAATGGGTTTTTTTTAAAAAAAGAAGTTTTGGAAGGACTAAAGAATGTGCCTCCAGCAGAGTGAATGGAATTAAAAATAAAAATGTTTGGGAAGAAATGGAAGCACAGGATTGCCCGTAATATTTTAGGGACCTCTACGGTATTATAATGATTTGTGAAAGAGTGAAATTGAAATACTGCAAATGTTAACATCCAAATAAAAAAAATATGAAAAGTTATGCATGTTAGGTAACTGCTTCAGTGCAACATTATACTCCATCAATCAATGCTGCATAGAACTCAACTGCCCGTCCAAACTGTCCTTTTAGAGAGAGCCTCTAAGGATACAACAGAGAGAAGAACATGGCTGTGGATTAGTTGGCAGGTCTTCTCTTTCCCCAAAGATACATAAAACCTTAAATTTGTCACTCTTTTAGAAACAAATTAAAGTGGTTTTGCTTCAGCATATTTTAAGCCCTAGGGTTTGTGTGATAGCCTGTTTTACAGGAATTCATTTGGAATCTTATTTCAGGTTTATAATTAGGTTTTCTATTATTTATATTTTGGTTTTTATGTTTGTATTGCCTTGTATAACTTCCCACAATCACAGAGTTTTGGAGATTGTGCGGGGTTAGAAAAATATTAAATAAGTAAATGCTGACAAACAGAACTGACTATAAATGCTGCAACTGGAGAAATAGTAACACTGAATCTATGTGTGTTTTTATAGTGGAGTAGGCTTAACATCTATGAAAACTGCATCTATGTCTATCATTGGAAGGCAATTGTTATTGTTGCCTTATGCAAAATGGTAGAGAGCAATACTGAATGCAAAAACTATGGGATTCAGATTTGTTTGTTGAATGTATTCAAGAAGTTGTTTTCAAAATTCTATCTGAAAGGATGCAAAAGCTTGCAGTGAAATATTAAATATTAATACTGCATATATGTGTTTGGGTCAAGAATAAATGGATCATAAAGAAACATGGATTGAATAAAAAAAATAAGTAACCACTATGAAAGAAATGGTTGGCTTTACAGAATGAATGAGGAACAAACTGCAAAACAGATATCTGAGAGTCATTGGGTTGAGAAGAATGGGCTAATCGAGAAAATAGTCATTTGATTCTCAGATAAAGAGATAAGAGGATTAAACAACAAATGGCAGTCCATGAAGTGATCTGTGGAGGTAGTAGAAGTAAGAAGATCTTTTATAGTTAGAAAGATATGAAAAAATATAATTAATAACGTTGCTTTTTCCCTTTCTATTATTGCAAACCTTTTATTTCTTGGCTTATTGCTTTTTTTGTCTCTCTGTTCCACATAAATAAGCATTATCAAAAAGAAAATACTTGATGGTTATG
This sequence comes from Crotalus tigris, assembly GCF_016545835.1. NCBI lineage: Eukaryota > Metazoa > Chordata > Lepidosauria > Squamata > Viperidae > Crotalus > Crotalus tigris. The sequence continues at coordinate 3,480,303 of NW_024096460.1, read as the reverse complement.
TACAGTACATATGTATGTAAAAATATATATGTATAGCCATTTGCACTTATTTTCTTCAGCAGTTCCATAAGGCCAATTAATTCCTTGCAGACACAATGCAAAATACAATAATCACTTTAAGTCATTTTCAAATCTGGCAAACAGATACAACATTCAGCACAGACACACTGGTGCCGAAACTCAGAGAATAATAATAATAATAGGAAAAATCAATGGATGTTTTGCAAACACTATATTTGTAATGCAAAGCAACAGTTAAGCTACAACATCCATTTTAAAGGATATTTAAAAGAAAGAAAAACCACTTGCTATAGATAATGTAAGGACCATCACTTTAGAAATCAATTTAGATTGAAAGAATGCAAAAGAAGACATCCCTAATGCTTCCTCCATCATGCATGTATATTGGAGAATAGATAGGAAACATAGAGCATCTAGAGCCACACTCAATAGCCTTCCTCCATTGTTTTTTCTAAATGATTCAGTGAAGCAACAATATACTGTACAATAGGATAAATTTTTAAAAAATGAATCATTTTTTTTAAAAAAAGTAAATAGCAAATGTGGTTTAGTATGGAAATCAGGATTGAGACTGAGCAATACATAAAATAATTCCTTCCCCCTCCCCCATAGTAGGATAATTGTTCACTCCTGCCTCATTTATTGAAACTTTTCCTTAGTGTCAAAAAAGTCCCCTTCTCTCTGTGAAGAAATAAGTTTTTGGAAGAGTGGAACATATTAGCAAAATAGAAACACAGAAGGAATGTGTTCTAATCAAAACAAGGAGGAATAGATAAGGTGACAGCAAGTATGAGAAAAAAAAACTTTGATCTGCAAAGTCCAGTATTTTCCTTGCTTTCTTGAAACTCACAAAAGGTGTTTATTTCATTAAAAAGTGTCTCTCCATGTTTTAATTACCATGCCAGGAGTTGTTTGCACATATAAATAGGCTTGTCCTATTATTTGGGAGTAAACCATATTAAAAATAATAGATCTGGTTCCTAGTTAAATGAGTATTGGGTCGCAAAAAATTATTCCAATAAAGTGGTAGTTATTTACATTAAACAATGAAATGAGAAGAGAATATGGAGACATTGTATAACATGGCTCCAACTATGACATTATTAAAGAATGCACAATCCAAACATTCTGTCCTTAAGATACCATGAAATTAATTAGCCATGCTAGTTAGGGGTAATGTTCACAGTACTTAAATGTGATCAACTTTCTTTAGATCATGTCTAGTGAAAATGTGTATCATTATTAAGATGGGAGAAGCTCAATATATCCACTGAATATCTCATAATCAGTCTGCTTAGCTTCATAGCATGGGAATATAGTATCCAACTGAGAGTTGTCACGATAACTTACTATGTTCTGGAACAATCAACAACAGCACCAATGTTTTGTTCACCACAAGACCACATTGCTGTATCAAATATTCTTTGGTTTGGAAAAAAAACTCCAGATTGAACTGGATGTGTAAAGATTAAAGGAAGGAAAAAATTACAGAGCATTATCCTTTCTTATATTTTATACTGTCTCAAGATTGTGTTTTGTTTGACAATGAGGGAAGAAGGAGAAAATAGATTCAGAGAAATGTAGAACTGTGGTTAGGATTTCAAAATGGGACGTGTGATCTGAGCAGGAAGGACAAGGAAAAATGGGGTAAAAATTAGAATCGTTCATTCTCCGAGTGTGTGGGTTGGTTTTCAACCATTTCGTTACCAGGCTAGGTAACATCTTAAGTGGCATTTAGGGGATGTTTGTGTCAGTGCTCTTCTGTTTATAAGTGCTTCAGGTGTGGGTGTGTCAAATGAGGGTCTTGTGATGGATCTTGTGATGGGGAAGTTACTTCATGTCAGGGTCATTGGAGGGTGTGAATCATCAGTGGGTCAGGTGTGAGTCATCAGTAAGAAGCTGGTGATGGGTCTTGTGATGGGGAGATTACATCAGGTCAGGGTCATTGGAAGGTGAACTGCTAGGCTGGGGCTTGCATGGGTTGGTTGAGGGTTGGTGCTGTCTTGGTTGCTGTGTGGTTGATTTGGATTCTGAGGGGTTCTTAGGCTGATTGTAGGTCCATATGTCTGTTGATGGAATTGTCTGTGGAGTGCCAGGTTTTGATGAACTCACAAATGTGGCAGCTGGTAGCATGGTCAATGATTTTAGTGTTGCTCTAATCAAACTGGTGTTATTTGGTGACGGTGTAGGCAGAGATTAAGGATTTGGGATTGTGGCGTTTGACTGCTAGCGTTCATGGATCCTGGTTTTTAATTGACATGACGTTTGTCCCACGTAGAAGTTGTTGCAATTGTTACAGTTTATTTGGTAGATTACAATGTTTCTTTCATCCTTCTATATCTTGTCTTTGGTTCTGGATAATTCCTGGTGGAGTGTGGCTATGGGTTTGTGGGCTAACACTATTCCTAGGGGTTGGAGAATTCTGGCTGCCTTTTCTGACACCCCTTGTGTGTATGGTCGGGTTAGTTTTTGCATGGCAGTCATCTGTATGATGTGTTGTGATCTGGATGTTGTGTGTCATCGTACACCTGAGCTACAGATATTCGCCACTATTGCAAATTAGAATCATATTAGAAAAGAAGACCACCAGAGCCTAGGGGAAGAAATGTATAGGGATGTGATAGTATAATTTGTGTAGGTTTGCATCAACTTAAAATTTGGCTATAGGCTTCTAGCATTATGTTTTAATCTCTGCTATATGACACATTCTTTATTATTCTCTTAAAACTTGATTTTCTGCTACTTTCCATGTACCCTGGAAAAAGCATGTGATTAAAACATTTGATATTGAATTAAGTTTGGAAAGCTTCATCCCAAGTCTGCAAAACATCAGCAAAGTCTATACAGCAATCTTATTTGCAATTTTATTTACGCAATCTAATTTTAAACTTATTTTTAACATATCAATTTTTTTCCACATTTATATAGCTTTTAATGAAAACACTGCAGTGGTACCCTATAAATAGTCATATAGTTTTGAGCAAGTGAACCAGTTTGAATTTTAATGTGATTCTGCTCTGCATCTGCGGATATTTAACACTAAGGAGAGCTAATGCTAATGAATAAAAATGCCATAAGTTCTAATAGACATATTCCTCATTAGCTAATTGAACTGTGCTCTTTAGGGTATATACAGAGGGCAGGTGGGAGAGAGGCCAAGGCAAAGCCCTGTTTTTTTCATGTGTGTCTTATTGCACTCATATCTTGATCTTCTGCCATAGTTAGAGTTCTTCAAGACAAAAGCAGTAATTCTGACATATAGTTATGCTATACATTCCACAAAAAATGCCAGTTCTGGAATATTATCTGACATTAAAAGTGGTTCCCTATGAGCAGTTCTTCCTGTAACCGATAACAGAATAAATTAAATCTAATCATTTTGAACAAGAAGATCTTTTCCCCAAAAGTCCACAGGCTAGTATCAGTCTTTCATTTTTCTTTGCTTCAGGATAATAAAGAGGTTCAGCTTTCAAAGGAATTTTCAATTCTTTTGCCCTTTTTATTACAACTAGATTATGATCTATGTCAGTGGTGGCGAACCTATGGCACGGGTGCCAGAGGCAGTACTCAGAGCCCTCTCTATGGGCATGCGCACCGTTGCCCCAGTCCTAGGTCTTCAGCTGGATTTTATGAAACCTTTTCACTTTAGGCCTCCGATGCTGTGTGAAAAAAAAAAAGGTTCAATCAGTCAATTTCAACTTCTTGCGGCGAAAAAAAAAAGATCTTGCAAAGTTGAAATTGATTGATTGAACTTTTTAGTCCCACCGCAGCCACGCCCACCCAATTGGCCACACCCAGCCAATGGCCACACCCACCCAGCACTGGACGATGCATAAGTGGGCTTTGGGTTGCAGTTTGGGCACTCGGTCTCTAAAAGGTTTGCCATCACTGATCCATGTTCACTAAATCATAATCTAGTTGCAGTATCACTTGCAACTGGCTGCATCAAAACCTTGCTTATTAATGCTAACAGCGTTATATAAATTTGAATAACATCACAACCAAACTGAACTTCCCAGGCCATTAATGTACATTGAGCAAGCTGTCAAAGATGCTAAAAATGGCCAGAGCAATTCTAACCGGAAGGTAGGTTCACTGTCTTGACTTGTTACAGGGGCCTAGCTGCTGGAAAGGAGCCTAAAAAAATAGCAATTCAAAAAAGGAAGAAAAAAAAAGTAAGGCTTTTAGGGGAAGACATATCTTAGTTTTACATAGAATTTAAACCATCTTACATGGTTTTTATAGGGGCAGTAAAAAGCATGTAATTTGATCTAATCAGATCAGCAGAGGAAGGGAATATTTGATGCCAAGCAAGTCTAAGAAAGCAAAATTCTGGATGATTCAGAAACACTTTTAGAAAGGCATATAGAGAAGTGCTCTAAGCAAAGTACTTGTGATTGTATAAGCCTCTCATTCAATATTTGATAAATTGGCTATGTTTGAACTAATTTTGACTAAGAATTCCCTTGTATAGATTTGACATCTGTTTTTTTAAACGTTCATTTGTGGGAACAGCATATGCTTTATGTAACTCAAGAGTCAGTTTTGGAGATATCCTGTACTCATGTGTTTTCACCAAAAATAAAAATAAAAAGGACTTGCTTTAACATACCAACCTTAATATAAGTTATGCTTCCCTGGGTCGGGTCAGGCCCCACCCAGACTGAATCAGACATTGCTAAAGGCATCAGTCTGCATATTCTATCTTACATTGGAAGGAAGGAAGGAAGGAAGAAAGGGAGGGAGGGAGGGAGGGAGGGAGAGGAATGTAGGGAAAGAAAGAAAGAAAGAAAGAAAGAAAGAAAGAAAGAAAGAAAGAAAGAAAGAGAAAGAAAGAAAGAAAGAAAGAGAAAGAAAGAAAGAAGTCACAAGGACATAATTTGTCTTGCATTAAATTTTTAATGAAACATATTTTTGTAGTATAGTAATTGAATAAAGAACTGCAGCATATTGTAGTATATGTTTATTGGATAACAGGAATATTCATGCCCAAAGTTTCAGCCAGGCAGCTGGCCAGTTTTTACGTTTTCAAGATAAGCAAGATATAAGTGGTTTAAGAAACTCATTCACTCCCGCCCGTTATTTTACTATCATTCATTTTTTTCCCAATGAATAGTTAACACTTCACGGAGACTACTAATCATATATCATTTTCATTGGTCTGTTTTCATCTCTCCCTCTTCCTGTCTTTATAAAAACCTTGTTGAGACTGTTGAGTCCTCGAGTCAATGGCGAAAGAAGAGCACACATTCTGTTGATTCTAACAGCCTTTATTCTCAGCAGCTCTCTCCAACACAACTCAGAGGCTTGCAGGTATCTCTGTCTCCTTTAATAGAGTCCCCGGGCAAAAAGGTAACAATTTGGCATGCTTCCACGCCTTGCGCATGTGCGCAAGCCGGCGCCACTCAGTCTGGTCCTGGGCAGCTTGCAACAGCCCGGGACCATTGCAACGTCCTCAGCCTGCCTTTGCAGACTCAGGACATAACACCCCTTCCCCCCCGGATGAAACTTTATTAAACTATATGGGTAGATATACACGACCTCAACACGGGCGTGGTGTGCTATCCAATGGAACCTGCACATCTGTTGCAGCTACTTACTAGCTACACTATAGCATGGTACCAGGCTATTGTTTTGGAATTAAGTGCCCAACACTCACACTTTCAAGTTCCCCAACAGCAAGGCACCCTCTTTGCCTCCCTTGCTTTGACAGCAATGTTACAAAATCTTCCAGGTATTTGGGAGATCTTTTTACTCACTGTGATCTCCTCAGATTTTGAGAACTCTCTAAATCATCCTGTGCAGAGATTGTAGTGGAGTTGCCCCCTCTTTTAAACCCTGGTGGTCCCCGTGAACTGGGTCCTGTTGCCTGGTCTGCTTGCTTGCCCACCGGGCTCGTCAGACCAGGACTTTGCTCCCCACTGTACCTGGTTGACCTGCCTAACTGCAGGCTCTCGGGCCCCACTATGTGCCCACCAGTATTTGGCATTTCTGTGGTACTCTCCATGTCCACAATGGACCTATCAAGGGAACGCATCCCTTCACTCCCAAGCCCCATAACGGGATAGTCTGGGGTTTCTGCAGTGTCCCAATACTCGGTTGCCCCCCCTATTCTATGCCAGAAGTACCAGAATCAGGATTTGCCTCTCTGACTACCTCCCTGTGTGTAGACTTCCTTTTGGAAGCAGTAGCAGCATTGGGCCAGCTTATTTGTTTGTGTGCCAGTTCTCTTGTGTTATTTGGATTGTTTGGATGCTCCTGGTTATTCTCCCTGCTTGGAGTGCTGAATTGGGGTTGTGAATAATGAGTATGCCCCCTGGGTGACTCCCTGGCTGGAGTAAGCACTGGTGCCTGTATTGTTTCTTGTTCCCCTGAATTCCTGTTAAGGACACTTGCAGAACCTTGGGACAGGCCTTCTTCAGCCTCTCCGTTTGGCCCCGGTTGCTGCCAACACCCTTCCCTTTGCCCACAGTGGTCCCCCTCCCCCCCAGAGAAAAACCAGGAGTTGCAGAGGGTGAGTCCAGTCTTGTACGCAGCTGATCGATATGCCACCGAAGAACACAACCGTCATCCAGTGAAACCTCATAGGACAATGGACCAGTGACCTTGCATACTACCGCCGGAACCCACAGGTGACCGGGCCCATAGTTCTGGGTCCATACTGGGGCATCCACTTGCAGACACCGTGGTGCCCTGGGTTGGGTGACCCTAGGAGGCAGTCTGTCCGGATGCAACCTGTCAAGTTTGGTGATCAGTTTGCGCCCCCAGGAAAGTTCAGCTGGGCTCTTCCCAGTGGAAGTGGAAGGTGTGGTGCGGTAAGGAAGAAGGAAGTCTGCCAATCTGTGGTGCCAGTCCCCGTAGGTCAGTTTCTTTAAAGCATCCTTGGTAATGCGAACCATCCATTCAGCCATACCGTTGGTGGAAGGGTGGAATGGGGCCGAAGTTGCATGACGAATCATGTTGGCCTACAAGAAAGCCTGAAACTCAAAAGAAGTGAATTAAGGACCATTGTCAGAAACCAGAACATCTGGAAGGCCATGTGCAGCAAAAATCCCTCTCAGTACTTGAATGGTCTTGGCAGCAGTAGTGGAAGAGACAGGAACAACCTCAGGCCACTTTGAATGGCTGTCAACAAGGACCAAGAAGAATTGTCCCTGAAAGGGCCCAGCGTAATCTACATGCACCCTAGACCAAGGTGACTGTGTCTCCTCCCATCTATGCACAGGAGCCTGAGGCATTTCAGGGCGTGAACGCTGGCACAAATGGCATCCATGTGCTTGGGCCTCTATTCCCTGTCTAATCCTGGACACCATAAATGGCTACGCGCAAGTGCTTTCATCCTGACAATGCCAGGATGACCCTCATGGAGGGAAGCTAAGACTCTAGGTCTCAATGAGGTAGGAATAACTACTCTGCTGCCCCACAACAGGCAACCCTGGAAAGTGGATAACTCATGCTTCTTGAGCCAGAAACTCTGGAACTCAGTACCTGGACAACTTTCAGGCCATCCAGACAAAACCCATGACAGCACACGAGTAAGCGTGAGATCTGTGGCTGATTCAGCAGCCACATCCCTGGCATTTAAGGGAGACTCAGGTAACGCCTGAATGGAAAGAATATTGATGGCAGGGGCAGGTTCAGCCTCTACCATTTGCAAAGGTAATCTACTTAGGCCATCAGCGTGGCCCATTTCCTTGCCAGGTTTGTGAACCAATGAAAAATCATAGGCTGACAAAAAGATAGACCATCTCAGCATTCTAGGAGAGATGATATGGGGTGTTTGTTTGTTAGTGGTAAACAACCCCAACAGAGGCTTATGGTCAGTATAGACTGTGAAATGTCTGCTATATAGAAAATCATGGAATTTTTTAATTGCAGTGACAATGGCCAAGGCTTCTCTATCTATCTGGGCGTAGTTTCGTTCAGCAGAGGACAATGTTCTGGAGTAATATGCAACAGGAACCTGAGTTCCATCAGCTCTTAAGTGGCTAAGTACAGCCCCCACCCCATAAGGGGAAGCATCACAAGCGATGTAGACAGGAAGAGTTTCATTAAAATGTACAAGCACATCATTTGATGTAAGTAAGGCCTTGACCTCATTGAAAATTTTTTCATGTGCTTGGGACCACTGCCACACTGCCTGCTTGTCTAAACGCCTATGAAGTGGTTCTGCTACATTAGCTTTGTTAGGTATGAAAGCATTGTAAAAATTCAAGAGGCCTAGGAAAGCTTGTAACTCAGCTTTAGAGTTAGGCCTAGGAACCTGCTGTATGGCCTTCAATTTAGACTCAGGAGGGTGAATATCCCTGGCATCTATTCTGAATCCCAGGAAATCTGTAGAAGAAACTCCTATTTTGCATTTGTCTTTTTTAAGTTTTAGGCCTGTTTTTCTGAAACGCAGCAGAACATCCCTCAATCTCTCAGTGGATTCTCCAGCAATAAGGACATCATCAAAATAGGGGCAAACCCCTGGTATACCTCTCAGGGTGTTTTCCATAACACTTTGGAAAATTCCAGGAGCTACATTTACTCCAAATTGTAGTCTCTTGACTTTGAATGCCCCCCCTATGAGTTATAATAGCCTGTGCTTCAGCAGCAGCTTCATCAACAGGTAACTTTGATAAGCCTGTGCCAAATCTAGCTTTGCAAAAACACGCACCCCTTTGAGGGAAGCCAAAATATGGCTGACTACAGGTACAGGATATGCATGCTATTGCAATGCCTTATTTAGTGTGCATTTGTAGTCTGCACAGATGCGAATGTCCCCATTAGCCTTGAGAGGCATGACTATGGGGGTTTCCCATGGACTTGAATCAACAGGTTCTAAAATACCTTGCTGGATCAATTTGTCCAATTCAGCATCAATTTTCCCTTTAAGAGCAAAGGGTACTCTTCTTGCTTTCACCCTAATGGGAGTGACAGTGGGGTCAAGTTTCAAAGAAACTGGGGGGCCTTTGTAAGCTCCAAGCTGGGGGCTGAAGACATCTGCAAACTCTTTGCAGACTTCTGCTAGGCCTAGCGTTTGCAAATTGTATAGCCCTGTTACTTGGATTCCCAAGGCCTCAAACCAATCGAGTTCAATGAGACTCGTTCGTTCACCCCCAACTACCAATACATCTAATGGACCTTCAAAATCCTTATATTGTACTGTAAGGGTGTCCTCCCCCTTTACACACACCTTGGAATTTTGGAAATCTGTTAAGATTATATTGGATGGCTTAAGTTTGGCCTGGAACCCACTGCTAGTGCAAATCTTCCTGAAAGTGTGGATAGAAATGATTGAAAGGGCAGACCCAGTGTCCAACTCCATAACCAATGGAACTCCTTGCAACCTCACCTTAAGTGACAGTTTCTTTTAAGTGGCCTGTGTGTGCCTGTTCTATAGATACTTCTGCGTGATGCACAGAAACCCACCCTGTTTTGGCTGGGGACCCTGGTACCTTTCAGGCGCAATTCTTCTCAAGGTTGTGCCTTCTGACGGCCCAGACAAACAGCTGCTATGTGGCCTTGCTTGCCACATGCTCTACAGATTGCAGAACAGAACCTGCAGTCGGTCCTCTTGTGGCGACCTCCACACCCGAAGCACTTGGACACAGCTGGAGACTTTTCTTTGCCTTCCTTCTGCTTCCTTTCTTTAGATGGGTAGAGATGATCCACTTCATCTTCAGGATCTTCCTCCAAGCTCTCTTGGTCTCCCTCATGGTGCACGGAAACTGCTTCTGGGTTGTTCCTGATAGGCCTCATATTCTTGACCGCCCCACCTGCTGCCTCTTCTGCAGTGACCTCTCTCAAGGCATCTTGGAAGGAAATGTCTTCTTTTGCAAAGAGTCTCTGTTGCAAGTCTCTGTTCCTAAGCCCGCATACAAAACGGTCTCTCAGCCTTTCTTCTAAATCTTTAAAGTCACAGGGCTTAGCTGCTCTTCTTAAGGCTGCAATGTATTCTTGGCTGATTCACCAGCTCTTTGATCCCTCTGTTCAAACATGTGTCTCCACGCAATAACAGACAACTTGGGCTGGAAATGTTCCTTCAATAACTTCTTTAAATCTGTATAAGTGACAGATTCAAGAGGAGCAGGGGCTGCTAAATTTTCTGCAATTTCAAATGCATCTTGACCACAGTAGCGGCCTTCAAGCCATCCTCTCTAACTTGATTCACTCTAAAGTAATTTTCTACTCTAGCAACATAAGACTCCCATCTTTCTGGGTGAGTAACGTCGAATTCAGACAATCTCCCTATCTTCACCATCCTTGCTTCTTACTCTAGGAAGGTGTCTATCAGCCAGCTTACTCCAGCGACGCTGTACTGGCAGGCCAGATGCTGAGTCCTCTCTCCAGGACTCTTGGGGTAAGCTTACAAGTCTTCTTCCTTAATCTTGCAAGCGATCCCACCTTCGTCGCCAGTGTTAGTCCTCGAGTCAATGGCGAAAGAAGAGCACACATTCTGTTGATTCTAACAGCCTTTATTCTCAGCAGCTCTGTCCGACATAACTCAGAGGCTCGCAGGCCTCTCTGTCTCCTTTAATAGAATCCCCGGGCAAAAAGGTAATCTGGCGCGCTTCCGCGCCTTGCGCATGTGTGCAGGCCAGTGCCACTCAGTCTGGTCCCAGGCAGCTTGCAACAGCCCGGGACCATTGCAATGTCCCGAGCCTGTCTTTGCAGGCTCAGGGCACAACAGAGACATTCTTCTGAGTGCATGGAGGACTTCAAATTGTGCAGAGAATAGGGCTTAAGCTTTAAGATTCTAATAACGCCATATTTCATATTGGGCAAAAACTGCCTATTGTTGAGTAAATACTCCCCCTCAGACCTCTTCAGTGAAGGTGGGAAGATCAAAGAAAGAGAGGGGCAAGTCTAGTATGTGCTCCATTGTCTCCCCAGCAGGACTGACACATTCAAGTGAAGATTTGAATAGGATAAAATACAACTTCTGTACTCCTTCAGAGTTCACTTAAACGTATTGATAGCCGTGACATTTTTCTCAGTAATTTTTCTTCATCTTCAGTTTTCTTTGCATTCATTCATCTTATTTGCCCTTAGAATGAGTGATTTAAATAATTTAGTTAATGAAATGTAGGGATGACCTTTAAATCTGGAATCATAAGTCAATGTCCTATCAAAAAAACATTATCAAATTATCAATTGAACAGAACTAGAGGCATCTGAACCAAAGCAATTGATATACAGTATGCGGCTTACACTATATATTATGTGAGTCAGGGACATGCATTTGGGAATTGCTCTGACACATCTGCATGGATATTTCTGTGCTGCCATCTGTAAGACGGGGATAATAAAAGTGAATTACCTTTGAGAGATAAGTTAGAAAATAATATTAAATGAGGGGCTTCAGGTATACAGGCAGTGTGTTATTTGGTATTAATATTATCCTGAATACATGTACCAGGAAATAAGCCTCATTATACAATTCCCAGAAAAGTAAGGTCTGTTGAGGTAGTTCTGATTTATTGTTATTGCCATCATGTCTTGTCTTATTCAGTGTACATAGTCAAAATGTACCCCATATCCTGGAATTTGGCCAGCATTACTCGATTTTCCTGACCTTTGGTAATATAATAAGGAGGAAATGGCTTCTATTAAGACTGTGTTTTATTTTGAAGACTCTCTGACTGGAGTAGGAATAATTAACCATTCAACTATACATTATTCTGGGGACTGACAGAAGAACAGACTCTAATTGTCTCAGAGCATGTAATGTGAACAGATTAAGTACACTATTAGAGGGGCGGTTTATCTGACAAAATAATAACACTGTTTGTATAAGCAATGAATGTACTATGGCTGAACTACAAATTTGTTTAAGACTCTGTGGTTATATAAACATTTGGCGTCTTTTCTCTGTGGATTTAAAATGGAGCTCTGCCCTCCTTCAGTCTATAATTCCTTTTAAACCTTCAGCAAAGCAAGCCATCAAAGAAACACAGAATGACTTGATTTGTCCGGTAATGGAAAAAGCAGACAACTAAACTAATGTGACAAAAGAGAATACAGAAAAACCTTGGCAAATAACTCATTTGAAAGTTGCCTGGGTATGAAAACCAACGTAATTAATCCCCATCCTTTTAGAGTTTTGCTTGGTCTTAGCCAATTTGAACTTTAGACCTTTGGATGCCCAGAAGACCGTTTTATATAACTACTCTTTGGGAAGGGCCTTTTTTGTGTTTCATCGCATTGGCAGTGGTATTTTCGATGCTTTAAAACCCAAACATGGCAATTTTAAGATCTGTGAACTTTTGGCTAGGGAATTCTGGGAGCGGAAGTCCACACATCTTAAAATTGCCATGTTTGAAAAGCAGGGCTCTAAAGCACATACTTAAAGAATGAGGCTTTCTGGAATGCGATGGTAGCTTTTTGTGCTGTTTTCTGAGATTACTAAAAGGAAAAGAAAAGTAGAGGAGAGAAAATCAATTGATATTGAAAAAAAAATCTGGATAATTATTTGCATCAGACTATAAAATGCTTAGCACATTGTATAGTATTTTAGGATGGCTGTTTCTAATTTTCCTTGATTTATTTAGACCAATTTCCTTATCACCTTGTGAAATTGACAAAAACATGTGTATATATTCATATGCATTTTTATATTTTTATGCATATATATCCACTGTTATGCACAATTTTTTAAATAGCTTCCCTTCCATTAGGTATGTTTTATGCCTTTTTATTTTTTTTATAAGGAAAGGTGAGATGAAATGTATGAAAGTTCAGTTACAACTGTGGGGGTTTTCTCCCCTAAATATATACATTCAAAAAAGAAAAAAATGGTGTAAGATTTCTGTGTTGCCAATTGAAACAGAACATTGTTACAATGATCTACCAGCCCTTAATCAGAAGGGTCTATATGACATAAGAGATGTCAGTTTGCATTAATGGTGGATTTATGGAATATTTTTAAACATAGGGTGTTTCATTGTTCCATTATAATTAATGCCTCCCTCCCGATTTTGATATTCAGAACAGGCCAGCCTCACGCCAGGACAGTCTGCTTTAGCAAGTAAGATATAGATCTTGGTCACATACCGAATTAGATTCCCATGCTATAGATAGAAAATATTGAATAACATGGCAGCTATAGAAATTGAATGAATAAACAAACAAACAAATAAATACACATACATACATACATACATACATACATACATACATACATACTGGTACTTACATACATACATGCATACATTTAGTTTGGTAAGAACAAAAGACACATGAACTGGAAAGAAGCCCAAAGGGATACCTGAACAAAAATGTGACTATCTCCTAAATAGCTTCTAATTAAACAGGAGCTTGGAAAAGTTCCAGGTAAACGAAGTAGAAGAACTGCTTTGAAAAATGCTATTTCAGTAAAAAAGGCTCTTGATTTATATTTCTGTGTATGTGGTTGAGTTATTGCATAAGTTGAAGAAGTGAATGCTTAAATTTCAGCTCCCTATTTTAGATTTTTTTCAAGAAAATTTTTATCATCACAGAAATCTGCTAATCTATAACATTAATTTGAAACTTTCTACCTTGTTTCTGTTTATGGCCAGGTCTGTTGGTAGCAGCCAAAAAACATGTGATTTGCTGTACTTTCAGTATTGCATTTTATTTTGCCTTTAATAATAACGATAAAGTTGGAAGGGACCTTGGAGGTCATCTAGTCCAATCCCATGCGCAGGAAGGAAACCTTATACCATTTTGGACAAATGGCTGTCCAGTTTCTTCTTAAAAATTTCCAGTGTTGGCGCATTCACTGCTTCTGGAAGAAGGTTGTTCCACTGGTTAATTGTTCTAACTGTCAGGAAATTTTTCCTTAGTTCTAGGTTGTTTTGGTTAGTTTCCACCCGTTGCTTCTTGTCCTGCCTTCAGGCACTTTGGAAAATAGCTTGATTCCCTCTTCTTTATGGCAGCCCCTGAGATATTGTAACACTGCTATCATGTCCCCCCTCGTCTTTCTCTTCGTTAAATTAGACATACCCAATTCCAGCAATCGTTCCTTATATGTTTTAGCCTCCAGTCCCCTAATCATCTTTGTTGCTCTTCTCTGTACTCTTTCTAGAGTCTCAACATCTTTTTTACATCGTGGTGACCAAAACTGGATGCAGTATTCCAAGGCATTGTAAAGTGGTATTAATACTTCACGTGATCTTGATTCTATCCCTCTGTTAATGTAGCCTAGCACTGTGTTGGCTTTTTTGGCAGTTGCAGCACACTGCTGGCTCATATTTAAATGATTGTCCACTAGGACTCCGAGATCCTTCTCACAGTTACTACTATTGAGCAAGGTACCCCCTATACCAGCGGTAGGCAACCTTGGCTCTTTTATGACTCGTGGACTTCAACTCCCAGAATTCCTGAGCCAGCATGGCTCAGCTTGGAAACCTCTCCCTTTCTCCTCAGCATGGCTGGCTCAGGAATTCTGGGAGTTGAAGTCCATGAGTCATAAAAGAGCCAAGGTTGCCTATCCCTGCCCTATACTATACCTGTACATTTGGTTTTTCTTGCCTAAATGTAGAGCCTTACTTTTTTCACCATTGAATTTCATTTTGTTAGATAGCGCCCAGTGTTCAAGTCTGTCCAGATCCTCCTGTATCCTAAGCCTGTCTTCTGGAGTGTTGGCTATTCCTGCCAGCTTGGTGTTGTCTGCAAATTTGATGAGTTCCCCATCTATCCCCTTGTCCAGATCATTGATGAAGATGTTGAAGAGCCCTGGGGCACCCCAACTACACACTTACCTCCATGTAGATATGGTTCCATTGAAGACCACACGCTGAGTACAGCTGGTCAGCCAGCTATGGATCCATCTGGTGGTGATGCTGTCTAACCCACATTTTTCTATCTTCTCAAGTAGGAGTAGATTGTGGTCTACTTTGTCAAATGCCTTACTGAAGTCCAAGTAAATTATATCCACAGTATTCCTCTGGTCCACTAATTTTGTCACTTGGTCAAAGAATGCAATAAGATTTGTCTGGCATTATCTGTTTTTGACAAACCCATGTTGGCTTTTAGTAATGACTTTGCCTCTAGGTGTTCGCTGATTCGTTGTTTGATTATCTTTTCCAGAATCTTCCCAGGTATTGAGGTCAGGCTGATAGGTCTGTAATTTCCTGGGTCCTTTTTTTCCCCTTTTTTGAAGATGGGAACTATATCAGCTCTTTTCCAGTCCTCTGATAGTTCCCTAGTGCTCCAGGATCTTTGAAAAATATAGTTCAGTGGTTCTGAGATCGCATCTGCCAGGTCCTTAAGAAACTTGGGGTGTAATCCATCTGGTCCTGGTGATTTGAACTCATCTAGGCTAGACTTACCATTTGTGTTCACTTGCCATTTTCCTGCCTATCTTAACTTGATTTCTATTTGCTTTTGGATATTTCACATTTAAAAAGATGTTTATATGGTTTATCTTTTCTTTTCTTTCTTTTCTTTTTTCTAATTTTGACTTTGTTGACTATCTGGTGAGATTGATCTATCTCTAAGGAGTGAACATAGGTGAAACCTTTAGTCCACAATTTTGGCCTATTCAGGCGGGAGATGCCATTATTGTAATTATCTCAGTTATTTAATTTTAATTATCAGAAAGGCAACAGGGGACTCTATCTTTTTCAGGCACCAAAGTGAGAAAAGGAAGTTTCCAAATGAGATGCACCTGGAACTTAGATGTCAGCGAGAATTACTCAGTCGCTAGCCCAAAGCAAGAGTTGGGAACAGATCCAGAAGGCTTCTGGAAACTGAGGTTTGAGACCTCCAGCTTTCCACTTTATATACTCAGCAATCCTTCTATAGCATTTATATAAGAGAAACACATTGCTTCGCAGCATGATCTCCTCTTCTATACCCACCACAGTCTTTTGGAAACCAGAATGGAAAAGAAAGAATAAAAACTTTTGCATTATTTTTTTTCTTCCAATTACATGAAGTTCAATAGTCAAGCCAGTTAACTTTGGCTATTACATTCGAATGATCTTATGGGTCAATTCTATCCTTTGCTTTCTATTGAAAGATTGATTAAAGTTTTTAGCACAGCAAAAGGAAAATCTGTGACCATCCAGAAGTTACTGAACCATTTTGTCAGAAACAGACAGAGCAGAAAGACTATTTTACTGCTATATGGGTATACTCACAGAATATTGAAAGCCTGCCAGAATATCCCTTGTTCTGTTTTATACCAAACAGACTAAGGTAGGGTTATTTTGAGTTTCTTTTTTCATCTCTTCTCCTTTCAGAATTGATTTTTTTTCTTCTCTAGCTTTAACGGATCTAGCATCACTTCTTCCACTTTATCTATATACAAGTATATCGACTTACAGCCATTTATTTAGCACAGTTTGAAGTTACAATGACACTGAAAAAAGTAACTTAATGACCATTTTTCACACAACCGTTGTAGCATCCCCATGGTCATATGATCAAAATTTGGATGCTTGGCAACTGGCATGCATTTATGACGGTTGCAGTGTCTCAGGGTCATGTGATCACCTTTTACGATCTTCTGACAAGCAAAGTCGATAGGGAAGTCAGATTCACTTAACAACCGTGTTACTAAGTTAACAACTGCAGTGATTCCTTTAACAACTGTGGCTAGAAAGATTGTAAAATGGGGCAAAATTCACTTAAAAATGTCTTGCTTAGCAATAAAAATGTTGGCCTCAGTTGTGCTCGTAAATCAAGGACTATCCTTATTCCTCTACATACAGTTTACAACTTTGTTAGGATTGGCTTGTAATTCTAATTCAGTAATTTGAAAGTCACAGATTTTATATTTGTAGTACCTACAAAAAGTGGGCCTATGAATATCTGTTTATAAATAAAACCTCCTATATTTGACAGGATGCATTCCCAATAACTCCTTCAAATTTGTAATAAGTTTCACTGAATCATCTACGAAGATTTTATTTGAAATTTTCTAGTTAGCTAACAAGCTTACTCATAAAAAATTGCATTCATCTGAAAATATTAGTTAACAAAGTATTCAGACTTGATTTTATTTTGGGCAGGCTA
Organism: Crotalus tigris; assembly: GCF_016545835.1. NCBI lineage: Eukaryota > Metazoa > Chordata > Lepidosauria > Squamata > Viperidae > Crotalus > Crotalus tigris. The sequence goes on along the minus strand of NW_024096460.1, from coordinate 3,463,293 downwards.
GACTGCTGTGGACATATTCTTCAATTATTTTTCTATCTCCTTTACTATCAGCAGTTGTTCATTCTCAAAGAAAATTTTGTTGGACGACTTGTTCTTTTATGCAGAATTGAAAATGAATGTCAAGAAAAGTATCTGCTTGTGACAGGGAAACTTTAGGAAAAGCACAGAGTGTAATGAATTTAAGAATCATGACTATTATCAAAGCTGATATACAATACAACAATCTTACACATGGCAGCTATCCAGGGCAAAAATGACCTAAAGTATAACAATATCAGGCAATGCCAATGAGATGTCAAATTATGAGACAAAATTCAACACTACTATTTCAAAAATGGTTCAGTCTTGATTTTGAAAATCAAAGGTGTAATTTTTCTTTCAGCTATATTTACAGAAGCACACACATTGTATGCAATTCATCAGTGAATAGCTTAGCTGAATTCTAAAACAAAACAGGTAAGTGTTCTGTGAAATTTTAATTTTCCAATACATCTTGCTTGGTTTGTTTAGGACTGTACTGCATTCTAGCCAGGTTTTATTCTCTGTCTCTTGAAATGTGCACTTTGTTGTTAACAGGCTATCAAGTTAGGGTTTAAATTGTTCCCAATCCAGTTCAACAATATGGCCTGGTTGGGGAGAATCAGAGATATGAGCTTCAAGATCAGGGTGGTTTTGTTCAGTTAAGATGCCAACTTTTAAGAGGCAAATGAACTAATAACACCAATGCTTCTGAATGACAAATAACCCCAGCCTTTGTTGTCTTCTACATATATTTGACTGTAATCCCAAAATGTTCTGCTGTCATGGTCATTGATAAATTGGGATTGAAATTCAATATATTTGCAGGACAGCTGAGATTTATAAGATTGGAAAAGTTGAATTTCTGTAGCCTGTGACACAGAAACTTAGTGGTCTGGTTAAAATTGTAGCCCTTTTAAGATCCAAACACAGAGAACGTGGAAAACCAGGAGACTGTGAGTTCTAGTTTCATTTAGTCATTAAAGCCAACTGGGTGACCTTGGGCCAGTCATTCTCTCTCATCCCAAATGAGCAATCAGGTCTGTTGTTGTGGGGAAAATAGGAGGAAGAAGGAATATTAGGCATATTCACCATCTGAAAGGTGGGATAAATAAATAAATAAATAAAATGAGGTATTCAGGCTTTGAAATAGATGACTTATTGAAAATTTCAAGTTCCTGAAGCTTAAAAACTGTGCAAATATACTAAAGGAGGATTCTATTTATATTTTTATGGCTTTAAAAAATATTTTATATTATTCATAGAGCTAAGCTCCTTTTCAGTGAATGACTAGGAAGTATACGTAACAGACATGTGAGCTAATTAACAGCAGCCACCTCCTTATCAATTTTAGTTTTATTATTTCTTTTTATGTCTCTCTATAAGGAGAGGGGAATGGGTATTTTCAGGACAAATGATTGCCAGATGGATCATATAAAGCAGTATAGAGTGTCATATCTAACCTTATATATCATTCAAAAGCCACCATGAAATCATAGCACAAAGCTCTTAAAGTATTTTTAGCATTAACTGTTCAATTTTATCCTTTCTATAATCCTATTTTAATGAAAAATATTTTATTTTAGAACCGGTTTCCTGCTCAGAAATTAGATCTATATGTATCAGCACAGGAATTCAGAACAGCTAGGGAAATCTTAAGATTGCTCTTTTTATTTTTTTATATACCTGTCTTTTGGATAAAACTTCAGTACAGTATAATTTATAATAGCCCAAATCTATTAATGTGGTTTAACTGTGTAACTAAAACAATGAGCTGTACTATTGTAGTCCAAAGTACTGTATGCCGAGAACCATTACCCACAATGTTATATATGGGAAAAAATTGTGTAAAGGTAAGGTGGCCCTAAAATTTCTGTTTACAATAATTCTCTTCCTCCACTGGCCCCCATTCATATGCTGAAACAATATTTATTTTTCAGACTTATTCTTTTAAGGCAGAGTATTCTTTTAGGGCCAAATTTAGTGGGAACGATACCTGTCCCAGGTTGGACCTGTGACACATACTCTCTGTTTTCTAATAGCTTTCTGTCATCTAATTCCTGAGATGGTGGCCATCAATCATCCTAAAGCAGGAATGCATCGGCATATACAATTAGCCTTCCAGATTTAAGCATGACAACGATCATTTTAATAGAATTTTAATTCATGGCATACATTAAACACATAGTTTCTTTCCCCATGACATTAAACATTGGGGCTTTGCCCACGGTTTGAGGATGGTATCCTATCCTGAAACTATAGTGTGTACATTTCTGCCTCGACAATTAGACTTATTATTGTTGGTTACACAGCCAGATATTTAAACTGGATTTCACATTTTTGTCCACCTATTGAATCCTTTCTAAGGGTCTATTGAATTTAATAGAGTCTGTATGTGGTTACAAAATATAACACTATATTAAAATAATTAAAACAAAACAAAATAGCCCAGGCTAAAAAACAGCCCTTAAAACAAAGCATGACAGCTAATCTCAGATATCAGGTCTGGGATGAAAGCCAGATCTAAAGGGATCTGGGAACCCTTTTAATGAGAGGGCATCATTTTTCTAGTGGAATGCTGTTAGAGAGGGAGGCCATGACAGAGAATACAGATAATTAAATGCATTTCCTTATAATAAAATGTAGTATTGTAGGGGGGGGGAAAGAAGTCAAAGAAGCAAAGTCTCTTAATCTTTATTCCTATTTTAGATAATTTGGGCCAATCACTGTCTCAGCCCAAGCCACCTCACAGGTTATTGTTGTGAGGAAATGAGGACCAGTAGGGTGCATTGAATGTATTTGCTACTTTGAGTTATTTGTAAAATAATAAAGGCAAGAAAATAAAATAAAAAGTAAATTAAAGTAAAAAAGTAAAATAAAATAAAATAAAATAAATAATAAATAAAATAAAATAGTTAAATGTAGAAGAGACTCAGGTATCAGAGGAACCTTTCAATGCTCCAAATCTGCAGAGAACAGGTACAAACCTACCCGCCATTTTTTTCTTCTTGACTCAGCTGGGAGTTCTGAAGAGGAATTATGTGGAAAACCTTTCACAGCAGGTAACAATTGAGGAACCAAAAATTACACTAATTTCAATAACATGTTTTAATGCAAAGATTTAGGGCCCAGACTCAAGGAAACTGTGATAGAAATGTCTAGCACTTATTTATCAGTAAATTAGGAGGAAATCTTGAACATGTATATTGCTGGCAAGCTTTTTGCAGCCTGTGCTACTTATTTATAAGCTAAACTATTAATGAATTTCTCTCCTATCTTTTGGTTGTTTAGGTCTAAGAATCATCCCATTAATTACTGGGCCTTTCAGAAAGTTGTCAGATTGTGCTTACATTTAAATTGCTCCACATAATTAGGGATTTTGATTTATTAGCACCAGATTGCATGGAAAAATGTTTTCAAGCCAGTGAAAGAAAGACAGCTTTCATTCATTTCTGCAGAACTGGTGAAAATTGGAGAAAAGGTTTTACCTCCCAAAGGACAATCAAGCTTCTAGTGTAGAAAGATATTCTTATTCCATAGATTCTATTTCTACTCTGACATTATGGTATTCTGCTTTTTCTAAAAAGAAAAAGAGTTGCATAAAATTAGATTTAGGGATATTATAATTTGACAGTATGAGAATAATAACTTCTTTGTGAGGTTATCATCTTATTCTGAGGCTAAACTAAACTAAACTAAAATAAAACAGAAATCTAGGAAAGATAGTAAGTAAGTAAGTAAGTAAGTAAATAAATAAATAAATACAGCTTGCTTTACGAGATTTTTATCAAAACTGCATTAAAATAGGGTACAAATGGCCTTTTCATATTTGTAAGCCATCCAGAGTATATTGGAGTGGACAGCAGCAATAAATTTAAATACATAAATAATAACAATAACAATTGTTCTTAATTCTCTAGTCTACAACATTTGTGGGATACAAATTGGGTGAATATTTTATCTAAAGTTCTTCATGAGAAGGATGAATTCTTCAACAGTTTCTCAAGTGATGGACTTACATTTAGCTATTACTGCAGTGCTTACTGAAAATCTCCAAGGGAAGGATCAGGAAAAAAAAATATCAGAAGGTAGCTTGGCAAGCCAAGGAACCTATAGACCAAGTCTATAGACAAATGAAAGGATAGCAGGATGGAAGGCTGAGTCAACCTTGAGCTGGTCGGGATTAAACTGCTGGCAATTAGCAGAGTTAGCCTGCCATATTGCATTCTAACCAAAGCGCCACCACAACTTTATATATGTATCTCATAACTCAAATACACCACTGTTCACATTTAACAATTTTCTGAAAATAGCCTTTCATTCGAAAGGTTCTCTAAAACAAGTTGTTTTGTATCAAATTAATGCAGGAGGATTTCTCTTGAAGCAAAAAGCTAGCTAAGGAACAGAACTCATGCAGCATTTGCCAAAATCTCAGCCTAAGGCAAAACAAACCCTCTCAGTTGTGAAATCACACAACTCTGAAATTGCCTTCAATTTATCTTTCTCTGAAGAATTCAGTCCCTAGTTGTTTATAAAATGAGATGTGGTGATATATGCTGTAAACGGACATACATTTTCCAGAACAGGAAGGAGAAATATAAAAGGAAATCGGATTCACACTAGAACACCACAAATCATTAAGAACAAAAAAAAAAATATGAAGTGCCTGAAAGTAGATATCTCATGTTTAGACCAGTCTGCACCTGTACATCTATTCAATGAGAAAATGCCAGTCTAAAGGTTTGTATGAAATCTGTGATTTCAATAATAAACTGCTTTCCCTGCTAAACAGTCATAAAGAATGTCAACATTATTGTATATATTTGAAGAGGAGTAGGTTTTTTTCCCCTGAACCATATTTTCATTCAATCTATCCATGAAATGGGAGGAAAATGTAATGCTATGATGATTTTCTGCTGCCACTAAAAAAAAATTGAAATATTTTTTCTTAAATAGAATTTGAAAGTCTGCATTTGTTTTATTTTCTCTTGTTTCCATGTTTTTCTTGACGTACCTTTAAACTCCTGATGATTTCAGGAAAGTTCTGGCTGCTATGAATTTAGTAGAACACATTCTGGTTTTGGTGCCTCTTTTCAAATTATTGATATACACTTGCATAGTCAAGGAAATCTTCCTATTTTCATCTCCATGTTTTGAGATGGAACCTGATGCTAAGGAGTACTTAGTCTGTACTTTATATTATGTATAACACTCTGTATTGTATTGTATGTAAAAGGTTTTAAAGTGTTAAGCAGTTGTGCAGTTTGTGCAAAAGCATTAAGCAGGTGTGCAAAAATGCTGTAAATTAAGAACACTTTCAGAAATAGAGTTGTTAATAATTTATTTTCATCAATTCACAAAATGGAAAGTAAAAGAACAGAAGAGAAATCCAAATCAAATCAATATTTGATGTGACCATCCTTTGTCTTCAAAACAAAAACAATTCTTACACAAAGTCAGGGATATTGTAGGATTAGAGTCAGGTGTATCATTAACCAATTATACCAAGCAGGTTCTAATGATTATCAATTTTGTATATAGGTTGAAACACAATCATTAACTGAAACAGAAACAGTTGTGTAGGAGGCTTAAAACTGGGGAACAGCCAAAGTCTGCTAGATGAGGTTGTGGAAGACAGTTTCATGTTATGGGTCACACACAGTGGTGGGATTCAAATATATGAACAACCAGTTGTCTGTGTGGATGCCGCTCCCAGAAGTCTATTCTGGGCCTGGGCAACAAAAAATTAGCTACCCGTTCTGCCGAACTGGTGCGAACTGGCTGAATCCCACCACTGGTCACACACCATGGAAAAACTGAGTACAGGAACAAGACACAAAGTAGTTATACTGCATCAGAAAGGTCTCAACCAGGCAAATATTTCAAGATGTGCTGGGATTTCAAGATGTGTTGTTCAAGCTGTTTTGAAGAAGGACAAAGAAACAGGAATGTTGTAAATGCAGTGATCAACCAAGAAATTTGCAACAGATGAAAGACACATCATGCCTACTTCCTTTTGACATTAGAAGATTTCCATCAGTGCCATGAACACAAACTGGCACAAAAAAAGTGGGACTCAGGTACATTGATCTTCTTTCCAGAGAAGTCTGGCCAGAAATGATCTTCATGAAAGAATTTTTGCAAAAGCCATGCCTCTGACATGGAAACAAGGCTAAGCAACTCAGCTATGCATGAAAACATAGAAACTGGAGTGCAGAAAAATGCCAGCATCAAAAGTTTTGACTGATGAGTCAAAATTTGAAATATTTGGCTGTAGCAGGAGGCAGCGCTTGCTGAAGGGCTAGAGACAGGTACAATAATGAGTGTCTGCAGGCAACAGTGAATCATAGTGAAAATTCTTTGCAAGTCTGGGGCTGCATTTCTGAAAATGGAATTGGAGATTTGGTTAGGGTCAATGGTGTCCTCAATGCTGAGAAATACAGGCAGGTACATATCCGTCATGCCATACCATCAGGAAGGCATGTGATTGGCCCCAAATTTATTCTGCAGCAGGACAATACAGTCAATGTTATTGAGAACTATCTTCAGCTTAAAGAAGAGCAAGAAGTCCTAGAAGTGATGGTTTGGCCACCACAGAGCTCTAATCTCAACGTTATCGAGTCTGTTTGGGATTAGCTAAAGAGACAGAAAGATTTGAGGCAGCCTACGTCCATAGAAAATCTGTGGTTAGTTCTTCAAGATGTTTGGAACAACCTTGAAGGAACCTTGCTAAGTTCCTTCAAAAATTGTGTAAGTGTATCTAGAAGAATTGATGCTGCGTTGAAGGCAAAGGGTAGTCACACCAAATATTGATTTGATTTGGATTTTTCTTCTGTTCATTTGCTTTCCATTTTGTTAATTGATAAAAATGAATGATTAATACTTCTATTTCTGAAAGCATTCTTAATTTACAGCAATTTTGCACAACTGCCTAGCACATTTGCACAGTACTGCATGTGCATTGCAAATATTCTTCAAATCCAGTTTCTGCCTCTTAGGGGTTTGAAACCTCCCTGTATACTTCTCTTCCAAATGGAAGAATAATGTACACTGATCTGAGGGGAAGATATGAAGTAGGATGAAGAAAAGGATACAGAGAACTAAGTGGCATTGTATCTGATAATATATCTCTATCTTGGTCACTGGTTACATTTTTTAGCATCAATATACCATATGTATACATATATGTATTTTTAGTTTTGAACAGATTGTTGACAACTGGATTTCCATAGTTGACTTTCAGCATATTCAACACTTCGCAGTCTCTTAAGTGGCAGTCTGTGGGTGGTCCACCTCTGTTTGTGTTTCTAGCCAAATGTGAAAAACAAACAACTTTTTATTTCACAGATTTTTGGACTTTAACCTTAACTACCTACCAGGATATAATCATCTACACGTTCCCAGTTGCCAGGACCTAAGCTATTAGATTACCCAGTGCTACAGATGGAAACAAACTAAGTTGTCTCTAGTGACTAATTTAATAGGCAACCTCAAAAAAAATATTGTTTGATTCAATTTATAATGATTTGTATCTACCGCATGGGGAAAATAGTCACACATCGTTTCTTTTATTGTATTAAGATTACAGGAAGAAGAACTACTTCCTTGTGGCTAGAAGGTCAGCTCTTGTTCCTTCTTAACAGCGTATTAAAGTAAACAAAAAAAATAACTTCACATTTTTAAAATGTATAGTATTATGAAACACTTTGTGTTTTGACATCATTCAAAGAGTACAAAGCTAAAGCTTATGGTACACAAGGCTGAGAAAGAATAAGATTTTGACTTACAAATGAAGAAGTGGAACCAAGAAGAACAGCAGATGTTATCCCTCCAAAAGTGTACAAAAGTTTAAATCCTATCACATAAAGGCTGAATATATAAAACCTTAATTCAGCAAATAAAATGATTATTTTCTCAGAAATCTGTTTTCTGAATTTATTTTTTTTTTTAAAAAAATATGCATGTAATGGCTGAACAAAAAGATTAGTTTTATTCCTCATTATAATAATGATCATCATTCTATTTTTTAAAGGAATAAGAGGATGAAAATCAATTTGCATGTTATGCCTTTTTTAAAAAAAAAAATCTGTTTTGTTACTTCAATCTGAAAGCCATGTAAATAACAGATATGTAACTTGGCTAAATGACAGCCAATTCTCCCATTCAGTTTCATGCAGTCTTTTCAGTCCCAAGTGGATTTTCCAACATGTTTGCAATGTCATAAAACTCCCTTGCTCAAAATTATGTAGTTCCAATTTGTTGTTCCCTAAGGGGCCATTAAGAGATGAGGGGCACTGGGTTAAACCCTGTTTTACTAGGCAACCTGGTTTGTGTTATAGAAATTTAGGACACATGAGATTTGGCTAGCAATTTATCTAATGGCGAAGGCAAAAAACATTTTTTAAAAAAAAAAAAAACCTTCAACTTCTACTATGCATTGTAACTGATTTTCTATAGCTTCTATTTGTCTTATCTATAAAAATCTACATGATTAAGTCATTGAGATTTTAACACTCTGCAGAAATAACATGTCAAAGCAGGAAAGAGACACACATTAGAATCTGAAAAACAAGAACTCCTGGAGGTCTTGGCTATCCGAATGGTTCCTAGTTTGTTGAAAAGAATTACTTCCGTTTCAAATAAATATGAAACTATATCCACGTAAAAGAAGTGGAAACATGCTATGTAGATTAATCCTTGGCCAGTAAGAATATCAAATAAGTGCAGCAGACATAAAAATTCCTTTTACCAGGAACAATGTTTTCAAATATATAGTTATCTCTAGCAAAAACTAGTATATTTTTCATATAGAAAGAGATGTGAAAAAGCATCTCTCCCCAAATGGAGGGATCATGCTAATTAAATTAAATACTATGCATTCCATTAGGCCAGATTGAATGTTTGGTCAGTATCTTTAATCAGCTAATTGACCAATAAAAAAGAAAATACTTTATCCAATGCAATAAATTAAACCCTCGAACTTAGCTAGTATATTGAAACGTGGCATTATCCATAAGCTATACAGGGTTCCTCAACATTGTATCTGATAAATAGGATTTATATCCAATAGAAATCCTTATAACTGTCAATCTAAAGAGCTGAAATAAGCTTCCTGAAGTGTAATTTAACATATATATTGAAAAGCAAAGTTAGTATAGAAGATTAAAATGATGTTCTCCATTTCATTTGGCACAATTATCAAGGTTCCAGTATAGTGGCTTGTTGAGAGCTGCTACAACAACAGCAAAACTAATAATAAATAGTAGCTACCTACTGTACTTTTCTATAACAAAAATATTTATTTATTTATTTATTTATTTATTTAATTTTATTTATATGCCACCCAATTCCAAGGGACTCAGGGCAGCGTACAAAATTAAAACAATAATCTAACAATAAAACAATAAAATAATACAATCATACAACATGTCCGATCATATCCCGCCCCCCCCCGGGGACATACACAAAATACACAATTTGTTTAACACTTCAATACTTATCAGCCAGCATAGGTTATAGCAGTGATGGCGAACCTTTTAGAGACCGAATACCCAAAACCTAGTCCTGCCCCCACTTCACCCCTGCCCCATCCCCACTCCTTCCCCCCATCCCCTGCCCCACCTGCCCACACCTGGGCCACACCATCTCCAGGGCCCACCACAGATCGCCCAGGCAGCCCAGCAGCGCTATGGCGGTCACGCCCTCTGCTTGTGCCCTGCAGCATCAGCTGTGCACAATGGGATGTGAGGGCAGAGTCTTGTCTACGCTGCCTGGCTGCCATGTCCTTGGCTGCGCTGCTCCGCGTGGACCACGCTCAGGGGCAACTCTCCTTCAAGGGGGGTGCTGGTGAGGAGGGGGTCACAAGGGGAGGTGAGGCTGGGGCAACGGCACATGTGCCCACAGAGAGGGCTCCGAGTGCTGCCTCTGGCACCCGTGTCATAGGTTCGCCACCACTGGGTTATAGCAAGGACTTTGGGGAGTTGTAGTCCAAAACCATCAGGCATACTCCATGTCCTATTTTGGCTCTAGAGAAATAACTGTATGCCTACAACTTTTAAAGAAAGCTGTTGATTTCATTTTGGTGGGAAAGTAACACAAAAACAATTTAAGTATTTCTGACAGTTAGGGAAAATTGATTTCTGTCTCTTTAAAATGTATGAAGTATGAATTATTATAAAAGTATAATAATTTGTCTTTTTCTGAATAAGTTTATATAGAATATTCTTATGAAGCAACAGTTATATTTATAGAAATACCACTCAAATCTATTATGCTGACATAATAACGCCTCATAAGGAAAGTTTATAACCTCTGCAGATTTTGCTTCACCAGAAGTAGAGAAAGAATGGAAGAATTATACATGATAATTCATGATATACAAATAGTTATATTTGTAGTAATACTCCTTGATTTAGAATATATTAAAAAGACAGAATTTATTATCTTAGAGAGAAGGGTAGCTTATAGCTTGGATAAAGGTTACAGATTATTTTCATTATTTTCAAATGTCTGAGGAATATCTAGTCATGATGACTGGATACTAGCTCTAGTATTAAGACAGTGTGCCTCTAATGCTAACTTTTGAAGAATATGAAAAGTCCTAGGAATTTTCCCATAAACTCATAGTTGGCTACTGTTAAGAGAGTTTATAGGGAAGCTGAGAAAGAGTGGAGGAGAAGGAGGCAAATAAATAAATAAACCAGAAAAAGCCAACAAGTCAACTGAAAACTTAATTCATAATGGAAATTTAGCCCTGGTGGAAAGAAATATGGGAAGAAGCATTGGAAATCATTCAGAGACTTCATCTAGCACATGAGCACTTGTGTCTATCACCAAACCCTTTCATCATATGTGTTCTTTAAATCAACAAACATAAAGTCAGCTTTCTTTTTGACAGTTATATTTTTCTCAGGTACCTATGGAGAGGCAAGAATCTGGTCTGTGCATCTTTGTTCAACATAATGGTGTGCCCACTCCCAAATTTTGTTCATAGACATTTCTCATACCATTTTATCAGAATTCTGCCAAATCCTTCCCTTAATACATTTCATAAGCTACTCCCTTGGTTGTTTCTGCCTATACTCATGCTAATGTTTCATTTCTATAGGGCAAGGGTGTCAAACTCACAATGTCACATGACGTGTCATGACGTATTGGGACTTTTTCACCATTGCCGGTAATGGGGTGGGCATGGTTTCGGCATGATGCATCCAGTCTGCGGGCCAGCAGTTTGACATGCCTACTTTAGATTCTTTCATTTCTCCTCCCTCTTTCTTTCATTTCCATGCTGCCATCCACACCAAACTCACATTACAAAAACATCAGAATACCTTCATCCAATTCTGTTACATGTTCCCACTTTGGCTTACTTGCATATTTATTTGCCTTTCATTCAATTTATTAATTCATCCATTTTACCATTTATTCTTCTTCCAGTAAAGTCACAATTTTCAATATGTCATGAAAATTACTAGATGACCTATAGATACTGACCTCCATCTCCTATCAAAGCTTTGATCAATCAAGGTTTTTGTCATCATCACTGTCAATCATTCAGTCATATACAACCCTCAGCTATTCTATGGATCAGCACTCTCCATGCCCCTCTATCTCGCACTGTCTCCTTCAGATCTGCCACGATCATTTTAGTGTCATCTTTTATAGTGTCCAGCTGGGTGGGTGCTAAGGCAGTCCCTTTTCATTTTTCCACTGATCACTCCCAGCATGATTGAATTTTTGAATGAGTCAGCTCTCATGACATAACCAAAGTTTGACAGCCTCTGTTTGGTGATTTTGGCTTCAAGTGATAATTTTGGTGAGATTCGGTCTAGGACTTCTTTGTTTGTTATTTTTGCAGTCTATGGGATACATAATAGTCACCTCCAGCACCACATTTCAAAGGCATCCACCCTTCTCTGTCTGCCTTTTTCAGAGTCCAAATTTCACAGTCATAAATAGCAATTGGAAAAATTATCGCGTTAATTAATTTGCATTTGGTTGTGAGGCCGATGTCTTTACTTTGCCAAATGCTATTCATGCCAGACATTGCAGTTCTTCCAAGTGCTATACGCTTTCGAATCTCAGGACTAGAGTCACCATTTTGGTTGATTTTAGAGGTCAGGAAGATGAATTCCTTTACCATTTTGATGGTGTCATTGTTATTCTGCACTCTAACCTGTGTGTTCTCTGAAGTTGTCATTATCTTTGTTTTCCTGATGTTAAGGTGTAGTTCAAATTTGACTTTCTGGATTAGCCACTCTCGAACCTCCGTGTTTTCTGTGAGCAATATTGCATCATCTGCATATTGGAGGTTGTTGGTATTCCTACCACCTATTTTAACCCCAATGGGTACATTCCTCCAAATGTGCATTTCTCATAACTATTAATGTATACATGTTAAATAGTATTATAGGGGGCAGGATGCAACCTTGTCAAATGCCTTTTCCAATTCTGAACCAGTAGCTGCCTGATTAGAATACAATGGCTAATGTACTGGAGGTGGTGTGGTGATATTCCCAGTTCTTTGAGGCATTTTCAGAATTTTCAATGGTCAACACATTGAAGGTTTCTATAAAGCACATATAGATGTGTTTTGATATTCCTTTGCTTGTTATATTTTTTACTTCTGGGCCCATATACAGTTGTTAATATTAAGAATAGTACAAGTGAGTTTGGGCATATTTTTGTCAGTAACAAATGTCACTAAAACCCAACTTAATCCCGTGTTCTCACACTATTCTGTACATGTTGGCCTCTCTGATCCTACTGTCCATATCCCGGCAACCTGGATATTTATGCAGTATATTAAGGATACTCCCAGAACACACTTGATAGTAGTGGAAATTTATCTTTGCTTGTCCAAAAGAGGAGCAGTTAAGATCTATTACTCATCTGTTGAGCATTTATAATCTTTTTTAAAAATGTATTGTTTAACAGAAGTAACAACAATAATAAAGTGAATTAAGAGATTATAAATTCACTACAGAAACTTGCAGCGTCAGCTCTCTAAGCCTCTAAAATTGAAAGGAAAACAATTGTTCTATTGTTACCAAATCAAATATGCCAATAAAGGGGAACTGGAAGAATTTAATTATAGCTGTTAAGGAAAACCACAAATCAATAATGTAGCTTATGAGGTAGTTTCTCTCATCCAGCATGAAATGAAATGACAAGACTGTGCAAGCCTACCAAAGGCACTGAATGTTACATACATCAATCATTATTTTTTAAAAAGCAAAATTATCTGATTCTTAACAATAAGGAAGTAGAGTAATAAAAAAGGTTTGTCTAAACAGGCTTTGAATAACATGATCCTGTTCCACAAATCTTTCAACAACACTGTAATGTGAAAAAAAAAATCAAGCAATTTTGGAGCAAAGCACGAGCTGAAAGCTAAACCGCAAACCTAGGAATTCTAATATTACAAGAATGTGTATGCCTGGGCATAATGGATGGAGGTGGACCTCTCTATGAAATGACAGTGATTCAAAATGATTTGGCTCAAAATCCTGTACATACTTACTTAAGAGTAAGTTCCTTGGAGTGATTTCTAAATAAGCATAGAATGGATGATGTTGTCATTACATATATGTTTGATGAGGATCTGAAAGTAATCATGTTGCTTCAGGATAACTGCATCTGATAAGGAATAGGAAAAAAACATGAAGAATGAGGCCCAAATGAAATCTCTTCCATTGCTTCTAAGAGGAACAAAGAAGGGCAACCTGTATATTTTTTGCAAGTATGACAATACTGTGCTCTCCAAAGTCATTCCAGGAAGTGTGACCAGCTCTTCCCATGAGTCATGCTTCCTGGAATGAAACACTGGCTTTTCATAAAACAAGTTTAACCCAATCAGCCCCGGAATAATTTATATCTCCTTACCTGTGCTTTTGGTAGCATGCAACCACAGACACTACCATTTTAGGAATACAGAATCTTCCTCCTCTTAAAATGCCTTATAGCCAATGAACCCTTATGCCTACTCAATATTGGCAAGTTTTCATGACATAATCAGGATCACCTTTTTCTCACTGGCCAAGCAGACAGTAACAGATGTAGCTGTCTGGTTCTGTCTGCCATGGTTACCGATTGCAATGGGGTTGTTTTATACGGGAGCTTGTCCTGGGTGTAGAAGTGTGTTCTTGCTGATTCTGGGATGACAATGTGGGGAGTGAGCATGTGCATGTGCTGACTCCAGAGAAGGGGTTGGTTAAATCAAGTGTTGTGCACTGAGTGTCTTGGTTTGAACTGTGAGCATTATGTTTCATTATCATTGTCAACCATTCAGTTGTGTCCGATCCTCAGCCGCTCTATGGGTCAGTACTCTCCATGCCCCTCTGTCTCGCACTGCCTCCTTCAGATTCTCCATGGTCATCCCAGTGTCATCTTTTATAGCGTCCAGCCAGTGATTACTAGGGCAGCCCTTTACAGTCACTCAATGTTCAATAGGTGTTCTGTGCTGTTGGATCTTGGTAGTCAGTTATGTAATGAAGGGCTTGCCTTTTTAATGATTCTTTGTTTTGAGAGCATCAGTCAGGTCAGTGTTTTTCAAATTTGACAACTTTAAGATGCGTGGGTTTCAATTTCTAGGCTTACTGGGGAATACTGAAAGTTGAAGTCCACACATTTTGAAGTTGCCAAGTTTGAAAAACACTGAATTAAAAAACATAATGACTAAAGTTTGACTGGGTTCAAGTGGGAATGACAAGACTTCATTTAACCTTGGGCAAAAGTGGCCATCTGTGGGAGAAATTGATAAATTTCACTACATTATAGTTGACCACATCTTTGTAGTGGTCTCAAACACATAATTCCCATTAATCTGGTTGATTCTTGCGTGAACAGGTCTATTATATCGTACCCTGTATTCATGCATGATGTCTGAAGTGCAAGTGAAAGCTGTATAGTGACCTCATACAATGAGTGAACAGATGTTTTACTTTTTTAATGATCATGTGATGGATCATGTCTTATATGATTATCTCCTCTTGCTTAGCATTATCTTGATTATATGTTGCTCTTGAATGGCATTTATACCTTCTTAATTGTGAGTTGTAAATTTCAGTCCTGAAATCCAGCCATGTTATCTATGGGAGTTTCAGCCCTGTGATCAAAGCCTGTGAAGGGTTCTTTTGGATAATGGCATTGACCATTAACAAAAAAATACTATTATTACTTCTACATTTCTCTGGAGGCTTTTGTTATACCCAAAGCTTAACAAATGTACTTATTCCTTAACTTACTACTTAACACATATGATATACTGGACTGGAGAAGCTTTTGAGCTCTGCTTCTTCTTTCAGTTCTTCTGCTCTAGCTTTACTGGACTCCATTCCTGTCTTCCAATCAGCCACTTGCTAAATTGCACTTTATCCTGAAAGTTGCTTCATTCTCTCGGTTGCCACTTCCTCCACTCAGATGCTATCAGTGCTTTCTCTTTGTAATTGGTCCAGAGCTCCTCTGGCTGCCTTCTAGTCCCAGTGAGAAAAGCAACAAAAGGAAAGAAAAGCTAAAGCTGTCCACTGTCCTTCGACAAAGCTCACCTATTTTATGCTGTAGAAAAGGACAAAAAGATGCCATAACCCACGTCCTGTTCTTTTGATTCCACCTGAAGATGCTGCTGGGTTCAGATCCTGGTTAAAGGCATTCCCTTTTTCTTTAGAAGTCACCTCACTGCACTCCAAATGGAGCATGCAAATTATGCTGCTTTGGGGAAACCTTCCTGCATGTTCTGTTAAGTGCGGCTTACAGATTATCCAAATGTCCTGCCTTCAATACATCAATATCTCTGAAGGCAACTTTTTATTTTCACCATGGAATAGCTAATAAGATAGTAGCTTCCACGTGTAAGGTACTCTGGAGAGTTTCAGATTTCATGGCAGTTGGGCTCATTCTAAACAGCTACAGGCAAAGTCATATTTCCTTTTTTATGCTTTGAACATTTCATGGCCTATTTGTAAAGAACAGATAAGCATAAATGTTCTATTTCTATCTCTAAAAGAAAGAACATGTTGTTTGTGTAAACGATGCAGATCGCAAAGCTTAGAATGTAATTCTTAGCATTAAGATTTAATGATCTGCTGATGTCCCAGGCTTTCTCAGGATGAAAAGCCAAAGGTAGCAAATTATTTTGAAAGTTTAGCATTGCTAATAATTTTAACAAACTTTATCTAAAGCCTGATACAAGGATAAAGACAACACAGAGGGACCAGCTAGAAATTTGGCACAGTGGTAGAATTATTCCTATGCATGTTTTTGATATTTTTTTCTATTTTTGATATTTAGCCATTGAATGCTGATGTATATGTGAACAGTAAATTTAACAGTCTTATTTACCTCAACAGATATATCAACACATTTGGGAAATCTGTGAAGTTTGCAAGAAGAAAAGACTATTAAGAAAAGCTAATAAGAAAACTCAAAGTACCTCAATAACAATTGGCTGGTTGATTGTGAGAAAGGATTAAAAACCAGCTGAAGGAGAAATACAATGGTGGCTTTAAAAAATGGCATGCCTGAATGAAATGGCAGAAAGGAGTGTGCACACTGCTCAGTTTGTAGGAAAATCATTTGAATAGCAGAAAAGTGTGAAAAATGAAAAATACTGAGAAATTGCTATAGCTAAATGCACAATTGTAATCTGGGAAGAATCCTGGATTCAGTTAACTCAAAGCCATTGAAGCCACATAAGGGGAAAGAGAAAACTTTATGGAATAACTGGTGGCTTCTCTTTCTTTCTACACTACTTTTTGGATTGCTCTTTGGTTAGTGACTGGGCAAATGATGTGTTCCACCAGAATGGCATAAAATGGCTACTTGCCATAGAGATAATTATGATGGAAGTAGATCTTGCTACAAGATGAAGGGAAATGATATAACGGGCAATAGGAAAGTTGCTGACAGGAGAAAGGTAAAGTTGGGGTTTTTCTGAGCTAAGCTTTATAGAGATGTCTATATAGTTTTCTAGGTAGCATTGCCAAAGTTGTTTGCTGTAGTGTTCTGCCAGGATAATTTTTGGCTCCCTAATCTAGTTTCTGAACCCAGACAAGGTCTTCTTCTCCAAGGAGCTTGTATGGTGACTTGAAGGCAGCAAGCCTGGTTTCTTATTCTAATCTTTTTAGACTGTTACAAGGTGAAGAATGAGGGGGCTAACCCAAATAAACTGAATCAGAAAAATAATACATTCAAAAAATTGAATTGGTTCCATATTATTTCAGATCTGGACAAAGTAGAAACAGCAAATAAAACTCCATTAGTTACAGAGATGTGTAACTAACCTTGACTGAATTCAGAAAAGCTAAGTAGCTTATAATGCACTTAATACTTGGATGAGAAAAGAAATCTCTCCTTTTTTGGATGGGGGTGCCTTTCAGTCGATGTTAATGTCCTGGCAATTTTCTGAACAAGTCCATGAAGTTTTCTTGATAGGATTTCCAAAGTGGTTTGCCATTCCTTCTTCCCAGGGCTGACTAATGACTTGATCTATGCTTAAGGCAAGACTAGAATTCACACTCTCTCTGGTCTGATGCCTTAACCACTACACCAGAGCTTTTCAACCTTTTCACCCATTGTACCACTTTTAGAATATGGCAACATCCGAGTACCACCAGCAAGGTGTCAAAAACTCAATGACGAAAAAAAAGGAAAAAAGTAATAAACTACAGGTAGTCCTCGACTTACAACATTTCACTTAGTAACTGTTTGAAGTTACAATGGCACTGAAAAAAGTGCCCCCCAAGCCACAGCTGAGCAAGACACCTGCCTGCCCGCCCGGCGGCGCTCTTCCTCCTGTCCGAGGTTTTCACTGTTGTGAGCATTTCTGTTGAGGATTAGCAGCAGGAGTGGGGTAGGGGGATGTTTGGTTTTTATTCCCCCCATCTGCTGGGTGATTGGAGCAGGATTTGGTCACTTCACATGACACTGTGACCGTCATAAATATGAATCAGTTGCCAAGCATCTGAATGTAAATCACAAGACCCTGGAGATGCTGCAACATTCCAGCTGATTGTGCTTCTTCAGGGTTCAACAGAAGCACCAGGATCAGCGCCGGGCTCCAGCTGGAGCCTGGCACTGATCCTGGCACTTCCACTGAGCCCTGACAGCCCCAAAGAAGCGCCAATTAGCTGGAAAGCAGCACTGATCCTGGCGCTTCCACTGAGCCCTGACAGCCCTGTAGCTCCAGCCATCTCTCGCTCAGGCTTATATGGTGCTGCCACTGGTTCAGCTCATTCCCCTCCTCCGCTACCACTTTTCTAGGATGGTTGCGTACCACCTGCCAGCTGCCAATGTACCACAGGTAGTACCTGTACCACTGGTTGAAAAGCCCTGCACTACACCAACCTGGCACCTAATTCTTAATACTTGGATGGGAGAAGAAATCCAAGAAGACAGTGGAAAACTACTTCCATATAGTCATAACGAAGATTACACAAATGTTCAATCATAAGGAATCCAGCTCATCTGAAGGGACTCTTGACTTTTTAATATTTACCTTTTCCATTCTTTAATTTAGAAATAGAATAGACTCTCAATTTTTTATTTGTAACTCTTCTACCATCATTATAACTTTTTAGATATTTTGAAGGTGAACTTCTTAAAGTTGTGATGGGCTTGGTTCATTATTTGAATTATGGTAAGAAACTATATTTTTTTAAAGGGCCGAATGCAAAAGGAAACAAAGTCACAGGCTGCAATCCCCTTCCTTCGGAGAGCTTTTGCCTGTGCACAAAGATCTCTCTCTTCCTGTGCTGTCCACCACAATTTTCCCTATAGAACAAGATGTTCTGGGTCTCAGCTTACCTGTGTTCAAATGTCCCTTGCCTGCCAAGAATTGAATGGTAGAGTATTAATATTTTGCACTGGCAGCTACCTAATTGAGATGGGTGTGCTGGCTGAGGAATTCTGGGAGTTGAAGTCCACAAGTCTTAAAGTTGCCAAGGTTGAGAACCCCTGCTCTAGATGGAAGCCGATTTTGGTCAAATCAATGGCTTTGGCTGTTTTCATAGCAAGGAAAAATTTTGGGAAGCAGATTGGAAAGGATAATTGTTCACTGCCATTTATTTCTTGGAAATGGGGCATCAGGTAGACTTCAACATCCCAAATGACAGAAGAAACTTCCGTTACTAGATAATTCAATTCCTGCATGCATCCCATTCTTCTGCATTGGAGAAAGATATTGGGAAGCAGGCTGGCTGCTCAGTAACTGGATCTATTCCATGCTTTGCTATCACTTAAATAATCAGGAACTAATAAAGGCTAAATATATTAATCCTGCTTAGTTATCTGTAGCTGAATCTTTCCTTTTCCTTTTTCTGGACAAGATTTGTTTTGCCTGCACAGCGTACACAGAAGCAGCATGGTTGAAATGAAGTGTTTCAATTATTTATTAGAAATTGCCTGCACAGCAGTGGTGGAATTCAGCTGGTTCGCACTGGTTCAGCAGAACCAACAGCTAAATTTTGCTGAGTTCGGAGAACCGGCTGAATGCACACTGCTTCTGGAAGTCCGTTCTAGGCATCGGAGGCTTGGAAGATGCTTCCCAGGCCTAGAATGGCCCGCCGGAAGTGCATGGATGCCACTTCCAGAAGTCTGTTCTAGACCTCAGAGGCCCAAGCCTACATCCAATAAGAGAACCAGTTGTTCAGGTATTTGAATCCCACCACTGCTGCACAGTCCAGAATCTTTGTGGACAATTTTGTCATTTAAGTGGCAGCAATGTTACTTGAGAGCCTTAAGCCCTAATAACTAAATCAAAGCAATAAACAATTAATTGTCTCTTTATGACACTAAATTAAACCTGACTTGGAGTAAAAGGCTGGCTTTGTAGTCTGTTTGGGTCACAGAAAGTCTTTTTTAAAATGTACACTGATTACATGTAATTCTGAGCTTAGAAACCTTATAGCAACAAAATTACATAACTGATCCAGAGATACTTTATTTCTTTTTTATTATTATTATTTTACTTGTCTATGCTGGACAAGTACATTGGAATGTATCAATTCTTGCCACACCAACTTCAACAGTTTTCTACAAAACTCTGCTGCATTAGTGATGAAGTACTATCTTTTTACTTTTAATAATAAAACTCTATTCCTTGTTTTACCACAAAGGAGTAAATAATAAACCTCCATCGCTTGTTTTACCACAAAGGATTAAATAATAAAATCTCCATCCCTTGTTTTACCACAAAGAAGAACTCAGAAAATAAAAAATAGTCTTTTTTATCACAATTATCATTTATACTCATTTTACCAATGTTTAAAATCTTTTTAATTTTAAAAAGGACAGCTGATATAGGAATAAATTGGAGATATTAAAAGATAATATAAATTCTATAGATGAATTGTTAAATATTTAATTCACTGAATGGAAAAACAAAAATGAATTGGGTAGGAAAATAACATGCAATATTAGTTATTTGGATAAATATACAAGGGTTTTTCCTTTGATATTTATAACTACAAATTTTTCTCATTTTAAAAATTCCTTTTATTATGTGGAAAGTTATAAATCCAGACAGAGAACAACAATATTCACAGCTTTTGGAATTTATTCCAGCTTTGTTGGTTTTGCTTTTAATATACTGGGATTATATAACAATATAAAATAAAGTAAAAAGAACAAATTATTAAATACAATATAAAAGGAATACATGTTTCATTGTTATGTATAATAACACATTTTAATGAGCCATCATTTGATGCCTGTTGAAATAAGTGCAGAACTACTTAAAAGAGAGCAAATAACTTAATGACAGCAGCCTGCTATCCATAAAAAAAAATCATAAATGTTACTGAAATGCCCAAAGTGTTTGTGCGGGCATCCATCTATATTTTTTAAGGCATGATCAGTTGGAGCTAAAATATGAAGCAAATATGACATATTTTTGTTCTCTATCCTTTTTTTCCAACTACATATTCTTTGTTAGATTTATATCCCAACACAAATTTAGATTATATGCAATGGAGGAGCCTGAGATTTAAGCCACATTTTTTTTGAAAGGTTGGAAATGTAGTCTGTGTGTGATATTCCTTGCAGACTATTATCACTTTCAAATTGTACTGTTAACTGGGTTCTTCTCCTGAATTCAGCTGCTTCTTTGTTCTTATTTCCTCAGTGTGTAACTTTCTTGTTATTTCCCCATTAAATTTTAATTTATGCACACAGTTTCTTCTAAAGTGTTAGGCCAATATGTGGGATATCTGGGTTTAATCTCTAATTCTGAATCATGGATTATCATAATATGAATTTAGTAGTAGTAGTAGTAGTAGTAGTAGTAGTAGTGGTAGTAGTAGTAGTAGTAGCAGCAATAATAATAATAATAATAATAATAATAATAATAATAATAATAATGTTGGAAGGAACCTTGGAGATTTTCTAGTCCAGTGATGGCGAACCTTTTAGAGACCGAGTGCCCAAAAACTGGCCCTGCCCCCACTCCCCCCTGCCCAACCCCCACCCTGCCTGCCTGCAGGGCCACTCACCACCTCCAGGGCCTGCCACACATCGCCAAGCAGGCCATGGCGGCCACGCCTTCTGCCCATGCCCCATAGCATCAACTGTGCGTGATGGGGCGTGAGGGCAGAGTCTTGTCTATACTGTCTGGCTGCCATGTCCTTGGCTGCAGTGTAACGCATGGGTTGCTGGTGTGGAGGGGGTTGCGGGGGAGGCAAGGCTGAGGCAATGGCATGTGTGCCCACAGAGAGGGCTCTGAGTGCCGCCTCTGGCACCCATGCCATAGGTTCGCCACCACTGTTCTAGTCCAAGCCCCTGCTAAGGCAGGAAACCCTATACCATTACAGACAAATGGCTGTCCAGTCTCTTCTTAAAAACTTCCAGTGTTGGAGCATTCACAACTTCTGGAGGCAGGTGGTTCCACTGATTATTTGTTCTAACTGTCAGGAAATTTCTCCTTGGTTCTAGGTTGCTTCTCTCTTTGGTTAGTTTCTATCCATTGTTTCTTATCCTGCCTTCAGGTGCTTTGGAGAATAGCTTGACTCCCTCTTCTTTGTGGAAACTCCTGAGATATTGGAACACTGCTATCATGTCACCCCTCGTCCTTCTCTTCATTAAATTAGAGATACCCAGTTCCAGCAACCATTCTTTATATGTTTTAGCCTCCAATTTTTAAGAAGAGACTGGGCAGCCATTTGTCTGAAATGGTATAGGGTTTCTTGCCTGATCAGGGGTTGGACTAGAACAGGGTCCCCCAATCCCAGGTCCATGGACTGGCACCAGTCCGCAGCATGCCAGAAACTGGGCCACACAAACAAGCAAAGCCCCATCTGTGGGATGTAAGCAGCATGTGAAACCACACCCCTTCCGGTCCACAGAAAAACCTGTCTCCACACAACTGGTCCCTGGTGCCCAAAAGGTTGGGGGCCTCCAAGGACCCTTCCAACTTTATTGTTATTGTTGTTGTTGTTATTATTGTTGTTGTTATTGTTGTTATGGTCACAAGATTTAAATCCAACCTAATGTCACCTAACCAAGCAAGAAATGAGCAAATAAATAACCAAATTGAATAGAGTAGTTAATGAATACCTTTGTGCTAACTTAGACAAAATATTCATTGATTCATATATTCCTATTCTCTATAATTCTTGCCACTCCCTATTTTATTCACTTCCTGTTCCTTAAAAAGAATTAAACTGAATAACAGGCCAAAAGTTCATATAATTTGGAAACATATATATTTTTTCCTTCTTTTTTTACTCTTTGCATGGATTGGTTCAAATACAGCTTACTACTGACATCTATTTCTCTTTGTCTTTCTCGTTCACTCTCTCGCTCACTCTTTCACTGTTGC
The DNA here is from genome assembly GCF_016545835.1 of Crotalus tigris. NCBI lineage: Eukaryota > Metazoa > Chordata > Lepidosauria > Squamata > Viperidae > Crotalus > Crotalus tigris. The sequence continues at coordinate 3,440,465 of NW_024096460.1, read as the reverse complement.
TCTCTCTTTCTCACTCACTCTAACTCTTTCACACACAATCTCTTTGTGTCTTGTTGTCTTTGTATTCCCAATTGTAGAATACAATTTTTTTAATTATCACACCTTACGAGTGAGATCATAACTTATTTTATATTAAACTTTGAAAAGATAACTAAGAAGATAAATCTATTTGTCAAATATTATTTGAGACCTAGGAAAGCGGTTTCTTAGTTTATCTTATGAAATATTTCCTGATTAGATAGAGTTTGAGTTAGAGTTGCATTGGCATAGCTTTTTCAGCAAATCAATCAACCCACAAAAAACTGATATGGCTTGGTCTAATTATATTTATAGGGATTTTAATCTTTGGGATGTATACTCAGTTTGAAATTATTGCTTTTTTTAGCTGGCTGACATCTTTCAAACATTTCTGAAGCTCTTTTGAAGCTCTTTAGAAAATTAGACTATTTTCTTCTGTTTTCAAAAGCAAATTGCTGAATGCCTGGTATTTGTATAACATCAGGAAGGACTGATGCTTCCATACTCTTCTTGTAACATATGTACAGAAGAGGCAAATAATTTGAACCAATTCTACATTTCTTAGTCTATTTTGCCTGATTTATATTCAATGACAACATAGTGCATCACAAAGATGATTTTGTATGTTTTACACTAAAATTAAACCTTTTGGGTATATTGTGCTATAAAGATATATTTTGAGGGTATTTTAAAATACATATTTTATATATTTTTGAGTCAACATCGAAAACGTGATAAAGTGACAAAATGAAATGATAATGGCATGCTGATCTACAAATCCAGAAAAGCAAACCAGCTTGATTTACATAAAAACACAGAACAGGCAAATCTATCCTGGAACTGCCAAATTATTGAAGACAAGACCAGAGGTTACAAGTCTTTAGATTTATTCTGGAGTTTTAGGTTAGTTAATTCAAAGGCTACCCAACTCTGCAAAAATTAATGGAAATGTTTGAAACCAAGCAAGAAGGAGGGTGGAAGGAGTTGATATTCAACAACGCCCTGTGAAATAATTTAGTAATTGGAACTTTAGTTTTCTAACGTAAATGACTTCAGTATGTTTTATGTAGAATTCACCATATTCCATTTTAAGACTTTTCTGTCATCATAGACTGTGGGGGGTTCTTGTTTTAAATTAAAAGCCACTCAGTGTTCCAACTGAGCACCCGAGTACTTAGATTTTTATTAATGTGATTCCAGATGTAGCGTGAAAGACGAGTCTGAAGGTCTAAAGTAAGTTGCTTCATTATATTTCATAGCTTTTCTGGGCTGGTTGTGTTTTTCTACTGAGATTTAATGATTCTAGTACTAGACTGGAATTATATTCAGGTTAAACAAGAATCCAGAATTGGTTCTACTATGTGACATAAAGATACATATGCATGCGTATATGTGGAAGAACACTGCATGCATAGTCCTGCACACATTTACTTCCCTTCAGTGTTATATTTTCCATGGTTTCTTTCCATTCTAGGAAAGAAGAAAACCCTGGCTGATATATGTTAACACTGATTTGTACTTCAAAATATTCCATAAAACACTAGGAGGTAGGCTGTGAGCATACCTGGACAGCACACTGAGATAAACGCAGCCTTTTATGTTATAACTAGAAGCAGCTTTTATTTGGATGATGTCATGAATATTGTGGCTTTGATGTCCTATAGTTGTACATTCCAGTTAGTTTAAATGCATTGCTCACTAGGATTAGCTTTGTTAGAATCTGACCTGAAGCTGCATCTATAGCAAAGTGGCAAATCACACTCCATTTCCCCAGATATTTCCATGCTTAGCTTTTCTACTTTCTTCAGTCTTGCAGGCATTTGGGAAGTTTTATAAGGACAGAAGCGAATGTCAACAGGGTAAAGTTACTTTAATAAAAAGTAACCAAGATTGGGTTTCTTTCTTGGCAGCTTACACCTGAGAATCCCTTTGTTAAGTGCTGTAAAATTTCCTGTGACAAATAGGACCCCTTTTATTTTTCTCTTTCTGACAGAGAGACTTTAATTAAAAGGTGAAGAGTGTGATAGCAAACACAGACATCTATAAACCACATGGCATGGAGAGTAGTCCCATGGGCTCCACAAGACCTATTGTAATGATAGATGGTTTGTGAATGAAAGCTCTAGTTATATGCCATGATTTCTTTCCATAAAGTTTAGCAAAATGGCCCATAGGAAGAGCAAAGACAGACAGGCCATTATGGAAAAAAAATATTTTTCTGATTTAATATGTGTCTTTGAAAGATTATTTGAAGTAATATTTAAAAGATTAAATAAATAGAATACCTTTCTGAATAAAGGAAGGGCAGTCTATTTCTGTGTTTAGTACGTCAAAAATTTGAAAAATGTGCTATAGTAGATAGAATGAGAAAATAAAGTTACATTTTAATTAAAATACAATGACTCAATTAAGCAAATGAAAAGGGAATAACAATTGAAACACTCAGGGTCTTTGGCTCCATGTATAATAAGGAAGGCTCTTTTAAATATAAAAAATATTCTAATTCTGATTTTTTAAAAAAAGATATTCCAGAGCTGTTTTTTTTCACTTTTGGAAAAATCTTTTTTACAGCACCATCTAGTGAAATCTATGTCCAAACCCACTGGAATTACCATTGTACATCCACAATAAAATCACACAATCTTTCCTATGCCAAATCTAGTCTTTTAATATTAGAATCCCCAACCAGACATCAGAATTCCCCACAAAAGTTCTATAGTTTTTATGCAGATTCAGAAATATATGTCCTCTGACACCGCTTATCCTGAATTTACTACTCCTTTCTAGGAATAAGCAAAGAGGTAAGAATTCCAGTCTCAAGACTGGCTGTGCTTATCTTTGAATTACTGGAGGAATGTTGATAAAGAAATATGCACACATCTTTGAAATATTAGTTACGGTAGCATATTCCTGAATTATGACCACAATCAGGACCAGAATTTCCACCGCCAAGCAGAACTGTGTCAAGTGAGTGTTGCCTGATTTTATAACCTTTTTTTCCCATGGTTGTTAAACAAATCATGGCAGTTTTAAATTGAATCATGCAATCATTAAGCAAATCCAGTTTCCCCCATTGACTTTTGCCAGACGCTAGTAGGGAAGGTCATCAATGGTTGATATGCATCTAAAAGCATATCACATTATACACGAACACATTAAAATAAGAATGGAGGGAGGGCATTCTGTGATTTTTATTATTAGTTCCCCCAAATCAGCTACCAAATAGACATCATTTCCTAAAAAAAAAAAAAAAATACTTGGTCTGAGTCAGGTTTTTTTGAGTGGTTTCTTTGCCCTTAGTGTAGACTTCCAATACCTTTTCTTACTTTTGGTTTCTTTATTAGGAATCTATTGGTTCCATCTTGGGATGCTTCTTGATATTTCACCATTTAAGGAGGAACGAAAGCTGTTGAACTTTTTGGCAGACTTCACTGCTTTGTATTGCTGCTCAGGCTAACTACAAGGAAGTCAACGGGATTCCACAGTGGACTTTGCTGACACGTAAGATCTATAATGCATAGTCACTGCGTGAATACAAAGCCATAATTCTACTGAAAAAGTGTTTTTTCTGGAATTTTGAACAGTAGGAAGGCGGTCTGACTAGCTAGCAATATAAACTATCCATTCACTTATCTATTTCTAGTACCAAACACTGCATGAGCTTATGCTCTACTGGATATATTAAATACACAAACAATAAATCCGTGGAACTGTTTGAAAAGAACAGGACTTTTGGTTATTTAGATCTTTCAGTGTTTCACAGTTTCTTAACCTTTTTAATTCTCATGTTACAGTTTTTCTTGTACTTGCACATTTTGGGGTATAGAGAAGCACACAATTGATTTAATTGAAGGAGCTTCTAGGAATGTTATGTTTTCTCAACTTCTCCTTTATATGTTTCTGGAATCCTCAGACAATATGATCAATGTTGACATATTAGTGTAACAGATTTGTTGGAGTTATTACACAATCTGAAAATTCTGAAAAAAATATAAAGGGGAAAAATACTTCTTTAAGGAAGGCTATCCAAGGCCATCAAAGACAGATATTAGAATCTGTCTTATGACATGACAATGTTCTTGCAGTTTTAATTACATTTTGAAAATGAGTGTTCCCACTTCAGATACTTCTTCTGGAATGATAGATAAAGGAATATTTATCTTAGATTTCTCTTACAAATGTCTCCTTTATTAATTATATTGATACATGTTTATCTGCCAAAGTGTCAGCCTCTTTAGGTAGATTAGATCAGGAATCTCTATAGGAGGACAAGAACTATATTTCATTGAGAGAAAATCTTAAAAATCTGATGTCCTCTACCTCCTCTATCTTTTAGAACCCAAAGAATAGGGTTCCAAATATTATCTTATTTCTCAGAATTAAAAAAAAATGTTTCAATTCTCTTTGCTTAAAAGATGGTTATTGCATATTGCATATTTCTGTAGGAGAAGGGCAGGCAGAGCTGGGGTAGTGGTGGTAGAGTTCAGCATGTCATCAGTTCAGTGTCATTGCATTCCCACAAGTTCTCCAAATCCAATACTTCCTGAATCCCATTGATTCTTATCCAGCACCAATTTAGTGTTGAATTTTATTGACCAGATTCTTGTGTATGGGCTTAAATAAATCTTCTATGCTGCAACCTTACGAATGGTCCTGATTTTTTGTTCCTGACATTAATCTGGTCAACATTAAATTGCTTAACTATGCCTGCTCTTTTCCTACAACTTTTGACAAGGTAATATTCTTTATTCTCTGCACAAAGAAACATAAATTTAATCTGCCAAAGAGATCCAAAATTTATCAGATGGAGTATATGAGGAATATCTTCCTCAGAAAGCCTTTCTATGGATACTTTCAGAAAATTACTGTAGATCTACTTTCAATAGTTATTACTTAACAGTGAATAACAAAACTATTGTGCATGGCTATTTCCTATTCACCATTGATCTCTGGGAAGATTGTAGAGAGAAGAATATATGTCTACACATTACTAATATTTTTTCAAGGAAATATCTCATTTGTTTTTATATTTCAGAATTTATATTTGTATTTCTAAAGTTAATAATGTGCTTTTACTTGAGGGGGATGTCTGTGTCTTTTCAAATGGGTGTGTCTGCTTTTGTTGGGTTCTTTTAATGTCCTTTGAAGATTCCAATAATTAATCTGGAGAATGTTTTATCCTGTGGAAATTTTTGCTATGCTGTGAAATAAGACTTGCTGACTTAAAATAGAATAACAATATAAGGTTGTCCTAAATATTTGTTGTTATTGCCATCCTTAAAATGCAGCACTACACATGTTAATGGATTAGAACAAAACCAGAATACTTACCATTTATACAGTGACTGAGTAATGTGCTTTAATGTCTGAAGGGGGTGAAAGCAGCATGACTAGATCCGGTATGAAGACAATATGTGAATACCTTTTGATGCATTGCAAACATTTTTCATGAGCTTCAAAGTCATTGTTATGGGTCAGTAGATGGAACACTAGTATGTACTCTGTGCTACTGAACTCTGTGCTACTCAGAAATATTTATTACAAATGTCGTGTTCTTTGAATTACTTCCAGAGATTAGATGCCATTGTTTTCTATTACATGCCCATTTAGTTTCTGTTCTGAAGAATGATTAACTATCCATGGAGACTCTCCTATAATGTAATGCCACTGACACAAAACAGCAAATATGGATCAAAAGAGAAATAAAAAATCAGACTGTAAAATAGACTCATAAAATATGCTCATAAAACATTTTCTCTGCTTCATACTGAAATTGTGCTTATGTCTACTCCTACAATTGTTTCATTGGGTTCAGCTGGACCAAGTATTTGGAAATACAGGTGTATGTATATTCTACAGAATCCCTCCTAGCTATTCTGTCAAAGAAGTTCTAAATCAAGAGTAGGCTTTCACTCTCTGTTCCAATTAAACCCTTCCAAAATATTTTGTATGAAAATAAATATAAGCTTATAACCAGGGCTTTTTTTGTCATAGAACGCCCAGAACGGAGTTCCGGCACCTTTTTTGGATGGAACCTTGTAGGGTAGGCAAGGCTATGTGTGAGTTCTGGTACCTTTTTTTTTTTTTTTTTACAAAAAACCACTGCTTATAACAATATATTATTGCTGTAGTGGAAAGTCTGATGATATCAATCTTTATACTAAAAACCTTTAACTATTTGTTTCTCTGATGTTTGGGGCATTATCACGAAAGTTACCTTCATATGTGCATAAGATTGGAGACTTCAGTCTAGAGCTTTTGAAAATAAGGTGAAATATGGAGAGGATTTCCATTGTACTGGTTAATAGTGTAGAAGATTAGATACCACTTGAAAGGTCACATATAGAATTCAGAATGTGTTGAATAAAGATTTTTACTACTTTGAACAATAAATTGGAGTACATACTGTATACTGGCTGCTACAGTCCTTAAACTTATTGGGCCTTTTTAAAAGACTGAGCCAATTGGACAATTGCACATGGAGCAAATTTGAAATCATCACATCAACGAATTCGTTTCATTGATGACAGTAAAAGTAATCAGTTAAAGCAGGGATTATATGTATGGATAGATTTGACATTGGGTCAGGAAATCAATACACCAAATTTCCTTTTCAAGAAAAGAAATTGTATGTGTGTATAAGAGAAGCCAAAAGATAACAATACAATAAATAAAATAAAGCCATTTTCTTTAAATGACAAAAGTCTTTCTTCAGAAAAAAAATAAGTTTTTTTAATTAAAACATTTGTCAAGAAGGTCACATTTTAATAGGTTTTCATGGGCTAATTACATCTATAGTTCTGCAGGGGAGATAGAATATCCCTCTATAAGATCAACTCTGTTCCAGTTTGAAAGGACCAGCACTCTCAGTTCCATATGTCACATTGTTCCATTGGCCCTCTGTCATAATACAGCCCCCATTAGCTGTATCATTTGGATCAGCCTGTGCAAAAAATATTTATTTCCTGCTAATGTCATGCTTTCCTGAAATATACAAGAAAGCTGGTGGGTACTGCCCACTGATAATTGCTGCAAGGAGGACCTGACTATAATGCCAAAATTGTTAATTCCAGTTTACTGAACTTTATTTTTTAAAAAAACATTTATTCCTTGAAGTAACTCTAAACAATTTATACATCAAAGTTTAATAACAGCATAAGAATAAAAAAAAAGAACACACATCGAATAGCAATAATATGTAAATGTGCATCATGAGGAGGAAACTCATTCATCATAATCAAAGATCAAATTATACTCTCAGGGAAGTAGATCACCTCCACATAAATCTAAGAGCCAGGTTTTTTTTTTAACAATATATTAATTAGCCTATTTTTATCTAATAGTATTTTATGCTGTATTTATTTTTACCATATAGCAATTTTGGTCTTTGATCATAAATAAGCAACTAAACAAAAGTTTTGGTAGGCTTTTTTGTTTTGTTTTGAGAAGTTAAGGTGACATACATGCAGCTGTTTGTCCCCCAAATTTGTAAGCATTGTGAGTGTAATATGTAGTTTGCTTCTAAGCTCAGGATACATCTATATGGATATATATAGATGTGTATATGTGTTTGTGTTTGTGTGTTTCATACACCCGCAAACTGTTCATTTTATAGTTATGTTTCTTGTACATTTCTTGTAACATACAGAGACCCCATAAGCTAGTTTATGTGTGATTAATTATCCAAAGGTGGTATACAAATTGAGACAGACGCAAAATGTGGAACAGGCTTTTTGACATCTCTGTTTTCTCCTTTGAAGCAGCACACTGCATAACAATGAGGAGTTTCAAGTTTCTCAATGGAGACCACTTTGTAAATTTGTTAGTGTTTGGCCCTAATTTGACATGGCTTCATAATGAAGAATGTTGGAGAAGTGAGTTTCCATCAGAATGTGATTCCTCTTCTGTTACTTAGAAATACCCATTCTTAGTGAGAACCTAGTCTGTTTACTTTATTCTAAACCACTTCTAATCTCCATAGTTTCCAACAAAACTTACATTTGCTTTAATATGTTATGAAGCAGAATCCTAACCATAACTGCATAATCAAATCTAGAAAGCAGGCATTGAGGACAAATGTCAGTATTTCTTTCCCTCTTCACTTACAGTGATGTAAAGAAAGGTTACATTAATGGTGTATATTCTTTAAGGGATCTCATGTGCATGGAATTTTAATCATGGGATCTCTGTTTATATAGCATCTCTTGTTACAGGATTGAGAAAATAGATTAGAATGTGCAAACATAGCATCACTGATGTTGACATAAATGCTGTGGTGCAAGATACCTTCCAATTTCCAAAGTTTTCTTCTCCAGGATCTGGAAAAAGTTCGTCTGTTTTTCCACCTCAGTTTTCAGTCTCTTTCAGCTTTTATGACTTTTGGTTTACTTGATTATTGCAAAGTTGAGAATGAGTGTTTACTTCCCCCACCACCACCATCATATATTAATCTAGGCAAAGGCTGATCTAAGGAAAAACATTTTTGCACAATATTTACAGGAGCTTTCTATGTTCCTCAAGACATTTTATTGGAGTAATTATCTCTTTAACTATTTGTATCATTCTGCAAACCTCAAAAATTACACCAACTAAATTATTCATACAATTTTAGTTGAATTAATACATATTAAAGGATAGGAATCTATTCATTTAAATATGACTCTGCTCCAGTCATGCTCATAACAGAACAGAATCCTATTTAAATAGCAAAAGTAGTTTGAGGGTGTACTTGATAGGAATGCAAACTATTTTTGATGTCATTTTTCCTTGGCTTGATTCTAATATCAATAGTGAGACCAACTGAGAATGGGAATGAAAGGGGGAAAAAAGCACTGCATATAAGGAATGTTTGCAATCCATACACGAGTGTGATAATTAAATATGTCCTCAATCACCCACTCAGACTAGAGGAGACCCTATAAGCCTCTTAACAAACTTGTAATTAAACTCTATGCTAATTAAATTTATGAAGAGGAATTGCATATCTCTTCTTTACACTTTATACATTACACATTAGCATGGATCTACTAGGCTAGATGCAATTCTTTTGAATTATCACATTATAATGATTGTTTACATAACATTCCAAGCTACAAATGGCTGGGGGGTGGTGGAAGGTTATATGACCCATTAAACTAGACCAGGGGTAGGCAACCTTGGCTCTTTTATGACTGGTGGACTTCAACTCCCAGAATTCTGAGCCCGCTGGCTCAGGAATTCTGGGAGTTGAAGTCCACAAGTCATAAAAGAGCCAAGGTTGCCTATCCCTGAACTAGACCAACACTATAGTAGGTTTAACATAATACAATCTGAGTTCAACATATTGAAACATATAATCTAGATTCTGGAGGAGATAAATTAATAGTAAACAACCACACACTGCTTCCAAAGGATGTAAACTAGAAAGTCTAATGGTTGTTGGTTCAGAGTTCCATGACTGAGTTCAATAGCTGAATGATCTGCGACTGACTCATGAAAATAATCTGATTGTAGTTCAGCTAGATTTGTAGCCTGCATGCTTCATCAAGAGAAATTTGTTTGGTTTACTGAGTGTTCAGGATGTTGGCCATATATGATTAATAGACATTGAAGGGTGATTGTTAGAAGCTCAATTATAAGAACTTTGCATCTCTTGATTAATACTTAAAGAAATGACACTTTTGTTCATCAGACATAGGAAAAATAAAATTCCCAATAGATTTTTCTTACCATGACTATTGTTAGCTTCAGGGAAATGACTTCTAATGTCATTGCTATAATTTGTGAATTTATAAAATAATTGTATCTGATGAGGTTTTAAAGGCTCAAACTTTCAAAAAGAGCAATTGTAAAAATAATTAAAGTAAATAAACTCAAGCATAAGGAAATGAAGGAAATTACTTTTTTAGTTCCTCTAATTCTTAACCTCTGAAACTTTTATAATTTACTTGGAGATCTTGGTGTAAAAAAGAATAAAGAGAAATCACCTGTCCATCAAGGTAGCATATACATCATTCTAACACAGGGGTGTCAAACTGCCGGCCCATGCGTCAGAGCGAAACTGCGCCCACCCCATTGCTGGCAATGGGAAAAAAGTCACGATACATCACGACATGTCACATGACATAGCGAGTTTGACACCCCTTTTCTAACACCATCATATACTGAATCTAGAGGTCCTTCCATTTATTGTCCTGGGAATGTATTTTTACTTTTCCCACGATACTGATTAGAATTTAGCAACTGGAATGACAGGAAGGGGATGGATTAAAAAGCTGGAAGATTTCTGTGATTGGATCATTACCTTGTATCAAAGAGATCCTGTAGACCAGTGTTTCTTAACCTTTTCAGAATTGAAGTCCACTCATCTTAAAATTGCCAAGTATAAAAACATTGCTGTAAGAAGTAAGAACAATATTTTCTGAGATAGGCAAACATTGATATTTCATGTCTGGACATACTTGAATTTTTCAAATACAACTTCTGTAAAGTTGTAATAAAATCTAGAATCACATCCATAGCATCATGTCCACAAATCTGCCAGCATAGACAACCTGCACTTGGAAAATTCACAAAGTTCATTATTACAGATTGGATCCAAAGTTATGCCAAGAAACCATGGATATATTTTTTTTCCACACCCAGTTCCTTCGGGCTGTTCACCATCTGAAAAGCATCATCATTGTTTCATGCCTTATACATAGTCCAGATCAAATGGTAATAAGATGTGGAAGTATAGAATCAACCAAAATTAAATGGTGACATTTTCCATGTGCTCACCTTTGGATTCAGTCCTATGGATTTACATTAACATTCTCTACACGGAAATATGGAAGCTTCTGAAAATATAAATATCAGAAAGAATAACAGAAGAGATTTTTAACATTTTGACCTAATGTCACCGGATTTACTAAGTAAAGTGATGAGAAATAATTAAAGGCTAGTCATAAGTTTAATGCAAAAATTATACATACATCCATATTTAATATATAAATGCTAGCAGAAGAAACTGTACGTTCTTTCCAATAAAAGCACCATTTGTTATAGGCAAAATGTAGTTTTGTTATTTTATACCTTGCTCTAGTTTCTTGTCAGGTAAAATATACGAAATGTCAAATTTAAATGGGTCATGCCCTGTAAAATCCTTATAAGGAAAATTGTATTGACACAAAGACTAATACTTTTGCTGACTTTTTTTATTGCTCCAATTTGTTCTTCAGAACTTGATAATTTCCTCTTTCTCTCTCAGTTATTAAAAAAAGTGTTGCACCATCAAACAATATGTATTGCCAATAAAAGAGAATATTTGTAACTCAGGGTTGAATTGCAGTGTTCTTGGTGCTCTCTGAGCTTGATTTTTTTTTTTTTTTTTTGAAGACACTTCATTACCCAACTAGGTAACATCATCAGGGCTAGAAGGGAGTCGGGTTTGCTCTCTAATACATGGCTAAGTGTGATTCTAAAACTCCCATCACACATGTTATTGCATTATACCAGCACTGACATATAACTAAATAATACAGAATGGCACAATCACCTTAAGAATAACTTACATCATAATTGTAGTATGCTAATAATTATTTTAGGAAAATTATTTTTTTCCTGCTGAGTGGCAGAAAAAAAAGAGGGAATAGTGCACTGGTCTTATAGTGCATGTGTCTTAGGATATGAAAAGACATTTTTTGAAGTCCAACGTATTGTTTTATTATTTTGATTAATATTTGAAGAGCCATAGTTTTTTGGACAATAAGTTGATTATGCTGCCAAAGTGGTGGGCTCAGAATTTTATTTGCTGGACAGTTATTTGGATGTTTTAAGATATCTAGAGTCTTCTAGAATGGGCAGTCATAATTCATTTAATAAAATAAATTAAATATGTATCTGTTTAATTAATTATTTTTTTAATGTGTAATGTGTTTAGTTTTATAGTTTTAATATAGTTCTGTATAATGCTTTAACTTTTGATTGGGAGCTGCCCAGAACTGGTTATATAATGGGCGCCTATATAATTGTTTTAAATAAATAAATATATAAACTATATAATTGTTTATTTATGTTCAAGCATGTTAAGTTAAATACAGTTTTTACCAAGTTAGTGGGAATTCTAGTTCTGCCTTAGGCATGAAAGCCAGATGGTTAACTCTGGGCCAGTGTGGGCCATAAGATTGCTATTGTGGAGGAAATAGGAGAAGGAAGGAGCATTAGGCATGTCTGTTTCCTTGTGTTATTTATGGTATGTTGGGATAAAAATGTAATAAATAAAATAGAAAAACAAATAAACAATGTACCTATCCTGTTGCAATTGAATCCATTCACTTTGCTGCTGATTGCCTTATATTCTATCCTGCCATTTCCCCCAGAATTATAGATTACTCAAGCCAGTTAAGTTTGATTGCTGCATACAATATTTCCCCTATAACTTTTGGTTGTTGTATTTAAAAAAATGTTCATACAATGTGAGTTCTCAGGATTGAACAATCCAGAGAAATAGACGACTAAAAATAGATGCCCAGGTGTCCATGTGTTTATCATAACAAACATGCCTCTGGTCAAGCTTGAGCGATAGTTAATCCAGGGATAGTTTTATTCAGGAATAAAAGAAACAATTGTACTGAACCTTTTCTGGTCCAATTAGTGGGAGCTTAATATGCATTTGGAGATAAATTATCATTTGAGTTCCTCTCAGAGGCCAAGGGATCAACCTTTAGCACTTCCTTTGCTTCTGGAATCATATAGGAATTCTAGCTATAAAACTGGCAATGACCCAGTGCACAAAATTAATAATTGCCTACTTTCCCCTATGTACAGAGAAATAGTTTGGGCTGAAGAACTGTGTCCTCCTGAATTTTCAGGAGTCCAACATCTCCTCAGGTCCATAGATAATCGACAATAGGACACAGTAGGGACATTTATTTATTAAATTTATGTCCAGCATGTTATTCAGGAATATCTTGGAAACTATCAGCTTACTATCTTTGTTTTAAGTGAACTGAGTGAGGTATACCACAGTGCTGACAAACAAATTAATGTTGATGATGTCATCAATGGTAGCCACTTGGAGGGAAAAATTGATGAGAAGAAAGGGTTCTGTTCTGGACTTAAAATTTGTGCACTATAATTCTACTTTGAACAGCAGGAGCCATAAATCTCAAGGACTAAATGTCAATCAGTCACCACCACCACCACCACCACCACCACCACCACCACGACCACCACCACCACAATCTGATGTTCCATTGCCAATGTGTTGAGCTGCAAATCTTCTGTTACTGCATGTAGATTCTAAAAGTTAGTAGAAGGGAAATCTAACTCAATCAAAATGAAGCGTTCTCTTACCACATAGGATAACCTTGAGAATGCAGGCCTGGATTCCTTCTTGTGTCAGATCCAGATGTCTGTCAATTTCACTTGCTCATAACAGTCAATTGTGGCTCATTTTACAAGATCCTGAACATTTTCAAAGAAAGAAAAAAGGAGACAACCTACAGCTTGGACAAAGATGCTGTTTTCACAGAACTTTGCTGTTCATCAACTAATGTGCAGCATTCCAACAAAAGGTTTCAAATTCCCCCCTACGGAACATTTTGTATATTTGTCTGTGTTTTGGCATTTGGTTGGCATGGAGTTATGACAAAGCATAAGCCATGAGTTTTCTCCCCTCCCCATCCCATCCCTGGAGAACAGGGTGTGCCAAATTCTGTTCTAATTATTTCACTAACAAGTAGACAATGCCTTTCTTTCCTAGGAAACTGCATGATTGTTGAGGTTTGCCTATGGAAATGCAAGAAGGGTTGCATAATTAATACCAGCCACACTGCTAGCCACATGGAATGATAAACACATCCTAATTGCATTCTAAACATGAACATATACTCTCTTTTGCTGTATACAATCTGCTCTTGATGTCATTCAATAAAGCTCAACTTAAAAAGTAGAATTTTATCACATCAACTCAGCATGCTATGTTGTCCCTCTCACAACTACCAAGTGTAACAAACTAGTGTGTGGGTACAGTAGACAGTGACTGTTGAAACCTTCTGAACAATTTAAAAGGCATCTAAAATTCAATTCAGAAGGTACTTTGCATACAAAGGGGTTTTTTTTGTTACAAAATGGCCATGTCTGCCTTTCATCTTTAAAATAATCTATACACATTAAGTTAATATGCATAATTGGGCTATTATCCATAATATGCTCTAGTTCACAGAATGCAGAAATTCTGGGAGTCTATGTTTTTACAAATCATGGGATACAGCTTTCTTGGCCTTGAACCTACAGAATAGAGCAGATAGCTAAAAAGAAAGCTAAAAAAAAAAGGATAGTTCAAGCTGGTAAAAGTTATCCTACATAGAATGTTGTCCTACATTTTAGAGAAGTGCTTCTTAATTTTGGTAGCTTTAGGATATGTGGACTTCTCAAAGAAAGAAATGTCTCCTTTGATCCTGACTAGCTCAAGGTTGACTCAGTGTTCCATCCTTCCAAGCTCAGTAAAATGAGGGCCTAGATTGTTGGGGGCAATATGCTGACTCTATAACCAATGAGAGACGGCTGCAAGACATTATGAAGTGGCATACAAGTCTAAGTGCTATTGCTATAGACAATCAGTCAATCACTTGACTGGGATGAGTGGCTATAGAAAATGAATGAATAAATGAATGAATGAAAATAGTGAATGAATGAATGAATAATCAGCTAGAAAGATTATTTCAGAAGGCACTACTATGGGGTTTACTATAATATATTGGCTAATCACAACTTGCAAAATTGAAATTGGATGTATAGGCAAAGCTGTATGGATGCAGATAAACAGAAGCTGTCAATGTATTTGTTAATATTCAGTATTGCATCAGAAGTATATCAAAGATTGCTGCTCTTATTGGCTAATACAACAGACTCTTGTGCTTTAGAAATCAAGATGAAGTGATTAAATCGATTTCATTTAATGTTGTAACACAATAATAGGCCAGGATTCAATGGAAAATGTCATCTCTGTCATATACAGTAACCATCACTTTTAATAGCAAAATATCTTGTACCATGAGGAATTTGCAAGATGTTCTCAGATTTGAGAGTTATTAACAAAAAGGATATTTTATGCTGGCAACTTAGGAAAAAATAGAGCTATATCTGTATTATTTCTCATATCAGATCTTTTTTCAATGAGATCTATATAATCTTTCCCATCCCTTACTTTAAATCCTCAACTGCCCCCAAGAAATGAAATTATCAATTTTCAGACTGATTTTCTAAAAGATTATTTTAGAGATAGGATGACATTAAAGATGGTTTAGAGAGAGGTTTACTTCCTAAAGATCTTTCTTCTCTTTATTTTTGAAAAAGAAACAAACAAGCACATGATATACCCAAGTGAGGAATGAGCTACAGATGGAATACTGGAGACTGCGTCCTTCTTTAGTATGATCAGTATAACTGGACATTTATCTCAACAAACCTCAAGCAAAGCAATAATGGCTTAAGGTGTCAACCTTTAAGTAATTCTCATTCATACACTTACATAATAAGCAGCATCACCTCTGTCTCTTGCCTCTTCCTTAAAATTTGTTATTAAATTTACATTAAAACTTGTTTGGTAACAACCTTCCTGAGTTCATTCTATATGGTTTGGTGAGTCTTTCTAGAATATGTTGCTTTGCTTTAGAATCAGTTGTTGTCTTTGTGATTTGCTGAGTTAGTCTGCCAGAATATATGACAGACATCTTGAAAAGATTGCTTTATCTCATATATGCCAGAATATAATATAAATTTGGTTACACATCCAAAAGCATATTAAATACTTTCCAGGTCTTCACAGCATCTCTACCCTAAAGAATGGGATGCAGATGCATACTAGCTTCAAAAAGGACTTACCCACACAGTTTTTATACACAGCAGTGCCTCTTTGGTTTGGGATAAATAATACAGTTGTATTCTGTATTATGTTTCTGCAAGTAGAAATCCTCAAATTCTGATCTCCTATATAGGGCCAGATGTATACAACCAGATCGTCAAAGGCTGTACAGTATTCACACCTTGCAACACATTAGTAACAATAGCATTTGTTTATTGGGACTTTGGACATGTGTGTGTATATGTATCTGTCTTTGAGTTTGGTTGTTTTATTGAAGATTATCCAAACTTGGTAACATATCATCACTGCTAGTGCTAACATCACTAGCACCAATAATGTTACCTAGTTTTGGCAATGAAATGCTTGCAAGAAAACAGCCAAGTTCAGAAGGCACCAAGGACCTCATTTCAACCCTGAGCTACAAATATTCCCTTTTATTGGTATCTGTCTGCTGTCTGTCTGTATTCATTATTTTGACCACCATTTACACCAATCCAAGAGGATTACAACAAAATAACTGAATATGTTAATGATCCCAGGCAACATTATTGAAGAAGTATAACTAGTTCAGAAGTAGGTGTAATGGTTATGGCATCAGGCTAAAAACTAGGACATCATGAGTTTTAGTTCTATATGAAGCCTAAGGAAGAAAGCAATGGTAAATCCTTTCTGAAAAACCATTCCCAAGAAAACTGAAGGGACTAATCTAAACATGAAGGCACAAAAATAAACAAATAAATAAATATAAAACCCATCTTGAATTCACACATAAAAAACTATTTGTAGCTGATTTGTAGGGCGTGTGATACTGAGCAAACTGTGAATTATTAATGTTATACAATGGTAGTTTTTGAAAACAATAGTTCTCTAATACTTTTCCTCTCCTTGAATATGCATTTAGCAAACATCTTTGTTCCTATCAACATGAAGTATATCCATGAAACTGTCTCCATTCTTCTAATGAATCCAATGCTTCTTCAGACTCTCTTCCATTTGGAAGAAGATAAGTGAAGAGTGCAGGAGCATGAGAGAAGACCACTAAGCATTAGGAGCACTTAAGGAGACCTATTGTAGGTTTGCTTATGACTGGAATGTAATCTAAAAATATTTGATGCAAATACACTTACTTTGTGTTCTGGGTCTCTTTCCACTGGAAGGTAAAGGTATGGGAAAGGTATTACTGTTGTTGTGTAGATTTCTGATTCATGGTGATATTTATATTTTGCTATCTGAGGAAGAATAGCAACTAACACTGTCAAATTATTCCGGGATTTCCAAACAAAATAACCTTCTGGGTGTTGTGTGTGTGTGTGTGTGTGTGTGTGTGTGTGTGTGTGTGTAGCAGTAAATAAGAAAACTCTGGTCTTGAAATTTAATGTCAGGATTAGTCTTATGTGTGTTGGCCAATTTCTCAGTTAGGTGTACAAAATGAATTTGTTGCATAGATTGAATGGTGATAATGGGGTGAAAGTTAACATTTGCCAAAGAAAATATTGGCAAGCAATCAGTTGTCAGGGATAGCTGTCAGTACACTTTACTGTTCATGATGGTGATGATAATGATGATGATAATGATGATTAACTAGATTTATTTGAAACATTTCTTCCAAGATCTTAAGTCCATAACAGAATACTCTGCCCTCCAATTTTAACAACTGATTTTATCAATACACTCTTGGTAGAAGCAATGAATGATAAATCCAAAGGATACTGAAGAATCTTAGTTTGTATTTGTTTTCAAGTAAGAAACCACCAGAATGAAATCTATCATAGCATCAACAGTCTCATAATTTACAGAGTTGCTTAAGAGAATGAAGACTAAACTCTTTCAATGAAAACCTATGACTTTTTTAAAAAAAAAGGTTAAAGGAAATATTTATTTAACACATTTATATAGCAATGTATTATGTACAGACTCACACAGCAGTGTATGAAATAGAACAAATGGAAATTTATATTGAAATTTTGTTGTTAGTTGCAAAGTCATGTCCGACCCATCGCGACCCCATGGACAATGTTAATAATGCTCCTTGTTTTCTTTAAACTCAGTATACCAATTGTTATTCTTCATGAGATGTATGTGCCAGCAAATGATATGCTAGATATGCTAAAGAAAGTCATGGAGTTGATGTAATATCTAGCCAATTGCAAAATTTGATTATAGTTGTAAAGAGGATTTACAAATCACTTTTGCAAAGGGATGTTGAAGGAAAAGACAGTAGAACTTGCACTTGAAGCTTATATTCTCTGTCATATTTTCTGTTCACTTCTAGTGGTGATTTCCAATTACCATTGTCCCCAATGGTTCAGGATGACCAGGATGTCTGAACAGAGATCTGCCAACATCTCCACTTCATTCATAGATAGGTAGTTGTTTTTATTAGTGAATCTGAATGGAAACATAATAACCTTCTCCTGGAAGATAGGACCAGTTAATAGAAAACCTTCAGGCACTATGAACACTGATGTTTTTTTGCAAACATTGCTCTAGCATCAACCTCAAAATATTTTTCAGCTCTAAAGTGGCATAAAAGCATATACATAAAAGGAAGTTCCATATCTATGTTAAGGCAAGTAGCCAAGAAAACAGATGTGGAATTACTTGCAGTTAAAAAGAATGTGGAACTTTGAATACACATAATAATGATGCAAACACAAATCCTTCATGACAACCTAGCCCCTGAGGGCATGAATCATAAAGAAAGTCTAAAAAATACAACGTGTACACACACCGTGAAGTCCAAAGAATGTTGACAGATTTTACTTTCCTCAAAGAAAAAACAAACAAACAAAAGGAATACCTATGTTCAAACTGATATGTATATTACTGAGTGGCTGTCTATTTATCCCATCTCTATATTCGATAATCTGTGACAACAGTGGACTGCAAATATGCAGGGAGGAAAGGGGGAAAAAAATCATTATTTTTAAAAATAAAGTCTTTTTTAAAAACAATCTAAGAAAATATTTCTGCATCATAAATTATTTGACTGTAGCTTTTCAGCTGAGGATAATTAAATTTGAGTGAAGGAGATTTTGGTCAGCAGAAAAACAACTTTTTAAGAAGCGCCCTGTGAAATTGGTCAGCTGAAAGCTTTAAAGGAGACCTTTGGCAGTGATAAACCTTCTGTTTATAAAGAGGCTTTGTTTCACACCACAGGCTAATAATGTGTGCAATTATTTGAGAACATATAATCACTTTGCTTACTTTCATCTTGTGTGCAAATGAAGCTGGGAACCAAGGTGAATTTGGATTTTAGTTATATATACAACTTAATCATGCACTCTTTGGCCTTTTGATGTCAGTGGGAACTTTGTCTGACTAAGGGAATGCACGATAAGACTACTGGAGCTAACCTCTCACAGACAAAATAACCTAACAAGTACTTTGCAATATGATATGATAACTAATTCCAGGATAAATCTCTAGGAAAGAAGAGATAAATCTGAAGAGAAACTGTATAGTACAGGTAATCTCTTGTCTTTGTTAAAATGAGAAAAAGAATGTAAATTCATCAAAAAGAAGCATTTGGCCTGAGACTAGACCAACAGAAGTTGGCTGATGGAGAGTGAGCAAAGTTATTGTTGTTTAAAATAGGAAACAAAATAAGCTAAGGAAACATTTGCTAACAAGCCACAGAGTATTCAGATAAAGGTTCTTAAGAAAGACTCTTTCCTCCCTGTCTACTCCTAAAATTCTTTTCCTTCTTAAATAAAAGAAAGCAGGATATTTTCTGTAGGGGAGAGCAAGAAAAACTTCACAATTTCAGTAAATGATTCTGTGAGTTCCGCACTAATATAATGCATAAAATTTCAAATCTGTGCCAGATTATTGTCACTTATATCTGATTGTGAGACCCTACAGTACATGTGTTTAGTCCCACACTGCAGTAGGAATCATGTCCCAAAAATGTTTTTCCAGAGGCAACTAGACTTTCTTATTGTGATGCAAATGGGTGTATAGCCTTCTTGGAACTGCTGAAAGGAGAATGCTTCACACCACTCAGATGACATTGAGGACACAGATAAACCTCCAAATGGCCTCAACAACTTTCTAAAATAATGCAAATGACCAACTGTCTGCAAGGAATATAAATCCATCCATTCCCCACCATCCAGTCACAGCTGAAGAAGCTTCTTGGATGAATAGGGGGCTGGTCTAGAAGACCTCCAAGGTCCCTTCCAGCTCTATTCTATTCTATTCTATTCTATTCTAGTCTAGTCTAGTCTAGTCTAGTCTAGTCTAGTCTAGTCTAGTCTAGTCTAGTCTAGTCTAAAAACAAGAAAGACCAGTTGCCTGTTGAAAAAGCACCTTTGGGACAACCGTGACTGGATGACTGAGAATCTCCTTAGACAACTTTGCTCATGGAAATTCAAGATGATTTGAGGGCAATTATTTTCTCTCCAATATTTTTCAGAGGACTGTGTTAGGAGGATAAAACCAGGAGAAAGTACTGTGTATTTAGCTTGGACTTTTGGGGAAGCTCCTCAGTTTAATCATCATTTTTGTCTTTTAAAGAAAACTTTGTAAAAAGGACCCATTCAAAAATCCAAATAATTTATAATCTATTGTAAGTAAACAATAAAGTCTTTGTTTAAGTCTTTGTGTCCTATGATGGTTTCAAATGATAGAAATATTTTTTGTTGGTCTTTCTTAGTGTTTCTTTAATCTTGGGCTGGAGAGCCTTGTATACAGATAGATTTATGAAATTTATGAAATTACTCGCTGGAAATTATCCTGATTTATTCCTGATTGATGCCCAACAGTAATAGTGTTTTTTTCAAAATTTTAATAATTGTCCAGGCAGGAATAAAGCAAGCCCACATTCAATTAATCAATCAATTATATTGCTCAGTGCATACTGAGATAACAAATTATGTTATTTGAATGAATAATGCAGGCATAAGATAAAAATGAAAAGGAACCACAATTGGTCACTAATAATTTCTATTTAAAGACTTTTTCATTATGTATTAGTATTCAGCCTATTTTGGTTCAAAAATCAGAAATCAAATCCCCACATTTATTTGTAAAAACTACTGGCTCAATCTGTGAAGTACAAATTGATCCTACCTACTTTTCTGCAAAGTTCATATCTTCTAGACTTTGAACCAGAAAGCCAAGTTCAAAGTGTTAAAGATAATCTCTGCATATAAGAAAATCAGTGTGGCTAGTTTTTCATTATGTTGCTACAACTATTCCAAAATATCCCATACATTTCTAAGATTGTTATTTGTCTTTTAGTTAAAAAAATCTATTGATTATTATGAATAAATTATCGCAAAAGTATTTTCAATACATCAGCCAGAATCGTTGTGATTAATGATATTGGCTCATAGTTTCTTGTTAAAGTCAAATCTTGTCCCTCCTTAGGTATTATTTCTGTATTTATCTCTTTCCAATTCTCTGGCATATTTCTTTCCTGAAAGACAGAGTTGGTCAAGTTTTGTAAAGGTTGCAAGAATTCATTGTCGAAACATTTATAATAAGAACATGATAATCAGTCTAGTCCAGCTACCTTTCCTGGTTTAATCTTTTTAATAGCTTCAGAAGCTTCTCTTATAGTTATAAGCCTTTGTGATCCTTGTATCCATATAGGCTGCATTACAATTGTTAGCTTGATTGAAATCCCTTGATTCCCAGCAATTCAATTCATAAATTATCCACAAAAACTTTAGGTCCTTCAGTCTATTTGTAAGGAGCAGCTGAACAGAGTGCAAATGGGTGATTGAGCAATCTCTCCTTTATTCATAAAAACTGCACTAGCCAAAATTTGCCATCTGGTTACCAATCACTGCTGAAATGTCATCTCCACTCGTTCAAGTACATCTAGCCCATCATAGATCCTCACCCAGAAGCTTCTCTATGCATTACTCATGGTATTTTCAGCTATTCATTCAGCTGTTCACGTTATTAAATGATTTTTCTAGCACAAAATGATGGTTCTAAGAATTTGGAGGGTTTTGCTGGGAAAAGGCTGCAGTGTTTTAAATCAGCTTTTTTATATACTTTAACCATCCTTTTTGTTCGTTTTTACAAAAGATAGTTTCATTCAAAGATGTACATAAAGTTATTTCCAGCAAGTACTTCTTTGAATTTCTGTCCTAAATGGTCATCTTTTCTAATAATACAGACTCTTAAGAGTAGCTCTACAGTATATCTCTTTGTATAAGAGACGAACAAAGTCTCTTATATATGAGACACAAAGCTGCTCTTTATGGCCCTCTAGCTGCCTAGAAACAGAAAGTCATGTAGCATGCCATTTTGAATGAAACCATTTTTAAAATGATTCCCCAAACTGTATAAAAAATAATGCTTCTCTGAGTCTTTATGTACCCACATGCAAATGCAGTCTAGCACTAAAAATGATATTATTGAAAATTGAGTGCCCATGTCATATAAAGTGATTTTGGGTGTTTTTGTACAGTATTTCCTGTTGTGTCCTGAGCCTGCAAAAGCAGGCTTGGGACATTGCTATGGTCCCGGGGTTGCTGCAAGCTGCCCGGGACCAGACTGAGCAGTGCCACCCTTGCATGCATGCACGAGGCGCGAAAGCACGCCATTATCTGTAACCATTTTGCCCGGACACAAAAGCAGAGACCTGCGAGTCTCATGGTTGTTGTTGGAGTGAGCAGAAGGAGAAATAAAGAGTTGTTGGTTTGACCATGTGTGATCTTCATTCACCATTAAATGAAGGACTTAACACTGGCGACGAAGGTGGGATTGCTTGCAAGCTTAAAGAAGAAAAGCTGTAAGACTTACCCAAGGAGTCCTTGAAGAATGGAAGATGGCGTTAAACTCAGCGTATTAGCCTGCCAGTACAGCGTTGCTGGAGGTAAGCTCAGTTGATAGACTCCTTCCCAAGCAAGAAGCAAGGATGGCGAAGATAGGTCGCTTATCTGAGTTTGATGTTTCACATCCAGAGAGATGGGAGTCTTATGTTGCAAGAGTAGAAAACTACTTCAGAGTAAACCAGGTCAGAGAAGACGGCTTGAAGGCTGCAACTCTGTTGTGTGTCTGTGGTCAGGACGCATTTGAAATCATGGAAAATCTGGCAGCCCCTGCTCCTCTGGAGTCTGTAACATACACAGACTTAAAGAAGCTATTGAAAGAACATTTCTAGCCCAAGATGTCTGTTATTGCATGGAGATACATGTTTGAGCAGGGGAACCAGAGGGCAGGTGAATCAGCCAAGGAGTTTATTGTGGCCTTGAGGAGAGCAGCCAAACCATGTGAGTTCAAGGGTCTGGAGGAAAGGCTGAGAGACCGTTTTGTATGCAGTCTAAGGAACAGGGACATACAACAAAGGATCTTTGCAAAGGAAGATATCTCGTTCCAAGATGCTCTAAGAGAGGTGACGGCTGAGGAAGCAGCAGGTGGGGCAGTCAAGAACATGCGGCCCATCAGAAGCAATCTGGAGGTGGTCTCTGTGCATCAGGAGGGCTTCCAAGAAGGATTGGAGGAAGATCCTGAAGAAGAGGTGGATAGGCTTTACCAATCAGCAGAAAGAAGGCAGAAGGAAGGCAAAGAAAAAGCCCCAGCAGCGCTCAAATGCTTCAGGTGTGGAGGTCACCATAAGAGAGCTGACTGCAGGTTCCATTCTGCCATCTGC
The DNA here is from genome assembly GCF_016545835.1 of Crotalus tigris. Classification (NCBI taxonomy): domain Eukaryota; kingdom Metazoa; phylum Chordata; class Lepidosauria; order Squamata; family Viperidae; genus Crotalus; species Crotalus tigris. The sequence continues at coordinate 3,417,009 of NW_024096460.1, read as the reverse complement.
AGAGCATGTGGCAAGGCCACATAGCATCTGTTTGTTTGGGTCGCCACAAGGTACAACCTTGAGAAGAATTGCCAAAATAGGGTAGGTTTCTGCATGTCGCACAGGAGTATTTGCAGAACAGGCACACGCAAACCCCTTTAAAAAAAGCTGTCACTTTAGGTTAGGTTGCAAGGGGTTCCTTTAGCCATGAAGCTGGACACTGGGTCCACTCTTTCAATTATTTCTATTCATACATTTAGGAAGATTTGCAACAGCAGTGGCTTTCAGGCCAAACTTAGGCCTTCCAACATAATACTAATAGATTTTCAAAATTCCAAGGTGTGTGTAAAGGGGGAGGCCACCCTTACAGTGCAACACAAGGATTTTGAGGGTCCACTAGATGTGTTGGTTGTTGGGGGTGAATAAACGAGTCTTATAGGACTTGATTGGTTTGAGGCCTTGGGAATCTAGGTTACTGGGCTGCAATATTTGCAAACATTGGGCCTAGCAGAAGTCTGCAAGCAGTTTGCAGATGTGTTTAGTCCACAGCTTGGGTCCTACAAGGGGCCTCCAGTTTCTTTGAGGCTTGACCCTATCATCACACCCATTAGGGTGAAAGCTAGGAGAGTACCTTTTGCACTAAAAGGTAAAATTGATGCTGAGCTGGATAAATTGATCCAGCAAGGTATTTTAGAACCTGTAGATTCAAGTCCATGGGAAACCCCCATAGTCACGTCTCTCAAGGCTAATGGGGACATACGCATATGTGCAGACTACAAGTGCACACTAAACAAGGCACTGCAACAGTACGTGTACCCCGTACCAGTAGTCAGGCATATTTTGGCCTCCCTCAAAGGGGGGCGAGTTTTTGCAAAGCTCGATCTGGCACAGGCATATCAACAGTTACCTGTTGATGAAGCAGCTGCTGAAGCACAGACCATTGTAACTCATAGGGGTGCATTCAAAGTCAAGATACTGCAATTTGGGGTAAATGTAGCCCCTGGCATATTCCAAGTTGTCATGGAGAGTACACTTAAGGGTATCCCTGGAGTCTGCCCCTATTTTGATGATGTCCTTATTGCTGGAGAATCTTCTCAAAACTTAGCAGAGAGGTTAAGGGCTATCTTGATCCATTTCGAAAAGCAGGCCTTAAGTTGAAGAAAGATAAGTATATTATTGGAGTCATGTCTACTGATTTCTTAAGATTCAGAATAGATGCCCAAGGTATTCACCCTGCTGAATCTAAATTGAAGGCTATACAGCAGGCTCCTAGCTCCAAGTCTAAAAGTGAGCTGCAGGCTTTTCTGGGCCTCTTGAATTTTTACAATGCTTTTCTTCCTCACAAAGCTGCTGTAGCAGAACCACTATATAGGCTTTTAGACAAGCAGGCATCTTGGCATTGGACAAAAGTCCACGAAAAGAGCTTCAATGAGGTCAAGGCCTTGCTAATGTCCAATGATGTGCTTGCACATTTCAATGAACAATTACCTGTCTGCATTGCCTGCGATGCATCTCCTTATTGGGTGGGAGCTGTACTTAGTCACTTGAGGGCTGATGGAACTCAGGTTCCTGTGGCATATTACTCTAGGATTCTGTCTTCTGCTGAGCATAATTATCCTCAAATAGACAGTGAAGCATTGGCCATAGTGGCTGGCATTAAGAAATTTCATGATTTCTTATATGGCCGCCATTTCACGGTCTACACAGACCATAAGTCTCTGCTGGGGTTGTTTACAACTACAAACAAACCCCTCACATTATTTCCCCTAGAATGCTGAGGGGGTCCATTTTCCTGTCAGCATATGATTATATTTTAGTTCACAAACCAGGTAAGGAGATGGGCCACGCTGATGGCCTAAGCAGACTACCTCTGAAGCTGGTAGAAGCAGACCCTGCTCCTGCCACCAATATTCTCTCCATTCAGGAGTTGCCAGAATCTTCCCTCAATGCCAGGGATGTGGCTGCAGAAACTGCCACAGATCACACTCTTACATGTGTGCTATCATGGGTATTGTCAGGGTGGCCTGACAGAAGTCCAGGTACGGAGTTTCAAAGCTTCTGGCTCAAGAAGCACGAGTTGTCCACTTTTAAGGGTTGCCTGTTGTGGGGTAGCAGGGTAGTTATCCCAGCCTCATTGAGGCCTAGAATCTTGGTCTCTCTGCATGAGGGACATCCTGGCATTGTCAGAATGAAAGCGCTTGCGCGCAGCCATCTCTGGTGGCCTGGGCTAGATAAGGATATAGAAGCTCAGGTGCATGGGTGTCAGTTGTGCCAGCAGTCACAGCCAGAAATGCCCCAGGACCCAGTTCATAGGTGGGAGGAAACTCAATCACCGTGGTCCAGAGTGCATATAGATTACGCTGGGCCCTTTCAGGGGCGATTCTTCTTGGTTGTTGTTGATAGCCATTCAAAGTGGCTAGAGGTTGTTCCTGTTTCCTCCACTACTGCTGCCAGGACAATCCAGGTGTTGAGAGGCATTTTTGCTGCACATGGCCTTCCAGATGTTCTGGTTTCAGATAACGGTCCTCAATTCACTTCTTCTGCATTCCAGGGTTTTCTTCAGGCCAACATGATCCGTCATGCAACTTCGGCTCTTTCCACCCCTCCACCAATGGTATGGCTGAGCGTATGATGCGCATCACCAAGGATGCCCTCAAAAAACTGACTTACGGTGACTGGCATCACAGGTTAGCAGACTTTCTTCTTGCACACTGCACCACACGTTGTACATCCATGGAAAAGAGCCCAGCTGAACTCCACTGGGGTCGCAGACTAATAACTAAGCTTGACAGATTGCACCGTGATCGGGTGGCATCTCAAGTCTCACTGCCACAGGCACCTAGGTGTTTGCAAGTGGGTGCTCTGGTCTGGACCCAGAACTACGGGCCCAGTCATCTTTGGATTCCAGCTGTGGTCTGCAAGGTCACTGGACCTTTGTCCTATGAGGTGTCCATGGACGACGGCCGCGTTCTCCGGTGGCATATAGACCAGCTGTGTATGAGACTGGACTCTTCCTCTTCCACTCCTGGGGCGGGGAGGAGGGTTATAGTGTGCATGTTGGGGATCCCTATGAGCAGTCACTGGCCGCTGAGGAGGCCGGGGAAGGCCCATCTCAAGTTTCTGCAAGTGTTCCCAACAGGAATTCATTGGAATGGGAAACATTCCCCACACCATACAGCACTCCAGACAGGGAGACTAACCGGGGGTATCCAAACAAATCAAAGAATACAAGAGAATTGGCATCAACCCAAGGGAACTGGCCCAATTCCGCAACTGCTCCCAGAAGGAAGTCAATGGGAAAGGAGTAGACAGAGAGGTGAATCCTGATTCTGGCACCTCTGGTACTGAATGGAGGGGCCACAAGGCATTGGGGCACAGCAATTACCCCAGACAATCCATCTGCTGGGTTGGGGAATGAGGGGTTGTGTTCCCAAGGAAGGTCCATTGTGGACCTGGAGAATATCACAAGTCCAAGGAGTACTGGGTGGGACTCAGAGGGTCCAGCCAGACTACAATTTGGCAGGTAAACTGAGTATGGAGAGGAGCAAAGTCCTGGTCTGTCAAGCCTGGTGGGCGAGCAAGCAGGCCAGGCAACAGAACCAAGGTCACCTGGGCAACTGGGGCAGCAAACAGTGGGCACCCCAAACCCAGTAATTGAGCAGGGAAGCCAAGGGTGTTCCCTAGGTCCGAGGAGGTCACAACGGGTTAAATACCCACCCAAACACCTTAGGGAGTTTGTAAAGTGGCTGTCAAGTCACGGGGAAAACAAGGCAGTAATGCCATAAATGAATGGTAAAGTTATTGGTTTGTTTTTGGAGTGTCAGGTACAATTATTCCCAAAACGATAGTATGGTATCACACAAGGGTGTGATCCACGAGTAACATCAACATCCACAGTCCATGCATGTGATTGATGGAAACTTATACCACGTCCCTTCAGAGAGGTTGCACATGTGTGCGGAGAAAGTTTCATCTGGGGGGAAGAGTGTTGTGTCCTGAGCCTACAAAAGCAGCTCGGGACATTGCTATGGTCCCGGGGTTGCTGCAAGGTGCCTGGGACCAGACTGAGCAGCACAAGCCTTGCGCACATGCGCGAGGTGCAAAAGCGCGCCATTATCTGTAACCATTTTGCCCGGGGATCCGGACACAAAAGCAGAGACCTACGAGTCTCATGGTTGTTGTTGGAGTGAGCAGAAGGAGAAATAAAGAGTTGTTGGTTCGACCATGTGTGATCTTCATTCGCCATTAAACAAAGGACTTAACATTTCCCATTAAGAATGCTTCAGAAATTCTATAAATTTTAATGCAATCTAACTATCTGTATCTCCTAATTAATACATGGTTTGGAATAGAGGCCCTCTCAAGCCCCACTGTACTAAGCCTTTGTGGCAGGAATGGAAGTTGTTCATATAAACTTGGATGGCATTCAAAATGCTGCTACAGAAGAGCTGAAGATCTTTTGGACTTCTAATTATGCTTATCGTAAGACTACATTAAAGTTTTCAAGTTTCCTCAGAAAACTATTCATATGCTATGTTGTAGGTAGACCTGCATAGATCTAAATTATGTAGGCCATGCTTTTCTTTGTGATATTGTAGGCAGCTAATTTTCTGTTGTCCAGGCCCAGAACAGATTTCTGGAAGCGGCATCCACACAGAACTGGTTGTTCACATATTTGAATCCCACCACTGAACAAATCTATCCAGAGTTTTCATTCTATGTGAAAATGATTTGGCTCAAATTATCCTATTTTGGATACATTATGCAAATACTGGGAAAGATAGAAGGAAAAAAAAAGAAGACAATCAGCAAGCAAATGAGATTGTTTCCTTGTTTACTTTGCTGTCCATATTTTTTAATGTGTGAAATTCTTCCAGTATGTAACTTGGCAAATTTAATCCTGTTTTTCATTTTCTTATTGTGATAAAGATTTGATCATGCATTTCTTGGTTGTATTATAAATTACTGTGAGATTGTTCTATTTTCTACAGGCACCTGGTAGGCAGAAAGCACAATTTATAAATAGGTAAATAAATGTGTATGTTCCAGGATTTAGGACAACATATAAATCTCACACCTTTGCTGTTTGGTTTTGTTCTATCATTTAAATCAACTACTAAATCATTTTACCAAGAAATGTCAAAGATTGTTGTTTATAAAGAGGATTCCACATAATATTAGTTACAGAATACTGAAATATTCTGAAATATTACCATCCCTGCAACTGAATACATATAATTCAAGAACTCAAGGTAATTAAAATTATCTTCTTATGTCTAAGAGTTATTCATTCTTTTAACCATGTTAATACAGATGCTTGATAATATAAGGACCAATCTGGCAGCCCAAATCCTCCATTTTCTTTTGCTTCTTGTAGCATTTTCAATCTAATTCTGGCTTTTTTTTCCCTTGCCAAATAAATTTCAAGATCAATGTATTTAGTTCATCAAAGAATTTTTTCCCCAGTTTTATAGGTATTGTTTGAAATAAAAAAAGTAATTTTAGTAAAATATTCATCTTCACCATTTTTCCAAGTCTAGTTTTATTTGTTTTAATAATTTTATGTAATTATCTTATTTTATTGTTGCACATCTTACTGTTAGGTATATTCCCAAGTATTTAACTTTCTTAACTATTTGAAGATCTGTTTTTTCTGACAGTTGATTTTTTTTTGTTTATCTGTGAGGTTTTGGGTTATCACTTTGGTCTTTTCTCTATTTATTTTCAGTCCTGCCACTTCTCCAAATTCTTCTATATTTTTCAGAAGCTTGTCTCAAGTGGCTCTTCTAATATAAAAACCAAGTCATCCACAAATGCTTGTAGTTTATATTTTCCATCTTTTATCTCCATTCCTTTAATTTTCTGAGTCTTGCCTAATATTTCTATTCAATATTTCCAGTGTTAGTATAAATAATAATGGGGATAATGGACATCCTTGTCTTGTGCCTTTTTTAATATTAAAATTTAATATTAAAATGTAAATCTACATTTACAATTACTTTAGCTATTTGTTTATGATAAATTGTTTTAATTATATTTATAAAATTTTCACCAAATTCCATTTCATTTAGTTGTTGAATCATAAATTGTCACTTTACGTTATCAAAAGCCTTCTGTGTATTTAGAAATCTTAGCGCCATCTGCTTCCCTCATGCATTCCAAAGTATCTAAAATCATTCTTAAATTGTTTTTTATTTGTCTCTTAGTTAAAAATCCATTTTGATCTGTATGTATAAATTCAATCATAATCCCTTTAATCTTTCTGCTATTATTGAAGCAAAAAATTTTTAGTCCACGTTTAATAGGAATATTAGTCTGTAATTCTTTATCTGTGTCAAGTCTGAATCTTTGTTGTAAAATCCTCATTTATGATTATTTTAGCTAATTGTTTATGATAAATTGTTTTAATTATATTTATAAAGTTTTCTCCAAAGTCCATTTCGTTTAGTTGTTGAATCATAAATTGCCAGTTTACGTTATAAAAAGCCTTCTGTGCATCTAGAAATATTAGCACCATCTGCTTCCCTGGGTACATTTCATAGTATTCCAAAATATCTAAAATCACTCTTAAATTGCTTTTTATTTATCTCTTAGGTAAAAATCTATTTTGGTCCGTATGTATAAATTCAGTCAAAAATCTCTTTAATCTTTCTGCTGTTATTGAAGCAAAAATTTTATAGTCCATGTTTAATAGGGACATTGATCTGTAATTCTTTACCTGGGTCAAGTCTGAATCTTCTTTGGGTATTAAAATAATGTTGGCTTCTATCCAAGTATTTGGTATTTTAGCCTGTAAGAATACCTCATTACACAATTCTTTCATTAATGGGCTTAATGTATCTTGTAGGCCAGTGTTTCCCAAACTTGACAATTTTAAGGCATGTGGACTTCAACTCCCAGAATTCCACAGCCAGCGTTGCTGGCTGTGGAATTCTGGGAGTTGAAGTCCTCATACCTTAAAATTGTCAAGTTTGGGAAACACTGTTGTAGGCATTTATAAAACTCTGCAAGTAGCCCATCTGGGCCCGGGATCTTATCATTTTTTTGCTTTTTTATGGCCTCCGTTACCTCCATCATTGATATTTTTTCATTTAGCATGTTTTGGATGTTCTCTGAGATTTTTGGTAAGTCAGCTTTTTTATTTATTGTTTTATTTTTTCTTGAGAAGTTTCTTCTGTGTTGTAACGTGTCTCATAAAAGTCTTTGATTATTTTTTTAATTATATCATTTTGGAATTGTAAATCGCCTTTTGAATCTTGCAATTTGTTTATCAATTTTTTTCTCTCTTTCTTTTTTCATTTTGTATACTAACCACCTACCCGGTTTATTAGCATTTTCAAAAAAAAGTTTTGTTTTGCCCTTTTAATATGTTGGATCATTTTTTCAGCCTCTGCTAAGTTTAAATTATGTTTTATTATTTCCATTTGCTTTTTAAGAGTTTTCTTTTGTGGATCTCTTTGTAGTTCTGATTCCAATTTTATAAATTCCTCCTTTAACTTCATTTTTTTTTTTTTGCTTTTTTCTTTATTCTTTTTCACCATGTAAGTTATAGCCAAACCTCTATAATATGCTTAGTTGTATCCCACACATTCTCTTCTTTTTTGTTTATTTTAAAGAAAAAATCCATTTCCTGTGTTGCTATTTGTATAAATTCTTTCTCTTTCAGTAAAGATTGCTTCAGAGACCATCTTAGTTTTTTTCTTAGCTCCTCTCCAAGTCATCCTTATCGGATTATGATCTGCCCATATATTGGTTTCTATCTCGATCTCTTGTATAATCATGCTTAATTCAGGGGATAACTGTATCATATCAATTCTAGACCATGATTTGTGCCTGTTTGAGTAAAATATATATTGTGATTTTTGGGGGGTTCTTTTCTCTCCATATATCCTGTATACAAATTTCTTCTTCCATTTTGAAGAAAGTCTTAGGTAGTGTATTCCTTCCTTTTCTCCCTATTTTGCTACTTCTGTAATCCAGCTTCCCATCTACAAGATTATTATACCTAGAAGGGCATAACCTACAATTTGGATGGCATGCCTTCCTGTGGTATGGGAATAATAAAATACATAGCTACTTTCAAAACCACTGTATAAGAAATGCACTTCTTTTACAATGGGAAGGGGTAAAAGCGAAAATATCCAGATTGCTTTCACTCAAACCTAATTAACTGTGAGAAAATTGTGACTTATAAAGACATTTTGAATATTGAAGGGCAACTAAAATCTAGACAAGAACTGGAAGACAGGGCATTGATTTACCGTGGTGGCCAGACCTGCAAATTCAAATGAGATATGAAAAAGATGCTAAAACTTAGGATTTTATAAAGAACAGCCAGAATTTGACCAGATACTATTGGCATCAGATGAAAAATTGATTAAGAAACTTTATAAGTATATGTTAAGTTTAAAGATGGAAGAGGAACAAGTTAAAGAAACAATGATAATATGGGCAAAAACTTTGGGCATAACAAAGCCTTTGGAAAAGAAACTCTAAAATAACAAAGAAAACCTATCTAAAATGTTTTACAGATGGCACTTACCACCTGTGAAGTTAGCAAAAATGTTCAAAAATATATCTAGTAATTGTTGGAAATATAGACAAAAATCAGGCAGATATTATCATCTTTGTTGGACATGCCAAGGTGGTCTATAATGGACATGCCATGGTCTATAATGAGCCGAGGTGGCGCAGCAATTAGAGTGCAGTACTGCAGGCCACTTTAGCTGACTGTGTTCAGCAGGTCAGCGGTTCAAATCTCACCCGCTCAAGGTTGACTCAGCCTTCCATCCTTCCGGGGTAGGTAAAATGAGGACCCAGATTGTTGGGGGCAATGTAAATATATATATACATTGCTTACTGGTGTACACCGCTTAGAGAGTGCTTGCACTTAAATAAATAAATAAATCTCATAAATAAATAAATAAATAAATGCCTTAAGGCTAAAAGATTTTGGTCAAGAATACATATATGCTTAGAGAAAATGATAAAAAATGTAATTTTAAGTCAGAATTATTTTTGCTAGGTAGAATTGTAGGAAATTATGAGAAAGAATGTGTATATTTAATGTTACATGTATTAACTGCAGCGAGAATTGTATTTGTTCAACATTGGAAAGATGAAGAATTACCAGCGGAAGAAGAAACAATTAAGAAAATTTTGGATTGCATGGAAATGGACAGACTTATATTGAAAATGAAAAAGAAAGAAGATTCAAAATACTTTAGAACATGGGATACATTTTATCAATGACTAGAAAAATGAGGTAGAGAGAAAGTTTAACATTGTATTACTAAGCTAAATATTGGAACCCAGATAACATGTTGCTGATAAAATATTAAGGATTTGTGATTATAAAAAATTAATAAAATATTGATAAAAATTATCTTCTTGGTGCCAAGTATCAGAAACATAATTCTTTGCTTGCTATTAAAGTTTTTCTACAATCAAATACAATCATCTAATTCTGAAATCTATGGTTAATCCTCTAAACCTTTTCCAAAAGCAGGGAGTAATCTAATTCTACATTACTTATATAGAGCAGAATATAAACATGGCATGCATCATCTGTAATCTTGCCTGATCTGTAAACATGCAAACGGTTATTTACTACCCTGTTTACTACCCAATTTAATCCATATGAAAAATGTTTCTAGTCAGATATTCAGTGGGCTTAGTTTGTAAAGTAAACTATGATTAACAGGAAAGATCATCACATGAACATATTACAATAAGAGGGATTATAGTATTCATATGGTAATTCTGAAGAATGGTGAAAAAATGAAAATCTCAAAAAAGATTTTTGTAGAAATGATATAAAAAAAATACAGTTAATTTAAAAAAAACTTTCTTTTATGCATTCATATATCCAGTTCATGAAGAAAATTTATGTGGTTACCAGACTTGGAAACAACTTGATAGCACATAATTAATCAATCAATATTAGCCAGTATGGATATGAGCAAAAGATGTCCTGTTGAACTATATATTTTTTATTTTATGCATGGAGTAAAATACTTAAGTCTGAAGTCATTATTTTATAATATCAAAAGAAGAGTGAAAAGGGTAGTTATGAGTGACTAAATATATTATCAACATTATATATGCATGTATACAATTTATACATTCAGAAGATAAGTACAGGTTTTCCTTCATTAAGAATGCCATTTTAGAATGTAAATTAGTAATGTATTGGGATGTTCTGTATATGATAACTTAGACATATATTGATAATTGTATGTTACAAAGGAGGCTTACCGTTATGTTCCTTCTATATAATAGAACAATTTTATTCAGTTATATTTTTGATAGTGGAGCATTTGGAGAAGCTAGATATTTCAGGAAAACTACCCCATGGTTTTTCTGCATTTGAACTTCAAGATTGAGAAATTAAAGAACTGGATATTTTTTCCTTTTATAAAAATTAATGCGGTTATACTAATATGATTAGTTTGCCTATCAAACGTTACGATCAGTTCACTTTTATTCATCTCAGATGACAATATAATTCTTTTGTTGATGGGTAATTACATAAGCAGGCAACCATTCTGGCTGCAAGAACAGAGTTCTAAAGAGCTTTTCAAGTGGCATGTGGTGGAAGAGATGAAGAAATAGAAAAGATGTTTTTCTATTATTTTTTAAAACTCTGTAAAACTAAAGAACCTATATTGGTGATAGAGATAATGCTGGAAAGCCAACACAAAGGTTTGAAAGTGGAGCAGCAGAAATCGGAATTCTGAGTAATGGGAGTAAGAAGAAAGGCCAGAGAAGCTTGTGACAAAATCAGAGATGAACCAAATTTTAGGGGAGAGAGTTTAGGGGAAAGAGGGAAAGTGGTACAACTTGGCAATAAGCTGAACATGAAAGACAAGAGAAGAGGATGGAATGCATCAGAGATACAGAAAAGCTGCATGCCTGATAAACAGGGTGAATGATGGAGTTGTCAACTGATATGGAAAGGGATTAAAGGGAGGGGAGGCTTAGGAAGGAAGATAAATCACTCAGTGTCAGCAGTTATGTTTTGTGATGGCAGTGAGACATCTAAGGAGATAGGAAGGAATAGGGAAATAGGAAAGATAGGAAGATAGGGAAATAATAAGACAGGATGGGAAGGCATGGCAGAATGACACTATCTTTCTATTATTTTGATAAAATTAGCTGTAAGGGAAGAGCGTTTTTATCAAGGCATAAAAAGTGCACCTAAAGATACAAACTGAGTAAGAGCTTATCAATATGACAACATTAGATCATATGGTCTGATGAATAGGAGGAAAACTTTTTCCATGTGGTTTTGTCCAAGTGAATTCAAGAGGATTTTTTTTAGTGGCAATGTCACTTCTATAGAACTATTATCTCCAACAGTTTAGGTCATCTTCCTAGATAGCTAATTGGTATGTGTTAATGGGTATATATGTGTCTGTGTGTGTGCTTTTGGTTTTACCAGTATTTTTATCTTGTAATAAATATATTTTAGCATCTTAATTGTATGTCACTTTGAAAAAAGTGTTTTTTTCCTTAGAGAAAAAAAAACTGAGTTACACATTTCTTGAACAAACAAAACTCTTAGGAATAGTGCAGAAAAAGGAGTTAAAGAATTTAACCTAAAGGTCATTTGTCTCAGGCCATTGTTTCATAAAGTAACAATTGAGTGAACATTTATTTAGAAACCATTGCCCAGTTAGCTTGAAGACTTATAGAGCTATAAAATAATGTAGCAGGCAATAGGGTTCTCAACAAAGAACATAATCACCTCTTCTTCTAATTGTTTTTGTCAATTAGGAGTAGCAACTGTAGGAAAAACAATCCTGTGGGTCTTTTTGAGATGTAAATTTAGCTGTGACAATATAACAAAGTAGCTTATATGTGCTTTCAAGGAAAATAACATGCTTCATCACTTTATAAAATACTGGAAGGTCTTTCAGTGCCCAAAGAAAAATGCTGTAGAGGTCAATATTAATTATATATGTTAATTTTATTATCTTTCAATTTCCAAATGTCTGCTCAATAAATTAAATGGGTAGTTTTGTTACTTATTTGAGGAACTCCTTCTTAGCTAAACTGTCAATTAAATTTATTATGCAGTAATGTACAATGTAAAATCAATGCAGAGTCACTATTCACTTTAATGGATTGTTAATGGATTGTTTTTCTTGCTACTATTTCTGTGTCTTGCTAGGTTTATTATATCACTTACAAATCTCATAATATATTTCACACTTGTTTAAAATTTTCTTCTCCTTCTTGTAATAAAATAATATATTATTAAGTTTTTCATATCTCAAAATTAGAGACTGGATGTGTTAATTTATTAAATTATTGTGATTAAAATGTATCTCCAATTATCTATTTAACATTATACTATTTCATTTAATATGCTAATTTAGGAAAGTTAGAATGATAGAAATAATGTGATCTCACCATAGAGCAGGCATGTCAAACTTGCGAGTCACAGGACGTCATGCAACATATCACAACTTTTTCCCATTGCCAGCAATGGGGTGGGCACGGTTTCAGTGTGACACATCCGGCCCATGGGTCGGCAGTTTGACATGCCTGCCATAGAGGTATGGAATGCTAAATAAAAGATACTAAGCCCTTACACATGAGAGTACAGTATATATCAGAATATTTATTTAACGATCACCTAAAAACAAATAATAGTTGTCTCTTTAAACCTTTTTTATCCAAATCTAGGTAAAGATCTAGTGATAGCACTAGATCACAAAGGTTGCATAACTGTCCTTTACAGGTTTCAGCCCTTTGAGGTAGGCCTGATTGTGAACAGACAATGCAAGGACTACATTATTATTATATAGCATAATAAGAGAATCCAGAAAAAGAATCAAGGTGGAGTTATTTTGACTTTCTTTTTCATCTCATCTCTTTCAGGGACAAGTTGGTATTTATGTAACCATTCTTACATTCTTTCTTCAAAGTTATCTCCATAATCATCTACAATGATAGATTCTTTCTTTAAAGTTATCTGTAGATGATTATGGAATCATCTACAATGGGAGATAATCAGAAAATCAGAGAGCTGTAGGATAGACTGGGAATAACAATATCTGGATGAAAATAATGCAAACTTCTTCCTCTTCAGCTTGACACTAGAAACTTCTTTTGCTTTTTTCAAATCTCAATATCTCACAACTTTATGATAAATTAATGAATGTAGCAACTAATTTTTATGAAGTCATTTGATATGATCAGAAAATTCTTCCAGCCGTGACAGTTGCATATCTTGGACATCATCATTTCAATCCATGTGCCCTTGTGTAAAGGTCAGAGGGACAGAAAAATGTCTTCAAATTTGCAAAGACATTCTTCCTATGTTACAGGGAAAAGGTCTGACAACAAAGCTCTCTAGAGAAAAGTTTGATTCAAATAAAAGTACACCTCATGTTGAAAGAATTTTTTAATATAAATTATAGCTTTAGAATATAGATGTGTAAATTAATTGTGTTGAAAAATGTTAAGGTTGATCGGAAAGTTCTCAAGAGCCATCTGTCTCAAGCTATGAGACAGATGCCATATTGTAATTTCCAGACTACAAAAGATAAAACAATAATTATCTTGACTTACATCTCTCCTTTCTTCCCTCCTAATTTCCTATTGTTGTGTATTCATATATGTGTTCAATGGTGTACATGAACTTTATCAATGCCAAAAAGACAGATTCTGTTTTGCTCAGAGTTGTCACAGATATTTATTAATATCATCCGGGAAGCATAAGAAGTGCAGGTGGAGAAATGCTGATATTTTACCTTAACCAGAATCCAGGGTTCCTGTACATTTTAAAGACTGGAATATATTAGCCTTATTGCTATTGAAATAAATTTAAATACTAGGAGGCTCATTTTTTTTTTACACAGAAAAGTAAAATATACTGCTGGGCCTAATATGTTTGAACGTCATGAACTACAGATGCACTGTTGGGGACATACTGTTACAGGAATTTGGAAAACACAGGAATCCAAATCATAAAAGCAAAATGGGTGGCACTATAAAGAAGGTTTTCATTTGAACTTTATGTACTTTGGAAAGAGGAGTGCCTGGGAACTGTAGGATTTGGGGTAAGATTTGTTTTAGGATGGACTTCATCACATTTTGCAGCATTTCTCACCCTGAACATATGTTATCACAACCCCATGGAGAGAAAGCTGGGAAAGGAGAGAGAATATTGTCCATCCTATCTGAGTAATCCATATAGTGGCCTTTCTATTGATATTATCACAGCAAGCCAGCAGGAGAGCTGAATCTGAGCCCTAAAATCCAGCAGGGTTTATTGTGAAGTGAAAATGAAGTAGACTGAACTCTTCTGAACAAATGGAAATGACCTGCTTGTCCATAATAAGTAACTAACTTCTCACAGCTCAAATTCTAAAATACTAGGAGACCCTCCACAGAGCAAGTTGGTTCTCTGCTAAAGAGAACCTCCTTCCTCCATTCCCAAAGGAGGGTGAGAGCAACGAATGAGCTATTGCACTCTTTATATGTATATTACTATCATACACATATAACTTTCAAACAAAGAGCTTGCCTGAATCAGACTAGTTTCATTGAGCAGATCATAAGCTGAGTACTTTTTCCCAGTATTCCCAGAGCTTCTTTAAGAACATGGATATACAACCTTTTGGTTCAGCACACATCCAGAATGGGTATTTCAGAACTCACATGACAGCAGGACAAGAAGGAAAGTCAATTCATTCAATTATTTTTCTTTTTTTTTAATAAGTTGATCCCTACTCATTGACCCTTTCCCACCTTTTCCACATGCTGAGGACAGGACTTTGCTGGATGAAAAAGCTTTAGCAGAACATGTGTCCCTCAGCTACAGGTCATGTATTCCTCTTAATAAACAATTAGTCATTTCTATCCTTGCAGAAACAGTTTACTAATGAATGTCTCTTCTGCCTGTTTCTTTTGAACTAGATTCCATTCAAACCATAGAGCAGTGTTTCTCAACCTTGACACCTTTATGGTGTATAGACTTTAACTCCCAGAATTCTGGAAGTTGAAGTCCATACATCTTAAAACTGCCAAGATTGAGAAACACTGTCATAAAGGCTTATTCCCAAAAAATGTGTACCAGAATTTTGGAAAGGAACTGGGGTTGTTTTGTTGTTTGAGCAATACTGTTATCAATAACAAGGAGCCAACCATCCATATGAAATGCATTGATGATGTTACCTAGTTTGGGTAATGAAATGTCTGCAAGAAAACAATCAACTCAGAGAGCACCATATCAACTCTGAGCTACAAATATTTTTCTTTATTTGAAACATTTTGCATCTTCAAGAGATGAAAAGCTAGATGGCAGCCATAATTAATAGCTGATGAGCAATTTGACCTTCTGTCTGCATCTACTTTGCCTCACAGGTAAGTTTCAGTCCACAATAATGTAACAGCTGCTAAAGAAGGAGACATGATAATTAAAAGAGGGAGAGAAATAAGAAATACCCCTTTTCATGATGGTTTTCCTACCATCACTTTAAAGTATAAAGGGACCCCTAATATTAGTTCAGGTAAGTCTGTCTCAAACACATCTGAATGAAAAACCCTCCTTGTTCTGTGGAGTACAGCCTGTAGAATGATCAGGGAGACAGATTTAACATACTCCTTTCTGCAAGAATTCCTTTCCCGTCTCCCGGTAGCTATATTAGAGGTAATATGAGAATCAAATACACAGGCAGCCTCAAGGCACATCATATATTTCTTCATTATTGAGGCTTTCCTTAATTAAAAATGAAACCTAATTGCTCTTACTATTCATTCCTTTTCTATAACGTCAGTAAATTAGTTTCTGCTCAGCAATAAAAAAATCTGAAGAGTTTTGCAATGAAAATGCCCAGTTTGATAATCTTGTTTATAATTAGAATAATGAGAAATCAGCCCTTCCACATTCATTGGTACAATTTTGTTTTTTACAGGATGTTTGAGTTCCTAACAAATAGGGTGATGTATAGCACTCTTACTTTAATTAATACCTTAAATTGTTGTTAGTGTAAATCAGTGTTTCTCAACCTTGACAATTTTAAGGCATGTGGACTTCAACTCTCAGAATTCCACAGCCAGCAATGCTGGCTGTGGAATTCTGGGAGTTGAAGTCCACATGCCTTAAAATTGTCAAGGTTGAGAAACACTGGTGTAAATGAAGTTTGACTTTTCATCAGTGCTGCCCTCTATAGTCAAAAAAGGAGAAGAATGACGTGGCTAAGGAAGATTACTTTGAAGAGAAATTCAAGAAGATAAGCAACATGAATAAAAATAATTTCAGGTGTGCAGTTTTTTCCAGAACTCCTGACTCTTCAGATGTGATTGTTGTCATTAAACATTGTTCTTTTTAAAAAAAAAAAAAAAAAAAAGTCCAATTAGTAAAAGACAAAGAAAAAGAAAAATGTTGCTTTTTTTTTTTTTTTTACATTTGGGATTGGGGGTAAGACTGAATAATTCTTGCCAAGCAGGCAGAGATAAAAGCTTTGGTAAAAGCTCAAGGAACCCCAAATCAATAAAAAGCCCCCCAAATCAATTCTTTTAATTAAAAGCTCCTCTAAATCTTATTCCTGTGGTTGGAAAATTGATAAAGTCATATCCATTAAGAAACAATGTTTTAAAATGTAATGACATGAAATACAGACGAAGGGGATACAGGCAAGAAACAGAAAAAATAACCAGATGTTTTCATATGTTTTCTTTGGATAAACTGGGTTGCACAAGTCAAAATCATTTATACACAAGGCCTTTGTGTTACACAAATTTCTTTTCATATAAAATGAAAAGTGAAGTAATTATTCCAGAAAATCCTAAACAAGAGATTGCTATGGATTTGTTTTATTTTATTTATAAATCTGTTTACCCTAAACCTTTTGTCAAGTAAGCCAAAGTTGACTAACAATAGAAATGTAAACATGGAAGTAAAACAAGTTAAAATTGTCAAACCAAAACACAGAGAAAAATAATACATTTATTTCCAATAATTCAGTGTTTCTCTTACTGGGGAAAAATCTTATATCATTATGTTAAATAACTTAGTTTAGGGCTTTAAAATCAACCCCAGCACCTTAAATTATACTCAGTAATCAATGGGCAACTATTGTAGATATTTCAGTACAGTGATCATATAATCATTTGATCTTGCACAAGTTAGCAATCAGGTTTTTCTATTTTATATAAATTGTAATTTCTGGACACTTTTGAACAATAACCCCATATAAAGCACATTGCAATAGTTAAGACAAGATATAATTAACATATTATTCACTATAGTTAGCCAAAGTTTCTCAGAAAGAATTGTAGTCAGCATGCATGTTGTTCTGCAAATATGGTTCATATCTCAGCCATCATCTATAAATCCATCACATATAGGAGCCAAGAAACACTCACAAACTGTGATCCAACTGTTTCTGGGGAAGTCTAATTATCTAGTTAATTATTTCTTTGGAATTAATATGAAGTTATAGCATTGAGCAACATCAACATGCTGATGTCCGCTGACTCCAAAATTCTGAATGGCTGTACTGAAACACATCATCCATGCAGAATATCTTGCATTAATACCAGTGAATGAAAATATATCACTGTGGGTCAATACATTAAAAAACAAGATTTTGGGTGACAATAATTGGCTTATTTTGTTCAAGTTGACTGCAAATCAGGACTGAGTTAATGCAAGGAAACAATTTCTTGTTAGTAAATTTATTGATGTATATGATAAATATACACTGCAAGTATTGGTAGCTAAAGTATGTATCATAATGAAGGAAGACATATACCTTATTTTCTAAATAGAAACTCTTCTTTCTTTAAGCAGAATTATCTGTGACTTGAAATGTGATTTTTATATTGTAAGGGCATTTTGTGATGAATTGCTTTCCTTCAAATTTTGTGACTCACCCTCTGTATAACTGAAAAGTACTAATGGTGGGTAGGCTGAAGTAATGATTTAAAAAATAATAATAGTATTGATAGTTATAATGCAGCACATATTTTATACACAGAATGTCCTGGTAGGTCTGGAAAAGTTGCTAGAGAGCTGTTATTAGTTGCTAGTAAGCTGTTATTATTCATGTAGACTGCCAACACAGTAAAAAAATAATTTCCAGTATTCTGATGTCCACCAGGTATATAATGAAGTGTATGCTTATTAATAAGCAAGAACGACAAGAAAAAGCAGGAGGTTACACCAAAGTATTGATGTTCATGGATATAGCCTCCTTGCCTTAAGAAATATTCAATAATGAAGAGCAGAAAGTGACTAGTGGTTTGAAGTTTTCTAATGATAATCTCTGCAGTCTAAATTCTAAAGGGATAGAATTAATATACCTGCCTCTTTTATCCTATGATTCAGGAACTGCAATGGCCATGTCAGCCAATAGCAAATGAGATACAAATAATATTTGTCAGTGAACAAGACTGCACAAATGATTCCAATTATATTTATGGCATGAAGCAGTGTCCACTTAAGTACAAACAAAGGTCACAACACCAATGTCACTGATGGTGTTTTCATGAGGATAGGGGAGTAAGGATGCCTTTGAACATGCTGGAGACATTAAAGAGAAGATGTCTCACACATGCAATTATTCAGAGTCTCTTCAACTGTGAACACATGCTTGCATATGGAGAAGATTTTAGCTGTGGCTAACACCTGGTAAGCATGCTCCAGGATTCCCCCTCCCCCTCTGTATTTGCTCCCCTTTTCATGAAACTCTGAGATTCTGCAGGTCCAATGCCAGCTGCTAAACATTCAAGAGTTTGATTTGCTTAATGATGAAGCCCAAGAAGACATGAAGGAAACAGAAGAAGGGGGGAAATGGACTGAGCACATACTATTTTAAATCTTCTCTATCAAACAGCTCTTCCTGGTCTATTTTAAAATTACATATCTATGTCTACATGCCTGAAAAAATAATTGCTTGCATCTTCCTCTCTCTAGATCTGGTAGAGAAATAGCATCTCATAAGAATCAGCATTTAACTAGATCTAAGAACTTCGATCCCCACTGTGGAGCTGGTCACTCGTTCAGAGCTAGCCAGTTAAAAGATAAATAGGAGAGGGGAGTGAAGTCAGCAGTAAGATTTGGAGATATCTTTGAAGAAGAAGTGAAAGAGCCATTTTGAAAAAGTAAATGGCAATTCCGTCCTGAGAAAGAAAGGGTCATGAGAAAGAGACTCAAGATAACTTCACCTTGATTTTCTTTGGAAACCCTACAAGGCTTTTCAGATTTTGTTATAGCAAAAACATGAAGTTCATAGCAATGAAGTGCAATTTCAGTAGTTCTTGCATTTTTCTGCCCCATGACCTGTTCTACTTGAAAGAGCTGACTGTAAATGAATGTGAAACTCGATTTGCTTCTGTTCTCTTTTTCACTCTTTTTCTGACAAGTTTAACTCTCTTCTGCAAATAGCAAAGGCTAAGAACTACACCAAATAGGGACAAGAGTTACACACATCTTGTGTCTGTAACTGGCCTAGCCATTCTCTATTAAGAAGAAGAGTTCCATGAATCATTCTGAGGGAGGCCAGTTTTTCCATGATGATGACAACATGCATGTGCATTCCATAGGTAGACAGAGAGATAAAAATAAATTGAAAGATTTCTAAAGTTTGAACATAAGAAATATAAAAAGAATCTTGTTCAACCTGGGGTCTTAAAGGCATGTAGTATTATGAAAATGCTTTATCTGGGCTCCTTGGGTCAAATAAATACCATAAGGAGATTTGAAGTTTTTTCTTTAAATATTTTTTCATATAACTGGATATACAGTATTATGAATCACCTTGATCATATTTGAAACCAGTGTTTGTTGTTATTAATTTGTTCAACTTATATGCCACCCTACTTGTCTGGAGGCAACTCTAGGTCTCAGCTGCCATGTTTTAACCCCCAGATAATCATCTTTCCACAACTTGACAGCCACATGATATGTGATGAGTAGTTTCCTTAATTTACAATCAGCAAGAAATTCTAATCTACAATATATCTTTTTGCATTCTGCCCACCTTTTGTTTAGACTGATCGCTCTTAGCTACTTTGAACTTTGTTAAGGAAAAGGGCTGACAGAGAGTAATAGTCATCCTGCTGGCTTTGTCCTAAGGCAGGACTAGAACTCATGGTCTACCACTTTCTATCCTAGTGCCTTAACCACTGTACAAAACTAGCTCCCTACACGTGTCTACTCAGAAGTAAATTCTATAGATTTCAGTAAGTTGATTTTCAGCTAAGTAAATCAAGGCTTTGAGGCTGAATTGGAACAGTATATGTTACTATTTGATGAAGAAATTTTATTCTTGAATTGTATTCCGTTATAAAATAAATCGAAGTTTTGACATTCTCTTCTCCCTTTTTGAATGTTACTCCCTTGGTATATCCTGAGGAAAGGGTATCTTAACTTTCAGGTGTGAGAAAAAGTAAAATATAAAGAAGGAAAAATGGTAAAGTAATATTATTAGTGAGCTTTACCTCTACTGGTGTATATTTTAGACATTACTGTAAAACATGTTCACAATATTCCTGTCAAAGGTTTGGCAGGTACTTCCATATTTAGAGATATTAGGATATTGCCTGACCTTTTCACCACATTTTACTTGTATAAATATTCTGCCAAATTCATTAGTGTATACATTTCAAGTCGATCAGCTAATGCATACAAAATGACACACAGAGAAATATTTTAAAATTTTTAAATTGTACATACAGGAAATAAGAGAGATTAAATTTCTCCTGAGTGAAGGAGAAATGCTTTGGGACCATATGCCATTTGTCAGTTAGTAGTTTATGGAAAAGGGAAATTAGAACAAATTACTACTTTTAGAAATTCTGTAGTCTTGTAACAACCATCACAATGCTCCCTAAAGGTTTTTGTTTAATTCTGCATCTAGTTCTATGCTTCACAGCAGTAATTTTTTAATTTCCATCATGATTGATATATTTCATTTCACCTCAGGAAATTACTGCAAAAACTGTTGTCAGTAACACAACATATGTTATTGATTTGTTTGTTTTATTTTATTTATTTCAGGATTTATGCCACTTCACTCCTGTTGATAAACACTATAAATGAGATTTAAAAGTCTAAGAATCATATGAAATAAATTTCTTTTATGGGTGACAAATGGAAGCTGGTATGACTTACATAACCATTCCTTCTTCTTACGAAACATCGAGAATGCTGTTATAAGTGACAGGAGAGAATTCTCAGCATTTCACCAAATTATAATCCTTAGAATTATGATTTGTTGTACAAAATGAAGATTAACTATGGAATGTATTGTCATCTAACTGCTGTAAAACTGCCAGAAGGGCATATTTTAGAGGACACAAATTATTACTGTTCTATCATTCTTACGGTAACAAAATGAAAAGAGTATTATGTACATGATGGAAAATATTCTACTCAGTGTATTTAAATAAAATAAAAAGTTTTGTCTTAACCCACTACTACTATTTTGGACTTGACTTCCTGAATTTCCATTCAGTGTGGCCCTTGGCTTTCAAAAGAATTCTGCTATTTGTACAATAACAAGTATGTTAACATTGCTTAAAAAGATAATGGCATCTTTTCTTCATGGAAAAGTGGTCTGTATCCAAAATTTATGGAACAGGTAGAAGATGCATATTCCTTTCACAGGACATAATATTTAAATCCATCCCAATATTTTTAAGCTTTGAAAGTCTGCAGTTCTGCAATTCTTAATGTCAGGACAAGGTAGGTTGTCTCTATGTGAGCAGTCCAGTTCAAAAAAAATATCGCTAATACCTTGAAAAAAGATAATGATCAATAGCTCCATAGAAAAATAATCAAGAAAAACTTTGCAACCAACTTTCTCTGGTTGCTGCAATGCTATTTAGGGATCAACATGTCTTATAGAGACTTCAATAGGAGTGGATTCATAAATGTTTTTAAATGCATTCTGCTGAATCTGGACATCAATTCTATCTGACTCCAATAACATCTACAAGCGGTCCTCAACTTATGACCACAATTAAGCCCAAAATTTCTATTGCTAAGTGAGACATTTGTTAAATGAGTTTTGTTCCCATTTTACGATCTTTCTTGCCATGGTTATTAAGTGAATTACTATAGTTGTTAAATTAGTGAGTGAATCTGGCTTCCCTATTGATTTTGCTTGACAGAAGGTCACCAAAGGTGACCACATGAGCCTGGGACACTGCAAAATAGTCCCAAAATAAATATGACTCAGTTGCCAAGCATTTGAATTCTGATCACTTGATCATGGGGATACCGCAACGGTCAAAAGTATGTCAAAAAACAGTCATTTTCAGTGCCGTTGTAACTTTGAACAATCACTAAATGAGCTGTTGTAAGTTGAGGATTACTGTACCTGCACATATCTGAACAAAAATTAACACCCACACGTCGGACACATTTACATTAACAAAGCCTAGAATGAAAGACAGACAAACACGGGGATCACATTATAGTCTGGAGTCATTGGCAAGGTGGAAATAATGAGAAAAAGTGAAGGAACTACTTAGCTACTTAAAACTGGGGATCCCAGCAAGAAAAAATACTGCTGTTGCTTTAAGGTAGATCATATTTTTCCCTTTATATGCATCCAAGCTATATATTAGAGCAAATTGTAAATCTATGACTGTAGTTTTGATTTCACAGGAAAAAAATAGCAGAATGGAAAACAAACATTCTACTATAGTAAAGGCAGGATTTTTACCCATCTGCACATCCTCAGGTATTTACTGCTTGTATCCACAACATTTTAAGGACACTATGACTTTTGCATTCTGTTCCTTTCTATTACAACTAGCTATTAGAGTATGCACAGTTGCCCACATATGGCTATGAATTCTTATTTATTTTGCAATTAAGAGGGAGGCAGATTTGTTTGATTCAAAGAGGATAATTACTGGTACACATCTGTCTTTCCACAGAAAATTACTCAGCTTAACAGAACAGCTTTTTATACATGCAAAAGAACAAGGTATTTTGTGCAAGACAGATACATTCAGGGTTTTTTAAAACTTACTAACAAAATAAAATCTGTTTGGGGCCTGTTGACACATGTTGTTATCATACTTGCATTGGTAAACAAACTAGCTTACACTGTTGGAAATGCTGTGGTAGGTAGACCACCCAGGCAAGCATATTTGAGATATGTTTGAAAAGACCTCTAGTAAAGCTAGGAATATGACTGAACTTCCTGCAAGTTGGTTCCTCATTTTACAATTCCAAATACTTTTACTCTTTGTTTACCACATATGCTTAAGATGCATTTTCCTTATGGACTTTGTTGAAAGTTACAGAATAACAAATAATTGTTTAGTATATTTTTCATTATGATTTAGCATTTCTACTCAGTCTGCTGTCAAACTATAGCATAGAATACTACTTCTTTTCTTTTTTTACTAAAATGAGCATTCATTACAAGTTGAGAGTTAGAATACTAAGTATAATGTTTACTGTTTTTGTGTGCTTTGAGCATTGAACTCTTGAGTTCAATTATTAAAGATGTCGTAGGTGGAAGCACCTGAAGTTCTGTCTGTTTTCTTTTGTTTTCTAGAAATCCTTTGGCTCTACTATTCAACTAACCTTTGATTTCTGCTAAGCTGTTATGCTTCTCTCCAAAATTGGTAATATACAAAATGGAAACAAGTCAAAAGAAATAAAATTTCCCTTATTTCTTTGGGTCTCTTGTGAATCACATGACATCATAATGTTACTATACAACAGGGTAGTACAGTGCTTTTGTATGTACCATTCAAAGAGAATAGTTGTAGCTCAGGGTTGCACTGATAATATTACCTAGTTTGGTAATGAAATGTCTGCAACAAAACTACCAAGCTCAGAGAGCACCAAGGATCCTGCTTTCCAATGTTTTGGGAAGAGGTATTTCAAAATGGACAGGAGTGATAATATGCCTGTGTTTTTTTTTCTTGCTTTGTACAGCTGGCAGATAATATTACACTATGAATCTACATTTTATAATTTGCTTAAATATTTCTTCAGCTTGAAAATTTCTCTCTCATTACGTTTGATGGTTTCTGACAATACTTTATTATCAGGTGTCTGAAACTATTGGTTGTAGGGGTTTTGTTTTAGAAATCTCCCAATCCCTCTTAGGTTTTCTGGTGACTCTTTCTTCTTAATCTGAGAAAAACAATGAGAAGATGACACATCTTGTCTTCCTGTATGCATTTAACAAGTATGGAAAGCCAGAGAAGTTGAAGGCTGCTAGAGAGAGGTTTTGCAGAACAATCATATATCTTTTGTCATCTCATAACTACTTACCATCTTTCATGCTTGAGAATTTAATTGACATCTTCTTCTCCTTTGTAAAGAATATAGAAAATATTTTTTTACTAAAAAAAAATGAAGTGGACTCTTGGACAAAAACCAAAGTAGAAAAGTTCACCAGGACTAATCACACATTTCTAAAAAGCAGTAATTTTAAGAGAACACTAGGCAGGCTACTCTAATTCATGCTTCAGTGTGCACTTACTTCCTTTGTATATATTTAGCATTGTAGAGAAAATGCTTTAGAAATTACATCAAAAGAAATAGCTATCATGTATTTAATCTGAATAATTAAGTCTGAACTCCTAGGAACATATTAGCTGATGTCATCATTTTGAAGTATTACATGAGGTACACGTAAAAAAAAAATCAGAGTTAAAGGCAAGGGTTAAAAGCTGTCAGTGATCAAATCTATGTATAGACATAGATTTATATGCCTAAAATCCAAAATGGAAGTAAACCCATTATTAATCTGCTTAGTGTGCGCTTTAGTAACTAGCATACTGGTTTCTAGATCTTGCCTTAGACACAAAGCAAGCTGGGTGACCTTGGACCAGTCACTCACTCACAGCCCTAGCTAGGAAGCAATGGCAAACCACTTTTGAAATCTTGCCAAGTAAACTTCAGGGACTAAATTGACTTTAATAATAAGTAATAAAATAAAAATAAAATATATATTTCTGATCAGTAACTTGGAGATATATCATTTGCTTATATAATTGAAAGCGATTTCAAGCAAGCATTCCTAGTATTACCACATATTTTAAACCACAGTTTTTTTCATTTTCTTTGGCTTAATGGAATTTCTCTGGTTTGGCTAAAGATCCTTGATAAGAAATGTAAAAAAAAAAAATTCTAATTGAAGAGAACAGTGGTGATTTGGTCCCACCTATGGAGTAAAATTGCATGAATTTTATTGTCAGTTTGCCCCCACAATATCCATGTGATGCTACCTAGTACTCTGTGAGCTGCACTGATTATGAATTGGCTTCCATTTACAATTCAAAGTCCTGCTTGTCGCCTATAAAGTCCTTTGTGGCATAGGGTCAGGTGATTTGAGGGATTGACTGTCTCTGGTTATACTTACTTTTTCAGTGATATCAGGCAGTGATCATGCTTTAGATCCCTTCGATCAAGCAGTGTCATCAGTTGCATCCTTTCCTCAACCATGAGGCCCTTGAGACAGACACTCACGCCCTGGACACCTCACAACTGGATTCTTGCAATGCACTCCACATGGGGCGGTCCTTGAAGATCACCAGGAAGCTAGAGTTAGTAGAAAATGCAGCAGCACATTCATAACAGGAACTTCATGATATACCCACATACCACTAGTGCTGTGTGAGCTGCATTGTTAGCCAATGCCTACGGGGTGCAATTCAAGATTCTGGTTGCTAACTATAAATCCCCATAGGCTTTACCTGAAGACTGCTTATCTCCAATTGTTCCTGACTGCCTGTTATGTTCAGACAGACAGAATGTAGGGATGACTCTATTAAGCACTGCCATCTTGTGGGACCAAGAAAGCATGCCATCTATGTCACTGTCCCTGCCCTCTGGAACAACATCTCACAGAGATACAAATGGTGTTCACTCTCCTGGGGTTCCAGAAAGCCTTTAAAACCTGGTGGTTTTCCCATGCCTGAGCTTACTGTGTTTAATGATGTATTTATGAAGCTCCTCTCACACTTGTTTGGTTTATTGTTCTGTCTGTTGGTTTTAGTCCTGTCTGTTTATGGGTGTTTGTTTTAATCATTTTCTGGATTCTGTAACCTGTGCAGGGCCTAATGTTGTGGGCAAGTATAACAAATTTAATGCATTTGATTTAATTAATTAAATCTAGCTTTTGGGACCCAGGAAGTGTGATTTCTCTGTCAGGGCACATGCCCTCTGGAATGATATCCATCAGGATGGCTGCCACCCTGATGACATTCAGGAAGCAATTAAAATGCTGGCTATTTTTCCAGGTTTAGAAGTGAAGGTTGAACCTCTACTAGATGGGGTTTGCTTTGTTATTTGTGGCTTTCGGACCACTTATTACTTCTTTTTGACTTCTGTAATTTTTTATTACTTTTTAATTGTAACCCATTCAGAGTCATTGGTAATCAGGGTGCCTATAAATTGAACAAATAAATAAATAAAATAAAATGAATAAGATAGAATTAGACAAATGAGGGTGTCTGGAAAATCTGTGTGTATTAGAGTGTGCCACTGGTTACTGGGAAGCATTTCAGTACACGTCATTAGGAAAACAAATCCCCAGCAAGCAAAGATGAAGTAAATGGATTTAAAATGGATTCATTCCTATAATTAGCAATATTGTGCTTAAACAATGGATTTACAATTATTGTGGTTGTGACTGATTTAATTAACAAATTCATCCATTTTATCAGTGTCCCGTTATAGTCCAATGACTCTGTGGGGAATAGAACTGACTTTTACTGAAGAGGATTGAACAGAAATAAGAACTTTGGTAGGCAAGTCTGAGATATAACTCTGGCACTGAAACTTTCCCTTACATTATAAATAGCAGGCTATGAGGAGCAATTGCCCTAGTTCCATTTAAGTTATGGTTTAGTGCTGAGTTCATAAGAAAATATGTTTATTTCAGACTGTAAAACTAATACATTAAACTGGATCCCAAGAATGCTTTTAAAATTTTGAGTTTATATGTATGGTCCTGTGTACTGGAACCTCTGTTGAATAGACAAAATGTCATGAAGGAAGATCATAATAATAAAATATTCAGGACAGGGAGAAGTAGATATGAGTCGGAAGGGAGCATTTAAAGAAACATTCTCTTCTCCTCTTACAGTCTTTAAATACTATGTGTTATGAGTGCATTAGGAACAAGAGAAATTCAGATCAGGAGATAATGGCACAGGCAAAGAGTTACAGAAGTTTTGATCTATCTCTGCTCAGTTTCCTGCCATCACTTTGCCTGTATCATGTTCAGTTTGTTTCTTGGATTTAAGCCAATCAATGGAAAGTAATGAAACTCTAAGCTTATATTTATATCAAAAGTTGATACATAGAATAGCACATTTTTCCTTGTTTCAAAAGGAAGAGAGAAAAAATTAGATAGCTGTAGGTCTGACTAAAAGCTATGCTAGGGATGGGATGATACTATGTGGAAAATGTATGTGGGATAGTAGTAATCACAAAAAGAAAATGGAAAACTGGGGTGGGGAAAACATCACACCTATAATAACAAGATGTTGAAAACAAATGACTTTAACTGAAATGGATTGGGGTGTATGTGTATGAAAAAGATTATTAAAAGAAGCAGTTTTGCAACAAAATATTGCAGTGAAGAATGCTTCTGCTTAGTAGTTCAGCTTCTTTCAATCCCCCATGCTTTCCTTGCACGTAAGTAGTCCAAGCCCTACTACTGATTCATGAATATGTGCACAACCGAACCCAGTTTGATACCAATAGCAATAGCACTTAGACTTATATACCACTTTATAGTACTTTACAGCCTTCTCTAAGCGGTTTAGAGTCAGCATATTGCCCCCAACAATCTGGATCCTCTTTTTACTGACCTTGAAAAGATGGAAAACTGAGTCAACCTTGAGCCACTCAGAACTGAACTCTTGGAGTGAACAGTGAGTTAGCCTGAAGTACTGCACTCTAACCACTGTGCCACCATAGCTCTTTGGTCAAGTATCTGTAATGTGTTTATGTCACTGAAACCTGTTGAGAGCCTTAAAACAAAGGTTAACTCCAAGGTCATGAGTTCCCACTGTAACCTAAATCTAATTATTTGAAGTCATTTTCTAAAATTAATTTAGAATACTTTAATGTGCATCATATTTGCCCAAAAGTTAATAGAGCACAAAACTTAATGCAGTTGGGTACTTCATTTTGGCCAAGGAAGAAATCATTGGTGGCTATTTAAGTAACATTTCTTCTGATCTAGATTAGCTGTGTACTACATTCAGACATATGAAGTCCATGTGTCTTTAGAAGTTACATTACAGGACTTTCATGGCAGTTAGAGTGCAGTACTGCAGGCCACTTTAGCTGACTGTGTTCAGCAGGTCAGCGGTTCAAATCTCACCGGCTCAAGGTTGACTCAGCCTTCCATCCTTCCGAGGTAGGTAAAATGAGGACCCAGATTGTTGGGGGCAAAGTAAATATATATATACATTGCTTACTGGTGTACACCGCTTAGAGAGTGCTTGCACTTAAAGCGGTATATAAGTCTCATAAATAAATAAATAAAATAAGTCTCATAAATAAATATCATCCTTTCTCAGTGCAAATGCAACATTTTAGATTTGCATTAGTAGGAGAATTTTAAAAAGAGGAGGGGGAAGAAGAAGAATTGAATTAGAAAATCTCATTATTCTACTTTTACATTTAAATCATTGTTTATTCACCTGGCAGCTCTTATTATGCTCTGAGGGTAATTTAAATGGTTTCTCAGAGTACAGTAAAACCAAGAAATTATATTACAAGAAAATGAGAGCTCTTACTTTTTATTGTTATGTATCTCTTTTCTATGTTTCTTTTTTAGATCTGTTGCACTCCCCTCTCCACTTGAATATAGAAACTTCTGTTCCAGGGTTTTATCTACAAGTATGTCCTTTTTGCACATAACAATTGTCATTTCAACTGCCTAATGTAGGCACTCTTGGGAAGCATAAAAAACAGCAGAAGGGAAGAGAACAATAGAGTGCCTACTCTACTTTAAAGCTGCTTATTACAGTGGAAGCAACACAGTCTGCCTTGAGGCTTGATTTCTTATTCTGGAAGACACACATTCCACTTCATAAAGTGTTAGGGTGGGGCCTTACCTCAAAGAAAACGGCTCCCTTAGGATAGAGAATATAAAGTAGATTGATTAAGTTAAATGGAAGCCTGCATTAAGCTCCAGCTTTGCAATTTAAGTAAGGAGCTATCCTTCCAAAGAATGATCCAATGTTTTGGGGAAAATTGAAAACTTTTCATTCCCTCCCCCCTTAACTATCCAATAGAATGACATATTAATCTTTTATAATGTTAAAGTTGGCATAACATTCAAACCTCAGAAAAATCAGAAACTTGTTGCCATCCTGAACATTTCTAATTCCTTCTTTGAAGTTTAACATATTTCCACCATATGACAAGCACTTTATTTCTCCTCAGTCTAAAGAAGACCAAGATGGCTTTAATTTTTATTTAAAACATGTTCCATTTATTTTTAATTCGCTTTTTAGTAGAAGCTTGCAATAGATTTTATACAGAATGTTAATCAAAGATGGTTCAGGGATTCTTACCTATTCCTGGATTATAAATTATAGTATACACACACACACACACACACACACACACACACACACACACACACCACCTGATGTTTCCTATTGATTCTCTTTCAGTACAGGAAGAATTGTAAACTGTTATATGGAAGATGTAAAGAAATGTACAAGCATAAAAAAGATTGTCCAAAAAAGCCAATACTTCCAAAGTTAGGCGTGGATCCTAATCATGGAAAAAATGCCCTGGGGCAATGATATTTAGATAAGGTCATGTAAAACTCTATCTTTCACACAGAATTAACTAGTGCCATTAGTAACACTCTTCTGTTTTTGTTTTTGTTTTGCTTTCCTGATAGGAATGTCCCAGAAAAAGAACTTCAATGTCACACACTGACTGTGTGCCATGACAGCCTCTCAGGGATGGAAAATACTTTTAGTCTGTCCTTCACAAATTATTGCCATAGGTTTATACTTTGTAAGTGGAAGTAGAGAATCCTTTCTTTCAAACAAATCTCTTTATCTTGGGGATAGTTATACCCATCTTTTGGTTTCCCTATATCTTTGTTTTCTTCTGCCTGATGTATTTCAGACAATTTTGAAATTAGATTGAGAAATGGAAGAAATTAGGCCCTGATATCCAAGTTGCTGACTCCTAATTACAGTTTTTTAAAAAAACAAAAATAATAATGTGAACTACAGAAGACATATTGGAAGTTGCAGCTAAGCAGCATCTTGAAGGCTGCTGGTTCTGCATCTCTATCCTAGGTCTGATTTGAAACCATGTAATTTTTTTTTCCAGGATAAGCATGCCTAAACAGGCAATGCCTGGATTAACATTTGCTTTGGAATCTTATATAGCCATGTGCGCTGGAAGAGAGAGAAGAGGTAAGGATTATTGATTGAATGAAATGCATTTATTTTGTAAATCCATGAATTGAAAAATAGAATTTGTGCAAGGGCAATTGGCTACAAAATGCTTAAAAGGAAGCAGCATTTCAGCCTGCTTATTTTAGGTCATGTTTACTAAGATAGCATGTTCAAACTGGAAGGAAGGAAGGAAGGAAGGAAGGAAGGAAGGAAGGAAGGAAGGGAGGGAGGGAGGGAGGGAGGGAGGGAGGGAGGGAGGGAGGAAATAAAAGAAGGTGATTCAATGAAACAGGAAGATCTGAGCCATTGCTTATCTCTATTTTCAATTGACTGTCCCCTAAAATAGATTACACCTATATAGGAAGCACATTCCACAAATTTCCTATAAAATAAAATATTTTTACTCTATGGTTCAATGGCTAATTTCCAAGCTATAATATCATAGGCAGTCTATCTAAGGAAAAGGTTCAGGTTACTCTCAAAGATCTTTCCACGATGACAAGATAAACGATGCCTCTTGGTTATTCTTTTTTAAAATCTGACAATTTTTTAAAAAAATTAGATGTTCTCTGAATTCCCAAAGGCTATTTAAAACTGGGGCTTCTAGTTACGTTTATTAAGCAAATTACTATGGTGACACTATAATTGTGGAAGGTAAAAAGAAAGTTGCAAGATTGTGTTACATCTCTTTGAAGAAAACATTTTCAATGATAAATGACATGTCCTATCAAACATTTAAATATGTTTAAATTAAGATTTTTTTAATTAAAAACATGTACTGTGAATATGATTCCTCAAGTATTGCAAACCTCATCACTGATCCGGTGAAAAGAATTTGATGACTCAGGTCTAATTAATCCGAGTCACACTCAACTCATTCACTCCCAGTTTCTGAGCTATCAAATTACTGAGCCAGCTGGACACCCTTCACTTCAGTGGGCTGACTTTAATCAAATCACAGTTGTCCTGACCCCCTACAGTGCAACAACAGCTTGTTTTGATATTGGTATCAACATTATTCAAAGGCTGATGAATAGTTCTTCCTAATCTTCCCTAACTGATCCATTGAACATGAAGAGAGCTGCATCGGTTGGTGTTACCTAATTACCCTCCAAGTGAACCCACTGGGTTTCCAAGAAGCCAAGACCTATGAAACTAAAGAAATTACAGAGTCCAAAGGAAAGAATACAGTATGAATTTGAATGAATATTTGTTAAAGTACTATTAAAGAACTATTAAGGAAAAGCGAGGTGACAAAGCAAAGAAATATCTTATTGTCACAGGATAGACACTTTTAGGTCTTTTTTTTTTCCCGGTTACTGGTCAGGTTACTACTGGTTCTCTATGGATAATTTGTTCCATTCTTAATTATTTCCCTTCATCCATCCTCTTTTATTTGGTGATGACAGTAGTTGCACTTGGGGCTACTTGTCTAGTTACTCTGGATGTTTTAAACTCTAGAGATTGAGAACTCTAGTTTGCCTGAAATGATAGGCAATATCTCCTATTTAACCTATTGCTGCTGATTAAATTCATCTGAATGCAGTCTCTATAAACAATGTGGTCAAGGATTTATTATATTCATTTAGGAAAGGATGAGTACTTCATCTAGTTCTAGGGAAGGTTTAGATCAGACATGTCAAACACAAGGCCCGGGGGCTGGATAGGGCCCATGAAGTAGTTTCATGTGGCCCATGAAGCCATCCTGGAAACAGTGAGGGAACTGGCTGGCCGGGAGCCAATGTACAATGTACAATTTTGTGGTGGCCATCTATGCTGAAACGCATTCAGTCTTAGCTCAAGGCCATCTAGAAACAGCGAGGAACCAGCCCTTGCCGTGTCAGCCCTGCCCCCTGGGTGCATGCTGGGGAAGCATCATCCTTTGTGAGGAATGAAGAAATGGACCATGCCTTGGCACTTGCCCCGGTTCCACCCCCTTCTGCCAGAAACCCTCAGATCTGTTCCACTCCTGCCCAGGCCCCGACAGGCACCCTTGACATGAATGATGTAGAGCTGGCCATGCCCACCCAGTAGGCTGCACCCACCCTGACCACACCCACCCAGCCTCCCAAGGGCAACCGCAATGCTGATGCGGCCCTCAATGAAATTGAGTTTGACACCTCTTGTTTAGATGTTCATATGTTGCCTCCTGTTTTATTCACAGCAACCTGTAAACACATTTTGAATTCAGTGGACCATATAATAAATGAAAACAACACACAAACACATTATCCACATAGGTTGCATTATGGGGAATCCAGCAGAAAAACATGTTGTAATAGCATGTTTATGCCACGATTAAGTGCAATTAGATTAAACAAATATTCAAACCTTACAAGAGGAAATATATATCTGGGAAGATTTTTTACGAAAGTAGGATAGTATCATTTAGTCTTGAAAGTCTAACCAAGTAATTTCCCCACACATCCTTTACTTAGCTTAATTAAAGCAGATTTACTTTGAATCTTCTCATGTTCTTGTTAAAATATATCTTCTATAATGAGTCTATTTCCTCCCTTAACTGTCTTTTTGCTCCTCCTATAATGCTGTGGTCTATTAGTCATGCTATCCCAGTAGGAGGAAGAGATTTGACTTTTAAAAAAAATCTCCATACAAAATTCATGCAATTACTAGATGTGAAGAAAGATTTCAAAATTTCTTTACGGTTGCCTAATAGTCTTTTGGATTTTCTTCAACCCAGGTATAATATGGGTAATAATAATACTGTTTCTATCTACTGATAAGCATGTGTGATTACAGATACAATTTATTTACTTTAACGATACTTGGCAACAAATTCACTTTTTTTTCTCCTCAGGTTACTATCACTCAACATTACCCTGTTCACAATCATGTCTACTCAAGATATGAGATTTTCAATTTTCATTCCTGGGATGGAAATGAAAAACTGCAAAGCCTGATGACATCACAAACCAAGAACAGAACAAGTGGTCCCAAATAGTAGTCTCTATGTTTACTGATTCTGTCTTCTAGACAACTATTAAAGTAAAGGAGACACATTCTCTTTACCATTTGATTTGCCCAAATCTTCTACAGCCCATCCTCTTGTTAGCCAGTCAAAATCTTCCACAATCTATTGAATAAGAGATGTATTTGGGGGGGGGGGTTGCACTTGTCACACTCGAAACAATGCATAGTTTATTTCTAAATCACATTCTTTAACATCAGCATGAATACAGGTGAAGTTTGATGGCTTTTTAATGTAATTCTGAGATGTTTGTCTTATTTTAAACCAAAGCAACTTGTTCCAGGGTAAAATATTTGCACTGACTTCTGTAAATATTGTCTCTTCAGTTTCTGTCTGTACAAACCAAGCTTCAGCCTTGAGATTAGATGTTTTAATTCTGCAGACTGGCAGCCATGCATGTAAAACTTTAGGAAATCTGAGGACAGGTCCATGAAGCCAGAAAAACATCTCTTTTTTAGAAGTGATCTTTCCTGGCAATAATTTCTCTCCCACAAACTTTGCTTGATTTCTCTGAAAGTAACTATAATAACAGGGGCAGAAAATGGAGCAGTGAAATTGAAAGGAGATAGTTGTACATATTCTTTTTTTTTCATATTAATTTGCTTTGCAATTAGAGTCAGAACTTGTATTGCTGAGTCCCAGAGGCATTGGCCTAGCTGGAAACTGTATCATATACCTGCATCTTGCAATAGGTGCTGACTAGATTGTAAAATAAATATTTCAATGTACTTTGTTTTATTAAACAAAATAATGATCATAACAATATAACATGGTACAGCTTTCACAGAAAAGAAATTGGAACTTAGATATATTTGGAGAATTGAAATAAACTTTCTTGTAGTCATGGTGTAAACAAATGATGCTACTTGGATCGCCACCAAAGTTCCCTAATTTTCTACACTCTGTGGTGTTGGCCTGTCTCATACAAGGGAGAATGTTGGCCACACTTCATGGGAGACATGCTTTTTATGGACTAACTTAAGTAAAGTGGAAAGTTTATAGCAGGAAATGTCCACAGTTGTTTTAAGGTCATTTTTCAAAGAAGAAAAGCAAAAAATAAAAAGGAAGAAATCCAAAATGGAGGTTGCATATTTAAATCTAATGTCGTGTGCTTTGGTATGAATAGAATAGAATAGAATAAAATAGAATAGAATAGAATAGAATAGAATAGAATAGAATAGATCTTGGAGGTCTTCTAGTCCAATCTGCTGTTCAAGCAAGAGACTCTATTCCATTTCAGACAAGTGGTTGTCCAGTCTCTTCTTAAAAACTTCCAATGATGAAGCACCCACAACTTCTGACAGCAAGCATTTCCACTGGTTAATTGATCTTACTATTAGGAAGTGTCTCCTTAATTCCAGGTTGCTTCTCTCCTTGACTAATTTTCATCCATTGTTTTTTTGTTCCATCCTTTGGTACATTGGAAAATAGGTTGACCCCCCCCCTTCGTTGTGGCAGCCCCTCAAATACTGGAATACTATTATTGTATCACCCTAGTTCTTTTTTTCACTAGACAAGCCATATCCAGTTCTTGCAACCATTCTTTATAGTCTCCAGGCCTTTAATCATTTTAGTTGCTAATGGGATTTTCTAGAAGCACGATCCATTGAACTAAATCTTTTGCCCCTCTCTGAAATACCTTATCCATAAAAATAAGGGTAGTAAAAAGAATTCTGCACCTGGAAATGTAATATTTGACTCAAAGCTCTCTGAAAGTACCATACTATGTGTTGATATAACACAAGCAAGTGCTATAGCACATTTTCGGAAGCAATTGGCACTATTCTAAGGCAGAGAAAATATCAGAGCAAATTATTTTTTTGAAAATGAATTATGAGTACACACGCAAACTCTATATAATCAGATGTACTATTTTGACTACAAGGAGGAACAATTGGGTGTGTTATGCACAAGACCCAAGGCTATCTGAAAATAATGGTCTTTAGGCAGTTTGATATTAATTCCATGTAATTATTCTTATGCTTTGGAGATTTAAATTATTTTAATGCACAATTTTAAAACTATCTTATACTCTGCCTTGTTTCAGCAGGCATAAATTTTAGCTTGCACTGAGTTTTATATGTTCTACCTGGTATATTACCTATACCAAAACCTCTGTTAACATTCAGCCTTAGTAAGAAGCCATGTTAAACAAGATATAACAATTAAGGAAGCCCTTCACTTTTATTTGGCTATCAAAGGTAGTCCTTGATTTACGACAACAATTGAGCACCAAATTTCTGTGGCTAAGTGAGACAGCTATTAAGTGAGTATTGCCTCAGTTTACAACTTTTCTTGAATCACTGCAGTTATTAATAACAGTTAAGTGAATCTGGCTTCCCCATTGTCAAAAGATTGCAAAAAGTGATCACAGGACCTTGCAACTGTCATAAATATAAGTCCGTTCCAAGCATCTGAATTTTGATCATATTACCATAGGGATGCTTCAACAGTCATAAGAGTGAAAAACAGTCATAACTCACTTTTTTCATTGCCTTTGTAACTTTGAACAGTCATTAAATGAACTGTTGTAAATCAAGGACTACCTGTACTTGAAAACCCCAACCATACTTTATCCATGTTGAATGTTAATATGCTATTTCTAGGTCTTTCTAAAATCCTTCTTATGATTTTTTGTTTTGTACCTGGACATAACTCACAACTGTGAGAGGGACCTCGGAGTCCTAGTAGACAATCACTTAAATATGAGCCAGCAGTGTGCGGCAGTTGCCAAAAAGGCCAACACAGTGCTAGGCTGCATTAACAGAGGGATAGAATCAAGATCATGCGAAGTATTAATACCACTCTGCAATGCCTTGGTAAGGCCACACTTGGAATACTGCATCCAGTTTTGGTCACCACGATGTAAAAAAGATGTTGAGACTCTAGAAAGAGTACAGAGAAGAGCAACAAAGATGATTAGGGGACTGGAGGCTAAAACTTACAAGGAACGGTTGCTGGAATTGGGTATGTCTAGTTTAATGAAGAGAAGGACAAGGGGAGACATGATAGCAGTATTCCAATATCTCAGGGGCTGCCATAAAGAAGAGGGAATTAAGCTATTTTCCAAAGCACCTGAAGGCAGGACAAGAAGCAACGGGTGGAAACTAATCAAGGAGAGAAGCAACCTAGAACTAAGGAGAAACTTCCTGACAGTGAGAACAATTAATCAGTGGAAAAGCTTGCCTCCAGAAGCAGTAAATGCTCCAACACTGGAGGTTTTTAAGAAGAGACTGGACAGCCATTTGTCCGAAATGGTGTAGGGTTTCCTGCCCGAGCAGGGGGTTGGACTAGATGACCTCCAAGGTCCCTCCCAACTTTACTATTATTATTATTATTATTATTATTATTATTATTATTATTATTATTATTATTATTATTATTATTATTATAACTAAAAGAAGACTTTATGAAAATTTTTCCTCTAAAGCACCATTTTTTTTAAAAAAAAAAATTACATATGGCCATTCTAAGAAATAATGCTTTGCCTCAGGCTCCTTAGGGTTTTGTATAAGGACAAATATGATTCAATTGTGCCAATAATATGTGAAAATGATAGTGATAAGAAAGCAAAGGGATCCATTTGATGCATGGATTTGTTTAATTCTATCTTCCTCCTACCTTTTGCATTCACCACTCTTCAGATGAATTTGTACATTTACAAGAATAATAATGAAAAGAACTTTGCATTATTTATTAACAAAGCTGTCTTTACAAGTCTTCATTTGTTATCACTATGTGCTGAGTGAATGCATTTAAAGTGCAGGAGACATTGGTGCATATTAGTTTAAAGAAAAGCTTTTAACTTTGTTTGAAATGCTGGTGCCCCTGGAAACTAGTTGATTCTTGTTCTGAAGTAGGCAATTTAAGACACATGAAAAGATGATGTAATATTTACCAAAAAGGCAAGTCCACAAAGAATCCTTCAGGCAGCATTAAGTCAGAAAATAAATTTGACCTAGCGCAGGATCTGTAGAAACATTACAAAACACTGCACAAATAACAAACTTCAAAATAAGTATTTTGATCTTCAGAATTTATCATTCTCTCTTAAAGCTGATAGGAACATTTCAGAAGGTACCCTAGATTCTAAACCAGTATTGCTCTAATCATTAAGACTGTGAGCTAGCATATAGACAGATCAAGTTTAAGTCTACCTTCATTGAGTGACTTTGGCCATCACTATCACTCAGCCCAACATATACCACAAAACTATTGTTGGAAAGATTGAAGGAGGGGATAGTATGTATGATGGTGCCATCAGCTCCTGAAAGAAAGATGAAATGTAATAAACACAGTACACACACACACATACATGCAGAAAGCAGACCTTTTCAGTGATTAAAAACCAATACAACATTAGATGCAGAGCATCCATATACTAGCATGTATTATACGTGTTAGCCTCCCATCACTCAGTTCAAGCACTAAATTCAAGCACTGCAAATTATAACAGCTCCCAATCTGTCTATCTCTTGTTCTGTGTGATTATTTCACCCAAACGATATTTTTTCACATTCCTGAAATTCCTGAGTTATAATACTAAATAACTTTCATCAGGAATATCTTGCACAGCTATATGATTGATTGGAGAGAGAGGATGAAAACAAGAGCTATAATTTTATATTTTTCTGACTATATAAAAGACAACTGTTCCTCTTTTCAAGGAACACAACTGATATTGTAATCATGATTTGATAAGCACTTCTTCCTTTACACTTCTGCAAACTTCTTTGTTATCCTGAATTTAAGTGGCTGTTCCAGAACATCTTTCCCGTTACTTACCTTTGACAAAAATATACACTCTAGCATTTATTTTCACATTAGACTTCCTACATTTCTAAAGTTGTGCTATGCGTGTTTCCAGAATAACAGAGTTATTCCTTTATTGTCTCTAGGCAATCAGCACTAACATTTGACAGGGAGTTTTTTAAAAATCTCCTGTTTATTCAAACTACTCAAATCAAGATAAAATGGTGATATGGGAGGATCAAAATAGCCTTTCATATACTTTCATATACTGACAATGATTTAAAATTAAGTACACTATAAATATAATGTAAAATGTACAACATAAGACAGAAGTTCTCATGACAGATCTGGAGAGATGATAAAGGGGGAAAAATCTGTTTATCTGTAACTGTATTATTCCGCCACAATATTGTTCCTTATTCTGCTGTCTCTTTTTGTAAGGCAATTTCTGGTCTAACATTTTCCAAAGATTTTTTTTTAAAAAAATCTGAAATAAAATATATGGCAGATATGTTGATTATAAATCTGAAAATTGAAGATTATATTTATTTATTTTTAAAGCCAATGGATTTTTTTCCATCTTAAACCTTCCATCTTAAACCTTAAAATATGCTGCAGGGATAGAAAGAAGCCAATGTGCAAATAATTTGGAACATATATTAGGATTTTAAACGTTACTGAAAATGGAAGTGACCCTTTGACCACCAGCATCTATTTTAAAAAGTACAATCCTCCCCTGGTCCCTCTATAGATGTGGTTTGATTTTTTTTGAGAGAAGAGGGAAAACTATCAGGATTTCACATGTGACTAGTTCCATCCCTCACAAAATTCATTTACATTTCTGTTTCCCTTATCTTAAAAGTTGTAGCTGCATGGAGGCTTTTTCAAATGCTGGACTTGGAACCTTACTGGGATAGAGAATTGTGCCTCCTTCATTTGTGCTATGTAGCAACCTGGGCAAAAAAGCACAAATGTTTCAGTTCAGAGAGGAGATGAGAAATTTTCTCAAATGAACAGATAGAATAGTGCTTCTTAACTTTGGCAAGTTTAAGATTTGTGGACTTTGACTCCCAAAGTTTCTAGGGAACAAAGTTTGAGATTCACACTTTTCAAAGTTGCTAAGGCTGAAAAACATAGCTGTCTATTCGTCACATAGGCGTTGTGATGTAATAATGAGTCAAAGCTGGACAATGCCTATTACCTAGGTGTGCCTAGGGTTCCTCCAATTTAGGGACCCTCCAAAACTGTGGACTTTGATCATCATTATCCTTTATTTGATATGATCTTTGATAAAGATTCTGGAAATTAATCCTTACTTGAGCATAGAATTCAGCCATATAATGAGCAAATCCTTTCAGTTCAAGGAACTGATAACTTTTTTTCTTTTTTCTTTCCAACCTATAACTCAAATATTGTCACTTCTCAGTATTATATCCAGATCCCAAAATAAACTTGGGATTTTCTCTTCTTATTGAAGTATAGCCTGGAAGAAAACATTTGTACTAGTGTTTGTCCCCATCATCGTTAAACATTACATATTTACATTTTCTTACATATGGACTTGAAAATACATCCTGCAGGCAAACGTCAACAGGCAAATTCCAGAACAGTTCAGGCTGATCTATTAGAAGCATTGAAATCTGTTGCATGAAACAAACAGAAGGATGAAATCATTAAAAGGTAAACAGGGAATTAAGTATATGCATATATGTAAAAACAGCTGCCTTAAGGAAAAGATAAACATGAATTTCAGAGCAAACAACATATGGTAGCTCAAACAATCATCCCTTTGGACCTGAAGCAAGTAACTTTTTCAGTTTAGCGTATTTCTCCAATTTGTTACTGGTTATACAACCCCTTTGAGATGTATTGTGCACGTATAATATTTGGGAATATTCATGAGTTGCATTTTATTAGCTGAATCCTTCAGTCATAATAAAGAATATTGTGACTAGACACATTCTACAGATATTCCAGTTGAAAGAAAAATTTGCATATGTTCCTATCGGAAGAGCAGTGAATTCCCTTTTGTTAATACTTAATACTGAACCAATTAAATGACTTCCACATGCTTTTCAAAAATATATATGAATACATTTCAGAAATATTAAACAGACTGGATGTTACATGTGATATACTGTGAAGGATAAGGAATATTCCTTTCCTTTTGTTCTTGTGTCATTATATTGAGTGATTTTTCTATATGTGGTTAAATGCAGCCACAGACAAGGTAAGTTGATTTTCATGTGATAGAGAAATAGAGGACTTTGTCTGCAGCTGCTCACAGCATCATTACTGAAATTCCAGAATTAACTGGCCAGAAAGAAATCCAGATGAGATAGAGAGAAATGAATGTTAAAAGATACAGCTTATGTGAAAAACCAGAAAGAAATAGAAAAGGTCAGTTTAATAACCAAGATATTGATTTTAAGAGGACAAGCTCTCAAAATTCTGAATTTAATTGGATTTTATATTCTAGATTTCACAATCAGAAAGTATTAAAAATAGTCAGTGTTGTCATGATTGTATAAGGATTTTTTATACTCTAATCAGAATTATGTATTGCTATTGTGATTATAGGCAAGATCAGTTCAAATCTTGCTAGATTCTAAATGGATAGTATTGAAATGATTGCTAAGGCAATAAATACTTCCTTTAAGGTATTCATTTTCAGCTTACTTCTACCACCACTGAGTTTTTCCTAATAACCTGCATGAAAAGCATATCTCTGATGCAATGGACACTTTTCAAAATTTCTGACTTTGGTATCAGACTGCTAGCAACACAAAGATCACAGGGATTCAGAGTGAGTCAGATTCCTTTCGTATTAGATGTCACCCATTCTCCTGAGGTTGACCGTCAAGAGTTGAAGAACTGTATGTTTTTAGAGAGAACATTGTGTGTTATTTCAAAAGAGCTCTGTGTATTTTCTCATGAATGTTACCATGATGATTATGTCTGTTTCGCAATACATTTGCCATTGGTATATCACTTCGGTTGTGGTTTCACTCTTAAAAAAACTCTGGTTCCTTAGGTTTCTGTGAAAATGTTCCTTTGAAAAAGAGAGGTCAATTTTTTCCAGGCATTCGTATCTACTTGTAAAGCAGTTCTGGAACTACATGTCAATTATAAACTGCTATTAGCCCACTTGGATAGTGGCACAGTAGTTAGAATGTAGTATTGCAGGCTAATTCTGCTGAGTGGCTCAAGGTTGACTCAGCCTTCCATCTTTCCGAGGTTGATAAAATGAGGATTCAGATTGGGGGCAATATGCTGACCCTGTAAATCACTTAGAGAGGGCTGTAAACATTATGTAAACATTATGATAAGCTAGATATAAGTCTAAAATGCTAAGTGCTAATTTCACAAGGAGTGTTTGATGCCAAACACCCTGTTGGAACAGCTGGCCTACAGAGACTAGTAAGAATAGCATTTTTTCCCCAAAATGGTACAAGTGTTAATGATATTGTTGCCAGTGCATTCTTTTCTTTTCTATAGATACTGAAAAGAAGATTGGTATTATAGTAAGTAAACTGAGTACCCATACTTTGCCACTATTACAAGCTTATCAAAAGTTTCAGTTTATCCAGAGGTCTTTTCTTTTGCAACATAAATCCAATCAATATTCTGCTTTAAACTTATAACTGTGAAAATATTTCCCTCGAAGTTTTACTGACTAGGATCAATCCTTGTAAGTATAACATTGTGTTCTAGTTGTAATTGGTTGTTAAATATATATTACATCTCTGTATCTGATACTTGAAAATCAACATAGCATTATTTAAAGAGAAAATGTGAGGTGCAAAGGCTTCCAATGTATTACTTAAAGCAGTCCTTTCACTGATCACTTTCATCTGACCCTTATCAGCTTCAAACTAGAAAGTTTACTTAAACTTAGCTAAACTTACAAACACGCGCCCACATGTCGGGGGACATGCTGATACATAGGCAGACAAATAAACATTTCTAAACATTCCTGGGTGGTGGGTGAAAGCTGTTTCTGAGAAACATATCTTCAGACAAGAAGAAAGCCCACATGCTCAGGAAGTGCAAAGTCAATCTAAACATTTCATTTTCCATAAGAACCAGAAAAACCACCAACTGTCATCAGAAACAAGGCAGGGTATTGCTTAAGTGCAGAAAACCTCACTTTTTGCCTGCTGATTAAATTTCATCTTCTGGGAGTGGTATCAAAATCAGAGACAGAGAAAACTAGCTTTTTCTAACTATGACAGGTTGAGGTGACATGGAATTTGTTGGTATAGCTTTCTGATACATGTCTTTAGTGGGGTCCTTGTTGCTGTCTGAGCTTGGTGATATTCTTCCAGACATTTCATTACAACTAAGTAACATCATCCTAATATCATCCATCAACATCAAGGATGATATTACCTAGTTTAATAATGAAATGTCTGCAAGAAAACCACCAAGCTCAGAGAATACCAAGGATCGCACAGTTCAAATCTGAGCTATAAATATTCTCTTGTATCAGTACATGTCTTTAGACAGCAGGTGACTTTCAGTGCAAATAGTTTTTTTTAATTGAACTTTATGAAACTTATCATCAATAAAGGTCATATTTGTTTTACGATAGTGGTGCCGCATAGCAATTTAAACAGCAAAGGTTTA
Source organism: Crotalus tigris (assembly GCF_016545835.1). NCBI lineage: Eukaryota > Metazoa > Chordata > Lepidosauria > Squamata > Viperidae > Crotalus > Crotalus tigris. The sequence continues at coordinate 3,374,276 of NW_024096460.1, read as the reverse complement.
TAGCTCAAAAGATTTCATATCTAATATTGACATAAGAGAACAGAAGAGGTTAAGAAGCAGAAGAGAATATTTGAAAAAATTGTCCTGATTTCAGTTGTTTGCATTTAGCTTGGCTATAATAGGATCTGAAAATATTGTTCCAAAGTCATCACAGCAGCTTCTGGAGGGCATTTTTTTATGCATCTGTGCATTTTAACAGGATGGAAAAGCAGAAGAGTCCTCTTTGTATATCTGAAAATTAGGAAAGTGATAGAGGAAAGTTCATGTCAGAGAAGAAAGCTAATGAGAAAGCTTACAAAAAGGAGCTTTGATCTAAAGAGGAAAGGGGTTAATACAGAACTAAACTGGAAATTAGTGTGTGAGTTTACAGACCAAGAAGAATAGGAATGATTTAGACTAGGAAGGTTATAGTAGAAATAAGAGGAGATTGTGCAACAGAGAGGAGAAAAAGCCAAGATAATAGAGATAACCAGCATAGGAACCATATGTTTGAACAAGGAATTAATGAAAGAAGGTTGTATTGTTATAATATTATAGAAGGATGAACTAAATATATGAACAAAAACACAAATACAAGATTTCTTTCCCTGTACCTGGGAAGGAAAATAATGTTCTTATGGGACATTAAGAATTTATGAAAATAGGAAGACTTAGAAAGAAAATGTGTCAGTTAAATTCTGCAAGTAGTGAAGCTCAAATGAGAATGAAACAATAGAAAAGAAGCACTTAGATGAAATTGGATGAAAGCAGGAAGTTCTGAAGGAATGGTTATCTCTATATGATTGCCATTATAGAGGGCTATGAAAGTCATAGGAGTTGTTGAGGACACTGTGGACAACATGCAGAAAAGAACTAAATCCTTTGGGATTCCAGCAGCAAAGGGGGAAATACGGAAATTAATCAGAGAGTCAGGAGAAAATACCAGCTGAATTATGAATATCTAAGGTGTCAAGAAAGTCAAGAAAGAGGGAATGGTCAACTGCGTCACAAAGATATCAGAGTGTTCAAGGAAGAGAGAAATAGAATGGAAAATGTGAGAAGAGTATTAAAAAGAGTGAGAGAGTTTTAGTATAGTACAAAGAATGGAAATTCAATTTTGAGGATTGACAGAAAAGTCAGAAGAAAGCAATAAAATCAGCAAAATTGTTCTGGGAATTCAACAGCAAAAGAACATTAGAAAGAAATGATGATGAATGAGTGAGAATGGAAAAAATGGGAGCATAACTGAATTCCACTAGTCAATTGTATTTACTCAGACAATGCTATATTACCATTGCTTTTGGAATTGCTATGTATTATAATTATTAGTTCTCTCTCTCTCATATATTTTTGAAATGTATCATTTGTGATTTCAGAAAACCTTGAACCAGACAAATTATCTGCAACTATTTAATTGTTGACAAGTTAACAAATCAATTAAGTAGGAGTATTTCCCTGAGAAATGTGTGCCATAATGATAATTTATTATATCATTACTATATGATTTGAATGAGTATAACACTCATTAACCAAAAATATACAACACAAACAGCATAAAACCATCTGGTAATCTAATCATCTATATCAGGCATGTCAAACTCATGACATCACGTGACGTCGCCTGATGTATCATGACTTTTTCCCCATTGCCGGCATGATGCATCCAGCCCATGGACTGGCAGTTTGATATGTCTGATCTATATGATCAGGTTAAGTGATGAAGAAAATAACTTCAGTTTTTCATTGTTGAAGATAGAAGGGCAGGGCAGGATTTTTTTTTTTTTTTTAATCTCCTGGGCCTACTCACGGTTGATGTGAGAACCAGTCTAGTATTATAGGCAAACGATTATTGGGATCGGACACTAGATCTAATCTGCAAAACTCAAAATCACCAATAGAAGTTAGCCATGGACTCGAGTTTTCTATAACCCTAATAGTTCTGTTTCAGATATTATTCACATTGTAAATTCAGAAATGACTGCAAGGCAAGATGCTTTAGACACAACCTTTATGCAAAATTCTAATGCTTCAGAGAGTTGCCAATAGATTCTTTTAAAACAAAAGCAGTTCCCATCTTTAAAAGGAAGATCAGACTTTTCATTTCAACATTCAGTAGTCAAAGAGAAGTGAAATGCCTTCTTATAAACTCTTGATCTTAAGCATTCCTGATTTCCACGTTAGGAAAGCCTTTGGAACACCACAACACTTATTTGTGTGTGAGAGACTCTGACAGATCAAAGCAGAGACCACTTCTGGCTTATCTAGTGCTTATCCTAGAACTATTGACCTCTCAATTATTTATTAACAAGCTTGTCCCTTCCTCCCACTTTGTTTGAGAAAATTATTTACCCAGGTTAAACAGTTTACAGAAAAAGTTCCAGATTCCTCCCAGTCTTCCTGGTATGTCCAATAAAGAAATTTAATAAAAGAAACTAATCCGCATTTTCTGTCTGTCTGTATGAATAATAAAAAAACTCCCAATTTGTATAATGACAAGGAGCTCAAATGGTACTATCCTAGATAATTATGCATGCTTAACATTATTTTGTAAAAAGTTTCTGAAAACAAGCTTAGCTTTGATGCCAGAAAGAAAAACTGAAATTCTAAAAGTGAGGATGGTCAGGGACAAAGCATCTGACTCAAATCTACCTTCTGCAAGTGGTTAGCTGTCTCTTTCTTTTCCGATTCTAAATCCTCTTGAAGTGATAAATCGCTTATCAGTTCCTTAAAATGTATTTTATCTTCAGTATCTTTATTATAGCATGGTAAAATGCACTATGCAAGGTTTAATGCATATTAAGTAAATGTCTTTTTAAGCACTTTAGAAAGTATTTGAAAAAAAAGAGTATTTTTATTTTGTTTGCATTTGGGGATTTAAGTCGGATCTTCTATGGTGGCAAGACTGTGACTTTAGAATGGATTTGTATGGATTTGGGGAGAGTGTCAAAAGGCCATAGAAATCCTCACCCTCAAAAGAAGAGGCCTGCAGTTCTGTCCTTGGAATCTCCTTCATTGCTGTCATTGTGGCTTTGTTGCTATGGAAATTCTGCAGAAGAGAGATAAAAAAGGATTTTTTTCCAGGAATTTAAAGAAGATTGATAATGCGGAATTTCTATTTTTTCCTACAAAAATGTTTCCAAGGATAGGGAAGAGAAGACTCTAGTTCCCCCCCTCCTCCTCGGGGACCAATGAGGTTATTTCAAAATGTTTGAAGGCCAAAACAATAAGACAACCCCCCCCCCCCTGCTAAATTGGCACAATGTCAGTCAGGCATAGATCAAGAGAGAGAACTCAAGATCAGGAATCAGATCCAGCAAGCCCAAATGATGATAGAGCTTAATGGAAAGCAGCTCTGTTTATCTGGTGTAAGCTATTTGTCTGTTAAAGAGTCAAGGGAGACGACTCCCAGTTTATTCCTGGAAATAAAACAACAACAAATGTTCCATCCAGGATGGATAAGAGCCCAGTTCCCCTCACTTTTCTTCACACCTTTAAAGCAGCTAATGTAGAGTTAAGGCACTCCTCAGATGAATTAGGAGGTCAAAATCTTCCAATATCTGGAATAGTCAGCTTCAGCCGTTCTGTAGCTCTGTCTTATTGGAGAAGATGTGGTGATCCTAAATACATCATCTTTGCAGAAGCACAAACTTGAATACTCATAATGGTAACCTCTTATCTCAGCTATCCCCACATTGGTGGTAGGTAGGAGATGCTCCCAGAATGTGTATATTCAGCAAAAGTATGTACAAAATGCATGTACTAGGGCAGGGGTAGGCAAACTTGGCTCTTTTATGACTCGTGGACTTCAACTCCCAGAATTCCTGAGCCAGCATGTACTAGGGGAAAGCATGCAATAATACAGAGAAATGTTTAAATTTGTAAAGGACACAGAAAAAGGCTGAAATTAAGATAACATCAGAAAAACTATAACTTGATAGGAGCCATGTTTGACATATTTTCCCAGAAATACAGGCAGTCTTTGACTTACAACAGTTCATTGTTACAATGGCACTGAAAAAAGTAACTTGTGACCATTTTTCACACTTACAACCATTACAGCATCCCATTTGGTCATGTGATCAAAATTCAGACACATGGCAACTAACTCATAATTATGACAGTCGCTGTGATCACATGTGATCACTATTTGCAATCTTCTGACAAGCAAAGTCAATGGGGAAGCCAGATTCATTTAACAACCACAACACTAACTTGACAACTGCAATGATTCCATTAACAACTGTGGCAAGAAAAGACATAAATATTGGAAAAAATCTGCTTAACAAAAGTTTCACTTAGCAATAGAAATGCTGGGATCAATTGTGGTCGTAAGTTTAGGACTACCTGTAATTGAGACATAACTGCATATCTCATCCTCTTCCTTATAACAAGTGATATTCTTCATGGCAAGATTATGGATATATTTTCTTGTGTTTGCTTCACTTGACTGAATTTCACTAGTAGGGATAGAAAAATAGTCAATATGATAATATAATTTTAGGTGTTGTGTTATACCTGAGAATGACAGCAGATTTATCTTGTTGCTCTTGTCATTAATATTGTTATGACATTTCAAAAATATAGATGTTATTCTTCCCAGTTCTTTTCCCAGAAACTTTTTACACATAAGAAGCAAGGCTTTATTTGTGACCATTGAAGAAGGAATACTTTTTATAATTGGCTAGAAAAAAGAGGTAGAGAGAAAGGAACTTAATATGTATTAGCAAACTAGACATTGAAACCCAGACAATATGTTGCTGATAATATTTTAAGCACTTGTGACTATAAATTTTTATATGTATGTAGGTCTTTGGTTATTCGGGTTTTCTCCCGTGTAAAATTGGAAGTGTCTTGACAACGTTTCGATGAAGTCCCATTTGTCATCTTCAGGCTGGTGTTTTCGGCTTCGTGCTTCTAGGAGCAATGTGTGATTGTAGCTACGATCACACATTGCTCCTAGAAGCACGAAGCCAAAAACACCAGCCTGAAGATGACAAATGGGACTTCATCAAATGTCACCAAGACACTTCCAATTTTTTTATACAATCTCTTTTGCCTTGCAGCCCCCCAACTAGGGGCGTTAAGCAGCTCAAGTCGCAACTGCGAAACATTTACAAATCCAAATTTCTTTTTCTGACAAAGAGTTAAAGTATTAAATTGGGAGACTAAGATGGCCATTTCAAGCTCATTCTGCAGTTAGCCACACACTTTATGGGATTCGAACCTGGGCAGTTTACATACTAGGCAGTGATTTAACCACCAAGCCACAGGCTTTCCTCCTCTCTTTGCCAGCCGAGTCAAGGGAGTATATACACGAAGTTTTTCAGACAGACCGGCCTGACTGATTACACCTTGACATTTTGAACTGCTATACTGCAGTTATACTTTTTACAATCTCTTTTGCCTTGCAGCCCCCCAACTAGGGGCATTAAGCAGGCTCAAGTCGCAACTGCAAAACATTTACAAATCCAAATTTCTTTTTCTGACAAAGAGTTAAAGAATTAAATTGGGAGACTAAGATCTATCTATCTATCTATCTATCTATCTATCTATCTATCTATCTATCTATCTATCTCTATATAGCTACATATATATATATATATATATATATATATATATATATATATATATATAATAGATATGTAGATATAGATATAGATATATTTGTTTTCTGAGGTTTTCGCGGGTGTTTGTATGTAGGTCTTTGGTTATTCAGGTTTTCTCCCACGTCAAATTGGAAGTGTCTTGGCGACGTTTCGACCAAGTCTCATTTGTCATCTTCAGGCTGGTGTTTTTGGCTTCGTGCTTCTAGGGGCAATGTGTGATCATAGCTGTTTCTTCCTTTTAACTGCCAGTGGAGGTATGAACTGATTGGGTGAGAGCTTGGCTGTGTTCTGATTAGGTGGAGGTGTGTTCTGATTGGTTAGGAGCTTGGCTGTGCTCTGAGTGCTCCACCCAATCAGAACACAGCCAGGCTCTCACCCAATCAGTTCATACCCCCACTGGAAGTTAAAAGGAAGAAACAGCTACGATCACACATTGCTCCTAGAAGCACGAAGCCGAAAACACCAGCCTGAAGATGACGAATGGGCTTGGTTGAAACATCGCCAAGACACTTCCAATTTTACGTGGGAGAAAACCCGAATAACCAAAGACCTACATACAAACACCTGCGAAAACCTCAGAATATATATATATATATTTAAACCCCTCCAATCCATACATGAAGCAAACTGACACCCACCATGAAGATGAGGCACGACCACGAACGCGAAGCCAAACAATAGCAATGCAGCTCAGCATCTCACATCCCCCTGCAACTCAGACTAACCTGAGCACAACAAAGCCCCCACCCAAACAGAATACTCCCCCAACCAATCAGAGCACAGCCAACCCCCCATCCAATCAGAGCACAGCCAAGCTCCTAACCAATCAGAACACACCTCCACCCAATCAGAACACAGCCAAGTTCTCATCCAATCAGTTCATACCCCCACTGGCAGTTAAAAGGAAGAAACAGCTACGATCACACATTGCTCCTAGAAGCACGAAGCTGAAAGCACCAGCCTGAAGATGACAAATGAGACTTCATCGAAACATCGCCAAGACACTTCCAATTTGACGCGGGAGAAAACCTGAATAACCAAAAGCCTGTACATATATATATATACACACATTTTCAAAGACCTTTAAAGCTAGTGAACTAATAACAGTATTTTTTTCCTTCTTGTTGGGTGCTTAGTATTTTCATTCAACAGCTTTATATTTCTTGTTGCATTTAAATTAATATTAATTGGTTTTTCCATGCATAATTTGAGCAAGTTGTTTTCAATTTTAAATGAAAATTATTTCCTAAATAGTGAGACCCTGCCATATCTGAGAACCTAGATTTAAAAAAACAAAACAAAAAGAGAATCTGAGTTTTATACTATAATTGTTTTAAATGGTGTACATTTTCAGATGAAATAAGAGAAACAATGGATGCATCTCTTACTGTAAGATTCTACTGCATCAGTACCAACTACAAGAGCAGAAATGTAATATCCTGTACTACAGCTTAAACTTTGATATGCAGTTTCCTAAAGGGGTGTCTTATGGGTAAAGAGTTTAGGAGTATTATGTCATTGTCTTTCATGCTTTGTATTTGGTGTGAATATCACAAGAACTACAAGAAAGAAGCAAGGAAGTGGTCACATCATCACCATTATCTGTCTGTGCGTCATGGGGCTGAGTTGTGGGTTCTGCCCCTAACATATGAGCCAGGCTACAGTTTCAATCTTCCCTAGGAGATCTTTCATTTGTCATGCTATTTTCTATTTTCCTTTCCAGAACAAATAAGCATAAGAAATTGCTTGAACTTTTACCAACAAAACAATGGTGTAATTGTTTTGATAGAAAAATAACTATAACAACTTTGTTAAGGAGTTTCTATATATATGTATATATGTTAACATTAAATAACCTTTAGCTTCTTTTTGTTAAAACATGAATGGACTGACATTGGTAAGGCCATATTATTAATGAGCCAATTCCAACAGAATCACCTATAACTGGTCATGTGAAAAAGCTATTTTGGATTGGAGCCATCATTTCCACTCTGACTTAACCTGATGATTTATACCACTATTATGCAGCAGGCTGCAAAGACTGGTATATCACATTCTATAGCCGCATTTCCATTATTGCTTTTAGTTGACTATGAGCTGTCAATTCAATTCAAAAATCCTAATTTTTCATGGCTATATAGTTCAATGTTTTGAATTACATGTGACTTAAATTCTTTATTCCCAAAGCATTACATCTACAGATTTTAGCTACTTATTTATTAAAGGGACCTTTTTTAAAAAATGACTCATTAGAGAAAGGGATTGTTTTTAAAAACTAGTTTTAAATAATATATGGGTTTGATTTGTTTAGAAACTTTCTTCCCAATTAACATAATGGCATGGAGAAAATCAAGACATCCTGACTTCTTATTGTTATGTAAAGTTGATTCAAAGTTTTAAGAATTTTTAGAATAATAAAATCACAGGTTGTAAAGTTTAAACTTCACTAAATTCAGCTCATTTTTATATCTCTATTTTACATATACTAAAGGTTCTTATATTACAAACTTTCATGAATCATAGTCTATTTCATGAGACATGTAAAGTAGATTGGACTATGATCAGAAAAATATGCTCAAATAAAGATGTTAGTTTATAAGTTGCAACAATACTCCTGATTGTTCTTACTGCTAGCCTTTGATATCTTTCTTCAGTATGCTGAAAAAACATTACTATATTGTTTTCCACAGATCAAAAACTTCCCATTTTTAAATGAGTACTATAATAAATCCTTTAATCTTACATATGACCTATGGCTTCATTGAAATGATAAGAAAATGTTTTTCCTTGACACACACGTGGATGCACACACTCACACTTTGTTCGTATTCATCAGTATTCAGCCTACTGTTAATCTCCTATAACTGCTTGCACTCGCATTGACCTTAAAACACAAAGTATTCCGAAATATGTGTATACCTACCTATCATAAACAACACCTGGAAAACAGAGAATCCAGCAGCTGCTTTGCCTCTTTATTGTTTTATTATCTTGTATAATATGAAAAACATGATAGCCAACTCCAATCTATAAGCTTTGGTGGCTTTGCAGATGGCTGGCAGTGAAGTTTACTGTTTTTACAGCTCTCACCAGCACCCAAAGAACAAGGACTATAATGAGACCTTGTTGCTTTTATGCAACGTCATCCCAGGATCACTATGTTTTCTACATTATGAATATAAACAACTTCTTTTTTGTGTACTGTTGAGTCCTTGGCGGAAAGCAGACACGAGAAGCAGTTGGAGTTCTCAGTTTTCTTTATTCTGCGTTCAGCTTACAAGTAGATGGCTTCAGCTGCTCCCAAAACCTCCCAGCTTCTTATATAGACATTTCCCGGGGAAATGCGATACTTTTCCCGCGCCAGCACCCGCGCATGCGCATGGCGCTGGCGACAGCCTGTCTTGTCCCGGGCAGCTTTGCACCTGCCCGGGACTGTCTGCAAACGCCCCGAGCCGTTTGCAAGGCTCGGGACATAACACGTACTATCTCTTTGCTGATGGTTAGCCCAAACTCCGACATGAAAAGTCTCTGATGAACCCAGAACCAGATTAGATAGGACTCCTGTTTGGCAATCTTCTTCAAATCCATGCCATCAGTACTTGTACGGATATTGACTTAATATAAAACAGGAAATGGACACCTAAGTATATCAATGAGAGTTTCAGGTTAAAATAGGAAAAATCTTGATACTACCAATAATGTGGTACCTTCATACTGAGTGGATAGGGAGCTAACTAAAACTGGCACACAAATCTAATTCCAATTCATATTGTCACCTATACATTAGTAAAAAAAAAAAAAGTTATATTATAAAAAGGGGGGAAATGCCCTCTCTCACACTATTTAATTTTCATTTCACTGAAATGTGCTGTTTCCATGGTTTTGTTGGGAACCATCTTAGATTATTGCAGATAAGGTATGTAGCCATACCTTATCAATAAGTTCAAAGATAAATACACAAATAACTACATTCAAACACATTATAGGAAATTACAAAAAGTGTTAGAATGTAAGTGGACAATGACAAGAATCTAAAAGCATATAGATGTCAGTAGAATATAATTACTATAAAAAGCCAGTTTTATGATATTCTGTATGCCAGTAAGATAACTAAATTATATAAAAGATTGTAGTTTTAGAATAAAATATTGCTTGCTCTCAAAGCAAGGAAAGGTTTAAAATGTGAAAGCTTTCTGGGGAATAGCAAGGAAGTTTGTCACTATGATTTGTCTGGAATTGCTTTGGTTTTTAAATAATAGTTGTGGAATTAAAGCAGCAATGCTTATGTTAGGGCTCTTAATTCTGAGCTCATGGGAAATGTTTCAAGAGGGCAGATATGAAGGATAATAAAAATAGAAGCTTTTCTTAGTTGGAAAAACCCTTTTACAGTTCCTGTTCTGTTCTTCTCTACTTGTTCATCTTTCTTCTAGCAAATTGTAAGGCTACTGTTACCCATAACGTAGTCAAATTTTGCCTTTGGCGTGAGAGTGAGGCAGCAAACATTGGCCAATAAAATTGCATTTCTTTGATGCCTTCAAAATGTTATCCTTTTCCTCTCATTCCTTTCCTTTTTAACTTTTTAACTTCTTTTAATTGTTATTTTTATGATGTATGTTGAATTTTATATATGCATGGCTATACAAGCAGGTCAAATAAAATTTACCTTCCCCATAAAAGACAAGAACGATCTGGGGCACCCTACACATCTGTGTGAACACAACATAAGAGCCTAAAATTTCACTGGGCTGTTACTTCCAAATGTTGATAGGGAGATAAGTAGATAAATAATAGAAAAATGATTGCATGGTTTTGATTTTATAGTTTCATATGTGTAAAATTTGATTTAATTTCAATATGAGTTCCCAAGGAAAATGTGAATTAGAAGCACTTTCTTCTGAATAACAAATTTTCATTAAGACTCATTCATTTTTGTAAGCTGTAGTTTATTAATTAGATTCATGGAGTGGTTAAATGAATGTAGGATTTGAAAAAAGGACAATCTCCACTATGTGGGAAATAAATTTTTAAAAGCCCTCATTCCTCATTTCTATTCAGAACCAAGACAGCCCTGTGATGGATCTAGGGATTTAACTGGAACAGCATCCTCTCCATCACTGACAATGCAGTAAGTTGTAATGAGAAAATGGGTCTTTCTTTCCTGCTGAGGTCTCCTTTTCTTAATCTCTGCCTCTGGCTGCCATCTAACTTCATCAATTGGCCATTTTTCTTTGGAAACCTTGCTCGGGATGCAAACTTTGACTGTCACATAAAATGTTACAGAACAGAATAGCCAAGAGTATCGGTAGGTTTTTGTTTTAATAAGTAAATGTCCAGCTCCTTTATTAGATGATTCATTTGCCAAGCCAAGTTTAAAAAGAAATGCCTATCCTTTAAAATACAAACTTTTGCAATGCTAAAGTCAAGTCAAAGAGTTATCAGTATTTTAAAAATGAAGCCCTTTCTGCCATTGCAAATCCATCATTCAAAAAAACCTTCATTACTTACTTACTTTAATACTATAATTCTATTCTAGCATCTTGCTTATTATATCTATGTGTATGTCAATATACAACAATGTATATTATTTATTTATTAGGCATTTATCCCATCTTTATTATTTTATAAGTAACTCAAGGCAGCGAACATACATAATACTTCTTCCTCCTATTTTCCCACAACAAAATTCTGTGTGTGTGAATTGGGTTGAGAGAGAGTGACTGGCCCAAAGTCATCCAGCTGGCTTTCATGTCTAAGACGGGACTAGACCTCGCAGTCTCCTGGTTTCTAGGCCAGCACCAAACTGGCTATACTTCATTTAGAAGCTACTTAAGCAGAAATTTTAATCCACATTCAATTATGTTAAAAGGCAGCTCATACAGTGCTTGCAGGAATAAGATAGTCTTTGCAGTCTTTCAAAAGGCTAATAGGTTGGGAAGTCCATGCACCTCAAAGGTCCCCTGGCCCTAGGTTGAGAGCAACTTCTGAGAAGGCTTGCCTTTGGAAACTCCTTTCACTTCATGTGCAGGATAAGGAGCATAATTCTTTCTCCAGGACAGGACATAACCGCATCCCAAATTAGTTTAGAAAGCTACTTGTTCAGAACAGCTTGATATTCTTCCAAGCTTTTACTAACAAGATGCTCCATGAGTTGTTTTCTTCTTCAAACCAGTTAAGTAGGGGGGGGGGAATTAAAGCACTAAAATTCAGGTGATTGTATGCTAGTAAGGATTATATTTATAATGGTTGACCGCTAGTATAGTTTATATGTAGTAAGCCTTATATAAAGCAAGCTTATAGGCTTACAAAAGTTGAACATGGTATCTTCATGAGTTGGAGTTTTGTTTGAATATGACTGCTGTCCAAACTTGACTAAATAAACATAAAAAGGGATATTTTCCCATGGCTACAATGTCTAGGTTTCTTAAGTTATAAAATAACTAAGTACTAATTTCCAAAGTTCTAAATAAATCACACTACATCTTCATCATTTATAACTTAAAATTTAACCAGCAGCTTTCCTCTTTTTTGAAAGCTTCAGCTATGACTTCTTACCATTCTTTATCTTGATTGCCACAGAACTTTAGTGTAAAGTTTTGGCTGGGAAAATAATTTTCATCTCAAAGATTTTCTGTGCATTTCATCCACCAAAGCACTCAATTTCAATGACTTGCATTATCATCAGCATCTGTACTATTAGGGACTTTAAGTATAAAGCATAATCATACCGGTACTGTGCTCCTAGATAACTGAAATTTGAAACATTTCTAAATTAAGTTTCTTTGAAAAGTGAAAGCTATTAATTCCTTTTTGGCCATTTTTTAAAAAACTCTACAACATCACAATTACGCTTAAAGAGTAACATTTAGCATTGTGGCATGCAAGCACAATTGGTGCTGTATAACAGGAATAATCCATCATATTCCATTTTGGAATGGCATCCAGGTATGCTACTTTTATTTATTTTTATTTTTTTTGCAAAAGCAGGTTCCTTGTAATCTATTATCACCTCGCATTCCAGAAATTAGAAATTCTAGAAATTAGTTTCATAAAGGTCCTTACCTCTGTGGAATGCCAATCTGAATGAGAGCTCCCCCTCATTATTGCAGAAAGAAGGTGCTGGGACAGAAAAGACACACTTCTGGGATCCCAGTAGATCGATTCAAGGAAACCAGAGCATGCCACCCCTACTGGATCAAATCAATCAAATTGATATCATGGGAGATAGGAGATCCCTCAAGTAGCCAGGCTCTATGCCATGTGGGACTTTATTATAACCAGTACTTTGAATCATACCTGGCAGGAAAATGGCAATTAGTGAAGCTCATACAGCCAGGGGGAGCCCATCAATGCCTATGGTGCTGCAAAGCACATGAAAAACATGCAGAATTTTGATCACACTGTCCAGGATGCCATCTTTTTTTTTTATCATATGCACCACCTTTTTTTAAAAAAATCATATGCTATGGAAGCTCATGGTGCTCTTGCATGTTGTATTACACTTAGATCATGACGATTACTGCCTCTTGGCATTATCTCTTTGCACATTCTAAGTGGCCAATATGGTTGAGTGAATTGCTCCACTATGGTTGGTATTGACAAAGCTGGTCTTGGTGTCATTACCAGTGTCCATAACAAGACTTCTTTAAGGTAAATTCATGCCGGAGATTAATAGAATAGTTTGGATAAATTTTCAATGAGAATATGCAGCATGCCCATATTTTATTACTGAACTACTTTCATAATTGGCAATTTTAAAAAGAATACACACACACACACGTGTGTGTGTGGGGGTACATACACACACAATTACATACAATTTTAATTAAATTAGTTCAATTAAATTAATTAAAAATAAAGATTTCTTAGCTATATTTAAACAGAAAGAAATATACTGCAGAGATTGTTTTAAAAAGAACAGGTAATTCATTTGTATCCACAATGTTTTGGTATGTATTAAAAGCATACACTGAGAAGTGGCACCAAATTTTAAAGGATAATTTCTTCTACTATACTGGCGGCAAAAGACTCTGGAATAAAGTTGCTGACCTGTAAGAACTTGTAAGAAATAAGAGAGGGGAGTTGTTGGGTTTTTTTTTTTTTTTTTTAATACACAGAGCACACAGATGCTCCTGGCTATGCTGGAGAATGTCAGTCAACTTTCCAAGACATCTTGCTATAAACTGTATAAATACCTCAAAACAAGAGGAAAGGTGTTTTCAGTCAGGCAGCACCGGATGTGTTTATGAAACCCTGATTTCAAGAGACACATGTTTATTTGACCTGTTCAACAAAATGGAAGAGGCACTGCTAGGGGGAGAAAAAAGTGGAGTGGAGGGGAGAGAGAGAGAGAGAGAGAGAGAGAGAGAGAGAGAGAGAGAGAGAGAGAGAGAGAGAGAGAGAGAGAGAGAGAGAGAAGTTTTCATTACTTCATTTTTAAAAATGTAATTTTTTAGATTTAGATACACATACAATACACAATATATTAAGAGGGAAAAAACCAAGATAATGGTATGACAAGGAAGCTAGAGATTAAAATAGAATGAACTCTTTGGCAAACTTTAAAAAAAATAGTGTATCTTGCAGAAACAGGGAATAGCTGACTAGTCTGTAAGAAATTTGCATGCAAGAACCCATTTCTCTAGTTGGATAGGCAAACAGCTTTGGTTTGGTGTTCATTCACATTGATATAGAATACAATATTTCAGTGTTGTACAAAATCCTTTATTTGGAACTTCAAGCTGCTAAACAATTAAGCCTTGACATCTAAGTACCATAACTTTATGACATGGCTACTTCTAAAGTCAATTCTCTCCAGCCTTGTGCTCTTCAAATGCATTAAGATAATTCTCAGATTTGCCCCCAAACAAGTCCGTCACCTTGTAGTTTCACTATAGTTAGGAAGACAGGTTTGAATGAACCACTTTTATATAATTGTATCATTTAAATCTTTAAACCAGAGTTAAAGGCACAACTCTTGCTTTCTACAAATTCAAAATGAGTGGAATCCCACCAAATAGTGTGCATTTATCATGAAATTAAATTTAAATTGACAACTGCAATGATTCTGCAGAAATGTATTTTTCTTCATGTGATACCTAAGAATCTTATCATTGTTATGTCCACTGCATTGCCTGGCAACTCTGAAAAAAAAAGAAGTTAAGTGTCTTTGAAGAAGAGTTGACCTTGATAAGTAAGCAAATATCCAAGGCATGAAAGGTTAATAAGCACTAGTTGATTGCATGCTATTAATATTTATTATCGCCCAAAGATGTTAGATTCTGTTTTTCCTGGTATACTGTCTTTATTTGCCCTATGTCTCACCCATGCCATGAGTGATAGTTCAATATTTGTTGAATGAAGTATTTTTTTCCACAGTGTTTCTTAGTAAACAAGTTTTTTTGCTTTATTTTTTCAAAATGTCTGTACAGCAGCTGGGAAATAACAACTATGTATTATTTCATCTCTGCAGCCACTGCTGTTAACATTATATCCTTATGTGCTCCTTAATAGACCTTGCTCTCTAACTTGACAGAATGATATATTGGGCCAGCCTGATAGACTGGTCATTTTTCAAGAAAGAAAACTTCAGGGATGTAAACCACATTATAATTAAAGACCAATGACATCTAATAATGAATTTATAAAACAATTGCTTTAATAACCACCAGAGGAAGGAAGGAAAGAGTTTGAACTAAATGGGAACCATTTGTGAGGGATAAATAATTTTAATGAATATGTTTTATTGGAGAAGACAGTATGAGTACGCTTTGAAAAATATTTCCAAAGTACATGATGTGAAGCAAAGTTTAATGCATAATGTGCAGTCAAACCTTTTATAAACAAAAGTGTAGCCTAAACTAAACCGTCATTTATTTTCAATGCAGGTTTAGTTCCTTTAAATAATGCTTCATTTTATGCCTAGCTTTTGATGAGGTAGACCAGACATGAAACACAACCAGATAAGATGATTCTATTTTATAGTGAAGCTACATTAACAGAATCGTTCAAGTCTGAAAGTAAAATTGTCTCCCTGTCACCTTTTCAGCCTGAGAAACTAGGAAAGGTCCCTTCTGGGCCTCTTCCCTTGCCCACAATCCAAATGGAGCTGTCAATTATCTGAGCATTCTCTAGCACAGTGGTTCTCAACCTTTCTAATGCCGCGACCCCATAATACAGTTCCCCGTGTAGTGGTGACCCCCAACCACTTATACATCACCGGGTGCCAGGGGCGTGACCAAAGAAAAGGGGGAAAAATGGCGGACAGCCTTGTTTGGCAACCCCCGTGAAATGGTCGTTCGACCCCAAATGGGGTCCCGACCCACAGGTTGAGAACCACTGCTCTAGCAGCAATGTCTTCTGCCCATCTCCTAAGGACCTTTCACATACCATTACAGACAAAGATGAACTATTTCATCAGCAATGTCCTACTACCTAAAAAAAGGAGGGAAGGGGTTAATTGGGTGGAAGCAGGGACAGTAGCATTTCAGATCTTGTTAATTTATAATATTGTTGTATTCTGCAGTGAAGTGAAAGACTTTATCAAGTTGGAAAAGTTCAAAGGATTTTTTTTTTAAAAAAATGGCAATATGCCACAATGGATTTCAAGAAATTGTTACATTAAATTTAATAAAGATTAATTAGGGGGTATGTTGACAATTTCAAATATGGAAATGTATTTTCAAAAACACCTTTTCAATTGCTATTCTGACTGAATATTTTGTTTTTGGAAAAATGTAGGTGAAAAAGTTGCTTTAAGATGTGATATGTTATTTTCAAGGAGATTGATGGTTTACTCCAAATTACATCAACTAGAGTATATGTGCTTAAGCTTATCCCACTAACATCAAAGGGAAAAAATCAATATGCAGAGCAAGGGACCATTTTAATCCATCTTGAGCCTGCCTCCCAAGCTTTATGAATGTAAGTGATTTCAAATTTTCAAATACCTGATCTTATTATAGGTTCATTTGAAGTCAGAGGCCAAGATTATTTCAGTGTCAAGCTTGTCAGGTTATGTCAACTTACCATCGCCTTTTGAGTTACAATCAATGGAAGCCGTAGTTGTTCATTAACCCCACAGTATAAGCTTGAAAAATCAAAGTTTTTCCAACAATGGACTTTTTAAAAAATCATTTTTGGAACAGTAAGGACTAAAAATATCTATCCCAGGGTAATTGCATTGTGTTCTGATTCCTGATGAAGAGCTCTGCCATACTGTTTTAGATCAAGGTAACATGATGGCTACCAGATCCGGACTGCCAACATTGAGACTATTATTAGATGGCAGCAGAAATGCAAACCTTTCTAACTCTTTTTTGCCATCTGCTGGTTAAGTAGTTGTTTGGATTTTGGCAGTCCAAATACGAAAAGCAAAAAGAAATAAATGTGTACTGCTAAAGACTCCATTATGTGTTGTATTAATTCATTCTCCAGTAGATTCCCTTGACTTTTTCTTTAATACTTATGTCTTCTGTCTGAAGATGTACTTTAAAATACAGTTTTCCTATTAATAAACTGCTTTACCTATTATCCACAAATAATTTAACATCTCTGAAATAGTTTAAATTTGTCCAACCTTATCTAAATTGTGTTGCATTACTCTTCCAACATTTTAACTCTCAACACAAACATCTTCTCAGTCATCCATATTTATTTCTGTTATTGTAAATATATTGCAAATAATTTTCCTATTTTAGTATATTATCCCAAATTAAGGGATTATAGGGTCATAAAAAAGGGATTTTTTTTTTAATTTTACTATCACAGAGATTGTGTGTACTTGCTTTTAATATGCATTTTGTATGCATATTTTTTATTCAAAAGTTGAAGAAAAACTAAATTTCGAAGTAAAACTGTGCTTCCGTTTAAAATAGGTCATGTTGTAAATTTCCCTTGCATTCCTACTGATTGTGAGCAAATCAAAGTGCACTGTTTGCCAGCTTAGATCCCCATGTTAGTAAAATGTTGTTCTGGAGCAGGAGCAGAAATCTGTGAAATAGCAACTTTGTATAATCACAATAATTTTTAAAAGAGAGGGGAAAATAAGATTGATTATTGGTCAAAGAAAAATCAATGTTTCATTTTAGTCTTCTCAAAGGTCAAAAAGTATTAGGCAAGTTCTATGTTCTAAGAAGCTGAAAAATTTATGTGAATTCAGAATTGATGAAACAAATGTAGATTTTGATGGGTTTTTTAAAGCTTATTCTAAAGACAAAATTAAAGTCAAATGAGAAGTAATGATTCACAAGGACAGTATAAACTAAAGCAGTTGAATAGCATCTTTTTAAATTATTGTCAAAATATCTTCCAGTCAAAAATGTGTGGTGACATTTCCTAGGTTTTATTAAAGCCAAATAATCATATTTAGATACATATTTAGATAATGGAGTTAGAAAAAGACATCTAGAAAATGAATGATTCCCAAGATTCTGGAGACCTCATCACCATAGGTTATTTCTACCCTCAATTTGCTGAAAAGAGTGACCAGAACAATTGGAAAGAAATCTAGATAACCTAGTTCAAATTTAATTCCAGAGAGAGGTTCAGCCTATGAGACTAGCTATGTGGTAGTACTGTAATGGCCAAAGAGGGTCTTAGTCCAAAGGTCCTATGTACGTGATATGCAATGTGTAGCCACACCACACATCTTAGTTAGACTGCTGCAATATATTCTTCATGCAACTGCTTTATGATAAGCTTCTGGAAACTTTAATTCTTCAAAGTATGGCAGCTAGGCTCCTAGCTAGTATACAGGATTGGGATCACATTGTTCCTATAATCACCAGCTACTTTCCAGGTAAAGTTTAGGCTCCTTCAACTTTAAAAGTTAAAGTGTTTAGACAGTGATTGAATGAAAAAAACACTCATGTCAGCATGAAAATTTATGAATATCCAAACATGTAGGAAAGGATGTTTTCCTATGTGTCTCCCAAGCTTTAGAACACATTTTCATAGAAGGTCTTTTGATTACATTCATTCAACTTTTATAAAACAAATCTTCCTCTTCACCCAAACCTTCTGAATTAGTGATATTTTAACTGCAATTTCAATTGGATTTGTTAAAATTGTTTTGCACTTATTTTGTTTCTTAGTCTCCTTGACTACTAAGGGGTTGGAAAAATGGAATACAAACCATTAAATATATTTTATGAAAATTCTATAATAAAATAAAGAGTGCTCTTTTTGATGAATTATACAAGCAAGTTTACAATATTGTTTAGAACCAAGTTTCTAAAATGGACCATAGAGTCCCACAGTGTAGTTTCCACAGATCAGATTAATTACTTGGAAGAAATATATCAAAATTGCAACAAGATACAAAATTTCATTACCCTGATGTGATCTTGTGAGTTAGTGGTTGAAAGGGTTTACCCTGAAGAGATGTGTACTGTATTTTCTTCTTAGGACGTCAATAGTAATCTGTAAATCTATAATTGTTTGTCTGTATAAAGTTATAGAGGGGGGGGTCTGAGATACAGAAATGTTATTACTGGGTCAGCGCTTCAAATGTAGCATATATTGACTGCATGAAAATCATTACAATTTAATATGGATCTTTGTGGAAACCTAGTTTGAAATGGTGGGAGGCAGAATTTGCTGGCATTGATAGATAGTCCAGGTGCCTGAAGACATAGGTAAAATGTCACAGCCATAAGGATCTTGGAATAGAAGCCTGGGGTCCAGCCAGCTAATTCCTCAATAGAAACTTTAATCCTCAGAAAGTAATCAAGAGCAATATAGAGAATTTCAAGCCCACTTTTTTTTAGATCCCCCTTATAGAAAAACTCTCTTAAAAGTAGAGGCAAGTCACATATTAACTTCTGTAAGCTATCAATTTTCTGATGGAAGATTAAGAATTCCAAAAGGTATTAGGTTGGGAGACATCATTACAACTCCATCATCAACAACTGAAGAGAGATATAATAATGGCCTTTTATTTATGCTCTCATAACTGTATTTTAGTCTAAAATCAGTTATATCTGGAGTAGAAAAATATTTTTGAGGTTCTTGGCATTTTCAAATGAGGACTCTTATCAGTTCAAAAACAGTTTCAGATCTTGAGGCCCCAGATTGTTGGAACTGCCCTTAAACGCATTCAGGAAATTTAATTAATACAAGGTAAGTCGTTCGTGTGCTTAGGGGTGAGATCCATTATTTTCATGTCACACTGGTGCTATGGGACAGTTTTCAAGTGCAATTCAAAATGTTGATTATTACTTTAAAAGCCTATAAAGTTAGGCTCGTAGCTATTTTTGAGACTACCCTTGCTGGGAGAAACTTCCTATTCAATATCCACAATGAGAGAGCTCCTGCTGAGGGTCCCTGACTATTGAGACGTTCAGTGGAAGGAGAGGCATGAAAGTCAGCTTCCTCTTTGGGACAATGCTATGGAGTTTCTCAACCATCCAGGTCGTATTTGTGGCATAGATGCTTTTCCAAAAGGCAACTGGACTTTCTTGTTATTTTCCCTTGAAAATGTTTTGCTTTTCATCAGTTCTAAAGTCTATGGGACTTCCCCTCTTATAGAACAGCTTGCCCTAGAGGCAACCATGTCCCTTTTCTTAAAGCCTTCCAAAATAGGTGAAGGTCTAGATCAGGGGTGTCAAATTGCTGGCCCGCGGGCCGGTTTCATCATGCCGGAGCCGTGCCCGCCCCATTGCCAGCAATGGCAAAATAGTCCCGATACGTCTTATGACATCACATGACTTCGTGAGTTTGATATGTCTGGTCTAGATATTTAGTAAGGCATTAGGAGATTACATTATTGTGGTAAAGCAGATGTAATCAGTGCTGGGATTCAAATATGTGAACAACCGGTTCTCTGTGTGGATGCCACTTCTGGAAGTCCATTCTGGGCCTGGACAACAAAAAATTAACTACCGGTTCTGCTAAACTTGTGCGAACTGGCTGAATCCCACCACTGGATGTAATGCCTTGAACATCAGATCAGTATTTAATGAAATTACAATTATTTATTGTGGTCATTTTATAGCATAATATTTTATTATGAATTGTGAAATGCATATGGCTGGCTGTAAACTGTTAAGGGTCAGAAGGAATTGAAGCAATAAAAGTTGCTACAAACTCTCAGCTTTTTTTTTTTAAATAAATGAGCAAACAATGCACAAAACATATAGGGAAGCCTGGAGGAAGGAATGAGCAATTTAATTCATTTCCTTTTTGTGTAATTTGGAGATGAGGGATTATTTCTTGCTCTATATCTGGCGCTGATTAAATTATGCTTTCTGCAAGGTCCAATTGGTAGCATGGAAGGAGAATGCTGATTAGGTCACGGTGCTCATAGTGTTTCAAGAGGGTTTAGAGTTCAATCTGATTTGGATAGACTGGAAATGGTCTGTCTGTCTGTCTGTCTTTCTCTCTCTCTCTCTCTCTCTCTCTCTCTCTCTCTCTCTCTCTCTCTCTCTGTGTGTGTGTGTGTGTGTGTGTGTGTGTGTGATAGATAGATAGATAGATAGATAGATAGATAGATAGATAGATAGATAGATAGATAGATAGATAGATATGGAGATAAAAATCACTGCTTCAGACAGGACGGTGGTGCAGAGAGTGGTGAGAATGGCCAAAAAGATCATTGGCAGTTTCCTCCCTCCCATCCAGGGCATAGCACATAAGCATTGCTTGAGCAGGATCCATAAGATTATCTGGGACACTACACATCCTCTTCATGACCTGTTTTCCTTGTTACTTTCTGGGAGGAGGCTTCGTGGTATCCGAAGCAGAACATCCAGATTCAGCCACAGTTTCATTCCATACAGCATTAACCTTGCGAACTCTCAAGCTTCCTCCTTCTGTTATATATTCAAGATGGACAATATTTCATATTTATTTGTTATGTATATGTAGGGACGTGGGTCTATACCAGGGATAGGCAACCCAAAACACTTAAAGAGCCACTTGGACCCGTTTCCCACCAAAAACAAAACACTGGGAGCCGCAAAACCATTTTGATATCTAAAATGAAGATTACACTGCATATATCCTTTTTTACCTTTATTATAGGTGTGTGTGTTTGTGTGTGTGTGTTTGTGTGTGTGTATGTATGTGTGTGTGTGTGTATATATATATGTATATGTATGTATATATATATATATATATGTATATATATATATATATATATGTATATGTATGTATATATATATATACACACACACACACACACGTAAAAAAAGGATATATGCAGTGTTATCTTCATTTTAGATGTCAAAAGGGTCTCTCTCTCTCCCTCTCTATCTGCCCTTGGTCTGCCACTCCTCTTCCTCCGCTCTCTTTCTCTCTCTCTCTCTCTCTCTCTCTCTCTCTCTCTCTCTACCTCTCTCTCTTTCTCTCTCTCTCTCTTTCTCCCCACCCCTCTCCTATCTGCTGCTCACCTGAAAAGCTTCAAGCTGTTGTCCAACAAGATCAGGGGTAAGCAACCTCATCTCTTTTATGACTCATGAACTTCAACTCCAAGAATTCCTGAGTCAGCCTAGCTGGGCTAGCTAGCTCTCCTGCCCTTCCTGCTTCCTGCTTCCTTCAGAGACGCAGCAAAGGGAGGAGCTCCGCCCAGTAAGCTTTTCAGCTCCTCGGAGAACACTGTGAGTGCACTCTCTTTTTTACACACACACACACACACACACACAGAGAGAGAGAGAGAGAGAGAGAGAGAGAGAGAGAGAGAGAGAGAGAAGCAGGGAAGCGCAATTCCTCTCTCTGTCTTTGTCTCTCTCTGCAAAGGCAGAGGAGGCTGGGAGCCGCAGGGAAAGGCTCAAAGAGCCGCATGCGGCTCTGGAGCCGCAGGTTGCCGACCTGTGGTCTATACATATGTTGTTCATACTATGTTTAGGTATGTGTCATGTATGTGTTTCACTTTGAGAGTGGGCAACTAAATTTCATTTTTGATGTGTGCCTTTGTGCCCATAGTATAAAAATGACAATAAAGGTTATCTTATCTTATCTATCTTATCTTATTTTATCTTATCTTATATGCTGCTAATCTCATTGGAGAAGCTCTAGGCAGGAATGGCTTTTGTTCATGTTATATCAGATGGGGAAAAAGTAAGATAATCAGCTGGCAATGGCTAAACACAGCTGCTTGTCTCTCACCTGCTTTATTTCTTGCTCAGGGGCAAAAATAATTTAGAAACCAGTCCAAATCTCCATGAAATCCAAACAAGATTGTACAACCTCTCTCTGTTCCTTCCTCCTTTTCCAAGAATCTGTTATTAATCCACATAGACTTCATCCTCATGTGCAAACAAGCTGAAATGAATTCAAATACATTTGCTCACATGTACTATTGTTTTTTACAACTGCCTTTCCCTTTCTTCTTGATAACCTCTTGCTCAAGATAGGGATCTGTCGGTTGCATTCAGACTGGAAATGTCTACAGAAATCCTGTACTTTAGTTGGGAAATGCTCCACAGAAAAAAGACATTTCAAAAATTTGGACTCTGTCTTGCTTCAGTTGATAAGTCAGTACTGGGATGGGTGTGGTGAGATGTTGCTAGGCATTCAAAAGAATGTAAATAGTTTAGGTGTAACTTAATGAAAGCTGAGTTAAATTTAACCAAAGGGTGAGAAAATGGCACATCAGGGGATGTTAAATCATCAGCCAATAAGCTTAATTTATTTTGGCAACGTAAACTTGTCACATTTTGTTTCTGCCATTCGGGCAAACAATAACTCTGGACTGTACTGCCAAATAAGGCAGAGATTTAAGGTATTACATTTTGCCACTGTTTGTGTAACTGGGCTTCAAGTTTCAAACAGTACACACACACAAAGGCAGACATACACCAAGGCAGATATGACAAGTACAGCATAAGGCAAACCCTCTGGTCCTTCAGGATAAGTCTCCTGATGACATGAAGCTTTAATTGCCATTCAACTACTAGACCAGTGTTTCCAAACCTCAGAAATTTTGACATATGTGAACTTTTCCAGCCATTTCACTCTTGGTTTTTACTACTGAAAATGAAAGCAATAGTATGTTAAATCATTTTAAAATTTCAAAAGACTTCTCATGGAGGTCATATATTTGCATTTGAATAAAAGCTTTCTATTCTTGCTTTTGGGCTGTTGTGTGTGATTTGCAGGAGAATATACTGTACCTTACCAAAGGCTCTTTTCAGTCATCATAATGACAATAGTCTCAAGCTGTCCACAAAAGCTTTTGTGATTGGCAGCATGAATAAATGATTGAATAAAACTTGAATTATGAGATTTCATACTTTAGAAAAGGCTACACTATTTCAACAGCACCTTGAAGTAATTGATTATATTTGTCTGGGATTTGCTCTTTGATGAATTATAAGAACAGGTCTGCCTTATTTGGTGAGTACATAAATTTGGACAAAGAACTATGAATATCTGAGGCTTAAAGTAAGAATGAAATCGGAGATAATAAATCAGCAAGCTAATCTGGAGTTAGCTTGGAGCTAGACTTCACTGCAATCAGGATCTAACTTAGTCTTCACCTTCCTCTAGATTTTTAATAGAAAAAACATAATAGAAATGAAAGCAAGGGAAAGAAAACATTATTTTATCTTTTTTTATACCCCACTTACACAAAGGCAGAGCCAGCCTTCTTCAAGAACCAGCCTGATTAAATCACTTTGGAACTGTCATGCCTTTTAGGAAGGACAAAATGACAAAAGTTGTGGTTCCAAAGAAAAGAATCCTTTTAACCACTGTATTGTGCAGCATGATATGTTCGCTTGCAATTGTTCTGAACAGACAAAGTAGGCACAGTTTTCTGTTGGATTTCATGTCTATGTGTGCCTTTAACAAATTTTACAAAATTGACCAAAACTCTCAAACCATCAGAAACTTGGATAAATAGCATTAATTAGATAAGATGAGATTAGGCTATTATGAATAGCTGCAATCAGTTTAAATCATGAAAAATTCAGATAGGCTTTTTTTTTTAAAAAAAAAAAAAAAAAGTAAATTCCCAACGGTGTGTAAAATCCCAACATTATATGATTTTAATATTGTAAGTTTTACTTTTTACTTTTTGATATTTTTAAGTCCCTAGCTGCTTTTAAGTTGCAGGAAAGTTGTGCTTTCTGGGCAAGTTTCAACTGAGACCAATATAGATGGTGATCTATCTTGAAAGCAAAACAAAACACTGACTCTTTGTATTGTACTTCTTACACCTTTTGCCCTGAGCAACACATTATCTATCCAGACTGCAGTAATGTTTTGGTACTATCCTCCCACCAGTTGATTTAGTGCTCTAAGACGTTAATAATTAAATTGTTGGTTTTATATTAACGGAGGCCCTGGCTTGGTCTTTCAGCTTTATTAAATGCCTCCTTTTTTTTGAATAGCTTCATAAAAGTGATAGATGCCCTTTCTTTGCATGCCAACCACCAAGTAGCATTATGTTTTATATTTCTTTGGCAAGACAAAGCTCTCTCTGTTTAAATATAGAAGTATAACACAGATAAGGCTAAGTAAGATGATTTCTATGAAATCACCCAGACTGGACTCTGTTAAGATAAGCAGACTAAAGGAGTAAGAGAAAGAATGCAGAACCAGACTCTTCTGTCTTCATTACCTTATGATGAACAGGGCAGAGAACATGAAAATAAATAGACTTGAGGCCAAAAATATAAATGGTCAGGCCTATTCGTGATAACAAGATGAGAAGCTGCCGGCATTCGGCAAAGGAGTTTAATAGTGTTGTGAATTAATGGCTGAGTATGAACTTTGCTTTTAAAACCTGAAAAAAAGGCTTTCTTCTTGGGCAGAGATTTTTTAAACAATGCATACAGAGATTCATAAAGAGCTTTGGTATCAATCATAATTCTTCTGCTAAAGGGAAGGCTGACCCTGCCTAGTGAGCATAACTGCTGAACAACTATGAGGTGGGAGAAAAAGAAAAAAACAAAAACTTGTATTCTACTCTGCAACATTTGCTTTAATGACCTTTATCATTCTTCAAATCTTTTCTTATATCTCAGAGTCAAAGTGTAAAGAATCAAACACAGAGCTGAAATACTATTGTGGCATTTCTTTGTGGCACAGATATGCTCCTTTACAGATCTTGCATGGAATTTGAGAGCAGGCTTGTTTTGTCAAGTTCTTATTAACTGTTGGATTATCAGCTGGCAGCCTGGACTTGAATTTCAGGCCTTCTCCATCCAGTCCTTCAACTCTTCTCTACCCTTCCTCACAGATTCCATTTTTCCTATTGCTGAGCTGTCATCTTTGATCAGCTGAGAAGTAGTAAAAGTTGTAAGGAGAGAGATGAAAAGGAAAAATTAATTCTCCTTTTCTCCTGCTCCTCTTCCACTGGTCAACAATTTTACCGCTATAAAACATGAAACTTGCAGCATATGGAAACTGTACATGCTGTTTTTTTTTTTTTTTCAAAAGCCAACTTTCTATGCCACAAAATTAAAAGTCCAAATAAATGATGTACAAAATGCCAGTGAAAAAAGTTTCTTCCTTCAAGGGTAGCATTTATATACAAATATATGAGCAAGCATCAGTGGAACTGATGTATGGGACAACCTGTTTTACTGGAACCAATGATTTCCTAGAGCCTAAATATTACTCATTGTCCTTCAATATTAACAAAGGCCAGAAATACAGTAACTTTCTTGTAATTAAAGTGTCAATCAAGGTTCAACAGCTTTGGAGAAATCGTGAGATTTTCAAAACTAAACTAAAATAGATTAATGAAAATAGTCTTCTTCACTGAGAAATAGTCAGGAAATATTTGGGAGCATTAAACAGCATCATCTATCATATAATCCATGCAGTGTGACTTTTCTGTTGCAATGAGGTCCCACTTGAGATCTAAATGGTTTTCACTTTGATGCTTGCCCAGAAAGTCTTGAAAATTTGTCTCTTCTTTCAGGCCTTGGGGTACAATGGATGTTTCAGATTGAAGATTGATATCTTCAAAATATTTGTAATTTGGGGATATTTGTTATTGAATTTTTATTTATTTATTTTATTTATTTGTTATTTTTATCTTTTTTTATTACTATGCAAGCCACCCAGAGTTGGTTGGAGTTGGCCAGCATCTAACAATCACTAAAGATGGTTACTAAACATAAATGATTGATTTACTCTGATATATAGAATAAATGTAGAATAAAACAAGAGATCAACTAGCAGTAGAAGGCTATTCAAGCCAATGAATTTTGTATGTTCAATTATTAACAAGATTTAAAGTAAATTAAAAATATCTTTCAACACTAAGACTGAACACGAAATCAAACTGATCAAATGGTGGCCACGATATTGATAAAATGTGTAAACTTGTATTGAAATATGAAATAGGGAAACAAGTGAATGTATGATAAAAAGGGTTAAAGCTTTGGTTAAAATATACACAAGGATGAGTGGGAGAATTATGTTAGAGTCTTAAAGACAATTTTTGTAAAATAATATATTGTTTGTATAGGTCACCAGAAAAACTGTCTAGAGCAGGGATAGGCAACCCAAAACACTTAAAGAGCCACTTGGACCCGTTTCCCACCAAAAACAAAACACTGGGAGCCGCAAAACCATTTTGATATCTAAAATGAAGATAACACTGCATATATCCTTTTTTACCTTTATTATAGGTGTGTGTGTTGTGTGTGTGTGTTTGTGTGTGTGTATGTATGTGTGTGTGTGTATATATATATGTATATGTATGTATATATATATATATATATACACACACACACACACACACAGGTAAAAAAAGGATATATGCAGTGTTATCTTCATTTTAGATGTCAAAAGGGTCTCTCTCTCTCTCTCTCTCTCTCCCTCTCTATCTGCCCTTGGTCTGCCACTCCTCTCCCTCCCTCTCTCTCTTTCTCTCTCTCTCTCTTTCTCCCCACCCCTCTCCTATCTGCTGCTCACCTGAAAAGCTTCAGGCTGTTGTCCAACAACATCAGGGGTAAGCAACCTCGTCTCTTTTATGACTCATGGACTTCAACTCCCAGAATTCCTGAGTCAGCCTAGCTGGGCTAGCTAGCTCTCTCCTGCCCTTCCTGCTTCCTGCTTCCTTCAGAGACGCAGCAAAGGGAGGAGCTCCGCCCAGTAAACTTTTCAGCTCCTCGGAGAACACTGTGAGTGCACTCTCTTTTTTACACACACACACACACACACACAGAGAGAGAGAGAGAGAGAGAGAGAGAGAGAGAGAAGCAGGGAAGCGCAATTCCTCTCTCTGTCTTTGTCTCTCTCTGCAAAGGCAGAGGAGGCTGGGAGCCGCAGGGAAAGGCTCAAAGAGCCGCATGCGGCTCCGGAGCAGCAGGTTGCCGACCTGTGGTCTAGAGTATATAAAGGTTCTTCAAACTTATGTTAGAAATATAAACAACAAGAAGGGACATTTTATCATGCTTGGTGGATGTGTAAAAGCAGAAAATTTTACATACAACAATACAAAAGATTTTAAAGACTCACATACAATTGAAACCAGAGACTTTTCTTCTCAGATTGATGGATAAGCAACTGTAAAAAAATTGCAGAACTTTGTTTTCATATATGATGACTATTATATGCATAAAGATGGAAATATTTGACTTTACCCACAAGGGAATAATGGATAGTGAAATGATGGAACTTACTGAGATGGCTAATTAGAGATAGGATATTATCTAAATGTAATGGTGATTGAAAACCCCATATTGTCTTTTTGCAGAAAACAGAAACAAATCCTGTTATTATATATAGTTATATATAGTTTGGAAAATTACAATAAGTATAACAAATTATAAAGAAAGTATAAGGAATACTGTAACTAGCATTTATGCTTATAACTGCTGTAAAAGAAAATCGGAAACAATTTCTTTATAATTCCTTTTTCTTTTTCTTGATTTCTGAATCTTTGTCATTGGTCTTTACTTCTTTCATTTATCCTCTTTTTTCTATTCTAAACATTAGTTCCTGTTAGTTTTTATGTATATATTAAAGTTTTTAATGAAAAAATAAAAATTGACTAAAATAACTAAAGAAATAGTCCTGTATAGTAAATGTAAAGGTATATATTAATATAATATATTCAATTCAATACAATGCAATCTACATAGGTTGCAAGGCATTATATCTAAAATGCATTTAAATACTAACTAAATTCCATGAATGCAGTGGGATTTATTTTATTTTTTAAAGAGGCATAGTATAGGATGTGCTGTAAATCTGTCCACTCAGAGTTTGAAATCCAGATAATAGCATAATAAGCTCCATGCTGACAAGTATGACTGAATTATTATGCTGAAATATTACACCACATGTAACACATTGGCACATGAGATTCTGCTGCTGTAGAATGAGTTAACTCACACATTCTTTTCCTGAAAGATTATTTCTATTTATAATAGAAGCATTATATACAACTTCAGGTTAACATTCCATTTTATTTTATCTTATTTTCTGTCAATTTTAAATATGTTCAGACCAGTTCCAAGAATTAAAACTTTTCACCCATTAAATATTTGTTTTTAAAAAGCCTATACTAGAGGTAGACAACCTTGGCTCTTTTATGAGTCATGGACTTCAACTCCCAGAATTCCAGAGCAGAGCCAAGCTGGCTCTGGAATTCTAGGGGTTGAAGTCCACGAGTCATAAAAGAGCCAAGGTTGCCTACCTCTGGCCTATACTATATTAAGTACATGTTCTTTTCTCCTCAAAGGAGTAACACTTTGTAATATTTACATGAAGTTATATTAATTGAAAGAAAACGTCATATTCAGTTTTTCAGCCTTATTATCCAACTCATACAGGTAGTCCTTGACTTATAACGGTTTTTCACACTTACAACTGTTGCATGATCCCGATATTCACGTGATCAAAATTCAGATGTTTGGCAACTGTTTCATACTTACGATGGTTGCAGTGTGCCCCTTTTGTGCTCTTCTGACAAGCAATGTCAATGGGGAAGCCACATTCACTGATCAGCCATGTAATTAACAGCGATTCACTTAACAATTGTGGCAAGAAAAGTGGTAAAATGGGACAAAAATTCATTTAACAACTGTCTCACTTAGCAACAGAAATTTTGGGAACAACAGTGGTGATAAGTCAAGAACTACTTGTAGTTGTTTCACAAGTAGGTACAACTTCTTGCTTTTCATGAGATCCTCATGACTCAATCTTTTCCTTATCCATTCTATTTTATTTTCTATTGTTCTCACTTCCTGGTTATTTTCTCTTCCGAGCAAGTATATTTACTAATATAATTGAAGACTTTATCATTTTCAGAATCAGGTGAGATACATGTTTTTTAAAAAATGTTCATTTTTTCCTTCATACATAAAGTATATTTTTTTCTTCAATCATCCAGTGTTTATAACCACTCTAACATCAAGATTTTGAAATTGCATCTTCTCTTCTCTGGGAGTGATCTTTCCCCCATGTTTCTTCATGTCACTACAATATTTCAGTCTGGTATGATGTTCCTTTGCTCACCTGTCAATTCAATTATCTAGATCCCAAAGAACTTGTGTTTTTTTAAAATAATAAGAATAATGGGGAAGCAAACTCTTATTAAGTCTCTGTTGTGTCTTTGTGTGAAGAGGAGAGTGTCACTTTATACCCTTAGCAAATACAACAGGGAAGAGAGGAAGCTGCAAATGTGAAACAAGGACTGTTGTTGGTTTGGCATATTTCATCCACTAAAATGGCCAGAGTTGGTGGCATAGAGTTCAGAAAATGAGTTGAAATACAGACATTGAAATCAATAAAAGAGAATATTGTAGCTCAGGGCTGAACTGTCCTTGGTGCTTGCTGAGCTTGATGGTTTTCTTGCGGATGTTTCATTACTAGTGCCCTGATGATATTACCTAGTTTGGTAATGAAACATCTGCAAGAAAACCATCAATCTCAGAAAGCACCAAGAACCTGACACACATTGAAATAGCACACTGACTTTATAGATTCTCGAAAGAGTACAGAGAATAGCAACAAAGATGATTAGGAGACTGAACATTAAAACATATAAAAACGGTTGCTGGAAATGGGTATGTCTAGTTTAATGAAAAGAAGAACTAGGGGTGTGATGACTCCCCTGGATGCTTCCCCAGATACCATTCCATATGTCAGCTCAGAGGAAGATGAACCAGTTCCAGGCATGTCTGGAAGGGAATTGGTCAATGGCTCCAAGCAGCATCTGAGAGGGTATTGGTTGAAGCAGAGTTGCAGCAGAATAGCCCTGAAGCTTCAGGTGGGGAAAGCATGCAGCTGCAGCCGTCAATGATGAGGAAGAGGAACTGCCTTCTGCACCTGATCCAAGAACACAGAGGGCAGAGAAAAGGCAGGAGTAGAGAAGGTCAGCCAGATTACTCATGAGGAGAAAGTCTCGCCGTTCTTGACGGGCTGAACCAGAAGCTGGCTATTTAGCACAGAAAACAGATGAAAGCAAAGCTGGGAACAACGTATT
Source organism: Crotalus tigris (assembly GCF_016545835.1). Classification (NCBI taxonomy): domain Eukaryota; kingdom Metazoa; phylum Chordata; class Lepidosauria; order Squamata; family Viperidae; genus Crotalus; species Crotalus tigris. The sequence goes on along the minus strand of NW_024096460.1, from coordinate 3,343,301 downwards.
CATTTCCTAGAAGCGTTTTCATTTTCTTATCATTGTGATCCTTGCTTTGCTTTGGATTGACACTGTGACTTAACTTGGATCGTGCCTTATGAACTCTGGACTTTTCTTGCCTTATGAACCCTTTTGTATTGTGGATTTAATTTTTCCTGGTGGATTTATTTTGGTTGGGAAACTTTCAAGTGCCTTTTGGACTCACTGGCCATTGCTCTGTGGACTAGCATTGGTCTGCTTGTGGCTGGACTTAATTGGGATTTTTGGTGAAGGAAGTTGTAGGGAGAATATTAATAAACCCACTACATTACAGTTACCTGAATTTATGAACAGAACAGCACAAGTAATGGCATTATAGCAGTGTTCCAATATCTAAGACGTTGGCACAAAGGAGAAGGGGGTCAGCTTATTCTCCAAAGCACCTGAAGGCAGGACAGATTGGACAACTGTTTGCCTGAAATGGTATAGATCTTACTGCCTGAGCAGGGGGTAGACTAGAAGACCTCCAAGGTGCCTTCCAACTTTGTTATTTTGTTATTTCAATTAATATTTCAAGGACTTAGATTATAGATGAGCTGATTGACAAGATTTATCTGGCATTTTCTTGCTATGTTTGCTACTATCCCACTAGGCAAACATAGTAAGGGGAATATATTAATAACAAAGGCGTTCCTTAAGCTGAATAACAAGCATTAAAGCACTACCAAAGAATACAAATAATAGTAGGCGCCTGCCATATCATTTAAGGATCTAAACCATGAAGGGAGAGGCAGAATTTAATGGTTCCCTTCGTAAAACAAATTATTTGGAGGAAGCATTATTTAATTAGCACTGTTTTAGGATTAGTTTATTTTAGTTTTTAGCTTTTAACTATTAAAAGATTTTGCCGTTTGTTTTCGATATAAAGTTTAAAATTACCGGTTGTACTTGAACACAGTTATATTGCAATATATTGTACAACAGTATTATTACTTTATAATTACTATACATTGTAAATATAATTAAAACTACATGATTGCTAGGAAGTAGATGATATATATATAATTTGCTCTTTTGGGAGTCTGTGTATGAACATGACCAATTCCCTCCCTCTCTTTTTCAGAAGTTTAATTGTGCAAGGATACAATTCTAATTATGTAATTAGGCATTTTCCAAGATGGCACTTGTCAATGACATATGTGAACTGGAAGATTTCTAGCAATAAAATATTCCTGTACCAGTTAACAACATTTATATATTACTGGTGTATATAGGAGTAAAATAGAGGAAGAAGAATATTATAAATAGATTTTGCAGTTATAATGCAAATGGGAATATAACCATTTTACTTACAAAAAGGGGAAATCATTAGAGTGTTTTATCCTCAGAGGGAAAATGTGGCCTTGTTTCCAGTTAATTGCGATGTAAGCCATAATCCAATTTTAGCTTCCTAGTTCTAAGAGATCACTTCTATGGCTTATGAGAACTTGGGAAGAATAGAAATAGGGGATCAGAGGTTTATCATAAATCATTATAAGATTTAAATTGAACATATTTAAAGAAATAAAATTTACAGTAAACCTTGATTTTATGGACAAATAAATGGGAGCCTATTAAAGTCAAATGTCATTAAAGTTATTTTCTTATAATTTTACATATTTTGTATGCATGATATGATGGAATATTATACTGTACAGTCTAATTTGGATAAATATCACTTTGTAACAAAGAAGTACAAATTCAGATATTGTTTGCTGCATCTGAAGTCCTCCAAATAGTGGTGTACAAATCAAGTTTTTTCTGCATTGATAAAAATTGTGAACTAAGCCAAATTCCTGAAGTTGATAGAAATGGTTCAAAATATATTGTCCATCAAATTTATTTACTTCCTTGAAATTAGAACTACACATTTCAAGTGTTATGCAATGTAAAAAAATTAACTGAAAAAGAAAATACACATATATTTCTTAAAATCATTTCTGAAATTGTAGTGTATTTGACATACAATACCTTTATATGAGTTCAATATATACTATCAAAGTGAAGTAACAACACATGATTGAAACAACCATTCACCAAATAGGATTCTTTCCTTACTTTCCATCAATACAAAAATAAACATTTTTCATTATTTTCGGCTATTGAATAATACATGGTCAGATAATAGAACACATTTTCTTTTAGTGTTGGAGACAAGAAATATATTGTTTTAGAAAGTTCATAAATTAAAATATCAAAGGAGAGAACCAACAATGTTTGAAGATTTATTCTAGTCATTCCATTTCTATTATTATTGTCCCCGGAGAAAATTTTGTATCAAATAATTATAATCAAATATGTCTTCTCTCAAAAATATCTGCCTGCCCCACATGTTTCCAGGCATGTTCCAGGTTCTTTCTTTTAAAACTTATCATCTTATGGAACCTAAGAAGAGTTCCTTTACCATGGATGCTTTTGTCTTCTGGAATACGCCTCCTCTCTTGTGCTCTTTCAATATATGACACGCTGCAACTCTTCTTCTCTTTAGGACAGGGGTTTTCAAACTTGGCCCTTTTATGACTGGTGGACTTCAACTCCCAGAATTCCTCAGTCATAAAAGGGCCAAGTTTGAAGACCCCTGCTTTAGGAAAACTGTTAAGACCAGGCTTTTCCCCCCAGGTTTAATTAATTTCCCCCAAGCTTAATTGAGTGGGATTCTCCTTGTGATTGGGGTCACAACAAGACCATTCCAGAAAGCAACAAAAGAGAGGTATGGGGTGGGGGAAATGTGTTAGCTGCATCAAACTACCTCAAATTGAGATTGGCATGCCAAGACTACATTCATTTGTCTGAACAAATTAACAAAGAGGTAGCAGCACAGAAAACAGGAACAAATGTAAAACCCAAAATCAACAAACAGCACTGAAAAGAAATAAAATATCTCTCATGCATCTGTTTAAATTGGGGGTTGCAGTTGTCCTGGGAGGGGGGGGGGGTTATAGGCCTCTTAAGTTCTGGTCTGATAGACAAAATCTGTTTCTTAACCCCCTTTTTTCTCTGACTAAACCCAATCATAACTCCCTGGAGATAGAAACATCTAACTTACCACATTTTATCTACTATTACCACATTCCCATCTAATGCATTTATGCTATTACCTAGCCTAGTAATGGAATGTCTGCTAAAAAGAAAAAACCAAATTCAGTGACACCAAATACCAAATATATCTTAAACCTAAAAAAAAAAAAAAAAAAAAAGGTTGAACATGCAGAGAACATATCATAAACCTTCTGAAAAGGTCACCAAGCCTATTTGCACTTAAAGTATCAGGCCTGATGTGGGGGTGGATGGACTGAGGAGAAATAGATTAACATGCCAAGGATATCAGCATGCCACATTATGTGCAAATATAATAATATGAAAAAAGCCAAGTTGGCTTTTCCAGATGGTTCCTTTATCTCTTTCCTAAATCTAATTTGGCTTATGATCAGACTGGCAATATATAAATGAATCAAATAATAGCAGTGACTGATTGATGGGAGATGCTGATGTTCAAATACCTTACCCCTGAATATTTCTAACTCTTGATTGTAGTTATTTTGCATTTCACATCTCCTGAGGTCTATGAGCAATATTTTTTCCTACAATCATGATGCATTATGCTAAAGTAGAACCTCAGAAATAGGGAAAGGGTAGTTTATATGTAATCTATTGGCAGTTTACCACCCAACCCTTATATAAATCAAACTTAACTTTCTGGAACAGATCTCATGCTAATCTTCAGCCACCATAATATTATTTTATTCTCCTTATTTTATTTTATTTTCTCTCAGGAAAAAGCAAAAAATAATTTGGACAGAAACTATAGTAGAACCAAAATAGATATAGCAAGACAGAAATGTTCAGTTGTCAAAGCCCATTTCAAAGCTAAGATACGTCTCTACAAATTTCTCTGCAAATTCTGTGACTCCAAAATATCTGGTTCATAACAAGTATGGGGAAAGTTGGTATAGACACCTCTGGTGGGTTAGTCTCAGTGAATTACTTGCATTATTGCATTAAAGGGATTCATATTTGCAGGCAAATAATCTTCTACAGTAAGTTTCTTTAACCTGATCTCATTTGCTATATTCTCACATTGAAAGCTGAGGGTTAAAACAGTGCTACAACTGCAATATATCTCCTACAAACAATTTCTATTTTTTCCCCCATTGTAGCTTCTGAGTGATTTAAATAGTTTTTGAACTTTCCTGGAACCTTAAAGTTTAATTTGGAAGCCTCTCATGGAGAAAGAATATTGCTGAGCACATAACATATAAATATGACACTTTAAAAAAAACTAGAGAAATGGGGACACAGGCAGTGATTTACTAATGGGCACCATTTGGACAAAGAAAAGATATGTAAATAAACTAATTAGTTTCACAATGCATCTGATGTCTGTGGGCTGAGATGATAGTAAGTAACGAGAAGCAAAATAAATTTTTGGTTGAACTAGGTTGCCAAATAAGGGGCACTCCTATCAAATGAACTGAAAACAATGTGGGATCTGGAACATGCCCATTATAAGGATGTGAGTCACAATTATATGAGGATATTTGTTTTTATTATACAATCTTGTGTTTAATATGGAAGTCATTTTTTTCCTTCGCTTTTTTGTGCTACTTGTCTTGAAAGAGCACACACTAATGGAAATAACAAACTAAATTGTTTCTCATCTCGATGAGTAATGTGCAAATACACATTGGAAATAAAGACAAAAAAATGGATAAAATCTTAAGCTATTTATACCACCAATGTCATAGATATAGGCAACATGAGAAACATTTGTCACAAATCCCTCCAAGAAATCAAATGGTGCATCAGTGAGAGCTACTAACTGAATAGCAGTTAGAATTAAACTGCAAGTCTACAGCTAATTATAAAAAGCTAAATGTCATACAGCATTGAAAAAAAAGACCAAATATTAATGTATCGAGAGGAAAATTGAAATCTGGCTTGTATCATAAAGTTGAATATTATTCTAATGTGTTATTAAATCATTTCAAAATAACCCTCCCAGTATTTTCTATTTTACCGATTTTGTCTATATTTTTCCATAATTAATATATTTTTCTATTCAACTACAAGACTATTTAAAACACACTTTTCTTGTGCAACTATATCTAAAAAGACTTTCTATTTTTGCTTATTTCCCTTTATGCACTCAAATCCCAGCATTTAAAAGAAAGTTTTAAAAGGTTATGTAGACTTTTTGACATAGCTTTCCAAACTATCATTTTTATCTAACTTCCTTTTTTAAAAAAAAGAATGATGGACATTTCTTGCTTCCATTCAATATTAAGATTTTGCCATATTTATAAGACTAAATGAAGCTGATCCATATTAAAACTTTTTATTATATGATTCTTCCTTGATTGGGATCATTTGGACCACAAGAAGGAACCTGACATAACAGCATTCAGGATAAGAAATGGGCATTTTAAAGAAGAGTAAAACAGTTTTAAAAAATAAAAAAGATTTCAGCATCCCTTTCAATTGAAAAAAGTAAAGATACAAACATCAGTAGAAACTGAAACCTATCCCTGAAATACAAGTAGTCATTGCTTAATAATTGGAACTGGAATTTCCATCCCTAAGCATTGTGTTTGCACCAAATCATGTGACATCATCCTGGCGGTCTCCTTGCCATCATAAATCAAATCCATTGGTCATTACATTAGGACTTCCCCAATCCAACAACTCCTGGCTTGGTCTGTCCCAGCCCTGAGCCTCAGTAAAATAAAGAACTCCCCGCCCCGCCCCTTACTAAATTCCCCCCACATACGCCTATCTCGTCCCTCATCTCTGCCCTTTTGGTTGTCTTGCACAGTGACAGTCTTTGGTGGCTATGATGGCAGTGTAGAGGCCTAGGTGTCAAATGCAGGAAATCAGGATTCAAGCTGGTTCAAATGAATACATATTTATTGCATGCTAACACTCTCTACAATAATCTGAATTACTAATGGTCAAAGCAAATTGACAGTAGATAAGAGTCAATAGAATTCAAAGTGAGCTGGGCTTAGATCTCTTGTGGGTGCAAAAGGACTCAAGACTGATGACATGCTTTATCCCTCCCTCAGGCTCAGCCTAGTCCTCTCTTACATCAGGGCTTTCAGCAATCTCAGCTGGCTGCTACCATCCCCAGGGGGATGGATCACATGACCATGGATACATTGCAACAGCTGTAACTCTGGAAGCTAGGCATAAGTATTATTTGTTCAGCATTGTTGTAATTTCAAATTGTCACTGAACAAATGGTAATTATCTGCAAACATAACATGTAAGCTTTAGTCTCACCTTAGGCAAGAAACCCAGCTAGGTGAAAGAGCCATGGTGGCACAATGGTAAGAATGCAGTATTGCAGGCTAACTCACTGCTCACTGACCAGCTCAAGGTTGACTCAGTCTTCCATCTTTCCAAGGTCAGTAAAATGTGGACCCAGATTGTTGGGGCAATATGCTGACTCTGTAAACTGCTTAGAGAGTGCTGTAAAACACTATGAAGTGGTATATAAGACTAAGTGCCATTGCAAGGTGACTTTGGGCCAAGTCATTCAATCTCAGTCCAGCTCCCTCATACAATTGTTGTTGTGGAGAAAATAGGAGGAGAAAGGGGTGTTATGTGTGTTCGCTCCCTTAAGTTATTTAGAAACTAATAAAGATTGGATAAAAAAACTAATGGATAAATAAATAAATAAATAAATAAGATTGATACATTTGTTACTCAAAATTAACTTCATTGATATATAAGAAATATATTGCACATAATCTTCCAAATGTGTTTTATTCAGTGAACATGAATCAATGTATGCAATCATTAATTATCCTTCATTTTCTAAATCAAATATAAACAGAACTATGAAGTGTAGAAAACAGTTTTCTAATGCCACATATTCTTACCTAAAACTGTAAAAGAAATCACTTAAATAACTGTGTTAAGAAGACAAAATATCAAATATTTATAATGCTGGAATCCTACACATATATACACGCAGTTGCAACACTTGTGTTGGTTTGGATAGTGTCTTTGTCTTGTCAGTTAACTACATGTAACCTAAGTGCTGTACTGTAATTTAAGAATATTTTAATTGTTCATTGCCTGTATGAAAACTATTTTTGAAAGCAAGGATTCCTCCCTGTCCTCTGCCTCAGTAATGATGAGCTTATTTTGTAATATCAGCATAAACATGTTGTGGTTTTCGTGTAAATCTCCACAGGGAAATAAAATTACTGTACATTGAATTCTAACTCCAGCGAAAATTCCCTAAGAGAGAGAAAGACAGGAAGTATTGTAGCAGAGACACATTTACACTATAATTAAGGATTCATTGGGTTTTAGCTGTAGTAGTTCATAAAATGAGCAACAAGTATTATATCACACCAGGTGGGTTGGGAATTCTAAAGGAACAAAGTAGGATTGTACATAGGAATGATGTAATGTAGAAGCTGTAGTTTCTGAAGACACAATACATAGAAAAGAAATACTCACAGTTCCTAATAGCCAAAGTCAAGTCATATTTTTAAGCTTTGTTTCCCTCTGAAGTGTAAGATCTTAAAGCTGTCACTTTACTTGGCATCTGACTAAGAATCATGATAACAGGTTTTAATGAAGAATAATTTTCAGATCATCAGACTCCCAGTTGGTCTTATGCAGTGGTGGGACTCAAACATGTGAACAACCGGTTCTCTGTGTGGATGCTGCTTCTGGAAGTCCATTCTGGGCCTGGGCAACAAAAAATTAGCGACCGGTTCTGCCAAAGTGGTGTGAACCGGCTGAATCCCACCACTGGTCTTGTGGTTAAGACACCAGGCTAGAAATTGAGAGCTCTAGTCCACCTTAAGCATGAAAGTGCCTGTGTGACTTTGGACCACTCTCTTTCTCTCTGCCCACTAAGTTGATCCAAAAAAAGCACACCCTGCACTTGTGCAAAAAACACCAGGAAAAAAAAGTCAGATCTTCCTTCAAACATCATTCATAATTAATGTTTATTTGATTTTATGCTAAGTAAGGCAAGGGTTTGAAAATGTTATTAAATAACAAACTGCTTCACTATTCTCAGTCTTCCCAATCCCATCAATAAGTTATTAATAAACTTAATAAATAGGATGTATCTCTGAGGATGTAAATGCAGTAGCTGATCAATAAAGCAAATCCAAAATAACCTTAAAAAAACATAACCCCCGATATTGAAACAGTCCATGTGAAAGTGCTACTCCTATTGGATACCCAACCAATGTCTGTCATAAAGGAACTTCCTAGCTTCTTTAAAAAATTGCTTTTGTTGGAAACCAAGAAAACTAGACCATCCCAAAGAAAGCAGCTTATCTTAATCCTTTTCAGATATGGGCATGGGATGGAGATGGCACTGGCACTTGTAGATTTTGTCATGATGTGGAGAGAGCTACCATACTAGTTTTGCTCCTCTTAGATTCCACAGTATCCTTCTAAATTCTGTACAAGTTAGGGATCAGAGGCACTATGTTTTCCTGAGTTATTTCAGAAAGAGGAAGGAGAGAAGAGCAGACGAGAGGGGAGGGGAGGAGATGCACAACTCCAACAGTTTGTGGTAAGTGGCTTCCAATTGCTGCCATTTTAGATGTTCTTTGGATGCCACTGAAGATTAGCCTTGTGTAGGAAAAAAGGATGTCCATCACCACAAATATAGAGGCTGTTTTTGTGGTAGAAGCCATAATAGTTCCTTCAGTGCTGTGAACAGTTTAACTTTTCAAATAACTTTCCAAACACTGACGTAAAACACAAGATAGTAGCTATTTTATTTATTTTAAATAAAAAAGGCTCAAAAGCGGTTTTTATATCACTAAAAAGCTGGCAGCTATCTGAGTAAACATAGTTCTAACTTTTTCTGAAAACATATCTGCTCTTTTTTTACTGCACAAAGATTACTCATTAATAAACACACTAATAACAACTTGCTTTATTGTCCCTCATGAAAATCTGTATCTGTCTCTACTTTATAACAATCATTGCTATTTTTTTCTTTTAAACTGTTATTTAGTTTTATTGCACTTTATTGTTTTATTTAGGAATTTGTTGTGATGTATCTTGCCTGCGGTTAGCAACAATTGCAACAAATAAATAAATCAGAAAATACTATTTCTGCTACTATTTCTGCTATTATTTTTGTGGGTGCTGGAATTCTTAGGTATACTTTTCTTCATACTCATCAGGTTCCTCTTCTTAAATAACTTTTTATATTTTAAAAAATTAAATGAATGGGATGCTTTCCCCAGCAATGCTTTAATTCCAATTCTCTATTTCTAGAAAGTAAAATAGTGATTAGTTGTAACTCAATGGTTTCTTTGTCAGTCTGCCCAACAACAAAGATAATGAGATGTGCTTAGAAACATCTTGAAGATAATGTGATAGAAAGCAGTATTCTGATCACTTATGTAATTTATATCTCACCTTTCATTCATGAACTCAGGCAGTATACACAGTACCGCTTACTACAATTTATCCCCACAACAACCTAGTGAAGAAGACTGGGCTGAGTCAGAGTGGTCTGGTGGGCTTATATGACTCATGGTGCACTAGTATTTGTGTATTCGTAATTAACCATTAAATCACACTGGTTCTGATTAGTGCTTTGTAAACAATCGTAATTTCCCATGTCAACCATTTTGTGAATGGGCAAAGGCAGCCACGGTTTGAGAAGACCCACAGCACATCAAAATTTCAAATAGGCTCACCACCTCAAAAGCTTGAGGACCATTGTACTACTGGATCATCATGGCCTATCCAGAGAAAGTTCAGTTATCTCCAAATGCAATCATTGTTGAGCATGTGCTATAACATGCTCTTGAATTATTCTGCTGAAACTGCAGTTTGCCAAAATTTGCCATCTAGAACAGTAAGAATTCATTTGATATGATATGCACATAATTTATTGTCCACAAATCATTTAAAATATAGACACAAATCTGCAATGTTTTCTATATGTAACTTTTTATAATATAAGCAAGCTGTGGAAGGCTTCCTGCACTGATGTGAAGTACTCCTCTGAAATTGTCTTTTGAAGGAAACAAATTTAGTCTCTATATTTAAAAAGGTCCACATTATTTGTTCTTTGCTTGTTAGATTTATCTGAATGCCTGAAACCAAATTCTGTGAGGACGCTTCTGTAAGCCTCCAGAGGGCTTATATAATTTACATAATAAAGCATAAATCAGAATAAAATGAATTTAAGTAGGCACTGGGAAAAATGATTAAAACATGGAATTATAGAAAATGATATTGCTGTATGCTAGTGTTTCTCAATCTTGGCAGATTCAAGATGTATGCTGGCTGGTGAATTCTGGGTCTTAAAATCCACATCTTAAACTTGCTGGGATTGAGAAACACTACTGTATACAATTAATCTCCAATGACCCTTAGGTAGAGCCATGTTTTTTACCTGCTTCCAGAATTCTGTGAACTTGTGTGTTGCTCTTAAATCTCATAAGGCCTCAAGCAACCAACATGTCTTGACAAGGAAAACTGCACTGTTCTCTTTACCTCTATCAAGAGAATAGTGTTGCTTCACAGAGATCTAAAACTCCTTGCTATTTTTTACATATGGTACTTTTACTGTCTATAATCTTCCTTCCTTCCTTCCTTCCTTCCTTCCTTCCTTCCTTCCTTCCTTCCTTCCCTCCTTCCTTCCTTCCTTCCTTCCTTCCTTCCTTCCTTCCTTCCTTCCTTCCTTCCTTCCTTCCTTCCTCCTTTCCTTTCCTTTTTGCAAATCTCTAATTTCTTTTACTGATGATTCACATAAAACTATTATTTTCCAACTATCATGTCATCTCTAACTTCTCCTTTTTATGGGAAGTTACTGAAACTGTAGATAGGAAACAACTGTAGACCACCCTAGAAAAAACAGATTATTTGAATCTTTTTCAGTCAAAATTCAGATTTAGGCATGAAATGAAAATGGCATTGGTTATTTTTGTAGATTATTTTTGTCATGATCTGGAGAGTACATTTGTCTTGCTCCTTTTAGACTACAGCACAATTGACCACAGTATCTTCTGCATTACCTAACGGTTAGAGATCAGATGCATTATGTTACCCTGAATTATTTCAGAGAGTTTTGGGGGGATGACATGATACAGTCAGATTTATTGATTGATAATTGTGTGGATAATTTGGTTTAAATAAATTGGTTTATATTATTATTTTTTTACAATATTTCAATTGATGTATGTGAAGTAGTAGTAGTAGAGTTTATCAATCAAATACATGGAAATGATGGAAGGAGATGGAAGAGAAATTAAAGACAAAGATTCCCTAACTCAAGCAGAAACAAAAAGGAAGATTTCTAAACCATGAACTTGCTTCTTTATGGGAAGCACAATCCTGTCCAAAACCACATCTGGAATCAATGTTTCAGAGAGGCCAAGATATTAATGGATGAATAGCAACTCTGTCTTGCTAGAGTTTAATATGAGCTTGCTACTCCCAGTCCAAACCTTAACCGCTCCAGTCATTTTTACAGTATTTCCACAACATCTACAATCTAATCTGGGGTAGATATATACAAAGGTATCTCACATCAAACCAACAGATAATCTCTCCTGACTATTAAATAATATGGACAGTACTCTATAATATAGAGATTACAATTCATTGGAATAACCATACAACCAATCTTCTTTTTGTTACCAACTGGAACCACTCATTCAATATAATACTTCATCATAAATCATAAGATGCAAAACTTATTGATAGTCATAGAGTACTAGCTAAGCAAACAACATAAATCATACTAGGATACTTAAATATATATATATATATATATATATATATATATATATATATATATATATATATATATATATATAAATTGTAAGATACAGCAGCAAAGCTATAGTCATAAGAAGATAAGGATAGGTAATAGGAAAGATGAGGAGTATCATAGTAATACAGCTTTACTAAGTATTTTGACAGTGTTGTAAGAATTAGTTGTTAAGCACAGTGATAGCATGGGGGAAAAAAACCAACCTTGGGTGGAAACTGTCAAGTATGGCTTAATTGTGAGATTAGCCTTTTCAAGAGAGGACACAAAGCCTTTTTTCACTCCTTCAAAGAAGCAAGTCGAGGACCCCACACCTCAAAGGAAATTTCTACAAATGAAAAATTAATAAGCCCCAGTTCTTATCACTCCACTTAGCTCTATTGGCTGTGCTCAATTGGCCTCTGACTCTTAGCAAGCTTGGTGACTTTATCTATAAAGAATGGTTTAAAAAATTCAGAGGACCCTGCAGATTCTTATCCTCCTTTGGGTCAATATAACAGGGTCACTTCATAAAAATGAAGAACATAGTTATGAATATGAACATAGGCAAATGTCAATCATGTTCATTTCTGGTTTTGCACAGTGCTGCTTTTGGAGTCTTTCCATACACTTCATCCTCTCTGCTCCTCTAAAAACCAGTCAGTTGGGATTTTTTCTTAATAATTCCATCCCCTGCAGTGGTTCAAAAATCTGCAATCTGATTGGAAAATAATCTGACCATACAAAGGACAGATGATGACATTCTCCATTTCCAGATTATATTCCAATCATGTACAGATCTGAATTAACAACAGAATAATTAAAAATAAAAGAATTCTTCTGTTTATGCAACTAAGTTTATACATAGCCTTCTAAATAGCTGTTCCACAAAAATCTTGCAAACTGAGATGCCAGCTTACTTATGGATTTAGCCTGTCATTCCTAGATTTCACAGAAAAGCTTATTCTGCAGAGATACATGTGGACATGCTTCAAATTCTGTAAATAATATTTCTGCTTCAGGACCAAAAAATAGCCTATGACCAATTTTCTGCCATATGCCCAGTATCAAAAATCATTCTTTCTGGTGCTACTAGTATTTTGGATCCCTTTTAGTACTATACACCTTAATTTTTAATCTGAACAAAAAATACAATACTTCTATCTTAAAATATATCTAAGTAGTATTGCTACTTTCTAGTAGTTCCACTAGCATCAGTTGAAATTGTACTTCCTTTTCATTTATCTTCAAATGGTGAGTGAAAAGAGAGAGCATAATACTATTTCATATCTGCACATAGCTTCAGTAAATAAAATAACAAAATGACTCCAATGGTTAATGTTTTCTTTGCTATAGATGTTTAATATTTTCATTCAGATTGCCAGCAGCTGGAATTTTGAAATGTGCTTCTGATTTTGAAAATTCAAAAGCAGATTTGAAAGCTTCTTTTTTAAATGTGCTTTCTCTCACTTAGTTCTCATTTAGGAAAAATACTAAATGCTCACATGGTATTGAGGGGAAAAATGTACGAATGCTGTACAATAAAAATAAACCAAATGTGCTATATATGATGAGAAGCTTTAAGCTGTTGCTGCCTTGCAAAGTTTCTCTATATTCTGCTAAATGTCAGGACAATGTTTACTCCTACATGCTGAATCAAAAATTATATGTAGAAACTGAAGTCTGGGGGAGCCATTTTGAATTCTCCTTCAAGATGTCTTTCTACAGCCAAAAAAAAAAAAAATGCTTAACAAGTGATGTAAGTGCTGGCAGTATTAAAAACAACTGGGTTGTTGAAATGATGATTTATTAAACCAATATATCTCCCAGCAGTAATTGGTCTCTTTCACCTGAGATGACTTGGACTTTTACCTTGTCATAGCTTACTGAAAACATTTAATCAGATGCTTCAAGCAGCAATTTACTTAAACTGAAGGAAAGAAAATATATAGATTCTGGTGGAAAAGTAAATTTGTTCTTATATGTCTCTGAAAACTTGGACTCACCAAATCAATGCTGTTATGGATTTTCATTACTTTTTTTTCTCTATTGGAAAAGTTATGCAAACTAACATACACAATATAGAACTTCCATCCTTGATCAGTTCTTTAAGTGTGCCTGGGATTGCTTTGAAGACGATTGTTGTTGAAGGTAGAATCAAGTCCTCACTTTTCTGTGGACAATGGACAGTGCTTTCTGTTTTCTGAAGTTGAGGTAATGTCAGAACTTGACAACATTTATTATTGAAGTCTCATGAAAAATATTCCTCACTATCAGCAGAGATTAACTTGCTTTGAAAAAAAATATGTTATCGTTAATCTGCTGTAATAAGCATTCAAAATGCCATTTGGGAAGAAAATGTATAAAACAAAAATTGGGTGAAAAGCCCAGAAAAAAAAAGAAAACAAAACCAGAAATCTTTATAACAGTGTTTCTCAACTTTAGCAACTTTAAGAAGTCTGGATTTTAACCCCCAGAATTCTGCAGCCAGCATGCTGGCTGGGGACTTCTGGGAGTTGAATTCCAGATTTCTTAAAGTGACCAAAATTGAGAAACATCGCCTTATAGTGAAATAGACAGCCACAATACCTTGGGCTTGAACTAGCAGCAGCCCCAATAGCATGACACATGATGCAAGGTTTTGGGAGTTCTGGCTTCTCTATAACTGGAAGATGAGCAATTCCCGTGTTGCTTGAAGAGAAAAGAGTCCTGCTCAGGGCTGCCAAGAAATAGTGGGGTAGATATGGGGCCTGGCTCTTTTCTCCCCTTTCTTGGGCCCATCTCTGTTATTTGGTAATGGCCTGAGAAGCTATATGTCTTTAGTTCAACGTGAAATAATTTAACTGGACAATGTCAGTTCTGAATTGTTTCCTTCATTAAAAAAAAAAATTAAAATTTCATTTCCCTTTTTCCCATCTGATTTTCTTGCTTGACTTTCTGAAACTAGGAAAATATAAAGGGCTTTCATGGCAATAAAAATGAAGTTTTATATAAAAATAATAATAAGAAGAAAACCAAATAGGTATAGTGGCCAAGTTGTTGTGCTAACATTTAGCAGGGTGCATTTATTACTATTGCTTGCCCTCTGCTGCCCTCTGCTGGATTTTATATATGCAAGAATTCTGTGATTATGTTTAAAAATCCATTTTTATTATTGTAGAGATTAGGGGATTTCAATAAATGATTCACATAAATACAATAAAATAATAGTTAAAAGAAAAAGAGCAATATTTGTTCTCTACATACATTATTAAGAAGTTAATAAAAAACCAGTGCAATGCTAGTATCAGTTTATTATGGAAATGTGGAATCTTTTTAAAATATATTTACTAAGTAATATTAATGCAACTATAATTGTAATATTTTAACTACAATTTGGATTAAAACTGCCTACATGATTCTTATCTCTTTATTACTCTTTTATATGTGCAATCAAATCCAACAGTTTCTTTCAGAACCAAGTTTGCAGAACCAAAATCCATTAAAGTTTAACAGACATTTCCCCCAATTTCTAGCTAGACTCATTTAATTTAATGGACTTTTAAAAATACTAAACCTACTAATCAGAAATTTGGTAGATTTAATTTTCATTAAAAAAAGCTACTATATCTGCAAATTTCATTTAATGCTACAGAAAAAGAAGGGGGAGGGGAACCACCATTATTCTCCATTTTTTAAAATGTTTTTTTTAATATTATTTATTATTAGGGAAAAAAAGCAAAAAAACAAAGTATATTCTTTGTATATTCTATAAAATGTAGCTTTCTTATGAACTAAGCAAGTTTAGCATATGTATGTATGCCATACTACACAATTAATATTTAAGTTTATTTATCAAAGAAAATTAAACATTTAAACATTTGTTAAATTTATTATTTAGCATGCATTAAAAGCATTTAAAGTCTGTTCCAAATTTCTAATTTCTAAAATATTTTTTTAAGTAACATGAAACAAACTAATTCTACTTTATTGTGAAGCCACATTAACATAATCTTGCAAGTCTGAAAGTACAATTCTCCCCTCACTTTTTTTTTTAAAGCCCAAGAAAGTAGGGCTTTATCCTTAGTATAAAGCAGGGATCCTCATCCTTGGCCGCTTTAAGACTCGTGGACTTCAACTAGCTGGCTGAGGAATTCTGGGAGTTGAAGTCCACAAGTCTTTTTTTTTATTATTGAAAATTTTTACAGTTTTACAATGAAATAATCCCCCTCTCCCACCCACCCCCTTCCCACCCATCGCCCTCCCCCCTTCTTCCCAATAGAAGGAATAAGAAAAGGAGTGAAGATGGATAGCATTTCTTATAAACAATTACTTAAATGGGATGGGAAAAATTGGCAATTAAAATCTATGGATGAATTATTACAAGAAAATATTAATTATTCTTGGTTTCAGTACAGACAATTATTAGAAAGGTGGAGGATAGATCAAAAAGTGGGTTTGATCAGGGAGGATGTTATTCTGTTGAAACAAATTAAAGACCAAAGTCGAACTCATATAAAAAGAATTTATGGTGTTTTAGTGGAATTGGATTCAGAAACAGAATTAGTTAAAGATTGTATGGTTAAATGGGCTCAAAATTTTGAAGAGCCGATTTTATTAGATACATGGGAGATAATTTGGGTGAGGAATGTCAACTTTACTCAAGCTCAAAATTTACGAGAAAATTTTTACAAAATGTTTTATAGGTGGCACCTTGATCCACAGAAGAGGTCTCGTATGTATCCAAATCTGCAGCCTAAATGTTGGAGATGTGGTTGTTTGGATGCAACGTATTATCATATTTGGTGGTCATGTAAAAATATAAAGGCTTTTTGGATTAAGATTTGGTGGAACATTCAAAAAATTTTTAATAGAAGGATAAAATTTACACCACAATTGTTTTTGTTAGGCATTATTGTTGATTGTGATGATAAAGAAATTATTTTAATGTTGAATTTAATTACAGCGGCAAGGCTGCTGATAGGGCAATACTGGAAGAAGGAGTTTTTGCCCACTTTAGAGGAATGGTTTCTTAAAGTTTCTTATTTATCTGAAATGGCAAAAATTTCGGCTTATTTGAAAGATCAATCGCAAGAGAAATATTTTTTGGTCTGGAAAAGATGGGTGAATTTTATACAGCACAAATATGAGATTAAAAAGTATTATTTAGCTTTTGAATAATTTATGTTTAAGGTAATGATTAGAACTAATTGTTTTGTTTTGTTTTTATATATTGGAGTTAAAGTATTTAAAATCTTGTTTTTTGAATGTATTTATAATTGTTTGATGTTTAAGTTGTAAGGTTTTTTCTAGTTTTTATTAACCCTGTATTCAGCTCTGGGAAGTCCACAAGTCTTAAAGCAGCCAAGGTTGAGGACCCCTGGTATAAAGGATACTTATCCTTATCCTTAGTAGAAGCCAGCCTGACTATTGTATAAGGTAGTTCTACTGGCATATTGTCTAGGGTTGCTGGCCAAAACTGAAAAAGAAAATGCTGCTATTTTGCGGTTGCAAATCATGAAAACAGCATGTCCTTAATGCAGTTCATTGATTTAGATTTCTCTGTGCTCATCTATTGATCAGGAAGGGCAAGTTGTGATTGCCTGCTTTATATCACCTCTATAAATTAGCAAGTAAGGGAACGTGCTTGTTCCAGTAGCATCTTGGCAATTTAGAAAGCAGAACACTTATTTGGCACACCTATAGCCATCCTGGAGTTATATTAGACTTGCAGCAATTTAATTGTCATTCATCTTCAATGAATTTGAGAAGCAACAGCTATGCCACCAAGCAGGGCTTTGGCATAGATCTTCATCCTCTTTCAGCTAAACAACCATGAGAGCCTAAATACAACTGTACTTATTTATAACTTTAGGAAGCAAGTAATCTACAAATGAGGGATAGAGAATAAGGAAGATGAACCTGACAAAGATATGCAGGAACCATTACCTAGGCTAATAGAGCTAAAATCCAGAACAAAGAGATAGCATTAAGAAGCAATTCAGACATATGTTTCCATAGAATAGAATAGAATAGAATAGAATAGAATAGAATAGAATAGAATAGAATAGAATAGAATAGAATAGAATAGAATAGAATAAATGTTGGAGCCCAAATGTTGGAGATGTGGCAATAATGATGCGACATACTTTCATTATTTGGTGGAATTGTAAAAAAGTAAAGGCTTTTTGGATTATGATTTGGTGGAACATTCAAAAGATTTTTAGAAAAAAGATAAAGTTTACTCCTCAACTATTTTTACTTTGTATTTTTGTTGACTTAAATGAAAAAGAAACTACTTTGATGTTGAATTTATTAACTGCAGCAAGGTTACTAGTAGGTTTATATTGGAAGAAAGATTCCTTGCCTACTGTAGAAGAATGGATATTTAAAGTATCTAGTTTTGCAGAAATGGCAAAAATTTCTGCTTATTTAAAGGATCATACACAAGAAAGATATATTACTGTATGGGGAAGGTGGATAGATTATATTCAGAAAAAGTATGGAATTAAAAAGTTTTATTTATTTTATGAATGAATATCAAATATTATAGAGAATTGTTTTATAGGTTATGGAGTTAAAGTTAATTATGATATTTTTTTTTCTTTCTCTCTTTTTTTTTTCTTTTTTCTTAATCATTATAATTTTCTTTTTTTTTTCTAACCCTGTATTCTGCTCTGGGAAGTGAAGGGAGGGGGGGTGGGGGTGGGAGGGAGGGTAAGGGGGGGTTCTCTATTCTAAAATTTTATTGTATTTTTATAAATGATTGTATGTTTTAAAAAATAAAAATTTTCAATTAAAAAAAAAGAATAGAATAGAATAGAATAGAATAGAATAGAATAGAATAGAATAGAATAGAATGGAATGGAATGGAATGGAATGGAAAAAAAGAGAAGAGAAGAGAAGAGAAGAGAAGAGAAGAGAAGAGAAGAGAAGAGAAGAGAAGAGAAGAGAAGAGAACCTTGGAGGTATTCTAGTCCAACTCCCTGCACAAGCAGGAGGCCCTATATCATTTCAGACAAATGGCTGTCCAGTCTCTTCTTAAAAACCTCCAGTGATGAAGCACCCGCAACTTCTGAAGGCAAGCTGTTCCACTGGTTAATTGTTCTCACTGTTAGGAAATTTTTCCTTAATTTCAGGTTGCTTCTCTCCTTGATTAGTTTCCATCCATTGTTTCTTGTCCTGCCCTCTGGTGCTTTGGAAAACAAATTGATCCCTTCTTCTTCTTTATAGCAGCCCCTCAAATACTGGAATACAGCTATCAAGTCACCCTCCTTGTCCTTTTTTTTCTAGACTGGACATACCCAAATCTTGTAACAGTTCTTCATAAGTTGTAGTTGTCAGGCCTTTAATTGTCTTAGTTGCTCTTCTCTGCACTTTTCCCAAAGTCTCAACATCTTTTTTGTAATGTTTTCTAATCACTGAACAGTAAGATGGAAGAGGAGAGAAGAGAACAAGCAGCTTTGCAAGATTCTGATGTTCTAGAAGTCTCAATAAAAGTAGTTTTAGCCTTCCTGGGAAGTGGATTTCTGGGCTGATTTATCTAGCAGGGCTGACAACCCATTACTTGGGTTGAGAAGTTTGATAGAGCTTTTTTTGTCAGCTTTTTTTTTTGAAAAAAAAAACAAAAAACAAATCAGGAAGATCTGTTCTTTACCAGCGTAGTGATGACAGACTAGAAGCAATAGAGCAAAGGCAAGGGACAAAGAAAAGACAGACAATTTGGGAGAATAAATGTTAAGGCTGTTCTCTAATGCAGGGGTCCCTAATCCCCGGAGCGCAGCCCCAATACTAAGCCTTGGCCCATTGTGAACTGGGCTGCACAAGTGGTGGGCAAATGCACAATGCTCTATTTGTGCAAGCAGAGGGCACATGCAAAACCATCTCTTGTTTTCACCACCACTGTGTCCACTGCTGCTTCTACCATCACTGCCAGTTCACAGATCCAGAAAGATTGGTGACTGCTGCTCTAATATGTTCGAGAGACATAGCAGCAGCAGCAACAATGTGTGTATTTTCACTTCAGAAAAACTCATGCTGGAATGAAAATTGACTATTGCTTGTCCTTTATTTCCTCAGGCCCCAAAGGATTTTCACAGAAAAGTTGGGATTTTTCCTATTTGTGTCTTTCTAACATAAAAGAGGGTCAAAGAATTTTCATTTCGGTAACGAAGGCAAAAATCAGTCTTCCTGCAGTAGCTTGGCACTGCAGATAAAGCAGCAAATTATTATTATCAATCATCGCACAGTCAGCCAGATGTTCAGACTGGATTTGGCATTTTGTCTACCTATCGAGTCCTTACCCAGGACCTGGGATAGGCAGATCTGGATGTTTGATGGTATTACAGATATCGTCGCAGGATGGCCTTTTGCAATTGACTAATAGCGAATTTGTCAATGCCAATGGTGTTCAAGTGGTGCTCCAGGTGTTTTGGGATTGCACCCAAGGAGCCTATCACTATTGGTACTACCCTTGCTTGCTTTTGCCACAGTCTTTCTATTTCTATTTGTAGGTCTTTGTATTTTGTTATCTTCTCCAGTTCTTTCTCTTATATTCTGCTATCTCCAGGCACTGCCACGTCCACTATCCAGACTTTTTTGTCTTTCTTATCGACAATGTTAAGTCTGGGGGGTTATGTTGCAGGTGCTTGTCTGTTTGAATTCTGAAGTCCCAGAGCAGTTTAATTTTATCATTTTCTATGACTTTCTCTATTTTATGATCCCACCAGTTTTTGCTTACAGGCAAATGATATTTTTTGCAGATCTTCCAATGCACCATTGTTGCTACTTTGTCATGCCGCTGCTTATAATCAGTCTGTGCAATCTTCTTGCAACAGCTTACCAAGTGGTCCACTGTTTCTTCAGCTTCTTGGCATAGGCGGCACTTACTGTCTGTTGCTGTCTTCTCAATTTTGACTTTGTATGCATTTGTCCTTAAGGCTTGGTCTTGTGCAGCCAGAATTAGTCCCTCGGTCTCTTTCTTCAATTTTCTGCTCTTAGCCATTGCCAGGTTTTATTATTATCTGCTTTCCCAGCTATTTTTTTCATGTATTGGCAATGTAGTGCTTTGTCTTCCCATGCCTCTATTCTGTTCTTCATTTGGTCTTTCTTGTAGGCCAGTTTGGTCTCTCCAGTAGTTAGTAAGCCTTCCTGATATACTAATTTCAGGGCATCTTCATCATTGTTCTTCAGATATTCTTCCAAAGCCATTTTTTCTTCTTCAACCATCTGATGTACTTGTAGCATTCCATGCTCACCTATTTGCCTTGGTAGATAAAGTCTATCAATGTCACTGCGTGATGAAGGGCATGATTCATTGTCATTATTTTTCTGGTCTGCCTATCCATTGCTTTTAGTTCTGCTTGAATCCAGTCCACTATTCCAGCTGTGTACCTAATGACTGGGACTGCCCAGGTGTTGATTGCCTTTATGGTATTTCCTCCATTGAGTTTGGACTTTAAGATCTTCTTCACTCTCTTGATGTATTCACCTCTAATCTTTTTCTTGACTTCAGTGTGCTTGATGTTGTCAGCTTGAAGGATAACCAAGTATTTGTAGTACTCTTTCTCATCCAGACTCTTAATGTTATTTTCGTGGGGCATCTTGATTCCTTCAGTTTTCACTACTTTTCCTTGTTTGATAGTAAGTGTTGCACATTTGTCCAAGCCAAACTCCATTACAATATCTTGGCTATATATACGGACAGTGTTGAGCAGCGATTCTATTTCAGATGATGTTTTTCCATACAGCTTCAGATTGTTGTGGGAAAAACCACGATACTTACATCAGAAGACAAAACCACGAAGGGTTGGAGAAAACAGGCTTTATTTGTGCACAATGGTTCAGAGCATTCACATGACAAATTCTGAACCCTGAGTTACTCTGAGGGTGTCACTTTTATACAGCTTGCCGCCCACGCTTAACCTAATAGATGACTTCTTATCTACCTTTAACACACTAAAAGAGAGAAGTTCATATCTTGAGACAACACACATAAGAAAAAGGAGAAGTTCACACAAACGGTTGTTTTACCACACCTTTCTGCACGGGTGCTATCTTACAACATCTGTGACTTTTAGTTGACACTGACACTTCTTGTAAAATGGTTTCTACATAGCATGAACACATCTCTATAATTATGACACACAGGTTATATGATTTAGGTTACATTTCACAGCCAAGCTTAATATTATCTATTAACTATTATCAGCAACAAGCATTCCTATTAAGATATAGATATATTGAACTATTTCCTGCCCACCTCAAGATCATCCATATAAAGGAGGTGGGATAGTCTGGCAGATGTTTTTGATGTTTGATAGCCATGTCCTGAGTTATTCAGTATTGTTGACAGAGGAAACAGTGCAATAACAAATAGTAATGGTGATAATGAATCTCCTTGAAATATTCCTCTATTGATATTAACCTCTCCCAGCCTCTCACCATTGATCTGCAACTGTGTCTTTGCACAAATTTTCTGATGTTTCTACTGACTCCTGTTATTTCTAGGCACTTTATTATCCAATCATGTGGCAGAGAGTCAAATGCCTTTTTGTAGTCAATCCATGCTACATTCAGGTTGGTCTTCCTTCTCTTGCAGTTTTCCAAGATCATTTTGTCTATTAGGAGTTGATCTTTTGTTCCTCTGCTATTGGGGCGGTTTCCTTTATGCTCAGGTGGAAAGAGATTGTTTTCAACTAGATGCTGTTGTACTGCATCAGCTACAACACCAGTTAGTAATTTGAAAGTTGTTGGTAAACAGGTAATTGGCCTGTAGTTGCCTGGTGTTGCCCCTTTTGCTGGATTTTTTATTATTAGGTAGGTTTTCCCAGTTGTTAGCCACTTTTCAATTTCTCCTCCTTGTAGTATATTGTTGAACTGTTTGGCAATGAGTGGGTATATAACAGTTAGATAATGATGATGATGATGATGATGATTATTATTATTATTATTATTATTATTATTATTATTATTATTATTATTTTAAAGGGCCTGTGCACTTTTCATACATTAAAAAGTTTCCATGTTGTGGTCCAGGGAATGGTGGGAGAACTAAGGATTAGTTTAGGGGAAAGTTGTGCAACATTTGCAATGAATGTGATGGGGTTGTGTATGGGTATTCTAGTAAGTGATAATGCATGGATAGAAATGAGAAAAGAGATTATGGAAAAAGTGAATAGGCCAGTTAGAGACTCACAAATGAATGAGAATGATTCTTTGATGAGTATCTGCTTGGAAAAAGATCTGCTTGTTTCAGGTATATGCCTTAATGAGAAAATTATTGGTACATATGCATAGAAAAGGAATGAAGGTTTAAGTCTAAAGTATGGTTGATTTGATTCTTGATGAAACAAATTAGACAATTAGTTATGGATACAAGAGTGATAATAACTCTGAATGTGGAACAGGCCATTTCTTGCTAGTGTCAAGACAGGAACTTGGTGTCAAGGCATGATGGATGCAGAAAGATGGGGCTGTCTTCCATATTCGATTTCACCCCATTGGGGACCCTAAAAAGGGTCGAAAGTCCCCCCGGAGAGGTGACAAAGAAGGAGGGGACCCTCATCAATTATGGTGGCGTGGCGGCCCTTCCGCTTGATCTGAGGAAACCCTCCAAACCAGCGGGGGAAAGACTATCTACATTTGTGTGGCCAATCAAAAGCTGCTGACAACCAAAGATAAGCACTAACTAGCAATTTTTGAGCAGCATGGATGGAACTGGGTGAGACTTTATCCTCTTTTTATGACCTTAATACTACTCTCCTGGAAAAGAGAATGCCCAAAGCAAAGAATTCTCCCCAATAAGAGAGGGAACGGAAGTTTTTGCCCCACTTCCTCAGGAAAAGAAAAGCAGCAAATTAATTGCTTTGGGGGAAAATAGAGAAAACTACAAGAATAATTTGGAATTAATGCAAATATATAGCTTTGAAATTAGGAGACTAAAAGTACCTTTGAGACTTTTTTTTAGAAAAGATATTTGAAAGTCTGTAAAATAGGCTTGGATTTGGAAAGCTAGAAGATAGTATCAACAACATTTAACGGCAAATCATGGCACTACAATTTATTATGCTTAAAGGAAACTTCCTTGAAGCCTGGATTTAGATAAGACTCTTTTGCAGACTCTTGGCTGTTTATCTGTGTTGGGGACCCTATTGGACTATAAAGACTACATACAAAAACAAAATGGGTGTTTTATACTTAGCTTCAAATGATAAAAAACCATATTTAACACTTGTCTCAGAAGCCCCCAGCTTGATATACCAACAAGAAAATGTTAATTAATCTCAGAAAGAATTTTTTTCTATGTTGAAATCAATCTGAGACAATTGTTTTATTTCATAATGAGACTAAAAATAATGTAGATGAGATAAAAGAACAATTTTATAAGCTAAACTTACAAATCTAGACAATGACTACAAAGAAGGAACTAGTAACCCAGAAAACAGAAAGAAAATTAGAAGAAACGGATCCAAAGATGGAGGACCTAAAGGAAGGAATTAACAGACAGATACAGACAAACGAAAAATTAGAAGATGCAATAATACCGGAAATGGAAAAGATATTTTACTTGTTAAGATCTCAGAACATATTTGAGGATAGGAAAGAAGAGCTGATCGAATGGATGATAAAGCTGTTAGGAGAAATGCTGAATACTGACAAACAAGAAATGAAAAGAAAAACTGAAGGAGAAGAATGGAGGCTGTTTAATGAATATAAATGAGTTGAGCATTCTTCCAAAGATACTTCAATAAAAATTTCTTCCTCATTTCAAACAATATATACAAAAACAGAGGAAGAATTATTTGATGATTCAAATGCACTGACTTGGAAAGTTTTTGGCAAAGGAAGAAAGCTAGAGTAAGACTGAAAAAAATAGAGGTTTTGACCTATTAGATGGGATATTATACTATTAAACAGATGTTTGAATATGGTTAAGAAAATAGATAACTGTTACAAATAAAAGTATTATTATAATTAGAAGGGTAGGATTTGTAACTAGAATATTATACTTTGTTATGGGATGGGAAATATGAAAATTCTGAAAGAGTTTGAATAAGGGAAGCTTTTGGTTATCCAAATATAATTTATTATGAGAAAATTATATGCAATAGAGATATTTTGAACATTGATGGGAAATTTTAAAAAATTAAAAGCAGAAAAACGGGGTATTGATTGAACAAATGGATTTTAAGTGCAAATGCAATTGAGATATGTTCTGGCTAGAAAAGATATTATAAACCGACACTATCGATATTATGTATTATATCAGAAAAATGTGATGAAGATGTCTATATTTAATTGTACATGTATTAACAGTAACAAAAATTGTATTTGCCCAGTGTAGAAAAATGCATACCACTGGAAGAAGAGAGGATCAAGGAAGCACTGGATGGTGTAGTATTGGAACTAGACTGAGAAAGTTAATATGTATCACTGAATTACCAGTGGACCCAGACAACACATTGTTTATTAAGTATGCATAATCATGAGTACTTAATAAACAATGTGTTGTCTGGGTCCACTGGTAATTCAGAAAATTAGAAAATCAAAAAAATATGTATAAAAGAAAAAAGATAGGAACTTAGGAAAAATGAACATGACAAAAAAGTGAAGAAATGAATAAAATACAATGATTCAGAAAGAGAAAACACAAGATTTGTGTGTGTTTGTGTGTGTGTGTATGTGTGTGTGTGTATGTGTGTGTGTGTGCATGTGACAGATAAATTTAATCTAAAAAAGTGAAAGATCCAATTGAAAGAAATCACAAAATATATCACATATTATTGTTTTCTCATACCCAGCAAGTGGTAATATCTTGATAATCTTATTTGGACTTTAACAACAGCAAAATCAGACCTGTTTACTTCTTGGATAGGAAATTTCTCAAGACTAGGAGGGTTATATGCCAGAAGAGAGATCAAACTATTTCCATAAAGATATGACATTCATTATTTCACCAAGAAACCAATTCTATCCAAGAAGACTTGTGACTTTACTCATATTTATCAATAATAAGTTTAGGAACAATCATATAGGACATATCTATGTTGGCAGATTGGCTTGTAATGAATTATAGACTACCAGCCATTTCTGGAGGGCAGAAACAGACTGAAATTGTCTTCTGCTCAACCATAGCTCACTGTGAATGTGAAATCAAAGCAGTTCATTAGCTGCCGGAGAAGTTAATGAGCCAAATCTGGGAAAATACAAGAAAGGAAATGTTAATGTTAAACTTGCCTGCTGTACCTGAATACATATTTAACTTGGTAAACATTTTGTTTTTTCAAAATGTACATATGTCTGGTAAATCACAGCCAAAGAAAAGAAAGCAATCAGCAATGACTTTTATGGCATGGAAAGTTAGAGGGCACAACAGCAGAGAAACCTTCTGGCAGAAAATTATGGAAGCAAACAGTCCAGAGATGGGGAACGATAGACCTTTTATGATGTGTGGACTTCAACTCCCAGAATTCCTGAGCCAACCATGCTGCTCAGGAATTCTGGAAGTTGAAGTCCACAAGTCAGAAAAGGGTGATCATTCCCCATCCCTGGTCTAGACTGAACTTCTGAAACATGCCAATCTGGATAGAATTTGCCGAAATTGATTTAGATCCAGTTGGCATCAGCACAGGAAGGAACTATCTAAGGTACAGTTCTGAAGCATCCACATTCTCCATCCATAACCGGCTGTCCTCCAGATACCTTGTGCATCAAATCTTATAATCTCTTAACAGTTCGACCAAATATTTGTAAATATTTCAGTCATGATTATAGTGAAGGTTTTGCCTACAAAACTGTATAAAAACCATTGTGGACAGTGATCATATTCTGTCTAGATACAGATGGCAATGAGATGGTTTCTTTTCAGATTTTAAAAAAACCACAATTCTTCATTAGAGGATTCATTGTATTTATAAAGGGAAAGATTCTGGTAAAATCTTCCCTGAATTATGTTCTGCTTCCAGCTTTTCTCCCTGTACATCCTTTCATTATTGTGTAAAACTCACATTAACTGTAATTGGTTTTTTTTAAACGCTGTTGCTCCTATTTTCTGAAACCACATGCATCCTTCTTAAGGAGGAACCTAAAGCATTCATCAAGAAGTCAAACTATATCTTATTAGCTACACTCATTTATCCTTACTGCATAAATACACAATATACATGTGGTGTATGTGTATGTATACAACACACACACACACACACACACACACACACACACACACACACACATATATATATGAAAAGAGAGAAAGTCTTCCAGACACAAGGTTAGTACTTTGTTCTTTCTGCTTCTTTTCATCTCTCTTTTCAGTCTGTCATTGTGTTTTTCCAAACATGATATGTTACTGTTATTAGAGAGACAAAACAATGCTTATTCTTGTTTGGCTCATTTGTGTTGTCTTCCTTGAACTGAAAAATGGCCAATGCTGCCCACACAATCTAAAGATGTATGAACTTGCAAGGCATAATATATTGGGTATATACCAATTTGGCCGGCTTCTCACATCTTTCATGCATTTTCCACCATACAGCAGCTTCGTGACTTAAGCCAAAGCTTTATGTACTCTGATCTATATCAAAGGTTTTTATTCATTGATAACATGAAATATAGTGTATATAGAAGGTTTCCTTATCATTCAGATAATTTTTATTTATGAAATTTATATGCTGCCCATCTTACCTGGATGCTGCATCTAACAAACATTGTTGTCAAAATTAAATGTAACATGTAAATGATACTGAGAAAGAATAACAAGGTGTCATTCCTGGTAGATTCTGACACCTAAGTTAATCATCCTTAAATTAGTTTTTAATAAACTATTTCTATATATTAAAAACAGGTTGAAGATAACAGTTTTGAGCTTTTTTTCAGCCCTACAGTTCAAAAGGAGTTAATATGATAGCCATTTTCACCTTGCCCTCATTTGATCAACATTTCATATGAAGAGAAGAAAATTTATAAATTCCTTTTCCAACCAAAATATCTAGTTCCAGATAGGCAACTTCAATGCCTGCACATTCCAATTCAGCAGTTAGCATTTTGATAAAAAGAATTCATCATACAATTTTTTTCCCACCTGCAAAAGCCCTTGACGAGATGCTGACATAGGATGCCATGAATGAAAAAGGATGCTGAGATTGATATCAGTTTGAGAAAGATCCCTCAGGTTATTTCTCCCTTGCAATGAAAGAGAATCCATGTAAGGCTGTCTTTCTATCTCTTTGTACTGATTTATTTAATCCAGATTAATCAAAACAAAACTCTCTGAAAGTTGAAGTTATAGGATATAATCTCCTTTTTTTTGTTACCAAGAGCACTGAATGTGAATATTCTCAAAGCTATTGTGCTAAATGGCTACTGGAAACGGTATTTCATTGGTATCACAGAGTTCTGACTGTAATCCTGTAATACGAATTGGTTTGCCTTTTTCCAGCATTTTGCTATTTAAATTCTGGCCTTGCCATTTGATTCAAGGTGATCAGAGCGTATAACAATAGCATAGATTGCTCTGATAGCTTTGAAAATACAGATTGCTGGGAAAAAAAGGACTGAAATAGTGTGATCCCACGATAAGCAGCAATCACATTCTGATAATGGCTTCTTATCACATTTCAGACTGAAGAGGTTAGAAATATTGCTTTCTCATATTTTACAGGAAAGTAAAGGGTAATTTTATTTTTCTGTTTTATTCTTGTCAAAATATCTCATTGGAATGATAAATTGTCAAAAGTGAGATTACACTGAAAGAAGAGAGAACTATTGACCTTAACCGATACATTTTTAGAAAAATCTTTGTATTTCATAATGATACTTTTTTCTTCCACAAATTTGGAGGAAATTGGAAGATATCTGCACCCATCACCAACTCATCTTTTACAGATGAGGTATTTAGTACAGAAAAGATTACAAATCGAGTCCAAAATATATGTTGCTAAATGATACATTTGTTAGTGATTTTACAATTTTTCTTGCCACATTTGTTAAGTGAATTACTGCAGTTGTTAAGCTAGTAACACAGTTGTTAAGTGAATCTGGTTTCCCCATTGACCTTACTTGTCAGGAGGTTGCAAAAGGTGATCATATGATCCAAGACACTGCAACTGTCATAAATATGAGTCAGTTGACAAGTGTCTGAATTTTTACCATATGCCATGGGGATGCTGTAATGGTCATAAGTGTGAAAAATGGTCATAAGTCACTTTTTTCAGTGCCATTTTAACTTTGGTCACTAAACAAACTGTTGTAAGTCGAGGACTACTTTTATTTAGGCATGCCATGTTCATTGCTGAATGAATCAAATTCAGCAGCCCAGTAACTGGATTGTTAAAGGACCTTTTCCACTAATGTTCTAATGGAATAGCACCCGAATCAGGAAACCGAAAGGATTTTGATATGAGCAGCATATGGTGTTATGTAAGGCAATGAGAATTACTAGTGTTTCTCCAGAACCTACCCCAGAAATAAGCCCTAGCTTGATTTTTGGGAATGGGCCCAATATAAGCCCTATCCCCAACATAAGCCTTAATTTTGGGGCAAGGCACCTAAAAATCAAGATAAGGCAGGGGTGTGGAGCTTACCATTGCAGCCAGGCCTCCCATATATCAACACTTGCCTCACCGACCCACTTCCTGTGCAACCAAAGGAGCAGCTGAGAATAGAGCTCCAGCCTGCGTTTCATAGTCAGAGGCCTTTCCAGAAGGCCTCTGCAGCCGAGAACCGAGCTATGGATTCAATCCGTAACTCGGTTCTTGGCTACAGAGGCCTTCTAGAAAGGCCTGACTTGTGAAATGCAGGCTAGAGCTCTATTTCCAATGCAGAATGAAGCTGCTCCTTTGGCCACAGAAGAAGTGGGCTGTCTGGGTGGGGCAGTTGGTGCGGCCACCATGAGATGAGTAGAAAAGACACCCCTGACAATAAGAACTTGTGCCTTTTGGAAGGGAAAGAAAAAATAAGACAGGGGAAAACATGGTATATTGTACTGCCATAGTGTTTTCAATTGGTAATCCTTTCATTTTAGGATGTAAAATGATCTCTTATTTTCACCATTGGCAAAAAGGAAATATACTTTCAGTTGACCTTATTTTATTTTAATTATTTAATTATAATCATTTGGATGCTGCTTACTCTTTGCAATCAATTATTAAGTGACTTATAGTAATAATCAAGATCTGAAATTCAAGTTGAAAGATAAGGGTATAAACCAAGTGTACTAATCCCGGTGGTTAAAAAAATTGGCAGTTGGAAAATCACCACATTCAGTGCTTGGATCTGCACATGTACTACGCCAACACATTATGAAATCTAGATTCTTGAGAAGAACTTAATCTGAGAGTAGAAACTATTCCAAATTGAGGTAGCAAGTTGAGGTGATTCTCCTGGCCCCCACCAGTTTCCTTCTTCTGGAAGTTGGGACTTTGATGGCGGATAAGCAGATTCCACCATCATGTGGTTCCACATATACTAAAAAGATCAATGAAACTGGTTAACAGGTTGCCATGTGAATAGAAGTGCTTATCCATCCTACTCCACATATTTTCTACCTATGTTTTACCTCAGCACTGAAATAGCTGTGGATTCTGGGTCCTTATTTGGAGGGGAAAAAGTAAACAAGCAGAACAGAGTTCTGGATACATTAATTTTTTTAAATTACAATTTGTTTAGTATTTTTCTAATTCCTGCTTTGTATTAGAGCACAGATGCAAGATTTTATTGCAAAATACTGTATAGTAATTCAAAAAAGATAAAATTGCAAACAAGGAAACAGTGCAAATATATTGGCTTAATAATTTGTTTAGAAAATGTTATGCTTAGTATATTTTTAAAGAACTAAGAAAATATTAATAAAGATAACATTCTGCCCATCACTGGACTCGACCCAAAATCTTTAAGGGAATTGAAGCTCAGCAACAGCTGGAGAACTGCTGATTCTCCACTGCCCTAGTCCTTGACTCCTAATTGTCAAACCCTTTTAACTTCCTCAAAGCGAAGTCTTCAATAATGTGACTATTTTTCATATTTGTTCTATTACACCAATTCTTTAACAGTGAGACAATCAGTTGCAATCTTTATGTCATAAGGTCCTTGACAAATTCAACCTCAGTTTTGTGAATTATTCCACAGATACCATGCTATAGTTAATTCAGATTCCACTATTACATTATATTTAATTTGACATTTAAGATGATAATTATCATTAATACTGTAAACCTAAAAAAAAAACCTGCATAAAATGATAACTAAGGGGATGGAACAATTCTCTGAGAAAGACTTACATTAGTTGGGCCATTTTATTTTGGACAAACAGTGATGTGGTAGTATATAAATGTTCATAGTTTACAGAAAATGCATATGATATTCTAGCAAGATAAATAAAATGCTTATTTGTATAGTTATAAAACTAGTCAACTAATTATAATATCCTCATGTTAAATTACTTCAAAAAGGAATTACATTAAGTTTATCTAAGGATAAAACTCTTAATGACTAGTAGCCACAGTGGTACCATATGATCTTTATAGTTTGAGTTGCAATATGCAGTTGTTTTGGCCACTATGGGAACAATTTCCAGGTGTGATTCAAGGTATGCTTATTACCAAATCCTACATGGCATAGAATCTTGTTATTTGAGTCATCTAGCAGGCAATACGAATTGACAGGATTGGCATGCTTTAATTCTCAATTAAATAGTATCATTTTTTGGGATAGGACTTTTCTCATGACATCTGTCCTCTGGAATGAAATTATCCCTTTAATCAGACAGAAGCTCTTTCCGCAGACTTGGACTAGGGCAGGGGTGTCAAACTTCTGGCCTGTAGGATGCGTTATGCCGAAACTGTGCCCATCCCATTGCCGGCAATGGAAAAAAAGTCATGCGACACGTCACTTGACGTTGCAAGTTTGACACCCCTGGACTAGGGTAAATAGAGACCCTATGAGTTTTGTTGTTAGTCAAAATCTCCATCTTGATCATCATCTCCTTACTGTATTTGTTTTGTAGTATTTTTTTTGTTTTTGTTATTCTGTGAGCTGCCCAGAATAATTTTAAGTTGAGTAGCACTGAAACTGAATAAGTCAAATTAAATTAGACATGCTCTTTTTATGGTAAGTCAGTATCACAGGAAAATATAACTTTAAAAATTGATTTTAATTTTTATTTTGCAACATAACAAAACATTTAATAATATTTTCATTTTGGAACAAGTTTTTGATGGAAACAATTTCCAACTTGTACAAAATATATAAATAATGCAATAAGGCTGCATTCCTACATACATATAATTGCAAATATATTCATTATGTTCAGTTGGGCTTACTTCTGCACTTAGTAACATATGAAGAGATACATGTAATACGAGTAAGGCTTATCTTAACCATCACAGTACCAATTAAAAGTGCTAATGTCATCATATAGATTTTAAGAATGACAATTATAATATCTAATTAAAAATGCTGTAATTAACACTTAGCTAATTTCATTAGCTCCACTTCACAGTAAAACAAGTACTATTCAAAATACAGCTAGGAATGTTACTTACACTTATGTGTACCTTTTTTATCTAAAATCTAGGTCTATTGTGTATTTCAAGACCTTGATTATTAGGGCTATTTAGACTTTCATTGACAAGTTTTTTCCCCCTAAGTAAACAGTTCCTTGGAACTGGCCAAAATGCTTCAAAGTTGGACAGCATCAATGAATGTGGTGGAATTCAGCACATTCTGATTCTATCCATCCTGGAAGAGCTTTGGTGCACCCCAGGAAGACCTCTGGTAGGTTGCTTTGGTGTGTCAGCAGTATTTAATGAAAGTGTCCAGCTTGGAAGACACTACAGGCTCTGCAGGAGAAGCCTATGAGGGCCTGCAAAGCAAAATAATGCAAAACAGTAAATCTTAGAAAAGCAGCAGCTATGTTGCTTCATGAAGGATGCTTTATCTGAACATTCATTGAAACTAAGGCATTCAAATATTTAATTATATGGTTATTGTTAAAAGCCTAATTAACATTATATGCAGAGCTTGTCTGCATATAATATTTACCTTCTTATCAAGTCACATAGAAACAGCTGTGATGTAATATTCAGAACTGAAAATCGGGCTCCCACACCAATTCACTGTAGCTCGTAGAAGGCAGGCAAGGCAACACTAATGTCATTATATAATAACAATATGTACAGTTTTACTAGCTGTTGTCAAGAAAATGTGGTTAATACCTTTGAATTATCTCGTTAGCATGTGCATGCAATTATCCAGATTTTTAGCATGACCAGGCAGCTCAAAGCTTCACAGTAGGTAGTGATGGCAATGGCCTGATTTAGAAGAGTAGTTAAACTCATCTGCTTTTCTCCGAATGAAGTGAAATCTGTTAATTCCCTATTGCAGGGGTGTCAAGCTCGCAACGCCATGTGACGTGTCATGACATATCGTGACTTTTTTGCCATTGCCGGCAATGGGGTGGGTGTGGTTTCACTATGATGCATCCGGCCCATGGGCCGGCAGTTTGACACCCCTGCCCTATTGCATTGACTCCTGTTTCTAGTAGGCAGTAGTTACAGGATTATGTCTGTATGCAAGTACATTTATTTATCTGAACAATTTATATGGCTCCCCATCTCGCAGCAATGATTGGCAACATACAAATGTGCAACAATTTAAAATTTTAATTATCTGATTAAAAATGCTGTAATGGCAGCATTATATGCACATAGACATTTCACATTATATGGATCAACTTTTTAAATAATGCCCACTCTGGCTACTAAATATTCCCTCATGATGTTGCTAGGAAAATAATGAATTAAGGCTTGTAAAATTGAAAAGAATGCTTTTATGCTGAATTTTCCTAAATCACTGCATTGGAAATATTGTATAAATGGACCCAGATACCACAAATAACCTCTGAATAGTTATTTTCAGCCATGCTTTATATAAATCCAGTTACCTTTAGTTTCATGTGATTAATAGCTATTTTAATTCAATCATGCTCACTACACACTATCACTAACTAACCCATTCAATCTATCTTGTTAATGAAGAAACATGAAACAGTAAAAAGTCCCCTGTGATTCAAATAGTGTACAGATCAGGATTAAAGTGTTCTCAACCTTAAACGCCAGTGCTCTTTAAATCAGAGTTAAATGGCAAGTATAAAAACATACACTACTAATCTGTGATATGCTTTGTATGATATACAGAGAGTGATGAGATTTCAAATGTTAAAATGAATTCTCAGTCTTATGCATTTATATCACACCCAGAACTGATTACCTAATTTACAGGAAGTATTTACAGATCCAGGTGTAAAATTATTTCTCTTGAAAACTTATAAGGATTACTGGGCTTTTTCCTTTCCTTTTCACCCCTTCTTCACTGCTCCAAATGTACCATTAAGCAGCGTAACTGAGATTGTTGTGATCCAAGTAAAAACTTTGTTTCACAATACTGCTTCAATACAGCACTACTAATGGACTGATTTTTCTAGTTAAACAAGCTTCCTATTGTCAGGTGTGAAGGTGCAGAGCTTCTATTCTAGTGCAAATTTGAAATTTGAAAAATATGAAATGCAATAATAGCCTAACAAAAAGCACATTCTGCTAAATATTGTAGACAAGTTTAAAGATCAAATATGCCTGCCATGTTTTAATGTACTCTTTATTAATACAGGATCATACAAGTAAGTGTATTTCATAGGGCTTGGAAGCAGAATGTATTAAAGCCGTTTTATATTGGTTCATTCTTACCAACACAGATTCAAATGATGCCCTTATGGAATGGCTAATTAGGATGAATACAGCTATAGTAATCTCTCTCTGCTTTAAAGACCAAGTACATTCTGATACCTAGATTTATACCATATCAATTTATTTTATAATAATCCAACACAGCAGATGGTTTTGACAACCAAAAAGGGACAGTTTATAGTTAGAATTTATCTCTGAAGTATCTAATCAAATACAAACAATGAAATGAAAGAACTAATACAAAGGTCTGGTATTAAAAAGCGAAAAAATAAAGGTTTATTAAGCAGCTATTAAAGTAAAACTAAATGGAATCTGGTTTTATTTTATTATAGCCACTATTTAGATAGCTTTAAAGGAGATAAAACAAATTCTTGGAAAATTAAATGACCAGAAATCACTTTCTGTGATGCTGACAAGTTAACTCCAGAAGCAGAAGCAGCAGCAGGATGCTTCTAAATAATAGGACTGGAGAGTACTACATTCCTCAGGATTTGGGCCGTCCATTGAGAGAAACAGGATGAGGAACTAGATAGGTATTTTTTACATTTTTATTGAAAAGCACAACCGATTCCTTAAAATTTCATACATGACGTTTCCCTAATTCCCTAGTTTACAATATTTCTTTTACTATTAAACACAAGTTGAAGTGTATGGACAAAATCTACAAGAGTTTGTCTAAGGTTTATCTCAGTTGGGAATAAAACAGCAGGGTCAGTTAGGTTTGGGGATTACAAAATGGCCTTACAGTATTGTGTACAACTTTGAATAACTTTATGTATATTTTTAACCTGTGATTAGTCTTCAGGATCGTTTGAGAAACCTTCCGAGTTTTATGCAACTTGTTTAACTTTGGGGCAAGAGAATTTTTTTGCATATGCACATTTCACAATGAAACATCAGTATAGCTGTATGTTGACTGCCATTAGTAGTTTGGATCAGCAGTGTATTTACTCACTTTGGTAAACCAATAAAGTTAAACGAGACGCCATGGTTTCAAAGAATGATGGAATACAAATGTGGAACTTGTACCATTAAAGTTTTTTTCAGTATCATTTGTATAACTTCAGGGGACACGTGGAGGCAATTTTAAATCATGAGGAGCAGAAAAATGTTGGACTGAGCCTAGTTCACAAATTTTAAACCATGCTTGAAGATAAATATCCAGTTGCTGAAAGCTTTTACAAACACAGTTGTTAGTCAAAGACAAATATAGCATTGCTTAATACCAAAATGTGTCTCTACCAACGTTAAAACAAAATACAAGATATTCTTTAGTTATATTTCTATTGTGACAAGATAGTTTTTTTAAAAAAAAAACCTTCTTTGTTGCTGAAGTATTATTGCACCAATGACTTATCCCACGAGATATCACAACTTCTAGTTGTCTTCTACAAAGTTCTCATTCTTTAATCCCTTCCGTCTGTTGTTCAAGTTCACTCAACAGATTTTTGCCCGATACTCCTGCTTTTGTGGCAAACAAAATAGCAGCCTGCTTAAATCCTAGAGACTTCAGACTTCTGGCATAATCGGCAAATATTGCATGGATTAACTTCTGTGAAAGGCAGGTTAAGGAATATAGAAATGAGCAATCAGGTATCAGATTTCTGTATTACAATGGTTAAAGCTGGCACCATGTTTAATCCTGCTGTTAGATCTGAAAATATTTAACACCGAAATGTCTCCAGTTTAACACACTGCCTGTTATCACTTAGATACTATAGACATAAAGGTTATCCTTTTTGTTTTTGTCTTAGACTGAAAAAAAAAAAGATTTACAGGGCTTCCGGTTCTGCACAGCTAGCGCACCAGCCGAGGGATTGAGACGATCCGATCCCTACAGCTGATTTCTCTCTGTTTGGGGACCCTAAATGGGTCCAAAGCCACCCCGGAGAGGTGGCAAGGAAGGAGGGAAGTCCCGCCGATCCTGGGGAGACGGTGGTCCAAAAACAAAAGAAAGGCTAGCGTCATTCGTGAGTCTAGCCCAAGATACATGCAGCTGAAGCCAAAAAGTACTAAACTAAGCATGATTGTAAACAGTGTGACTGAACTGGGTAAGAACATTGATTTTCTCTCTTCTACCTGACTGATTTCCTGAGAAAAAAAGAAAAAAACCCAGAAGTAAAAATCCTCCGAAAGTGAGGTGGTGTCTTTGTTCCACTCTCCTCTAAACAGAAGCGGCGAATTAAGTTTACGGGGGAAAAATTGAAAGTTGGACTGGCGCTGACATCTAGTGATGGATGAAAATACTGGCCTAAATATACAGCCCAGAAAGACAAGCCTGTTGTCATGACCTTCAGCGTGTTGATTAAACCAAGAGCAGCTATTACAAAAGAAATGAAAACATTGTGGACTATCTACAAAGTGAGAACTACAAAACTTAGGAAAAATTGACTTTCCTGGATTATAAATATTTTTTAAATTGCAACTTTAAAGTGATTGGCAGAGAAAGGCCCTTTGGTCATTATGAAGCATCAGAGATCTGTAGAAAGAACATATCAAGAAAAAATAATGACCAGAGGAAATATTTGTTCTGTTACAACAAATGCAAGTGATATTAACTTCAAGGAAAGTTAAAATTAAAGGAAATTAAAGGAATTTGAAAATTTAAATGAATGCATTCTCAATTTAACATCACAACAATCAAATGATCAGAAAACAAAAAAGAGAGAGATCATGTAAAGCAGACAACTGAATATAAGCTAGTGGAGAACTCAAATGGAGAAGGACTTACAAGAAACATTGAACATCTAACATCACAAAGTAAATTTGAGGATAAGGAAAAAGATTTAACAAAATGGACTGCTAAGTTGTTGGGAGTAACACAAGAAATGAGGAGACAAGGGATGATGAGAGAAATCTTCAATGAATATGAAGGGGCAAAATCTTTTTACAAAGACATGCCGTTTGATTTGCCTACTATATCCACAACAACATTTATCAGATTATGGAAAGACTCTTTGATGTAATGGGATATATTGATTGGAAGAGATGCTGGGATAAAGTGAGAATTGAGGAATTAGATGGAGTGTATCAGAGGGAATATTTAAAAATTAAACACTTGTTTGAATATGGCTGAAGAAATTGAAAGATTTTAGTTTAAGAAGGATGAACTCTCTAAGTAAGGCAATATCTTTTTTTCTTTTGTTTTTCGATATGAGAACTATAAAAATGTGTGGGATGGTTAACATAAAGGATGGTTTAGATATTTAAATGTAACTAATTTTAAGAAAATTCCAATGGATAACTAAAAATGGGAAAAATGTTTTGAATAGAGTTAGAAGATTAGATGATTGGATTTATTAAATGGAACATTTAAAGATTAAACATAGGTTTAATTATGGGTAAAAAGAATAGAAAGAATTTGGAAATAAGCGTATACTAGTTCAAGAGGGATACATATTTTAAGTAATATATTATTTTCTTTTTTTCCTCGTTTCTCTTTTTTCTTTCTCTTTTTCTTTTTCTCTCTCACGTCTTTTCTTTTTCTATGTCTTTCCTTTGTGTCTTTTTCTTCTTTTTTAAGATACGAAAATAGATTTAAATACTCTTAAGGTAATTAAATCTGGGAAAATTTTAACCAGTAGAAATATTTTGAACATTACAGGGAAAATAAATTTAAATAAGAATTGTAAACAGGATTTGTGACAAAGCAACCAAGATGACCATATAGAAAAGAAGCATGATATTCATGAGATTATTATTGGTAGAAATTTTAGAAAAACCTTTATATTTAATTGTTACCTATCAAATTAATAAGAATTGTATTAATTTAGATTGCAAAGAGAATATTATTGAAAGAAGAGAAAATCAAGCAAAGTTATTATGTGGATTTCGGAATAACCGAAATTAACCATTAGTGATTACTTTGTAAATATAAACCCAGACAACATGCTGTTTACCAAATATCAATAAAATATATTTTAAAAATGTTTTAAAAAGGTTTACAGGCACAACACCTAATAAGGAATGTCACTATTAGTAGATTTCTATGCTTGAATTTGTGCATAATTTTAAAAAAGGATATTTGCATCTTCATTAACTTCAATAGTACCATACTTAAGACAGGCCTCAAGAAACAGTGCAGCTCGATCAAAATGCCTCATGCTGTTGAAAACAAGAATAAATTATTGTGGAATAACACAAAAATTTTGTTAGACAAATTTTTTTTTCACTATGCAGAAAGACTTTTTTAGATATATACAACAGACACAACGGTATCTTTGATGCAAAATTACAATACTAGCAACTTATTCTACTTAATGATGTAACAATTATTTTTATTGTATAGCAACATAAACAAGGTATCACTTTTGATATTGTAACCAAACACTTAATGTCATACACTGAATTCACTCAGACTAATTCACAGATAGTTGGGTATCCTAAATCAGATTCTTTATATATATATATTTGAATTAACAAACAGGCATCTTTATTCAGGCAGAACTTTTAAATGACTTCTGCTTTGACTTTCAAGAGGTTGTATCTAGTTGATATTGTATTTTTATTGTTTTTTTTTAAAAAAATACTAAGTATACAGAGAAGTAGCTCATGTTTTTAAGTAAACAGAATACATGAACTGACCTATGTAACATCTCAGCCACTCTCATGAAACAACCCAAAGAAAGTAGAACAAGGATTGCCTTGGATTTTTGATTGATTTGTGGGGAACAAAGGTGATCCACCCAACGCTTCAAAACATCAGCACATTCTTCTGCATTAAGGCGAACCTATAAAAAATTCAAAATATTTGAATACATTCTAGAAGCCAAGTCACGTGTGCCAGTAAGATACATAAATGTAACAAATTTTAATTTACATCACTTGCTTTAAATTAGTTTCTCATTATTTAGAGAATAATGAGAAACAGTCTGAATTGTTTTTAAAAATAACATTGATAAATATCCACCAGCACTCTTGCTTATTCACGGTTTATGGCTATTTGTAAACACTTCCTTGAGTACATCAGCTACTATTTTTCTCAGCTTTTTAATTAGTTATTATACATGTCACTATTTCTTAAAAAGAAGCAAAGCATATAGGATAAGAACCACATTGATAAACATCCTACCTTTGCAAGCCACGCTGCTCGATTCCATTCACCATAGGTTTGTAAGTAACGACAGGCATCAGCAGCTTTATCTATTAAACACAGTAACTGGACACCCTCTGGGGGGGAGGAAGTATCAAATCTTAATGAGTCACAGTTCAAATTTAAAAAAAAAAGTTATCACATCTTTTCCAGTTATGCTTTTGTAGAGCATAAAGTACCAACAGCTTTCTAATTTATAACCTTCTGATTCAATTTTAGTATATTCATAACCATTTAATACTATTTTGGTCTTCAAACACATGAATTTCAAAGCAGAATTCATTTAGTCACAGTCTTTGGCTGTTGACAGTATTTGCCTCTATTTCACGTCCATTCTTTTTAATGCACTAATAAAACAAAGACCTGTATAAATAAGATCATGTGTATCAGTCTTTATCTGAGGAAGGATAAAGGCCTCCACCGCACATTAGACTAAATTTAACTAAATATAAAGAGAGAATTGATAATGTACAATTGTTCCTATATACATAAAGCCATATAGGTAATGTAATGAAATGTAATGCATGTGTCCCTTTTTGCCACTTGTACTTTAAAAGGATAATGTGAGGTCTAGCATTTCCCTCTTAGCTAAATAATAACATGCTGCATTTATTTTAATAGCTGTATGCTTAAATGTTTCAGGCGTTCTTCTGTGAGCTCAATATGGAGAATGGAAATTATACCTGCCAGCTTTCCATTTGCAATCATGTTTGTTGCTACCAATTTAATAGTACTTTGGGAAGGGCCGGAGGAAGTAACTGTGGTGACAAGGCATGCCTTAAGTGAATCACAATAATAATAAGGGTTCTCGGCACTGGTTTCCAAAAGCAACTGCACAGCTCTGTCAGTCTGGAAAGAGGACAAAGGTAACTGTAAGAATGTAATAATTTATATCAGCAATACTGCTTAATTTTCTCCTATATTTCTAATAAAACACATGTATCAAAGAAAATTAAATCAACATGAAAAGCCAAAATTGGCAACACAAACCTGGCCCAAAAGTAAGAGTTGATCTGTACATTTCCTTGTGTGATCATAATTTGATCTTTTAACTTCTTGAATATTGACTCTTTCAAGCTGGAATTTCTGCAGGAATCATAGAAAAATTACATTTTTTGATAAAGGATAAAATCAATAGTAAATTGGCATTGAGGCGTAGAATAGAAGCTGCATCAACTTACGCTGATGCTTCAGTACCATACTCATGTATGTAAGAAAAAAATGTGGCCATAAAAATGTATGAAAAGCTTTTGAGAAATGTTAAAATGCAAAAGTTAAAGAAAATAAAGTTAAAAGAAAGTGGGAAGCAAATGGAACAAACTTGGTGTCAGAATTAAGCAAATGGTAACAGAGGCACAAAAGGAATTAGGAGAAAGAATGAATGAAACATTAAATGAACACTTACAAGGCCCCAAGGTTTTGTCCAGGATTATGACTGTGGGTACAAGTAGACTATGCCTATGATAAAAATGCTGCTAAGAGTAAGCTTTTCTTAATAGTCAATAGTATAAGAATCCAATTATGCTGTCTCCTTTTGCTATGAAGAAAAATGAAGACGTCTGCTTGTCACTGAATTGAAATAACTGTTTACTTCTTACATGTTAGTAAGCAGAAATCACGATGGAAAAGCTCTATATAATATTCTGAAATTCATCATAGCCAAACTAATTAGGATAATGATTTTGTATAAAAAATGTAATTGAGTTTCAGGTTGTAGGATAGTGTTATTATAAGTATAAAATTTCCTCTGCTTCTTCCAGACAGAACTGCTGTAAATTCAATGAATTCCGCACTGTATAAATTGTAATAAGCAAGTATTAACATATACGCAAATATGTGAGTTCTACCCAATTAAAAAATAACCATTATGTTTGTACCTCTGAAAGCTTCAACTGAAATGAGAAGAAGCTTGTGGAAACTGTTAAAGAATATTTTGTGGTTTTGAATGGACTTACTATTTTAAAAATCAAGCAATACCTGGAAATAGGAATTTTCACAGAGAACATCGTAACATATATCTAGCGGACTGATCCAGTTTTCTTGAGAAACAAGTACATCTTCTGCCTTTACGATTAATGATTTGTTACAGGAATAAGTATGCAAATAATGGGCGGCAACAGTCCAAAAGTGTAGTTCAGATTCATCTCCATACAGCCTGAGAAAAAAATCTAAATTAATGGTTCAGATTTAAAGTCAATGAGTGCATTCACACCTCCTGTGAAACCAGGATGCACTCTCAGATATATTTTATTTCTTTACATTTATTTACAGACTTTCTATTCTAAGGAACCTAATGTATTATTTTAATACATTAAAATAAAATATGAAAATCAGAAAAAATACTAAAATTATCATTGATATAATATAAAAGGCTTGACTGAAGAGAATGCTCTAAAGCAGGGGTGTCAAACTGCCGGCCCACGGGCCAGATGCGTCTTGTAGTAGCCGCATCCACCCCAGTTCCGGCAAGGGAAAAAGTCATGATACATGGCAACAGGTCACGTGACACAGCGAGTTTGACACCCAGGCTCTAAATTATTTTCCTGAAAGCAGGAAGATTCAGAACTAAATATAACTCTTGGTGGTATATTCCACAGCTGGAATAACTTAAAGCTACAACTCCCATCACCTTTGAGTATTTAACATGTGGAGATGGAGTTAAGGAAGCTGTAAGAAATAAAAGCTGGAAACTAAGGTCTATGTCCACTTTTCTCCTTCTAGGAGGTCAAAGAGAAGAATCAGGAAGGATCTGACTAGTGACAGTTTGTCATGGTGCCCAAATTTAAATTATGAAACTCTGAATAATTCTAAAGCAAAATAAAATCAATCAAAACTTCTGACTTTTTTTGTCCTTGCTTCATTTGGACAGTAAACTTATAACTTCCAAGATTCTCAGCATATTGTCCAAAATGTTCACCATGCTATCTGGGAAATTCTGGGAATAGAAATCCATACATCTGGAAACTTGGGAAACACTCTACTAAAATATTATTTCTAATGTTATACATTATGAAATACAATCACACTTGGACACATTATTCTAAACTCTGTTCCCCATTTAACTATCTCAGTATACAAGATAGGGTAGAGTTCACCCAACATGCAAGATCTTAAATCCAGTTTAAGAAAATACATTTGTTACACGGAATCAATATACTCTACTTCTCTCCAAATAAGCCATCACATGGTTCATTCCCAAAGTGTTTTTTTCACAAGACAACTGGACTTTGGTGGTTGTTGTTTTCCTTGGAGACGTTTCGCTTCTCATCCAAGAAGCTTCTTCAGCTCTTCAGGTCAGAGCTGAAGAAGCTTCTTGGATGAGAAGCTAAATGTCTCCAAGGGGAAAAAAAAACAGTCCAACTGCCTTTTGAAACAGCCCTTTTGGGATAAACCATGATCTGGATGACTGAGAATCTCCACAGATAACTTATGGTTTAGTTTTATGGATAGGTTTACATTGGATGATAACACTGCATTTCCACGACATACTGTTTCAAAAACCTGTACAATTAATCAAGCATTTTGCAGAAATCCAGCCAAGGAACTTCACAGATATCAAAATAGCAGTATCCCATAAATCAGGGGTCCCAAACCCCCAGTACATGGACTGGTACAAGGCCACGGCATGCCAGCAACTGGTCTGCACAAACAATCAAAGCCCCATGCACAGAATGCAGGCAGCATATAAAACCAGGCACCCTCTAGTCTGTGGAAAAGTCTTTCTCCACATAACTGGTCCCTGGTGCCCAAAAGGTTGGGGACCTCTGCCATAAATGTTATACATTTGCCTATCCATCTGCAACAGTAAAAAATACTGGATTGTTAACCAATGTTATATTATCTCAGAATGAATAGGCTAAATGGGAAGCATTTCTTGCATAATAGTTATTGCACTTAATTTTACAATGGTTAGGGTAAATAATTATAACTAAACAAACCAATATATGACCCTAATGAAATTTTCCTTACTTTTTTAATTTCTGTACAAAAATTAATGCAGCAGTTATACATAAATAATGTACCAATTCTGAAACAGAAAATATCCAGGCTTAGCACTATATAAGAGCTATTTCTAAAATA
Source organism: Crotalus tigris (assembly GCF_016545835.1). Classification (NCBI taxonomy): domain Eukaryota; kingdom Metazoa; phylum Chordata; class Lepidosauria; order Squamata; family Viperidae; genus Crotalus; species Crotalus tigris. Next base: position 3,299,647 of record NW_024096460.1, on the reverse strand, counting down.
AACTTTTGGAGATTATTTAGGAAATGTTATATTACCTTGAAACCAATAAGCATCGCTGCAAAAGAGTGAACTCTGGATCAAGCAAAAGTTTCTTGACATCACTGTAAAGAATTAAACCATTTCAGGCATATATTATGAGTCCCTCCCCTTATACCAAAGATAGTTTTGAAAAGAACAAAAACAAACAGATGTTTGCTGAGAAGCAAACTATTCTCATTCATTTTAACAGAATGAAAACAATAAATAAAAAATACAACTGAACTGTACCTTACTAACTTTACATGATAGTAAAGATATAGGTATTGTACTACTCTACCAAGCCTCTTGCACCTTAAAAATTTCTGTGCAAAAAGGAATTTATTTTTCCATATCCTAGGCATAGCTATAAACATTAAATACACATAGATACACAATTATACACACTGTTCAACTAATGTTTTATTAGTTTTATGAAATGGATAACTATCATTATGGAAGAACCCCTATCAACTCTGTAACCATAGAATAATTTGGCCCAGTTGGCTTGAAAGAATAGTATACAGCGAAATGTTTACATATTGTAAAGAGTCTTGACTTTTCTACTAGAATATTTTTCTAGTCTTTTATTAGCAATAGAAAGACAAGAATTTTATGTTCAATATCCTGAAATTCATCAATATTAATTAGCAACATTTTTTGCTAAAAGCACAAACCCATAGTACATTAATTTCATCCAAGTCTTGCCTTAACAAATGTTATCAAATTCTCCTTAGATATGATTATATAATGGCTCCACAGATATTCCAGTATTTTAAAATATTATTATAAATATGTTACATATCTGCTGAACAAAATGGGAAATAATACAGCAATCACATCAATATGATTCCATGTATTAATATCTATCCAAGAAAAACTGATATTGGGAATCAAGAAAGCTACTTTAATAAATATGTCAAATTACTGAATCAGACTATTAAAAAATAAAAAACTAATGCAGCTTGGTAGTATAATAAAAGCAAGCAAAGACACTTTTATTAGTCCATTTTGAAAATATAATATAATAAACTCAAATATGCTTACTTGGACAATGAATATAACTGCTCTTGCAACATATTTTTAATATTTTCATTCTCTGGATAATTTCTGTAAAACAAATGAACAAAGATTTAAGAGTCAAATATTGATTGCTTATGTCACATCAAGTTGTTTCATCTCCTAATGATCACAGAAATCAAGTACTGACAATCTGAAATTAAATTTACATGCTGTTTCTAAGTTCAATTTGGATCAAGCTCAAAAGGAGAACCTTTATCTTTATATAAAAAGGTAAAGGTTTCCTCTATCAGTCGTGTCTGAATCTAGGGGGAATTGCTCATCTCCGATTCACAGCCGATGTCAGAATCCAATTATATTTCATTTCTAGTTATCGACTATGGAAAACCCCATTTCTGCCCTCTCTGGATTCTGTCATACTACGAAGGGGAAGGGGGGGTGAGCAAGGGGTTTTATGGCTCTCACTTCCTTCATTAAAACTTCAAAGGGACTGAATGTGGATCTCACCAAGAGGACTGACCATAACAATATGGCTATCAGCTTTCATCTACTACTCTCTGAAGTCTCCCTTGTGCTGGCCGTGAGGAAAAGGGGGTGGAAATGTAACGCTTGGGATTGTCGCTGAAAGGACAGTGGGGTGGGGGCTGCTTGGGAACACTTAAAACCTTGAACACTTAAAACTCTTAGGGGTTGGCCCCTCAGATCCTGTATAGAACGCCTGCAACCATCTTCTCTTAATAAAGATGCCTGTTGGAAGAAATATTCCAAGAGTTTCTTAAGAGGTAAAGTGGGTGGGTCCTTACAGCCAAAGAGCCAGCGTTATCTAAAGATGTTTCTGTAGTTATGTGACTGACACAACAATACAATGAAGGCACAAAGAACACTGTAACCTTCCCACAAAAGTGGTACTTTTTTATCTACTTGCATTTACATGCTAGGCTGGAGCTGGGGCAGGTAACAGAAACTCACTTCGTCATGTAGTACTTAGATCTTAAACTGCCCAGTGTCTTAACCGATCCGCCGCTGAACCCAATCCTTATATACACGTTACTATTTTCTAAAATAGCCTCCATACTAAAAGTAAGTCTTACATGTATGATATATCCAAAGAATACTTATTATCCCAAGGCTGGTGAAGTAAGAAAGCTTTTAAAGCTAAGGATGCTCTTGGAGGAAGAAGATATGGACACCATATGGGTTCTAGAAATAAAAATAAGAAAAAATAACTAAGATCAATATGAAAATCAATCTGATGATAAAGCTAACATTTATTCTACCCTTGACTAATAACTACTTTTACCTATTTTTTTTTTTTTTTTGAAAAATGAAACACAAAACATATTGCCATAGCAAGATCAAATGATTACAGCAGCGGTTCCTGGGGAATTCTGGGAGTTGAAGTCTGCAAGTTTTAAAGTTGCAAAGGTTGGACAAACCTGGATTAGCGCAAATGAGTAACTTCTTACAATTTGTGTGTACTTCTTAGCTATTCAGAATAAGAAAGACAAAAATGGCAACTAAGGGCAAGTAATATTCATTGAACATCTTAAAAACTGAAAATACTTTTGCTTTATTGTTTGGAGGGAAGAGATTTCTTCTTAATAGTATTCCCTCAGGATAAGGGTTTGGCATTATGTTTAGATTTTAGAACTGATTTTCCTTTATAGACATTCATATAGAAATAGTTTTATAGAAATGTTACTTGTACAAGCTTCTCGGAGCCATAACAAAAATACGATACATGAAGAGGTTTAGCTATCAGAATCTGTTTAACGGCCTTTAGAAGAAATTTATATAAAAGCTTCTTTTTAGTGGTTAAGCTCCTAAATAATTCTTACCGTTGAAAGTCTGTAAATGTTGAAGGTATCTGAATTTTGCTAATAGGAAAGAAGACTAGACATGATCACAGACCTTTTAGCACATACGGTACATTATTTTATGTGGTATGGATCAATTCATTTTTCAGATATCCCTAAAGAACAGGGAGATCTGAAGGTTGTAAAAAAATTCCAGCCCAAGTTTCAACTCCTGAGTGATCCAGACGGATTGGTATAGCTGTGCAAATAATTGGACTGATTATTATTGGAAATGTTTGGCTTAAAAACATTTCTGTTTGTATCACAATGGAGATTCCTATAGTTAGTTAGACAGATAGTCCTCAGCTTACAACCACAATTGAGCCCAAAATTTCTGTTGTTAAGTGAGCCATTTGTTAAGCGAGATTTGCCCCATTTTATGACTTTTCTTGCCACAGTTATTAAGTGAATCACTGAAGTTATTAAGTTAGTAACCCGGTTGTTAAATGAACTTGGCTTCCCCATTGACTTTGCTTGTGAGAAGGTCACAGAAGATGATCACATGATCCAGGGACACTCCAACCATCATAAATATGAACTAGTTGCATCTGAATTTTGATCACATGATCATGGGGATGCTGCAAAGGTCGTAACTGTAAAAACTGTCGTAAGTCACATGTAACTTTGAATAGTCACTAAACAAACTGTTGTAAGTTGAAGATTACCTGTATAAATACCAAGTTGGGATTAAAGTATTTCAAATTTTCCCACTGAGGATTATATAAAATATTTCAATATTCAGAAGACAATTTTAAATTTCAAGTAGGTTTTGAGGGTCTTTTTTTTATCTAGATCTAGATCTAGACTCTCATGGCTTATCTATTTCTGTTTGTTTGTTTAAATCAGTACAGCATATTTAATTGCATAGACCTTTTCTGTTCCATTATTATTGACTGAGATTAGAAGGGATGATGTGGAAGATGTTGGGAAAAGAAATGGTTACTAAACACATAATTAGGACTGAAAAGCCAATGCGGGTTATGTTTAGTTGCTGCATTTGTACTGACAGAAAAATACTGCCTGCCAGGTATGCAAATTATTGCTTTCAAAAATTCTATTATTAGGAATAAAGCATTTGCAAACAGCATGAATCTATATTTCACAGCAGTTAAACAAAGGTGGGAGTATGTTATTCATGCAGGAGCACAAAGTAACGTGAAAGTGGAAACAATTGTTTCCTACATGGGTTTTAACAAATTTGAAAAAAACAATTTACAGATCATCTCCCTGGGCAATTTTTCTGCAGCTACGTTCATGTCTCAGTCAGCATGGAATGCCAACTCACTCTTGTGAACATGGGGTGAAAATCAAGGGGAAAAGGGTGGTTTCTTTTCAGAGATCCTATTGTTTTCTATAATTACTCTTTCAATTTTTGCTCCATCAAAACACAGAAGACTAGAATAAATAAGATACAAATGCCTCTGAAAGCAGATAATAACATTTAGAAGAGCCGAGGTGGCGCAGCAGTTAGAGTGCAGTACTGCAGGCCACTTTAGCTGACTGTGTTCAGAAGGTCAGCGGTTCAAATCTTACCGGCTCAAGGTTGACTCAGCCTTCCATCCTTCCGAGGTAGGTAAAATGAGGACCCAGATTGTTGGGGGCAATGTAAATATATATACATTGCTTACTGGTGTACACCGCTTAGAGAGTGCTCGCACTTAAAGCGGTATATAAGTCTCATAAATAAATAAATAAATAAATAAATAAATAAATAAATTTGGTTGGAAAGCAAATTATCAGAAATATTCCAATGGAAAATTCTGAGTGGATCTGTTTTCAGAGCGTGAAATAAAATGTTTTCTTTTTAGGGCACCCTACTATTTTAGGTAAGCAGTTAGTGCTGTAACAAAATTCTAGACAGATGTGAAGTAGGTTATATATCTAAAAGCCATTGGATTTCCTCTCCTATTCTTTTCAGCAATAAAGATAAAAGTCAATCATACAGTCATATGGTAAAGCAGTGCTAGAGATTTTACCACATGGAAGGGGAAAATCCTTCCTACATAGATAATATAATATTTCACAAAAAATATCTTGCATTAAATGAAAACATTTAGTATTACTCACTTTATATGAGCAAGCCTATGAACAATAGATGTAATTTATGTATTCAACACTGATAACCAAATGGCTTAGTAAAAAGCAGAAAGCAATATTTTAGATTTAGAGACTGCAAGTAAAATTTTTGCAGAAATTATAAATCACATTACCTTTCTATACTAAACAGAAAACTAGACTTTATTTTAAAGTGGGACATTATATAGACTTTTGTAATTTGCATATAATATAAGAATAAAAAAATGAATATGACTTCATTGATAAAAATATTATAATTAGAAGTAAAAAGAATAAAAATGTTTTATACACTCTAGTATAAAGTATATGTTGAACGTAATGGATGTGAAAGAAGTTATTTTCTGTGTATATGCATAAGGAGTTTTCCCCTAAATTTCAGTTTCATTTTTGTAAAGTGTTTAGATCTTTTTTTATTGAACAACACATTAATTGTACATTCACATTCAAATTAAATTGAAAAGCAAATGTTCACATGTTAGGGAATGATAATTCCTTGCTTTTGTTAAATAAAAAAAATGTGATCTTTGGGTCTTCCTCAAAGATTCAGGCAAACCATTTGATTGTAACCGTAAATCCAGTTGTTGTTGGGTTTTTCCTGTGACTAGTATATTACGCACAATGACTTATGACTTTATTAATTGCCCAGCCAAACCACAATCCATATGGGGTTGCATTGAATTACACAAGATTTTCTAGCCTTTTTTTCCTACTGCAAAACTTATGGATTCTGCAGAATAGCATGCAGAAGTAGTATTGCAAAGAATGCAACCAGCATAGAGAGAATTGTGACTCAGAAAGAGCTGAACTACCACCTGCGGCATCCATTATCGTTATCAGTCATGCTGCTGGGGATGCTGAGAACAGCAATATAGCAGTATCAGGCAGAATGTGAGTTTCCCCACGAGTTCAGGGAAAGAAAAAAGATCAAGAGTATATACAGCATGATTTTCCATTTGCAAATTGGGATTTTTGGATCCAATTCAACATATGAATATATAATATAAATGATTTTTTTTTGCAGTCAATATTTTGTGAGCAAGAATTAGAAACAAATAAACTCTTTGAAATGATGACTTATTTACTTGTGAGCCTAGGGACTGACTAAAAGACCTCCCTCGCCTACACTAAAAGTAGAGTTTAAAAACCAGGCTTAACTTCTTTGCTTTTTGACAATTCATTTACTCTATGTCTAAAATTCTGAGTTTTCTTTTCAATTTCTCATTGTTCTTATAGTGTAGGTCAGTGATGGTGAACCTTTTAGAGACCGAGTGCTCAAAAACTGGTCCCGCCCCCACTCCACCCCCTGCCCCGCCCCGTTCCATCCCCATCCCCGCCCTGCCTCTCCAGGGCCCGCCCCAGATCGCCCAGGCAGCCCAGCAGCGCTATGGCGATCACGCCCTCTGCCCGCGCCCTGCAATATCAACTGTGCACGATGGGGTGTGAGGGCAGAGTCTTGTCTATGCTGCCTGGCTGCCATGTCCTTGGCTGCACTGCTCCGTGTGGGCCACGCTAAGGGGCTACTCTCATTCAGGGGGGCTGCTGGAGAGGAGGGGGTCACGGGGGAGGCGAGGCTGGGACGGCACATGTGTCCACAGAGAGGGCTCTGGGTGCTGCTTCTGGTACCCGTGCCATAGGTTCGCCACCACTGGTGTAGGTTAAAAATCACCCCAGTTCTTACACCTACAATTTGAAATTTATGCCATATCTATAAATAAAATATCTGTGGCCTCATTGCAATGCTGGCTGAAACATTCCTGTTTTACTACAGCAATACTGTAACAATGGAATTCCACCTCCCCCAAAAGGAGGGGGTAGGAGATAGACTGGACCTTTATGTTACCTGATAATTCTTGTTCATCCATTCTAAAGCATGCAGGCTTCATTGTCATTTCCAGCACTCTGATACAACCATCATCTGAAGCTAAGATCACTTTATCTGATGTACACCAGTCAACATCAACTACACGGAAATTGACATTTCTTCCACTTCTTAAGCTGCTTACCATCTGGATCTAAAGGATATAGCAAATATTAGCTTTAAAATGATTATTGGGGGAAATTGGGTTCTTTTCATGTACAGCCATTTACCATTACTGTAAATATAAACCTAAAATAATTTCGTGGATTACTAGTATTAATTTCTGCTTTATAATTTAGGGAAATATATGTCATCTCTACCACTGAGCTTACCTTTTAAAGACCACTACTATTTCCTGAACTAAAAAAAAAAATCACAAAAGAAAATCTTGTTTTATTTCAAATGGTGATGTGGTTATTCCATTTATTACCTTTTTAAAACGCATATTTAATCAATATTATTGGGTGGGTGTTCTTCCCTTTTATAACAAATTCCCATTTTAAAAAATGCAATTTTGAATAAAATGCAGTCATCTTAAGTATCAAAATATATTTGAAAAATATTAAATAATTTTAATTGCAAAAATAGAATAGAATCGGGATACGCTATGCCAAAACTAAGGCAAAGCTCTTTAAGTGGGGAATGGCTGAAGAGCTTGCAATGAGACTATAGTGGTCTGGAACTAATTAATGCATGTAGTTCAAGAATTTCTCCTCAGGAAATTTCAAGAAACCTGGGATGATGTCATCACAGCCACACCAGAAGTATTAGATATTGAATTATAATCTATCCCATTGCAATTCTATGGTTCTATATTAGTTTAAAGTCAGCAAATACATATATTGCATGACCTCTGCAGATGCCGTATGCTAAATAAATAAAATATTGTAAAAATGTCCTCTATTTTTGTGATTGATTTATTTCATTGGTATATTTTGCAGGAGTTCAAAAAAGCTTACATTGATTCATTTTATTTTTCTTCCCAATAACCCTTTAATTGCAGACTGAACTTGGGTCTCTAGCTCTTCATCCACTGGAAAAATGCTATAATAATCTGAATATTAGTATACTATCCCTAATTTGATTTCTATATGTAATCAAGAGGTTTACTGAATTAAAGAAGGCCTTAATTATCTAAGTGATATCTATGTCTATCAGTTAATTAAAAATTAACTTTATTATTTGATACCTTACCTCCTTTGTATCCCAAACTTCAGCCCCATCATTGTATATTGCTATCAGCTTTTGGTTTCCTTTCCCAGGAGCAAAGCGTATCTTCCTCACCCAGCCTCGGTGGGTGGGGATGCCCCTGGCAGAATATGAACAAAGAAAAGATGGAAAAACGGCTTATATCTGGGATAGGCAATTCATTTTCTCAAGAAACTGGGACTGTTGTGGAGGCTGTCGTCTATTCCCACCCCCACTCCACCACAGTTGGAGGCCAGACAGGGATACCAAAATGATGGATATGGCCCACAAGCTATAAAATGCCCAGGCTTTTATAAACCTAACCATCTAGACGGGCATAATTAATTAAAAATTATCCCACTGACTTTGCTTGTCAGGGCTGGCTGGGAATGTTGCAAATGATGATGATGTGACCCTAGAACGCTGCAACTGTCATAAATATATGCCAGTTAGCAAGCACCCAAATTTTGTTCACACAAATGTGGGGATGCCTTGATGGTTATAAGTGGGAAGATTGGTCATTAGGATTTTTTTTCAGTGCCGTTGTAACTTTGAATGAACAATAAACAAATAGCTGTAAGTCGAGGAGACCTGTACTATGTAGATCACCATCAAGAAGTCAGTCACAAGATACAAATCATTCATTACCTGGAAACCCTAGCTTTTAAATCCCAGAAGTTCAAATTGCCATCAACATCTCCCAGAACTAAGGTATCACCTTTCCATGCAATGCATGTAATACTGCCCATATTTCCCTACACAAATTTAAAAAGCAAAGATTAAAAATCAGCTAAGTAGTAATTTGAAATATACATAAACCTAGGTGAGGCAATTGCCTCTTATACACCCCAACTCCATCACTAATTAAACATATAAGTCAGTTGGATAATCATTTAATAACATTGATTTAACCTCAACAATGGAATTTTAATCCTTCTATTAATATACATATTAACCAGAGGGAATGTAGGGGCAAGCAAGTGCACTTTTAAGAGTAGCATGAGGCAGTAATTTAAGTTAAACACTATTTATGAATTTCAGATGCATTTGATACAACACAAATACATGCTAGAGCAGGGGGCTGGACATGTCTTGTGGAAGCCGCGCCTACCCCATTGCTGGCAATGGCAAAACTGTCCCGATACATTGCGCAAGGTCACGTGACGTCGCGAGTTTGAGATGTCTGTGCTAGAGAACTGTAGTGAGATTCTAAAGGTAAAGCTTTCCCTGTCCACTTGCATCCAACTCTAAGCACGGTACTCATCTTTGTTTCTTGGCTGAGAGAGCTAGTGTGGTCAGAAGACATTTTCCGTGGTCATGTGGCCAGCATGGCTATACGCCATAGGTACATGGAAAGCTGTATCTTCCCATCAAAGTGATACCTATTAATCTACTCGCATGCTTTCAAATTGCTAAGTGGGAAGGAGCTGGAGCAGAAACAGGAGCTCACCCTGTTGCACGGCGCTTGGGTCTCAAAGCTCAGCATCTTTAACTGCTAAGCAACTGCACTCAGTGAGATTCTACCAACTTGAAACTGACAAAAAAAAGTGTAACTGTTGTAATAATGTGGCAAATGTACTGCACAGTCTCAGGTTGCCCAACGATGCAACCTTTCTGGATTACTTAGAACAAAATTCAGATTTACTTTCAAGATCTTGCAACTGGCTTTGGAACAGCACTCTTTAACATAATGGGCAAACTAAAGCAAATTCGTGGAAGGCTGAATTATTTGTATGTCAAAAATGAGATATTGCAGAACTTTCCTTCATTTTTTCATTTCATCAGTAGATAGAAAAACGATAAAGAAAATAGAAACTTTCATTATATCGACTATCTATAACTGTTGAAAACAGACATTCAGTGATGAACTTACATCAGGAGGAATTCTCGCACTGTCTTTGACAGAGTTCCCTTCCACTGTCAAGTGATAAACTTGTCCATCAGTATCTGTAAAAACAAAGTGCTCCCGAGCAGAAATGTTCTGACTTAATTCGGATTTACTCTCTGCTTCCTGCAACAAGCTTTAAAAGAGAAAGCAGTGAGTGTTTCAGTCTACATCTATATGTGTATGTGTGCATATGCACAAATGCTTAAAACATACATCACAAAAAAGTAATCCTGTATTAAGAATTTACCATAAATAAATATTATGACATAATACTATTGCTGTAGGCCACCTAGCACTATTTTGTGTAAGATAGGCAACCATATTTATTTGAAAGAAATAAGTAAAAATATATCAAATACAATCTGTAATATTTTTTTAAAGTGGATTGATAAAATTGTATTTCAATATTAAATTATCCCCTTATATGAAATAGACAAATAATATATTTTACTGCATAACACATTTTAACATTTAATTCTTTCTGTTGCTATCCAAATGCTGCAACATTATCAAGTTGATAGCTGATTTAAATTACAATCCAGCTAAATTTTTTATTTTCATAGTCTAGAACAGGTGTAGGCAACCTTAGCTCTTTTATGACTCATGGACTTCAACTCCCAGAATTCCTGAGCCAGCATGTCTCAGCTTGGAAACCTCTCCCTTTCCCCTCAGTGTGGCTGGCTCAGGAATTCTGGGAGTTGAAGTCCAAGAGTCATAAAAGAGCCATGGTTGCCTACCCCTGGTCTAGAACTAGTGACAGAAATGCTAATGGGGAATAATCTTGGGCAGATGATCTTTCTAAGAAATATTTAATATGAATTTTCACTTAGATTAGTATTGATACCTGATCATTGAAGACTCCAGACTGCTCTGTTCTGTATCTGATACCACTGTTTGCCGCGCCATTGCCTCACGGGCTGCAAGCTGCTTCTTTCTTAAACTCTTCAGATTATGAGAAGGGGACCATTCCTAAGAGAAGAAAACCCAGAACTTTCCACATATAAGGATTTATCACTAGAAATTTCACTCAAATGTATTTGTAGAAAAAAATGAATAATACACAAGTTACTACTGTAGTTTTTCTATTAATCTGAATTTAAAAAGGGAAATAATATATGGATTTATCTAAATGGATTTTAAGAATTCTTCAAGCAAACTTCATGCAAGAACAGCTAGATAAAATTTGTATCTTACCAAAGCAGTAATTGTAGGGAAGTTTTTAGACATTTCTCTGAGAAGAGTACATGTCCTGATATCCCATAATTCCAAAGGTTTATCTTTGAATACAACTGCCAAATACTGCCTAAAATTGGGGAAAAAACGGAGGTAAAAAATACATAAGAAAATTTCATAGCAAATATGACTGTACTTCATCTTGTTTTATTTACTATCCTAGAATATCTATTTAATGGTTTTACAGAGCTCCTTATATAAATAATTTTAATAAGGTCTGATTTGGAGCTGTCCAGATTTAATTTTAAGTTGATTATAAGATAAGTAAGATTAATAATTTATCAAACCATATTGCTCCTTATGACAGTGCTGGCAAAGGCCTAGAGAAGCTTAAATTTACTTCTTTAAAGAGATGAAATTAACAATAACATAGCGTTTATGAAAAACAATTTATGAACCTTCCATCTAATGTTAACATGGGAAATAAAACAAGATATAGATTTGTGGATCAATTCTAGTATTACTTTGAAATACAATATTTTTAGTGTCATATTATTGCAGAAAGCAATAGAAAATGGTTCTAAAAAAGGGGGGAAAGGACTTCCGGTGGTGACGGCCGTGGCGATGGCGGCTTTCTTCAGCCGTCCGCCCTGGGATGTGTCAAAGCCAGCTGAGACAGAGAGCAACAGCTGGTTTGGAACCTCTCTCCCCGGGTGAAGGGGAGGAGGTGAGCTTTCCTCAGATAGTGGTAGAGCTCCCTGAGACCCCAAAGTTTTCTTTTTTTGGTGGTCAGAGGGTGAGAACTCCCACGGAGTCTGGGGTGTTCTCCACATTCCAGGATGTCTTTGCCCTGATTTCTTAAAAATAAAATGGCTTCAAAGAGTCTCGGAGCTTCTGTTGCTTCTAAAGCCTCGATCTTCCCAGTAATGCAGATAGCTCAGCAAGCTAAGTCTAAGTTTCCACCACCTTCTCCATTGTCTTCAGCATGTATACTTAAAGATTTACAGGATGCCTTGGAAAAAAAGGCACAACATATTAAAGAAGAGATGGAGGTTTTTATTGAAAATAAATGCATGAAACTGAGAGAGGATTTAGCGTTTGCGTTTCAAAAGTTTGTTGGTCACATAGATCTTCTGGATGAGCGTATTGATGATGTTGTGGAAAATTTTGAAAAACTGGAAGATCGAATTGACAAAGTGGAAAACAACGTGGAAATAATACAGGATGAAATTACTATGTTACAATACAGAAACATGGAATTTGCTTTAAGAATAAGGGGAATGAAGGAAAATATGTAAGCGGATTTGAGACAAGTGGTGGTAAAAGATATAGCTTTCATTTTGGGGGCTGAGCCTGAAGAAATATTGAGACGGAAAAAGTTTTTAGGGTTAATTCTAGGGTTGCGAGACAGAGGAATTTGCCACGAGACGTGGTTATCTATTTTTCTAGATCACTTCGCAATGAAATTTTACAGGCTTTTTATAAGCAGAGATTTCAAATTGTAGCTCAAGATGTTATAATTTTAAAAGATATACCTTCAAAATTTCTTAGAAAAAGAAAGGATTTTGTTTTTTTGGTTGATGAGCTCAAAAAACGACAGGTTCGATTCAGATGGGAGATACCGGTTGGAATAGTGTTGAATTATGCAGGGATATATTACAGTCTTAATACAATGTCAAAGGCGAAAGATTTTTACATTTCGGTTTTGAAGGTGGGCTCTCCATTATCTTTATGACCGGTTGAAAGTGCTATGCTGTAGGAGATAAGCAGGCTGAACCTTTGCACCAGTCTTTTGAGACAGAAGATTTTTTAAAGGAACCGAGAATGACTCGTGCAGCCTATAGACGTAAATTAAAAGAACAGCAGAAGATGGATGTTGGAATAAAGAAAAGGAAATGATGAACTTTTTTAGTAATTTTTTGAGATAGAAGATGTTTTAAAGGAATAGTGAATGATTTGTATTTAGTATGTTTTAAAGGAACAGTGAATGATTTGTGTAGTATGTAGATGTAAAGAAAAAGAATAATAGAAGGTGTTGATTTAGTAGAAAAGTTTAAATATTTGGGAGCATATATATTATAAATTCTTAATTTAAAGTGAAAAATAATTATGAGATATTATGGGTAAATGTGTAAAATAATTTAAATTCTAATGATCTCTGTTGGTGAGAATTTTAGAAGATGAATGGTTTGCTGAAACTTTTTAAGTAGGAGGGTATTAATAGACTTTCTTAGGGGTAAAAAGCAAAGAGCCAATTTTATCGAACGTAAGTTTGTTGGTTAGGTTATATTGGAGGGAAAATTTTGTGTTTATTATGGATAAATGGTTGTTTAAAAGAAATATACACCTCAGCAAGGTGAAGATGGATAAATTATATGTAGAGTAAATATGGGTTACGATATGGGTTTAAAATGCATTATGCAGATTATGAATAATTTTTAGTTCTCAATTTGGAAATGCTTATATTGTTAATTTTTTTTCCTTTTTTGTATTTGAGTTAAAGTATATTATCGATTTTATTATTTGTATAGTTGGATAAGTTTATTTAGAATTTGCTTGTTTATTTGGGAAGTGAGGGGGGAGGGAGGGAGGGGGTTATTTTAGGGGGGGATATTGTTTAAAACTTGTATAAAACTTTTCAATAAAAAAGGGGGGGAAGAATGACAGTAATTTTATATGCTTCTTCACTGCAAACCACTCATTTGAATGATAGACAGCACTAAGAAATGCATCAGATTTTAAACTAAATATTCAAATTTATTTGCTTGAATCTTCAAAGATGATTAAACAACAGATTCTATATAAACATGTAAATAATTAGAGTAACTTTCTAAAGGAGTCGTAATATAACCCACTACAGAGATCTGCTTACTTCAAGTGAGACACCTTTATCATTTCAATTGCTGGTTCATCGTTGCCTCGCTCCCCACGAAAGGCAAGACTCCTACCTAAGAAGATGACGCACAACATATGTAAACTATCTAACACGAACAAACATTTCAAATTCTTACTTTAATCCCATTTAGATTTTCCTTTTTAACATTAGTTTCCAGTCCCATTACATTACATTTTCTGTATTAGAAACAATACTGAGATAGTAGAACGTGAGATATTGCTAAACTTTTGGCTACAAGCCAACCTATTTTTCACATTTTTTTTCTAATTTTAATAAGGGCCAAAGACCAGTATAAATTTTAGTAAATGCAAACAATTTCTCTGTGATCTTGGACTAATCCTATCTGTTCAATCCTTTCAATGCTGAAAGTCTGTTAAGTGTCTTATTCACACAAGCTACTTTTGTTACAAATTCATGATGTAATAACTTCTGCAAGAAATTACATTATTATCTAAAGCTGTCCCAAAGAGCTAATAGTGATTCTCTAAATATAAATATTGCTGCATCCCATTACATTCATTATACTGAAGAGCAACACTTGCTCTCATTGATATTTATATATCCCAATTTACAATCAGTTTTGATCACTTCCATGGAGGCCACTTCTTTCAGAATGTTCTGCAGAGAATTCAGTAATTTCATACACTGATAACTCTCCCATACTTATGGATACTCCAAACTACGATTGTTCTTTTTGTGGTCCTTCTTTCTTCTAGTATTACATAATATAAAACTGTTTAAAATATTCTGGAAGAGATATATCAGAAAACACAATGCCATTTTCTATTTCATCACCTATTTCCAAAATTGTACTTTCTTTTGGTAGCAGTTTTCTTTTCTTAGTGAGATCATCATACAAAGCAGCAGTTACAGACTATGGAGGAAAATTAAATTCCAGCCAAACAAATTTAAAACTCACCCAAATGAATTTAAAATTTGATCCATTTGAAAACTTTGCTGCATATGTGACATTTCTTAGTATTTGCTTCTTGCTTATTAAAAATAAAAAATAAATATGAAAGGCACTATACCAATGTGGGGCTAAGTTATATGAAAACCATTGTGGCATAGTGTAAAACACAGATCATTTAATCATAAGATCAAGGTCTGGATCCTAATTCAGATACAAAGACTAGTGGTGAAGTGATGAATACACCAAGCAAATCAAACATTTCAAAGTTAGATCACTGATCTTTCTACTGTTAAGATCCAAGCAATTATGCCTTTTCACGTTTGCATCCACATATGGAAACATCTTTATATCTTCCATCGATAACATCTGTTATCAGTGGGAGATATAAAACTGAGCAGAAGCTACAGCATCAATGCTAATATGTACAAAGAAGAATTGGTGTTAAAAATTTAATAATATTATAACAATACATTTATTAAGTCTAAGAAGTACTGAACTAGCGATCTTTTATAATTAGTTTTGAATTTGTATTCTCAGAAAAAGCCAAATACATTGTCCAATTGTTTTGCAGATAATGGCAAAATTTACCTATTTACATCTTGATAAAATATGAATTTAAAATATACTGAACTTGCTGAGCTATAGTCATCTAAAATTTTTAATCTGTTTTTTAAAAAATGCATTAACTCACTTATTTCATACCTAATTGAAATTCATCAGATAGAATTTAGTACAAATCCATTTTGCACAGCTAGTACATTCCTCTATTTTATCATCAGGTATTATATTGTGCAAAGAATTTACCTGTGGGAAGATCAACCATTTGCAATTCGTTTCTCACTAATCCCAAATTATTAGGTGTAGATGTAGCAAATGAAAGGAAGCCATTCAAGCCTGTCCATTCAATACCTCTATCAAGGAATAATACTGAAGTATATTATACAAGCATTTCGAATTATAAGAAACATATAGTTTAATGGGACAATATTTTTGTAAAATACACTTTAGAATATTCATTGTTTCTCTTTAAATGAAAAAAAAAAAAAACTATCACCCTACCAAGCCATGGACCACAGTAGATTCACCATACAAAAATATTAACATATACAGTATAAACATTATGTGAATAAAAGTAATAAAGAATATTTACAACAGTTTAATTCCGAAAAGACATAAAAATTAGACCAAAATTCCAATTAAAAAAGGAACTCCCATTCTTTAAAGTTGTTCTATATAAGTTGAGAATGGAGAATATTATTTTTTTTGCAAACAATAGGATTGATATTGAATAATTACACTATTTTACTTTAAATAAGCTGCATTATTACTAGCAGTAACACAGCAGCTAACAGCAATAATTCAAAGAATATGTTACTATAAGAAGACATAAGACAAGGATTATTATTATTACTTTACATTCAGTACTGTAGTAGATATTTTCTATTAAAAATATGAAGTCTCAGTAAAATAAATCTATAGATAAATACATAGATGGAAGTAAACTACCATTTGCATATGTATAATTTTCTTGAAAAAATGCTATAATTCATTACAATTTTGAAAACAATGACTATTTCTAATAGTATTTCTAGTAAATTAAAAAAAAAATCTGCAGTTATTCAAGATATCCTGAAGGCTACAGTATAAATAAAGCAAGCTCTGTATTCTCTAGGTCTGTTGTACATACCATTTTTTTTCAGAGGCCTATAGATCTAATTTGATTAAAAGCTAAATATGCAGCATGTATCATTGAACAAAAACCTGTATTTTTATGTAAATGGAAAATGGAAAATAAATTTGAAGCTTTTTTTTATCAAATACTAGTTATATTGGAAGTGTTCAAAAGCAGTCAATTTTCAATTTCCAAATTTCAAGTACACTGGCATAAAAACTGACATTTAATGCAATTAAGGGTCACACTACACTTGTTTTATAGATTACAACTCTGGTTAAAATGTAACACTTTTGAACTTTATTAATAGCCTCTGCAGTGCATTTATAGAACAGAAAAATGTAGTCTCAGAGCTTTAAAATCTCTGAATAATTCAAGGCAATTTATTTCATGAGTAGCTTTCTAGCAGTAAAGAAACAGTGAAGAAACCAAATTCTTTTGTTATATTCACCCAGCAGCCCCGGTAACTTTAGCATAGGTAGTCCTCAAACTAGGACAATAATTGAGCCTGGAATCATGGTTGTAAGTCATTGCAGTTGTTAAGTGTCACACATGACAATCCCCAATTTTACTTTTTTTTTGGCTGCAATCATTAAGCAAATGCAGTGGTTGTTAAACGTGGTAATCATTCAGCAAACCTGTTTTATCGAACGGGCTTTTTTTGCCAGAAACCAAAAGTAAATACCAGAAATAGGCAAAAGCATTAAAAATCAAAGTCATGTGACTATGGGATACTTCAAGCAGCATCTGAATATACCCAACATACAACACCAGTAACAATTAGAAGATGGCAAAGAATAGAAATTATGTAAAACTTAAAAGCAACACACAATGGCTACTTTCCCCAGTGACTTCTATGAACAATGCAAATCCTCTACGCGTTTATTTCTGAGCTTGGTTGTTTCATTACCCAGCTTGGTAATATCATCAGTGAGAATAAGTGTGGGATTTGTTCCCTGTTTAGGTAACTTTCTCGGCCAGTTTTGGTGAGGGTGTGGTTTTCACTTTGGCAGTTTCTAGATTATGGAACCGTTTTCAGCCTGATCATTTTGCCTGGTGTTAAATCTCTGTTTATCTGGATGTGGGCTTTTGGGGAAATTGTGTTCTAGTCTCTTTTTTCCCCTTCTTAGCCCTGAGGTCACAAATGACTCAACTTAAAACATAAGGTACACCCATAGGCCTCTTCCATATGTTTTTGGCAACGAAGTACATATTCAGTTTTCATCTAGTTCTTGTATTTTGTCATCCTTAATACTTAAATGAGGCAAACTCTGATTTGATCTGCCGCATGCTACAGATAAGTGTCATGAAATGCTTTAAGATAGACTAAAAACTTTAAAAACGTTGGAATAAACTGTAGGATCTCTGCAGAGGCACAGATGTCCAAAAGAATATTTATCATTGTCATATTCAGAAAATAACATAAAACTGAAAGATTATTGTGATCCCAAATCAGATAAGCAATTCGCTGGGGGGAAAAAGTGATTCAAATAATTTTGCATGGCTTGAAAGGATTTTAGCCTGCTTATCTGACATTGTTCTAGAAACAGAAACATGCAGTAAGATTTTGCACAGTACAATTAATGCACAAATCAAGAAAGGATTAGGAAGGATGGAAAGCAGGAAGGAAAAATTCAAATCTTATTTAAGTTTGTAACATTTATTATTATGGTCAAATAATTTGGGAGGAACCAAATGGGAAAAGAGGAAAATAAATGCCTGATTCCTTCCTAAAGCTAATAATTTGGTTTTCTCTCTTTCTCCTCTCATATTAACTGACCCAATCCTGAAGGTGGCAAAGAGGAAATTTTATATTCAAGATCACATTGCTGTTTATGTATCTAAAGTGTTTCTTAGTTCAAGTATTTTTAAAGATTTATAATTTGACAGATGGTGAGACTGCATTTTCTTAATTAAAACTAGCTACATAAGAGCAGAAACTTCTAAAAAAGAAATCTAATAAAGAAAATAATTTTGAATGAAACAGGCTTTTTGGAACACAGCCAAGCTTATGTAATTTCCTTATTCTAGCTGATGCTATTAAAACATGAATAAATAAAGAATATCAAAAACTTCGAACAGAATTAGAAAGTTATCACCTCAGTTTGTCAGTGATGTATTGTATAGTCCTGATCTATTCTTTTACATGAAAAAAAATAGTCACTGCATTTTGTCCTATAGGAAAAACAGAATGATTTTGAGCAAACAAATATAGGGGAACATTAATCAGTCTTTTTCCTCCCAGCTACTGAGTGTTCCTCTATTCAGGACCCCAAGCTCTGCTAGCTATTGGGAATAAGACATTTTTTTTTAATGAGGAACTAAAAAACCTCCCTCTCATAAATGGTTTGAATTGGGTAGGTCTGTCTCTATTGCAATATACTAAAAAAAGCAAATTTTATGTTCAGGTTCAATATGTAGTTACAAATTCAAATATTTACTATGCAAAATCATATTTATAATGAATCAATCATGATTTTATTTAAGGAACTAAAATTATTTTACTGAAGAAATATCATCTCAGAAAAAGTCAATTGTTTGCATTAAATATTTTATTTTCTTCCCCCATCCCCTTCCAGGATCAACAACGATTAAAAATAACTCACTTGACTTCACAGGAATGAATGCTTAATTCTTTGTATAGGTATCCACTAGTAAGATTATACACCAAGACCGACCCATTGCTTGTTCCTGTAAAGAATAATTTTCATTATGTATAAAGATGACAATTTATATTAATGTTTTACATTCAACTTTGCAAATAAAAATGAGTCTATTGAATTAATTTTCCTGATTCTTCTACAGCAACAATAGCAAATTAGCAATGTGAGTTTACAAAGTTGATGTGAACCCTCTATACCAGAGGTCCCCAACCTTTTGAGCACCAGGAACCGGTTCCGTGGAGAGAGGTTTTTCTGTGGACCGGAGGGGGCGTGGTTTCATGTACTGCCTGATGGGGCTTTGCTTGTTTGTGCAGACCGGTTTTTGGCATGCCGTGGCCTGGTGTCAGTCCACGGACCGGGGGTTGGGGACCCCTGCTCTATATAAGCATAAATGGGTACTAACGAAACATCCTTAACGCTCCTAATTTCTACTTAATCAAGAATCAAGAAAGTATTCAAAGATAAAGACTGTCTCTAACCTCCCAGGAAGATGTATAATTTATTCAAGGCAATTGGTAGGTATTGAACTTTCTGACACGCTATTACAGAACATAAATTGTTCTTATTTATAAACAGAAGCTTTCTTAACATGATACAGAGTAATCAGAGTAAATGTTTTCTTGAACCTCGATAAGAAGAAAATTCACTGTAGGGTCAATGGACAGGGATCATAGGAATCAGATGGTACAATAATACTGGGAAGATAATCAGCTCCTCATCATACAGCTTTAAATAACCCGTTTTAGCACTGACTCTGAATTCTGAAGTGCCACTCGAGAGAATTTCACCTGGCATTAATAATTATTATTGTTGGTTTTTTAATTATAGTTTATTGTGCAGTCAATCAAATTTTTATATCATATTTTATATTTTATTATGATCTGTCGCAGTAATACAGGTGATTAGATTTGACACTTTAATTCACCTGTCAAGTCCTCCTCAAGGACTTGGGAAAGAAAGATATTATTTGAATTATTATTATGGTTCCTTACAGTCAGCCAGATTTTAGATAGATTTGGCATTTTTATCTACCTATCAAATTCTTTCATATAGCCAGCCAGTTCTTTAGACTGGATTTATCCATCTATTGAGTCCTTCCCAAGGTCCTGGAATAGGCAATGTTGTTCTTTGATAGTGTGAGAGATATTATCTCAGGATGTAAGCTGTTCCAAGTAAAGTTGTCTTTTGCAATTGACTGATAGTGATTTTGTCAACGCCATAGTATTCAAGTGGTATTCTATAGGTTTTGGAATTGCACTAAGAGTGGCTATTATTGTTGGTACTATCTTTGCTTTCTTCTGTGAGAGTTATTACACTTCTATTTGGGGGTATTTATAGTTTGCAATTTTCTCCAGTTCTATTCTGCTGTGTTCAGATACGGCAATGTTCACTATCCAGACTTCTCTTCTTTCTTATTTTCCCTACATTCCCCTGAGGGATGTTCACACAGTTCTTTTAAATTATGTTACTTTAGAAACCGCTATACTGGTTTTTAGTTTCTATAGAATTCTTCTTAGGAATTTGAATTTTAGTAGGCTATTTTAATATTTGTTCAATTATATAAAATTTTACCTATGACAATTCTGTAGTATTTAAGTATTTTTTTTTAATTGAATTTTTTTCAAAAATTTTACAAATAAACATCCACCCCCCCCTCCCAAACCACCCCACCCTCCCCCTCCCCGACTTCCCAGAACTGAATATAGGATTATTTAACAAATTTTAAAAAATAACGTATACAATTTATAAGATAATTATTAATAATAATAAAAATAATAATAATAATATATATAATAATAATATACGTAAAAAAAAGGAAAAAGAAAAAAGGGAAAAAGAAAAGAGAGAGAGAAAGAAAAAAGAAAGAGGTAGGCGAAAAATAAAACATATAGAAAAGTATATAACTAATAATACAGAAGAAAAAAGAAAGGAAGAAAAAAAAAACAATCATTACAAGTTATAAAAAGGCTAAATAATATTTTTCCATATCTAAATTATGTTGTATAAAATTTATCCATTTTTCCCATACCGCAAAAAATTTCTCTTGAGATTGCTCCTTTAAAAAAGCCGAAATCTTTGCCATTTCTGCCAAATACGAAACTTTATAAAACCACTCTTGTAAAATAGGCAAGGATTCCTTCTTCCAATATTGTCCTATTAACAGCCTAGCGGCTGTAATCAAATTTAGCATCAATATAACCTCCCTAGCATCACAATCAGTAACAATACCTAATAAAAATAATTGCGGAGTAAATTTTACCCTCCTTCTAAAAATTCTCTGAATATTCCACCATATCTTAATCCAAAAAGCTTTTATATGCTTACACGTCCACCAGATATGATAATAAGTAGCATCCAAGTGTCCACATCTCCAGCATTTCGGCTGTAAATTAGAGTACATAATGGACATTTTCTTTGGATCAAGGTGCCATCTATAAAACATCTTATAAAAATTCTCTCTTAAATTTTGCGCTTGTGTGAATTTAACATTTCTTGTCCAAATAAGTTCCCAAGTATCCATTGAAATCGATTCACCAATATTCTGTGCCCATTTAATCATACAATCTTTAACTAATTCAGATTCTGAATCCAATTCCACTAAAACCCCATAAACTCTCTTAATATATGGGTTGGCCTTTGATCTCTTACTTGTTTTAGGAAAGTTTCATCTTCTCTAAGCCAGCCCATTTTACGATCCATCTTCCATCTGTCCACTATTTGTCTATATTGGAACCATGAATAAGTTAGATTTTCATGTATTAGCTCTTCCAAAGATTTTAACTGCCAGTCTTGGCCATCCCATCTAAGTAACTGTGCATAAGAAACCATATCCATATTAACCCCTTTCCTTATACCTTCTATGGCATGCCGAGGTATAGCCCATAATGGTATTTTAAAATCAAATTTATAATACTTCCTCCACACTCTAAGCAAAGAGATTCTTATAATATGAGACTTAAAAACCCAATCCACTTTTTTATTAAATATTAAATAGGCATGCCATCCAAAAAGTAAATCCCAACCTTCCAAATGAAGTATTTCTATATTTGTTAAATTCACCCAATCGCTGATCAATGTTAGTACTACAGCATCATAATACAATTTCATATTTGGTACCTTGAGTCCACCTCTCTCACGAAAATCTTGCATTATTTTAAGTTTCACCCTTGGTTTTTTCCCTGCCAGTATTTAAGTATTTTTATATGTGACCTAGAGAATTCTAATTGGGTGACGAATAATATTTTTAAAGGAAAATACAGTCAACCATAAGGCCATCTTTCTGAGACAGTGTTTTATAACAAAAATTAAAGAGATAATTGGTCAGATTCATTTTAGAACATTACATTTTTAGTGGTTTATAGTCTGAAAAAATATTACTAATTGCAATTTCTAAAATATAAAGCATAAAAACCTACAATCAAGAGGAAGTAAGATTATAAATAAATAAATAAATTATATTTTCAAGCAGCTTAGTGATAAGTTATTTCCCATAGAAATATTTTCTGAAACTGCACTGAAAATTACACAAACCTATTAATTCATAGTTGAACTGAAAAATATAATGAACTTTACTCTTTCAAGAATACTTACCAACAGCAAGCAGGGGATGATATTGCTTAATATTTTTGGTGGTAAGAGGTGGACACATGCGAATAGCAAATGGAGGCAAAGGAAGTCCTGAAAGTAGTCCTGTTAAAATGAACTTCAAATGTACTTCTTGCAAACAATAACTTTTTGCTTGCTCTTCGGTAGATAGTGCACCTTTATTGTAGGACACAAAAGAAAAAAGCTGTTTCTGGCAATATGCAACTCTCTCTCTCTCTCTCTCTCTCTCTCTCTCTCTCTGTGTGTGTGTGTGTGTGTGTGTGTAATTAATGTGTGTGTGTGTGTGTGTGTGTATTATAATATTGCAGGAAAAATATTTCCATTATAGTATAATGGTTTTAATGGGTAATTGCTTATGCTTAAGCATGAATCCACTTGAACCAAAAGGTTATTTTTACATATTAGCATAATCTAAGAACAACCTGAATTAATTTCTGTGGGAATTGTGCATTCTTCTATTTAATAATGCACATATTTAATCAAAACCAAAGTCACCCACACAGTATAATTCATGTTTCATTTCCTGACAATTTAACCTTGAATATATCCAACTTTTAATTCTCTCACATCTTTTCATTATATTGCCATGACCCAACATTTTGTTATTAAAGAATGAGAGGGAAATAGACCAGAATATATTAGAGAAATATAAAATGAACTAAATGAACTAAACTCAATGAAAATACAGAAAAATCCTTAGTAAATCCAAGAGAAGCAATACCTTTCAACAGTCTTGACACTGTAAATGTAAGAAAATATTTACTGTGAGCAGGTTTTGTAGATATATCATTCTGAATATTTATGTATGGGTGGCACCCTGCACTTTTATTATCCAGATGTAATATTCTTGCATTTATCCTTGTGGGCTTTAAATATAAAGGATTTTGCAATGAAGGATGTCACAAAAGTCGTTGTAATTATGATTGCTTAATAATAAATGGAAATATTCCAAAGTTGCAATTTCCTAAAATAATACTTTCAATAATTTATTTGTGAGCAAAGTTAAAAGTCTGCACACATATGCATGTGTATCAACAATGTATTCATAGTTCTATACTTTTTCTTCCACTTACTTATCATATTATCCAGTGACAGATCTGGAAGCTTATTCTGCAAGGTTCCAACAGGAATTCCACAGAATGAGATAGGTGAATACAAGGGTGATATGTTCGAATGGCTAAAAATAGCAACAAGAAAACTTCAGCATGCAGCATTGAATTATCTTCTAATATAAACAACAAATAGAACCCAGGTAGAATTGTATACGAGGATTGGTACCAAGCAAGATAAGGGACCCTTGATTTTCACTGGTTACAATGAAAGCATCAGAGAGTAGATTTAATCTCTTCTCTAACAGTTCCTGCATGTATTTGTTTTTTAATTTCCCCATAAAGTATCTGAATTACTATTATTTATGACTGGAATAAACAATTTATTTTCATGAATTCTTAAAGAGTAATACTTTCCTAATCAATTGACTAAAATTCATGTATATTTCAGATGTTATCTACTCCCACATGTGCTAAGAGTAACAGTGAGTGTTTTAGCTAGTGTTAATTACTTGTCAACAGTGAAATATATTGAGGAGATAAACAAAATCCAATGAAATTTGATAAAATTTGCCATTTAATATATTTACTCCATAAATTTGCAGATACAAATTCCTTTCTAGTGCGTTAAAATTTAATATGGCTAGCTAAAACAATATATTGCTAGGATATGGCCAAAGTTACCAGCTTATTAATGCTAAAACAATTAACTTATTAATGCTAAACTTATTCTAAATATAAGTTTATAACATTATTACTCTAAAAGTTATGCCTACAATCATAGACACTACAGAATTTTTGGCAAAATTTATGTTTTACTTTATTAATATCTTATTAGATTTGGGTAGCATTTCAAACTACTTTGGGGATTACAAGCTCAGCATTGAACGATTGACTGCTTACATGCCATCAAGTTTCTGTCAACTCTTAATGACCACATAGATTTTCAGCATGCAGCAAGCCAAGTCCAAAACGCTGCCAGTATCTTTATTTATACGATTTGCTTAATGTTTCTTATATTACTATGGCTCTAAATATCTGTCATCTGACATAACCTAAAACCCAATATAGCAAAAATTTCTTCCACAAGAAGAAGCACAAAGACAAACAGCTCTGAGTTGGGTAAGTGGGAGTGCAAACATACAGAATGATTACTATCTTTATCCATAGCAAGTGTGATTCCTTAAAGAATAAAATACTGGGATTCATGTAGCATCAAGTGGCAATGGAACTACATTTCATATAAACCACATGCAGTTTTTATTAAGCATTATCTTCACGTGGTTATTAGCTACAAACTATGGTTCATGTTACTTTTTGAAGATTGCATTTGTATTAAATTTCATTCTTGCTGGCTCTAGAAAGGTGGTACCACAAACAGGCTACGATTTTTGGTTTGTTATGCCAGAAATACTGTGTAATAATTATTCTCAAGCATTCCCTATATACATATGTAATGGAATAAAAATGATACTAAGTTACCTGGTACGTATACCTTGGCCTGAAATGGTGGATTTCAGCTCCCATATCATTACTCTTCCATCGCTGACTATAAGAGCTACAGAATTTTCATTAACTGGACAGCTCACCATACTAAACGGGCGAACAGTCTTAGTAACCCTAATGGCATCACACTGACTTCGTAAGTCGTAGATAAGTTCCTGAATGGGCTCAGGATCTGTAAATGTTAAATTGTAAGATATCAGACATTTGCAGCTATCAGTTCTATGAATTAAATGCATTCCTGTTAGTCTTTTGTTTTTCACTGTAAAATTAATATGATATGAACTCAAGCTAGTTTGCAACATTGATGTAAAAAGTTGAATACTTTCTAGCAGAGGAAGTTAATTTGCCACACACCACATTATGGAGAATAAGTGAACATAATAAAAGACTCAGTAAATGGTTGCTAGAGCCTTAAGTATAGGAACATACAATGTACATTATCACAGCATATATAGACTGTGCCCTTTGATTACTGTCCAAGTCCATCTATTTCTGTATCTGTACTCACACAAAGCTTTATTGTATTGGATTATCAGCATGTTATCTGCTTTAAATAATGAAATATCATCACGCTAAAATTGTACTTATTTTTAATTCTAGCTGCAATCTAAACAATCATGTAATCTGAATAACAGTGAAACTAACTGTCAGTTAAAACATAAATTCATATGAATTTATGGTGACAGGCATATGATTGGTGACTTACCTGCTGACTCTTCATTTGAGACAACACTTGAATTACTGGTAGATCTGCGAACTCTCAGAGATATACAGCCATTTTCATGCAGGCAGATCAATCCATCACGCTGACAACAAGGAATTACCTAGACAAAAGATATAAAAAAGCGACTGAGAGTAACACTTTTAATATAAATTTCATGGGTATTAATGAGTAGGAATTGTCATAGCTGTATGAAGTATTTCTATATTGGATCTTAAAACAGAATTTAGCTACCTTAAAACTCACCAGTTTCATTTTAAAGTCTTCTTAACTTAACTCTGCAGCTTAAAGAATGCCCAGCCTACTTTTCCAATAGTTCCAATTGTTCTTATATATCTCTTGAACAATATTTTTCAGGTTATTTGTAAATAAAAAATAAAGAATGAACACATCCAGATTCAGCAGTTTCATTCCATACAGCATTAAACCTTGTGAATTCTCAAGCTTCCTCCTTCCATTATATATTCAAGATGGACAGTATTTAATATTTATTTGCTACATATATGTAGGGGTGTGGGTCTATACGTATGTTGTTTATAGTATGTTTAGGTGTGTGTCATGTATGTGTTTCACTTTGAGAGTGGGCAACTAAATTTCATTTTTGATGTGTACCGTTGTACCCACAGTAAAAAAAATGACAATAAAGGTTATCTTACCTTATCTATCTTAAGCAATATTATTTTATCAGTATTTATTAGTATATTTCCCTTAATGGTGGGAACACAATATACATAGGTCAGGAGATGGCAAAGGGGGAAAATCCTTTTAATGTGAATAATATAATATTACAGATGTTCCTTGACTTACAAATGCAATTGGGACTGGAATCTCAGACACTGAGCAAAGTGGTCATTAAACAAGACACCTATGTGACTGCTTTGTTCAACAACTACAATCCCATTGCTCCTGATTACATTTGTTAAGAGATCTCCTGGGTCATTAAGCGGACACAGTAAAGGGGGATGCCTGCTGAATTCCGTTCGGTTTGGAGAAGGGAACTGCTTTAGTGGGAACGGAGCTGGATTTTTCAGGATCCGAGTTCTTTTTTTCCACTCCCGGAAAGGAGATGAACTCTTCCAGTATGATAAAGAGAGGGAGCTCCAATCTTGAAGTTTCCAGCTCTGTTCCTGTAGCCCACTGGAATTTGCCTCCCCTCTGTGCACAGACAACTCCTTCAAAAGTTGCAGAAATGAAGTTCAGATCTTTGGGATCTGACCTCCATTTCTGCAGCCCCTTGGGGAAGTTGCTTTCCCCTCTGTGTGTAAGAGGGGGCTCCTTTGGAGCTCTGCAGTAATGGAAGTCAAATCTTCAGGATCTGAGCTCCATTCTGCAGCCTTCTGGAGAATTCCACTCCATTCGTGGAGGAGAAGGGCTGCAGGCAGCAGTAGCTTGCAACACTGACTTTCTGGGGATGGCAGCAGGAGAAGACTGCAAATGGCATGACATCATTGCAGACAGCTTTGCAATTGATCCTAAGTGTGAACAGATCACCAAGCATCCAAGATTGCGATCATGTGACCACAGAGCGGGTGTGGGATTTTACAAAGGCCAGAAGTTGTAACACATTCTTTCTGAGGCTGTCATAACTTTGAACAGTTCTTAAACAATCAGTTGCAACTTAAAATGCTAACAATAACACACTTCAACATTAAATTATGCATTCATTTAAACAGTAAGAATATTTAGTGTGATAAAATTCTATATTATACGATACTGGTAGATTCACTCAGTTCACTTCTATGAAAATATATCCAACTTTTTTCCCATTATAGGAAACAATACAACCAAAGCAGAAAACATAATTAAATTTGCTTTTGGATTTTAAAACTAAAAGGGCAGACTGGTCACCTAATTTATTATATATATATATACATAGAGAGATAATATGGGTTATAGTCATGCCTTAGGCCAGGGGTGTCAAACTCAATGTCATTGAGGGCCGCATCAACATTGCGGTTGCTCGTGGGGGGCCAGGTGGTGTGGCCAGGGTGGGCATGGCCTACTGGGTGGGCGTGGATGGGTAGGCGTGGCCAGCTCTACATCGTTCATGTCAAGGGTGCCTGTGGGGGGCTGGGCAGGAGTGGGACAGATCTGAGGTTCTCTGGCAGAAGGGAGTGGGACCAGGGCAAGTGCCAAGGCATGGTGCATTTCTTCATTCCTCACAAAGGGTGACACCTCCCCAGCATGCACCCAAGGCGCGGGGCCAATGCGGCAGGAACTGGTTCCTCACTGTTTCTGGACGGCCTTGTGGAGCTAAGACTGAATGCATTTCAGCATAGATGGCCACCACAAAATTGTACATTGTACACTGGCTCCCGGCCAGCCAGTTCCCTCACTGTTTCCAGGATGGCTTCACAGGCCACATGAAACCACTTTGTGGGCTGCATCCGGCCCCTGGGCTTTGTGTTTTGACATGTCTTCCTTAGGCACTAAACCAGCAGTGTAACCTTGGAGCTTGGGCCAGCCACTGTCTCTCATTCCTAAGAAAAAAACAATGGCAAACCACTTCTGAAAATTTTATCAAGAAAACTTCAGGCAGCTGCCAGGAATCAATACTGACTTAAAGGCATGTACTTTCCATAGAAAATACAAAGCAAACAACATGGTATGTTTTTGGAAGCAGCTTTCTGAAAAAAAGTTAGATTGTACTTAATATATCAAACCAAAACCAGATAATGAAGCCAGATTTCTTTTTATTTAAAATTTTTATGTATTAAAGAAAGAAGAGAGTGAAATGTATAACTTTCTTTCTAAAATATGCTAAATAGTAAGTGTATTTATTACCTGTAGAAAAGGTACTCCTGTTCTTTCAATTGCTATTACACCTACTGTCTGATTGACTTCAAGATCCAGAACCAAGATTTCTCTTGAGTACAGTAATAACATGTAATTTCGCTTGGAAGGTAGGTAGGATAGCTGAAGGCAGTCATTCAATGTTACTGATTCAGCACTAAACAGACCACAAATATACTTATTACATGCTTTTAATTGAAAGTGGACTATGTTTTATCAAGCAATTAATAATCAAATAATTAAAATTAAACCCGCAACCAAATTACATATGCATTTTAGGTCTCTTGGCTTGTAGGCGTCATTTTAGCAGTTTTTAATAATATTTCAACATTGATTTGTTTTAATTATTTTTCACCTGTTTGGATAATTTGTAAGCCGCTCAGGAATCATTTTGTAAGAGAGATGAGTAGCATAAAATTTTAATAAATAAAATAACAAATATATGATAGCATATGTATATAAAATTGCATAGCAGACACTACAATGACTGTTTTTTATTCCTGCTCTTTTGCTAACTGATAGTGCAAGTAGTGAACATTGTATTAACATATACTGCAATTCATTTCTGAACTGATGAAAGGAATTTTATATTTCACTTTGTTCATAAGTTCAGACTAGGCCAAAATGAATCTATTGTTTGAGGTACTGACTTCTGGCTAGTGATATTCATTTTATAAAGTCCAGGTAAAGTATACATCTCACTTATCAATTAATGTGACAGTAAATATGGGCTAATATAGGATTGTAGATTTTATCCAAGTAACCGATATTTTGACTGATTGCCTTGATTAATGCATTAATAGTTGAAAGGGAACAACTTGCTTATTTCCCAATGCTTTCCAGCAGTACATAATTTTTCTCCACCTTAACCAATCGAAAATGGATTTGGTAATTTAACTGGAGGATATAGATCAGTGGTGGCGAACCTATGGCACAGGTGCCAGAGGCAGCACTCTGTGAGCATGTGTGTCGTCGCCCCAGTCCTAGGCCTTCAGCTGGGTTTTATAAAACCTTTTCGCTTTAGGCCTCCGCCGCCTTGTACAAAAAAAGGTTCAGTCAATTCAACTTCTCGCAGGGAAAAAAAAAAAGATCTTGCAAAGTTGGAATTGATTGATTGAACTTTTTAGTCCCACCCAGTCTGCCGTTACCACTGCAACCACGCCCACCCACTGGGCCACACCCACCCGACACTCGACAGTGCATAAGTGGGTTTTGGTTGCAGTTTGGGCATTTGGTCTCTAAAAGGTTCGCCATCACTGATATAGACTAAGAGAAATACTGAAAGCTTAGAGTTTAAATTTTAAAATACCACAAAATACCAAAAATTGTCTGTACCACTTATTAAGCTACAAAAAATGCACTGACAGCCCAAGTTTCATTTTTGATAATTCTGTACATTATAATCACTAGAATTTAAACAGACATAAAAAGTAAGTTGAAATTGCCATCAAAGCTATTGAAAAATGAAGCAACATTGTAACTATTTAATTCTACTTCAGAATTAATGTTTGCTTGTTAAGATCACATTACAATATAAACTGATACATTTGATTAAGTATTTGAAGAAAACTATATGGAATGAGAAAGAAATAAAATATATATTTCAATATTTGCCAAGGGGAAAAATGCAATGATCAAGTTTATGACTGTTAAGGGCATGGTTATTAAGTAAGGCAGTTTGAAAAGAATAATTCTTGAGAACATTAGGAGAAATCATAGTTAATACATACCTTGGTTTTTCATTAGTGATGAGAATTTTCACTTTGTCCAGAGCCTTTTTAGCTCCTGTGGCAGATACCAACTTATTATGAACAGGACTAGAATGAGGGCTGGAAATATAGACCTTTTTTCCTGAACTGATAGGAGCTTTAGAAGGAGAGAAGTCTGAAATAAACACTATTCCTTCACTTGTAAGCACTGCATGAAAAAAGATAATAGTAGTAAATACACAAAGTAATTAAATCATATAATTTCATGGTTACTATACTAACAGAGTTCAAATGTAAATGATTTCATGCAATGCTGAAGTAGATGGCAGACAGCTCAAAGGAATGTTCTTGGCAAAAAACCAGAGGACTATTTTGTTTTCACTGATTATAGGCCAAACAGTCTCAATAGTTAAATTTATATGGTTTTTATGTATATGAGTACAGTACTAAGAAAACAAAATCTTCAGTACATTGTATTTGTTACTTCAAAATGAAGCAGTGTAAACAAAGCATTATCTTCTCAAAACCTTCAGGTGTTCTTAACTGCTTAACTTGCAGTACACTTATCTGTAAGTATACTACATACTTGGAACTGAGTACCAATGGATTTATGTGGAGTAAGCATACTAAATAATGATTCTTCTGCATTTCCTTTTGTCTATACACACACACACACACACACACACACACACACACACACATATTCTAAGATTTTCGCGGGTGTTTGTATGTAGGTCTTTGGTTATTCGGGTTTTCTCCCGCGTAAAATTGGAAGTGTCTTGGCGACGTTTCGACGAAGTCCCATTCGTCATCTTCAGGCTGGTGTTTTCAGCTTCGTGCTTTGAGGAGCAACGTGTGGTCTTAGCTGTTTCTTCCTTTTAGCTGCCAGTGGGGGTATGAACTGATTGGGTGGGAGCTTGGCTGTGTTCTGATTGGGTGGAGGTGTGTTCTGATTGGTTAGGGGTTTGGCTGTGCTCTGATTGGCTGCTCTGAGTGTTCTGTTTGGGTGGGGCTTTGTTGTGCTCAGGTTAGTCTGAGTTGCAGGGGGGTTTAAGATGGTGGGCTGCAAAACCCCCCTGCAACTCAGACTAACCTGAGCACAACAAAGCCCCCACCCAAACAGAACACTCCCCCAGCCAATCAGAGCACAGCCAACCCCCCCAGTAAAATTTAGTAAAATGTCAATAAAATTACTATAAAACCAATAAAACGCCTAAAATTTTTAGCACTCCCTGGTGCTCATTTATTTGTTTGGTTTTATATCTAGATAGATAGATAGATAGATAGATAGATAGATAGATAGATAGATAGATAGATAGATAGATAGATAGATAGATAGATAGATAGATAGATAGATAGATAGATAGATAGATATGTAGGTCTTTGGTTGTTCGAGTTTTCTCCCGCGTAAAATTGGAAGTGTCTTGGCGACGTTTCGACGAAGTCCCATTCGTCATCTTCAGGCTGGTGTTTTCAGCTTCGTGCTTCGAGGAGCACGAAGCTGAAAACACCAGCCTGAAGATGACGAATGGGACTTCGTCAAAATGTCACCAAGATACTTCCAATTTTACGCGGGAGAAAACCCGAACAACCAAAGACCTACATACAAACACCCGCGAATACCTCAGAAAACACACACACACATACATACATACATACATACATATATGTAGGTCTTTGGTTGTTCGGGTTTTCTCCCGCGTAAAATTGGAAGTGTCTTGGCGACGTTTCGACGAAGTCCCATTCGTCATCTTCAGGCTGGTGTTTTCAGCTTTGTGCTTTGAGCTTGCTGCTCAAAGCACGAAGCTGAAAACACCCGCAAAAACCTCAGAAAACATATATATATATATATATATATATATATATATATATATAAAAATAAAATAAAATAGTGACTTCAAGTATTTTCTAAAGCAGAAAGCTATGAATCAAATAAATAAATACCGTAAATGCCAGCGTACAAGGCGACCCGGCGTATAAGACGACCCCCGTCTTTATAGCCGGGCCGCATTCCTAGAACGTCGTCTTATACGCCGGAAACTACCAGTATTTCCGGCGTATAAGACGACCCCCGTCTTTGGCGCCGATTTCAGCGCTCGCGGAAGTCTCCTTATACGCCGGCATTTACGGTAAATAATTTTTTGTATTATAGAATAACACAGCTGTACAAAACATCACAGGTATAAATGGGCATTATATGAGCAGTTTGGAAGCTTCTTTACACTGATTGTGTTCTGAAGTCAAGTTACAAACCAGCATAGCTTTATATGCATGTTTTGATAGAAGATTGTAAATTCAAAGCTCTTGTTCTTATCCTTTATTTGTCTGCTTTAGAATCTGAAAAACACATCCTTTTGATAGCAGAGCTATCAAATAATTTAAATAACTAGAGTGCTTAGCATTAGTATTTACTTAAGTATGTTTCAAACTAGCAATCCTCAAATCACAATTAGTTTCCAAGCTATTTCTCAAAATGTCACACCAGATTCATTCAATCATTTTATATTGCTTTCGGCCTAATTTTTATTAATTTCTATGCAACTGGCAGTTATATCCAGTAACAAATACCTGATTAATAGCAATAGTCATACATGTGGACTAGAAGACCACTAGTTCTCTGATATCAAACTTACATGTTAAATTTGAAGGATCAAAAGGATCAAATGAAAAAGAAAGAATGTTTTCTGCATAACTTTTCTTCCACAATTTGGTGCCAGTATCAGCATTCCATAACACAATATAATTGGGAGGATGAACAGCAAGGAGCAAATCTCGAGATGCATCCTGATTCCATAACCACTGCATGTCTATCAAAAAGGAAGGCAGACTTATCAGTCCTTAAATTAAAAAAATATTTTCTCAGATTTTAAACTAAATCATATCAATAAATTTTATTTATCTATCCCACAGCCAAGACAACACTCTCAAACTACATGGCAAAATACATTCATAGAAGACTTAAGGACTCTAAACATCACATGGGAAGACACTAAAGTACTCACCAAAGACTGAAAATGCTAGAGATCCTGGCTGCCTGATATAGTAATAGCAATAGCATTTAGACTTATATACTGTTTCACATGCTTTACATGTGTGTGTAAGCAGTGTACAGAGTCAGCATATTGCCCCAACAATCTGGGTCCTCATTTTACCGACCTCGGAGGGATGGAAGGCTAAGTCAACCTTGAGCCAGTTATAGTCAAACTACCACACTGCAGGCAGCCGGCAGGCAGCAGAAGTAGCCTGCAGTACTGCATTCTAACTACTGCACCACTATGGCTCATATTACCTAGCATGGGAGGATCTAATGCTAAAGCTAATCCTATCTTTAATATTTTTATAAATACCTGAAGGCAGCCAACATACTGATACTCCTTCTTTCTCCTGGTTTCCCCATAGCAACAACCCTGTGAGGTGAATAGGGCTGAGAGAGAATGACTGGCCCAAAGACACCAAGCTGGCTTTCATGCTTAAGGCAGAGCTAGAATTCAGTGACCTGGTTTTTAGCCTGATGCCTTAATCACTAGACCAAACTGATTCTATAATTCACCATTTCTATTAATAAAGCAAAGTTTCACTTAAATAAAAAATACAACGCATTCTTTAACATCGCTGATTACAATACACAATAAACAAACATTATTTTTATTCTTTGAATAAGCCTTGTAACGAAGTCCACCAAACCATCTTTGCAATGTTGCCAGCATCGTTTATACGCAAACCGCAAAATTTGCAGAGCTCTACAATATTTGCTAATACGCCTTGATGATACATATTGCATAAGGATATCCCCAAATATTCCAGGCAGCAATGTAAACAGTTCTGTATGTATGTATGAGGTGAGGTCCCTTGGTAGTTCTGTCTTTGGGTAACTATTATCCAATATCTTTATTAATGACAAAGGGAATGGAGTAGAAGGAGCACCTATCAATTTTGCAGATGATAGCCAAATAGGGAGTCTGGCTAATATTTCAGAAGACAAAAATTACATTATGAACTGAAGCCAAACATTGGACCAAATCAAGTAAGTTGAATGGTCAAATGTGATAACAGCAAGGTCTTCCTCACAAATAGGACAAATCAAATACATAGGTACAGGAATGATTAGACTTGGTGATAGTGAGAAGGATTTCAAAATGCTAGTAGATTACCATCTGAAAAAGCTACAGTCAAGCATTTCAAACTTTAGCCTTCTCACTCTAGTCTAGAGTTAGAACTACCACTTAGTACTTGTCCTTAGTTATTAGATTCCATTTCCTATACATTTCCATTTGGTGAGCTCACAACTCTTTAAAGCTTTTTTCATTCTTCATTTTCATTAGGATAGTTCTGCCTCTGGTTTCAGTAATTCATTTTTCATTCTCTGCCAGGTCTTCAACTTGTTTATCAACTCCTGCCTGAATTTTTTAAAAATCTGTCTTCCTCAAACTGTAGATCAGGGGTTCTCAACCTTGGCAACTTTAAGACTTGTGAACTTCAACTCCCAGAATTCCTCAGCCAGCTTTGCTGTAGATAATTGGAAGAAAACACCTTGATATGTCATTAAATGCACTATGTGTATGTGTGTGCATGTGCGTGCATGCGTATGTACATGTGAGGGGGGATAGAGAGAGAGAGTGCAACAGTATAATGAACCCAAGTTTAAAAACCTGGTACCCGATATCTCAGTCTGTTATATTTAAGTTATGAATTGTAACCATCTCATTTCCATTTTATCATAGGGAAAAATCAAGATCAATTTCAAAATGCAATTACAGCATCTTATGCAGTGTCATTAAAGGAAAAATTTCCTGGGTCATTCTAGGCCGTTAAAAGTTTCTTAACAAGCAAATGATCAATTATTCATGAAGCTTATCTTGAAAATTTCATTTCACCCAGATGCTGTGAATTTTATTTCAGGAATAAAACACATTTATAACTGTGAAGCTAATGAGGAATGGGGATAGCACTGAAAACAGCAGGAGAAGTACAGTTTGCAAAAAGGAAAAACTGTCACAAGAGAGCTGACAAATATTAGAAGGTATTAAGATGGAAAATGTACTTTTAAAGAAAAAAGGTACAATCCAATTATTTATTTTTATTCAAGTTGCTATTGACCTCTGCTTTAAAAGAGAATTCCAATATATCATCTTTTACCTAAAAACATATAAACTGAGTAATTGTTAATCAGTTGATAAAAACATCTAAAGTCATGATTATTACTAGTAATGGCTGAAAATAAATATCTTGATTCTATTCCTGAGCGTAGAAGAAAGATTTAGCTTAGAAGACATTCCATAACTTCTCTTGGATGCTAGACAATGATGCTTTGGCATCTTTATGAGAAGTGTTAGACACAAAAATGCAGCTATTTTCCATATGTTCTGTTGCTAACCTAGAGTTCCATCCAATCACTGTTTTCAATAATTAATCTTACTAATTCAATAATAAAGTGGCTGAATCTGCATTTGGGAATAACAATATAATAAAAAAATGAAGTAATATTTTAAATGTATCGATTACATCATGTCTTTTTAGAATAGCCCAATCAAGAGGCAAGCCAGCATATGAAATCATTAAATGAATTATTATTTAATGTATAATTGTAAGCATGCATGCATATTAATTTATATTCCACCCTTTATTCATCAGTCAATGGCATATATAGTATTTCATCTCTCAATTTTCCACTACAAATTATAGCCATATAAGGTACATTTGATGGGGGGGGGGAAATTAACTAATGAGCTTCCGGATCTGATGGTAGATTAAAAAATGAATCTCATTATTCCTAGTCCAGCACCTTAAGTACTAAACTATGACTCTCTTTTTTTTATAATTTACAAATGACTGGATCTCAGTTCCCATTCTTTCAAGACTGAAATTATTTAAGCAGCCTCCTCACAATTTTATGTCTCTTTCCTTAAACTGAAGAACACCGGGTCATTTAACTTATTTACTATTTATTCCAAAGGCAATAAATCCTAAATAGCTTACCCATGTTACATTGTCCAGAATTTGAATTATTTAAGACCATAACAGGTTATGAGAACACAGTTAATAGTAATATTAGGAGAGAAAGATTAAGTGTAGAGGTGATAGGTTTAAAATTCATTCATAACCTTGATCATAATTACTTATTATGCAAGCATAATAATTTCTTCTTAGAAAATAGCATTTTGTCTACATACATTTTCAATAGGTTTAATAATTTCAAAATTATAAATTATACAAGTATAATTTCAGAAGTTAATCCTGTTTATTTCAGCAGGTTTTACTTCCAGATAAGAGTGTTCAAGATTGCAACTTGAGGATAATTATCTTTCCACTATATTTTATATAAAGTTTTAAAAACCTTTTACAATATGAAATAAAACCACAAAAAGTATGATACATGAGTGGTCTTAATTTTTTTAAAACTTTTTTAAAAAAAGTTTCTAAAACAAAAATTAAACATTAAAAATAGGGGCTTCATACCAAGTATATCTCCTACACTAGAAAGAATCTGCATATGTAACATTTTTGATGAAAATGAGAGTTTAAAAATCAACTAGTATTATATTATATATATTATATATTATATTATATTATTCTAACTAGTACAATTATTTATTACTGGAACATGATACGATATGAAAATTTTCTTACCTTGAATTGGTTTTGTATGCTCTTGGATTTCACAGCGAGCAGTTCCTGTAGCTACATCCCAAACAATTATCTTTCCACTGGCATCAGCAGTAGCCAAACGTAAAGCGTAAGGTGATCCAATATTGTGATGGTAGTTTTCCTTAGCCCATTTAACCTTAAGACAGGTAAGTGAAGCTAGTAGTCATTTAAAGCACTTAAAAGCATTACATAGTTTTTGGATCTCAGATAGTGAAGTTCTTTAGAAATTGAAACAGACTGATTTATGACATTTATAAATTTATAATGCAGAAAATATAATATATTGAAAAATAAAATAAATTTAAAATAAAAAATATTGCTTTCTTAAAATATCAACTAGCCACAAATCTGATCTATATCAGTCCCTCAACTCAGAAGATCTATGCCTGTTGAAACTGAAACGTTAAACAAGTTTTTATATAATTTTTTCTCTTTGTCAAATAGTCCACAAAGGATTAGGTATATTGTAAAACTACATAATGTTTATCTGTTGGAAAACAGAAATCTAAAGAGTGGAAGTAAAGTATCCTGTCTAAATGGAATAGCTGACTAGAATCAAAAATACTCCTCTAAAGAAGTCAGACTGGGAAATACAATTTATTAAAGGTCACTGTTAAAGAGTAAAAGGCAAGTGTGGTTAAAACATCATAAATCATTTTTATGAAGAAACTTGCTTGTATAACAACAAGCATTCTAATGATTCTTTTCAATATACCTTGACTACAGTAGCCTTGTGCTTTTCCAAAACCTGTAAAGTCTGAGCTGTTTTGGAGTCAATCACCAGAATGAGGGAATGGCATCCATATGCAATCAGTCCTTGCCAGCCCCTATATAAATAGTAATTATAATATTAAATATACAAAAAATCATTTTGCTGGATCTTCTTAGAAATTTACGGTATGTTGCTAAAATGATAGAAAAGACAAAGAAAAATGTACTTATTTGTTATTATGCACCAGAAATAATTTTCTTGTATATCCAATCACACTTACAATAAAGAATATTGTACTGTATTGTATTTAGTTCTTGGATAACTCTTAATGTGTTTCAAATTACATTTTTTCCAGGCTTAGAAAATATCCTGATAAAATAACTGGAAAAGGATATTAGCCATAGTTCTTATTTATCAACATTCTTCTTGCAATATCTTGTCCAAAAATCTCCTTCCCTCTTTCACTTTTAATTTCAGGACTTACAAACTTAAAGGTACAGTTGTACCTATAAAGTCATGTTTATTTTTAAGGTATCTTAAATTCTGGAGTAAATGAAGGCTTATACATGAAGTGAACTAAAAAATGACTATAAATATACATATGTGCATATGTAAATAAAGCTGTTCATCAATATTAGGAATGGACCTATATGATAACAATATAATTGTGTTTTTTTTGTAAAAAAATTTATTTTCAATTTTACATTACATTCATAAAAAATACTTCAGATAAAGAGTAAAATAAATTTATACACACAACTTTCGATATTGCTCACCCATTTCCCCCAAACCGCATCCACCCTCTTACCTCTTCTCTCACTTCCCTCTTTCCCTCTTCTTTCTCACTCTCCCCCTCTCCTCCTTCTCCTCAACCTTCCTACTTACTTCTCCCCTTCCTCCTATCTTCTCACTCCGGATGCAGTCCAGGGGAAATGCCCGAGCAATTTCTCTCTCAAAATCAAAACATCAATATATATACAATAAAACTATTTCTACTTATCTGAGCTATTTAACCTTCAACCCCCCCCACCCCCTACCCCCCAGACTTCCCAGAGCCAAGTAAAGGGTTATACAAACATATTAAACATAACCTATTTAAGTTTACTAATTATACAATAACCAAAATCATACTAACCCTTAACTCTCTTCAAACTTTAACATCATAATTTTATAAACAAATCCATTACTCATAAAATAAATGAAACTTTGTAGTTCCATATTTATTCTGAACATATTCTATCCATCTTCTCCATACAATAACATATCTCTCTTGTGAATGGTCCTTTAAATAAGCAGAAATTTTAGCCATTTCTGCTAAATTAGAAACCTTAAATACCCATTCTTCTAAAGAAGGCAGAGAGTTTTTCTTCCAATATTGACCCACCAATAATCTTGCTGCTGTTATTAAATTCAACATTAAAATAGTTTCTTTAGCATCAAAATCCACAAAAATACCCAAAAGAAATAATTATTTTGAATTGAGATGTTTAGTTTTTTCTTTTGTTCTTATCCTCCGTTAATATGCAATACTCAA
The DNA here is from genome assembly GCF_016545835.1 of Crotalus tigris. Classification (NCBI taxonomy): domain Eukaryota; kingdom Metazoa; phylum Chordata; class Lepidosauria; order Squamata; family Viperidae; genus Crotalus; species Crotalus tigris. The sequence goes on along the minus strand of NW_024096460.1, from coordinate 3,260,154 downwards.
AGTCTGGATTTGGGATAATATACAATATTGGAAATAAATAAATAAATATCATGCATTATCATTATCAAATGCCATGTATCATCATCATTCTATATTAATATTTTACTTTTATTCATTAAACATGAACCTCAGTGAACTGAACATTCAAATTGGCTGGCACTGATGGTTGACACGGGTTGCTATCTCCTTAAAATATAAGAGGTTCCGAGTAGCGCAGTTTTTTGTAACATTGCTGGAGTTATTGCAGGAAGCTGCAGTTTCTTGATGTGTTTTGCAATTATTATTATTATTTAATTATTGTTATTATTTTCATTACACTAGTTTTCACCAAGAATTTCAAGCCCATCTCATGGCCTTCATTATTAGACAGTGATATAAACACGATGCCAAAATAAAATGAAATCTTCACATAGTCTCCCCCCCTCTCTACCAGAAAATAATTATTTATAATACTGAAAATAACAAAACTTTGGTGAGAGGCAATATTATCCTCCCTTAGATTTTGATCTCTCGGCTGCCATTCCACACTTTTCTTGTTTTCACTCCAACTTCTACAGGATTAATGTACACGACTACGGTGTTTCCAGTCTCTCCATATCATAGCGCAGACCTTTGTGCTGTGTTGTTTAAGCACACGTCTCACATGAAACCTTCAAACAGGCTTATGAAATCATTCAGGTGGTTTCCTTCCTTTTAGCATAAAAAAGGCGCCTTCATACAGTAACCATAATATTCAACCTCTTGGTCACATTTTTTTCAACACTCCATGTCTCCACTATATTACAGGTACAGGGAGAGCCTTGCAAGTACATCCCATTAAGCTTTATAGGATTTCTATGATGATGATTGGTAACAATTCATAATCTGCCTCTTAACTCTCCAAAGCATGATCTTCTATTCTAGAGCGGCTCACAGCCCGTCCACATGCATACCCTAAAATTGCTGTCCCTCCGACGTTTCCTATTTTTTTCTACTTACCAGTCTGCCGCCCCTCTATTCTGAGGGTTAAGTGCCCCAGTGAGGGTCCGAGCCGAAAGTTTGATGTTTACCATGTAAGGCTGCATGGCCGAGAAGAAAACAAAAGGACGAGCGAACTAAAACGGCCGACGTCTGAAACCCAGGAAACACTCTCGTCGGTTGGGGCGCCACTAATCCTTGTCCCTAATTGATCCGACTTGTCCTGCTGGCTCCAGAATTTTGGTTCCGCCGACGCTTACAAAAACGAAACGAAACGAAACGAAACGAGCGAGGGGCAGTTTGGGCGCTTGAATTGATTCTTTTGCGCATGCTCAGCAAAAGAGCTAACCCAAGGCTTCAGGTCGTTTTTCTCTGATTTCTGTTCATGGCTTGAGCTTGTGCGGTCAAAGGATAAACTTTGCTTTCCGTTATTCGAGGGGAAAAGAAAGGAATACATGATTTGCAACACCTGTACAATTAAGATTGCTATTGTCTCTGTGTTGGGAGAATCCAGGCAGGCAAACTCAGGCTGAAATCATATCATGCACAAATTAGAATAAATCCCATTGAACCGATTTTGAAGTTAATTACATAGAACTGTGTTGTTAATTCTTTACCTAGGAGAAAAGCAGTGAATTTGCCAGCTATTTTACTAATCCAAACTAATAAACATAAATTGTCTGCAACAAGTTTATATAAAAAGATGTATTTATTGGGTTTCAGCTTGTTTTTTTTCTCCCAAAGGAGAAATACGTTATTTGAAAGTCACTTTTTTTTCCAAAAGGGAGTGTAGTCATCTAATAACTGAAAGTTCTGGATCTGGTGGAATTCTTAATATAACAAGTGGTTATTTCTCTGCTGTTCGATGTGTTATTTGCTGTGGTTTCATATTTTTGTATGTATGCATACTGTACTATGTATAAATGTTATATAATTCTTTACATTTTTAATATATACATATTTTACAAAAGAAAGTATGAAATAAATAAGTATAAAATAAGTATAATGTAGCACTTGAGGAAAAAAAGCACAGACTCCAAGAATTTCCCTGATAGTGAAAAGAGAGAGGTTGTCACAATTAAGACTACTATGCAAATGGCCGAAAATTTAAGCCCCTGAAATGATTGCTTGCTGAAGCAAATGTTGATAAAAAAGCTTTTAAATTTCCAATTGCTTCCCATTGAGATACTGGAGATTATCAATGTCACCAAGACAGATTTTGCAAAGCATGAAAACAAAAATATTGTTGGTGTGGGCTAAATGATATTCATTTTTTTAAACAGAAAAATGTGTTAAAATCTGTTCTTCCATAAGAAGGGTATGCAACTTGCAGCCTCAAGACCATACAAAATTCATTTTCACAATAATAAAGGTTATCTTATCTTAATATCCTTGATTATGCCATCCAACCTTGATGATGTATTTTAATGTCATGAAAATTGTCATGAGAATAATAATAGTGGTACTTTTTATATTAAAATGAATGTTTTTATTAGATGAAAATGTTTTTTTTTAAGAATTTAATGTCATGAGCATTTCTGTATGGTATCCTTAGGATGCACAGTTCAGTTCACAATTGAATCTTATTATCCTTACTCTGAACTGAGAACTTTTTACATATTTACCATTTTTCTGTAATTGTCATTGAAGTGATTATCCACAATGGTCTATCAGCTGCCATTATCACTTCTCAGCCTTTAGACCAGGGGTGTCAAACTACCAGCCCGTGGGCCAGTTTCATCATAGCAAAGCCACACCTACTGCATTGCTGGCAATGAAAAAAGTCACGATATGTCATGATACGTCACATGACGTGGCGAGTTTGACACCTGTGCCTTAGACTAAGATCAAGTATAGTGTGAATGTAGCTGCTATTATTAATTTGGTATTTATAGAAAAAAATTAAGAAATATGTATCTAAACTGTAAAAAAAAATCAGCATTTTTGTAACTTCAGGTTTGTATGATTTGAAAGCAAATTCAAAACTAATATTAGGTCCTCTCTTCCTAATAGGAAAAGGCTGGTTTGACCTTTGATTGAAGATTATAAAAAGACCAGATAGCTGAGGAGTATAGCAACTTTATGGGAGAAGTCTCCTGCTTATGTGTGATTCTTAGCACTCTATGGCCAGTGGTTTGAATAATTAGTGGAAAGCCAGAGTCTGGTCTTTTTTGTATGGCCTTGTTTCAATAAACTGTTTACAGAGATGACTGGTCTGCTTCAACAGACTAGTGTAAAACAAGGTGGCAGCAATTTTGTAAAATTTAGACATTTGGGAAATAATACTGCACTGCTGTAATTGGCAGATTTAATCCTTTAGATGAAAAGAAACACATTTTCAAAATGCAGCTTTGGAAAAAATATAGAATTATTCTGTTTCCTAGACAACATGTTATTGTCTAGAGATACACAGCCCTTTGTGTTGACTTTGTTATATAAACTTCTGAAAAGTGTTATATGCAGTATGCACCTAGACATTTGCTTTGTGCAAGGTGGCTTTCCTCTTTTAACACAGGTATACAACCATAGCAATGAAAGGCAATTCAAAAGAAAGTAATCCATGTTAATTTAAAATCCTTCTGGGGAACTACCAGAAGACTGGAAAAGAGCTGATGTAATTCCCATCTTCAAAAAAGGAAAAAAATAGAAACTACAGACCTATCAGCCTGACCTTGATATCTGGGAAGATTCTGGAAAAGATAAACAACGAATCAACAATCAGAGGCAAACAAAGTCATGACTAAAAGCCAACAAGGGTTTGTCAAAAACAGATTATGCCAGACAAATCTTATTGCATTCTTTGACCAAGTGACAAAATTAGTGGACCAGAGGGATGCTGTGGATATAATTTACTTGGACATCAGTAAAACATTTGATAAAGTAGATCACAACCTACTACTTGATAAGATAGAAACATGTGGGTTAGACAGCATCACCACCAGATGGATTCGTAGCTGGCTGACCGGCCGTACTCAGCGTATGGTCCTCAATGGAACAGCATCTACATGGAGGGAAGTGTGTAGTGGGGTGCCCCAAGGCTCTGTTCTAGGCCCAGTGCTCTTCAACATCTTCATCAATGATTTGGATGAGGGGATAGATGGGGAGCTCATCAAATCTGCAGATGAAACCAAGCTGGCAGGAATAGCCAACACTCCAGAAGATAGGCTTAAGATACAGGAGGATCTGGACAGACTTGAACACTGGGCGCTATCTAACAAAATGAAATTTAATGGTAAAAAAAGTAAGGTTCTACATTTAGGCAAAAAAACCCCCAAATGTACAGGTATAGTATAGGTGGTACCTGGCTCAATAGTAGCAACTGTGAGAGGGATCTTGGGAGTCCTAGTGGACAATCACTTAGATATGAGCCATTTTACAATGCTTTGGTAAGGCCACACTTGGAATACTGCATCCAGTTTTGGTCACCACGATGTAAAAAAGATGTTGAGACTCTAGAAAGGATACAGAGAAGAGCAACAAAGATGATTAGAGGACTGGAGGCTAAAACATATAAGGAACGGCTGCTGGAATTGGGTATGTCTAATTTAATGAAGAGAAGGACGAGGGGGGACATGATAGCAGTGTTCCAATATCTCAGGGGCTGCCACAAAGAAGAGGGAGTCAAGCTATTTTCCAAAGTGCCTGAAGGCAGGACAAGAAGCAACAGATGAAAACTAATCAAGGAGAGAAGCAACCTAGAACTAAGGAGAAACTTCCTGACAGAACAATTAACCAGTGGAACAAAGTGACTTCAGAAGTTGTGAATGCTCCAACGCTGGAAGTTTTTAAGAAGAAACTGGACAGCCATTTGTCTGAAATGGTATAGGGTTTCCTGCCTGAGCAGGTGATTGGACTAGATGACCTCCAAGGTCCCTTCCAACTTTATCATTATTAATATTATTGTTGTTGGTGTTGTTGTTGTTATTATTATTATTATTATTATTATTATTATTAAAAGGTAGGAATTTGGTTTCTCCATGAAAAGCTATTTAAACAGGAGGTTTCCAAAAAAGCAAAAGATAGCTTTACAGAAAGATTTTCCAAGTTATTCCAACTACAAGGAAGAAGAATATTGCTGACATTCACAGGACAATCAGTTAACACAGAGAGAACTAGCTTCATATGGAGAAACTGTTATGTGGTCACAACTCTTTTTTAAACATGGAAACTCGGAGACTATATGAAATATGATAAGATAATAATACATAGCTAGCATGATGGCTTGTGTCTTGCTCAGATTTTCTTTTGATATAGCATACAGGTAATCTTATGATTTATGATCTGTCACTTAACAATCATTTAAAGTTACAATGGACCTCCCTGGGGTACTTATGTCCTGGATTCAAAGTTCTCATGTGGCTAACTAATATGGCCATATGACTGCACTTTGGGTGCTCAGCAACTAAGCCATTTTCAGCGTCTCACAGTAACGTAACCATATTTTATGATGTTACTGAAAACCAGCATTTACTTCCAGTTTTTGTCAAAATTGCAGCCATAGAGCAACATTGATTTAACAACCATGGTATTCACTGTTGCAAAAATGATTGTAAAATCAGATTGGTGGGTGATCTGATTTATGGCCATCATAAGCTACAACCATGATGGGCAGGGTCCATTGCAGTTGTAAGTCAAGGACTACCTATACACCAATTCCATGTGTCATTAATAAGCCGATAGTCACATGGATGGAAATTTGCATGTTGTGGCAAGAGATTTTCACTATGTTGCACAATTTTACAGTTAATTCTTTCTTAATTCAGTCCAGATATGCAGAGGAAAAAAAGATTTTCTGGATCACGTTGAAAAGGTCAGAACCCCCTGTAAAGCCACATAGTTCAAGTTCACCATAGTATCACTGCAGAACCTACAAAATATCTATGTTTATTTTTTATTCTTACATTAAATTCAGAAAAGTTGCACATATCCATCAATTATTCAGAACCATGAAAAAATGGACTACGTTCAATTTAAATGAAAATAAGTGGCATAGGGTGGAAGTGCTGTATTTCCTGATAAAAACTCCTGGAAATAAGAAGGTTAAAAATGGCTCATATCCATTTCTGGAAAATGGTAATCTCTAACAATAATTAAATATTCACTAAAATTCTTGTATCATTTTTAAAGTTACATTTTCAAAAAAAAGAATCAAAATATTCATCTTGTATAAATTGAGCCACCTTATCATTAGTCCAGCCCTAACAATCTATTAAAGTGAATTATGTTTAAAGAAATTAGTTGATAATTTTTTATTTCCTTGCAAGAATTTATAACCTTATGGTGCAATTTCCAATTTGTCTATTTTCTTTATGTTTCAGGAATCAATCACATGTTTGGAATCCCATTAACAAAATAAAACTGACCTTCAGCTGTGGAAGGGTTTTTTTTCCCCAACATGAGAAGTGATTTATGATATTGCTAATAGCATGCCATCTAGTAATAGCAGCCTTTAAGATGAGAGTGACTACAAAATTGATCACAGGAGTGAAAAAAATGAAGTAATTTGTAGTCGTTTCTGGTAGATGGCTTAAAGCCATGTTTATTGCCTAGTAAAAAAAGTGTTTCCAGAACAATTTCCAACATAGTGCAAGAGCTAACTTAAAATAGGCCAGCTAAAAAAAGTGCTTCTTTACTTCGAATCCTATTCTCCCCTAACAATAACAAGGCAAAATGGAAGTTCTATTCCAAAAAGCCAATATTTTCATGTATATAAGCAACCCACATAAGACCTGAGGATTGCCTCATGAAATGAAAGAAAGCCTTCCATGATATAGTATAAGAAGGTTCCTTTTGAAGGGAACAAGCAGCCCAGAAATCTAGGATAAATGATCATGAATGGCAGCTATCAACTGTTATGCCTGCAACAGTGTATGATAGCTAATTAGGATGGATGAATTGCCTGCAATAAAATGAAGCACTGCAAACAGATTACATAATTGCCAAAATTGGCAAAAAAAATCTTTTGACATGGATGAAATAAAGATGAGTAGATTTATTTACTTATTTATTTATGAAAATTTATATGGCCACCCAATTCACTCACGGTGACTCTGAATAGATTACAGAAATAAAAACCTAATACAAAATCTAATAAACCTCCACCCTCCCAACAGTCAAACCAGTCACTTGATGGGCTCCATATTATTCTGGGTTATCCAGGCCCGCTGGCAAAAATCATGTCTTCAAGGCCTTTTAAAACAGTATCAAGATCGGGACCAATCTTATTTCCGCAGGGATGATGTTCCACAGGAAGCGATCTATTCCAAGGAAGGCCCTACTTCTTGATCCCAACAGATGGATCTCCTTAGGAGAGGGATTCTGTAACATTCCCTGCTTCCCCACACAAGAGGGGGGAGGTAGATGTAACTGGGAAGACAGAAAACCTTACATAACCTGGCATACCTCCAAGTGGGTGGATGGATGGAAAAACTGAAAAATATCATGTGCTCATGTCCTTGCCAAAAGATGAATGCGCTGCAAGCAGGTTATGGAAATGAGCTTAGAAATATCAATTCAATGCCTTTGTAAATTGCATAATAATTCATGTTTTCTTCTGGGTAGAAGTCACAGGTAGGAGACAAAAATGATAATTGAACAGGAAAGAAGTTATTATTATCTTCATCTTCATTATCCTTATCACCACCAGTAGATCATCCCTCTAGAAATTACAACCTGATGCAATAGGTTTTTTATTTATTTCTTGTCAGGTTGCATGATATTTGGAGATAGCAGCAGTGTAGCCTCATTTGTTGGAAGAACTAAACTAGATTGGACAAATATGGTGAGAAATAGGAAGGCACATATAACCCTTAACACCACTGGAAATATATCAATTGATTGGATTGTATTTTTGACACCTCTCTGACTCCTTAAACAAACTCTGGCCTCATAATTAATCTGCAAGTAAGGATGGATTTTTAATCTACCGTACTATGGTGGGAATTAGTTGGAAAAGAGCATGTTCCAATGTCTTGTTTCAAAAGAGACAAAAGGTACTTGCACTTGATCAGCAGAGGGAGCAGAAACATTGTTTTGTCCTGTTGAAAAAGAATTTATAGAGCTACAGTAATACAATCAGTATAAGTGCAAGAACATCTATTATACACATAGACCACTCACACTTTCCTAACGAATTAGTTTCCATCCTACAAGATGGAGTTTTGCTTCCATCCTGCAAGGCTCAGCAAGTCTCCTACAAGCCCAGAAATTAAAATAATTGCTTTAAAGAAAGCAGCAAGCCTGCAACTGAATGCTTCAATGTTATGTTCCTGGAAAGAACTGATATCTTAAACCAAAGGTGGCCATTGCCAGCATCCAGCCCTGTCTACAGAATCTAACCAATATGCTTCTTTGTAGGAGTGTGAATCCGTATGCCTGTGTATATATATGTGTGTATACGCACACATACATCTATATTTTGTGCCAAGGGAAACTGAGTTGTTGCCTGCAAACACATTTTTTAAAATACATCACAAGTTGTTTTTTTTTTCCTGGCTATGACTGGACATAGCAAAGGATAGACCCTTGCTTCTTGCCCTAAGAAATCCTGTCCAAAATATTGATTTATCCCACATTGTCTGTAAACTTTCACACTTATCTTGACTGCCCTGATCTATGTTCAGTTCAAAGGCCTCTCTTTGATCTTTAAAGCCTTTCAAAATATAAAATAAGGCTACTTGAAAGACCAGCTGACTTCACTGTATTCAATAAGATGTCTCTAAGAGATCTTGCTGCCCCAACTGTCTGAGGTAAGAAAGGCGGCTGGCAGAGAGACAGGTTTCTTTGCACTGATGAACAAGTTATGAACAATCTTTCTTTAGAAAAAAAAATGCCTGCCACTGGGTAACTTCTTTCATGTTTGTGACATCTTCAACATCACACTCTAAAAAACCTCTCCATTTTAGATATAATTTTGTTTTATGCTGCTTTTATAATTTTGCTTGCGTCATTTTTGTAGTTTAGCTGAACGTCAATATAAAAAGATTAATAATAGAAAGAAGGCATTTCCCCTTTAAAAAAATCATAAGAAGTTGAAATTATCTGTTTATTAAATTCAGCATATGGCCCTTGACTCTATGTAAATATAAGCTAGAAAAGCTATGGTTAGGAAAGGGTGGAACTGAATTGTCTTAGTATGTGGGTGAATTTGTAGCTATAGTTTATATTTCTATATAGAAGACATTGTTTGCTTCATAATATAATATACTTTTAAGGTGACCAACCATCCTCCTTTTGGGAGGACAGTCCTCCTTTTTTGAGTTCTATCCTCCCTCAAAAAGTGTTCTCCTAAATGTCGTCCTTTTCCATATACTGTCCTCCTTTTGGGAGGACAGTCATCCTTTTGTGAGTTCTGTTCTCCCTCGAAAATGTCCTCCTAAATGTCCTCTTTTTCTATATTTGAAGACTTATCTGCAGGGCTTTTTTTTCCTCATAGAACACCCAGAAGGCGTTCCGGGACCTTTTTTTGATGGTTTTTTTTAACTTTTGCCTGAGCTGTGCTACTCCCCCTATTGGCTTTCGAAAGCCAATAGGAATTGCTGCTGAGTGCGCCAAAACACCCATGCGGCAAACTTTGCACGTGCAAGTTGCAGGAACTTTGCACCCCTCACTACTACCCAACTACCTATCTCTTACTTAGTTCCTCAGATACCTGGAGAAGACTGGAGTGGTAAGTTTCTCTTGATCTTCCCTGTTCGGTTCTACATGAGGATGCACAGGGTAGGCGGTGGTGCTGGGGGGTGGCTGCAGGGCTGTAGCCATTGTGGCTGGTGCTTTGCGAGCCACGGGGCCGGCTCTACGGGGATGCACAGGGTGGGCAGTGGTGCTGGGGGGCGGCTGGGGGGGACAGCTGCAGGGCTGGAGCCGGAGCAGTTGGTGCTTTGCCTTTGCGAGCCGTGGGGCCGGCTCTACGGGGATGCGCAAGGTGGGCGGTGGTGCTGGGGGGCAGCTGGGGGGGCGGCTGCAGGGCCAGAGCTGGCGCGGCTGGTGCTTTGCCTTTGTGAGCCGTGGGGCTGGCTCTACAGGGATGTGCAGGGTGGGTGGTGGTGCTGGGGGGCGGCTCAGGGCCGGAGCTGGCTTGGCTGGTGCTTTGCAAGCCACGGAGCTGGCTCTCCACGGCAGGGTAGTGGTGCTGGCGGGGCGGCTGTGGGCGGGGGCGCAGCAGGCAGTTGACCTTCCATGGGCCGCGCCAACTGGTGGTCTACGCAGTGCTGACCTGCGCTGCCACCACCTCACCCTGCACATCTACGTGGCCATCCTGGAGCGCCTGGCTCACAACACCTGCCTCTGCCGCCCACCCCTATGCAGTCCAGCCATGTAGATTTTTGGACAAGTGAGAAATCGAGATTGAATGTTGATATTCTAGCTGCAGCACTTGCCATAAAATTCAATATGAAGGATATTTCTTGTTCAGATATTTCCAATATATTGTTAGAAGATGATACATTGACAAAAAATATTCATTTAATGGAAAAGTACTCATTTAAATAATTAATAGGCATGTAAGCATGATTACAATATAAAATGTTATTGTTACAAATGTTTTTTATTATGCATTGATCATATTGTAGTGTATTCTGTATTATTGTTGCATTAAATACAATGTTTCTTTTATTTATAATATTTTTTTCTTCAATTTATTCGTGTCCTCCTTTCTGTTGTAAAAAAGTTGGTCACCTTAATACTTGCCTAATATAATATAATCATTTTGCTTTGTCCAAGGAATAACTGCCCATTTTGCATAAACAGATTAATTTCTGAATTATCTTGAAAGTTTCAGTCATCCCATGTACAATGTGGAGTCTATACTGAGTCTAGGCTAGCTAGCAACTGGTTACCTCAGATTAGAAATAATTCCTGCTGGTATGGGAAGGAATCTGAGACAACTTAGTTTCCTAGAGATAAAGTTGAACATATAAGAATCTATCTCCCTTAATTTTTACGGAGTATGCAACTATATCTAGAATGCATTGATAAGAATATTCCATTATATCAGGATAAAATTTCAATTTATTGAGATTTATTCTGTTTACCTAAATCAGATATAAAAGGTAAGGTGACCAACCGTCCTCCTTTTGGAAGGACAGTCCTCCTTTTTTGAGTTCTGTCCTCCCTCAAAAAGCGTCCTCCTAAATGTCCTCCTTTTCCATATACTGTCCTCCTTTTGGGAGGACAGTCCTCTTTTTGGGAGTTCTGTCCTCCCTCGAAAATATAAAATGAGGGCTTAACTCTTATAGTATCAAATTAGTAAATTGTATCCCTTCCTGAACAGAATAACATTACCATCTGCTGAATTTAACAGACCTCTTTGTAAAGAAGTTTAGACAGACTTAAAAAAGAAAAAAACAGAACTTCAGCAATTATTCCATCAACATATACAGTCATCATTAGAGCAATGTAAAATTTCTGCTTGTTACTTTTCAATGCAGCCTTCTTCTCCTCAACATAAAAAAAACTAGAAGCAATGCTTTTCTTTCAAAAACAGATGAGGGGAAAATGGGAAATAAACCATAGATAATTTACAAATGTACAATGGACTTTTGCTTCTAGCATATGTAATAGCCTTAGGGCAGATCAGGCTCATTTGTAGAATGTATTTCAGTGCTTACAAAATAAACATCCTGCTGTTCAGGTTGCATTAGTTACAATTTTCTCCTGGACTAATCATGTCCCAGTTGGCTGGTCTGTGAATGTCTAGCTGTTATCTGTTGTGAAACAGACAGACATTCAAGAACAGCAGAGCTTTAGGGACCATATCTGGCAAGATCTATGGCTGAAACAATCATTCTGGAAATATGATAATAATACAAAAAATATAGCTAGACTAAATTATAAAATACAACTAAACTGCTGTCCCTGTAGTTGTCAAACAGTATTCATTTACATAAGTGTGCATTAGATTCAGTGGATTCAGTGAACCATTAATGAAACCAACTTGTGGTACAATGCACGGCCACACCAATTGTTTGGAGATACATTCACCCCGTCAGAAAGTTATTCAGTAAAGATTTATCAGGAATACATGGACAAAGATATCCTGGACAGATAGGAAATACTGTACAGCTAACGCAGTAGAAATTGGAAGACTATGATTTCCTTGTATGTTATTCATTTTAAATATAGTTAAAAAGTATTAATAAAGAAATCTGTAGTGAAAAACTATATCAAGAAGCCTTACAAACCTTGAGGTGAGCCAGATTGGTTAGCATTGGTCTTTCTTATTGATGAAGTTGAGACATGAATAAAGGACTCTCCTTCTGTGTTTTCACTTTTTCTTTAGGCCTGGAAGGGGAAATCTGGTCTGCAAATTGGAAAATCCCCATCTCTATTCTAGCTGCTATTCACTTTTCTTAGATATGACAGCTCCAGTACACCATCGCAAAAGCAAGTGAACACCTGGTTAGGACTTCATCTTACAGATTGAGATATAGTAATTGCACATGCATCAGACATTTTGCTCCTTGAGGTGTTGGAGGGAAAGTGGTTAGCATAGGAGATCAGGATTTTTCATGGAATCCTGTGATGGCTTGAATTGTTTATGGTCTAGACCAGTGTTTCCCAAACTTAACAATTTTAAGGCATGTGGACTTCAACTCCCAGGAGCTAATGGCTGGATGCATTCAACTTTTTTTGCCTTTAGTCTCTTGACTTGTCAGCTAACATTCAGAAGCCCCACCTTCTTGATCAGGGAGTCTAGGAAGTTAGGGTGGGGTTACAAACAGCTTCTGAGACTGGAAAAAGTTTGAATAGCCCTGCTATCTAGCATACAGTACATCCTCCAATGCCTTGCTTCTCTCTCCTCCCTCAGCCTATGCCATCCAAAAGTATTGTCCCACTCCATCTAATGGTAGGACTATTAATGATTCTGAAACCATAAGGACAATGATAGAGATTTGCCATATATAATTAGTATTAGTATTGCTGTTGTAGTTCCAAAATTGCTATTTTTTTAAAGCCATTCTGAAGAGTAAAAATGCTGTGAGGCAAAATAAATACTACAATGATCCCATTTCTATCCATTTTTAATAAGTTATATAGTTAACATTATGGTATCTCTGGGATTAGGACTGCCCTAGCTATGTTTTTTTTTTAAAAAAAAAAAAACAAATTTTATTGGTTTTTTAAGTTCCTAAAGCAACATATTCAGGACACACCGTGGTGCTGGGGTAATCAAACATCTTAAAACAAGACATATATACATAATATAATCAATACGTCAAATATTCCCTCTCTTTTTCCCTCAAATAGCATAGAATATTTAGAATACCCAATTCTAGCTTAAATTTATTCAACCCGAACCTGTTTTTAAGCTTCATCAATTTCTACCATAATCAAATTAACTTTAAATAAAAAACATTTTCAATTCAAATATCCCTTCCACATATGTTCTACTTTCTTAATTTTATCAAAATCTTATTTGTTTCTTCTTCCATTAATCTCCCTTATTTAGAGTAAAATATTAATCTATCCTATACCTATCAAATCTATCAATTGATCTATCTCTTCAAGCTAAAAAAAATAATATCATACCTTAAATCATGTCATTCCATTAAACAAAATTCAAGTCTCCAGTTAATTATCATGACTAATAATATCCATATCATCAGAAAATCATATCATCTTATTAAATTTCAATTAACTATTAGTTCACTTCAAATCTGAAACATCTCTTCAATTTTCATCATTCCATTACATCATAATTTTCATAGAAATAAACCTAACATTCTAAAAGGAACAGTCCTAGTATTCTAAATTGTCTTTAATCCCTTATATAGAAAGATATCTAGTTTTTTAACAAAAATATCAATCTATCCTAGACACATCTAAATGTATATATTTATCAAACTATTCTCTAGATATCTGATCCTTCATTTAATCAATCTCTTTAAGTTAACAAATTAATATCAAACCTTAAATCATTTCAATATTTAGTTAACATTCAATTAATTATTGATTCACTCCAACTCTAAGACATCTTTTACTTCAAATTCAAAATCTCAGTCCTTACATCAGTCCATAGTTCTAGGTTGCCTTTAATCCAATTTAAGAAATTTTAAATTTCATTTTTCAATCTTATTCTAGCTTTCCTCTTTTGCCAGGTAGGTTTCCATAACAGGGCTTCCTTTCCAGATAATAGGTCTCTTTTTGTTGCTTGTAGTGTCACTTGATTTGATACAGACTATCTTGATCTCTGATTTAATCCTCTGTTTCTCTTGTCAATAAAGCCTCGTTGCTTCAGAAGTCCAAAGTTCGGTCTTTGCTTTTCCTGGTCTTGTAAGGCAAAATAAGATTCTCCTTATCCTCAGTTAAAACCTCTTGTTGTATAATCTGTTTTGTAGAGTAGTCAAGTGTAATCTGGGAGTCAATTTTAAGTTTTAAAGTAGAGATTCTGGCTCTTAGTTCTGTAATAGCTTCTTTTATTGTAGTACATATTTCTTCTTTAGCCTCATAGATCTTTTCCAGTATAAGTTTACAGTTTAAATGTGATTGAGGCTTCTCCATTTTAGCAATAGTTGAAGAAGAATCCTTTTCCTTTTTAGTGAAGGTTACAGTTGAAGAGTTGAGCATTATCCACCTCCACAGATCACACAGCTGGCTCAAATTATCTTTTTTCTTGAAAAACAGTTTGAAGGCCAAAGCTCTCTCATCTCCAAATAAACAACAATCCAACTTTTGACCAGTAGGTGTCCTCAGTGAGCTAAAAGACTTCTTCAAAATGCCATTTTTTTTCTTTTTTCTATCTTTTAAAGGGAGAATAGAAATAGAAATATTCTGCCGATATAATGCCACTTCAAAAAGCACAAAAACCAGTTTTTTCTACAGCACAATGTAAGTAGGAATAGAATATAGTTTTTAAATGAATATTTATTTATTTTTTCTGTCCTTTTTGTAAAACACGTTTGTTCCCACGATTACTAAAGCCGCTTTCTCCAGACGGGGAAATAATAGTACAAACAGCTTCTACAGGCAAAAATAGCAGGGGTATGGGGAGGAACAAAAGGGGTCTTACCCGGATCATCCACAGTGGGTCTTTAACGCTTAGATGATGATGTGACTTTCAGCTGGTGCAGCAGGGTGATTGGCAGGCCGATCTTTGCTCTGTCAGCCCTAAGGAGAAACTGGAGACTCAGGGGAAGCTGCCGCCCTTCCCTATCTACCAGCCGGTCTCCTCCTCGGTGATCGCTCCTCCAGGGCGACTTTGGACCCCTTAGGAGGTCTAATGGCGAAGGAAACTCCGGACGGCCTGGAAAGAAGTTTCCAGGCGCAACTGGCATCACTGCATTCTGGAACGAGAAGTCTGCCCTAGCTATGTTTTGTCTCACTTTTTATCACAAATGTTCCTGTCTTAAATCAGCAGTGTCTCAAATTCATGGAACCTTTTGAGGTAACCAATTCCTCAGAGCTAGTCAACACCAACAACTTTTAAAACAGGGGTGTCAAACTGCCAGCATCATATGGACGCCATGCCCACCCCAGCTCAGCCAATGCAAAAAAAGTCATGATTTGTCACAACATGTCATGTGACATGGCAAATTTGACAGCCGTGTTTTAAAAGGATGTTTTTCCAACTTGCAAACTCCGGAGTTTTAATCTGGGACAAATTAAGAAAAGCAACTAATAGATTTGTCCACTTCATTTGTCCTCCCATCAAACCTACCGTAGCTAATGGAGAAAGATCCTTCAGTCATGGCAGCAGCTGTACACTATGTCTGCTTATACCTCCTGGGAATTCTGTGAATTGTACTTTAATAGTTTTTGAAGTGGATAGAACTGCTATGTATCGTATTATGGATATGTAGCAATTAAATCACATGAACACATGGCTCTCTCAGCTGTTCCAACACTTTTTCTGAAACTTTTAGGTTTCAGCTCTTCCATCAATATTTCAGATATAATAATAATAAGGTTGGAAGGGAGCTTGGAGGTCATCAGGTCCAACCCCCTGCTCAGGCAGGAAACCCTATACCATTTTGGACAAATGGCTGTCCAATTTCTTCTTAAAAACTTCCAGTGTTGGAGCATTCACCGCTTATGGAGGCAGGTTGTTCCATTGGTTAATTGTTCTAATTATCAGGAAGTTTCTCCTTAGTTCTAGGTTGCTTCTATTCTTTCCATCCATTGCTCCTTGTCCTTGCCTTCAGGCGCTTTGAAAAATAGCTTGACTCCCTCTTCTCTGTGGCAGCCCTGAGATATTGGAACACTGATATCATATCCCCCCTCGTCCTTCTCTTCATTAAACTAGACATACCCAATTCCATCAAACTTTCCTTATATGTTTTAACCTCCAGTCCCCGTATCATCTTTGTTGCTCTTTTCTGTATTCTTTCTAGAGTCTCAACATCTTTTTTACATTGTGGTGACCAAAACTGGATGCAGTATTCCAAGTGTGGCCTTACCAAGGCATTTTAAAGTGGTATTAACACTTCATGTGATCTTGATTCTATCCCTCTGTTAATGCAGGCTAGCACTGTGTTGGCTTTTTTGGCAGCTGCAGCACACTGCTGGCTCAGACTTCCTGGTTGCAGCCAACCAGACCTTCTCTGCCTCTGTATTTTTCCACATCTCTGAACAATGGAGGGAAAAGAACATAGAGGATTTGGAATGTCACTCTAACCTTATTTCCTGTTGTTCTCCACCCTAATTCTTTTTCCTAATAGTGCAATACCTTCAAAACCCTTGTTGCTTGTTCTGATAGCCTTGCATTCATCCCAAATGTGGAACATGTTTTAGCAGTTTCTGAACAGGAAAACTAAACCTAATCAAATAAAAAGTTTTTACTTGATTTAATTATTAAGGATAAGCTCGGGGTTATGTTTCTCTGCCTCATTTCCCTTCTGCTTATCTTTTTATTTTGTACCTAGAAAACTCTCATCTGACCACAGTGGTTGAAATCGTCTTCTGATTTCCTCCTTTTTCTCGGGCAGATTTTTCTTCCCTCTTAGCTGAAGTGTTATTATTTCTCCAAGCTTTTAGTAGAGTACAAAACTAATGTGGATGTTAATTACATTGTAAGCCACCAGCTGAGATGCATTAGCAAACCGCTCAAGGGAAAAAGGAAAGATTGTGTGTGTGACAGAGTATGAATGTGTGAGAGAGAAATCTAGAGCACTATCCCTGGCCAAACTTATTAAAAACTTGCAAATATTAAATAGTCCATATCTCAGTGAAGGCAAAACAATTGCTTTCATTCAGTCCTCATTCAGAATGGCTTCATCTAAGCTGCTGGGTAACTAGCTGAATATTCCAGAGCCTATTAGTTGGTGAAATATGGTCAGTTCTGAGTGGACCCTCATAGCAAATTTAAGACCCCAGCCTTTGGTTCTCAGTATCCAGTATCTCAGCCTGTTGCTGCTTTATTTTGGGAGACAGACTACAGCATGGGTGTCAAACCCCCGCATCATATGGCGTGTTGCGATGTATTGCAACTTTTTTTTTTTTGCATTGCTGGAGCTGGGGTGGCATGGCCTCCGCATGATGCAACTGGCCCCGGGCCAACAGTTTGACACCTCTGGACTAGAGGGTATTTGCTTTAATAAGCTCTCCTTGCTTTTCAAGATATATGCATAGCCTCATTGCCAGTCTAGAACAAACAAGGTCAGCTAATTCTGCTCTGTGCAGGTTCTCCAGTCCATATGATCTGTTGATAACAAAAAGTGAGATTTTTCTGCATCTTTTTTGCTACTTTGCAGTATCATCCAGACTTTTGCAACCCAAATCTATAGCCCTAGCCATGACCATGTCATTTAGCTGAGAAACAGTAAAGGAATGCAGTTTTAATTATTTTTTTAAAATCAGCCAAGTCCAAACCAACCGTGTCCTTTCAGTGAAGCAGTCGATGTCATGTGCTGGTGCCTGGAAGATGTGAGGGTCTGGATGGGGGTAAACAGGCTTAGACTCAACCCTGACAAGACCGAGTGGCTCTGGGTCTTGCCCCCCAAAGGTCATCCTGATGGTCCATCATTAGTCCTGGGGGGGTGTAAATTTACCTCCCTCAGTGCAGGCATGCAACTTGGGTGTCTCCTGGACTCACAGCTAAATTTGGAACAACATCTATCGGCTGTGGCCAGGGGGACCTTTGCCCAGGTTCGCCTGGTGCACCAGTTGCGGCCTTATTTGGACCGGAAGGCTCTACTCACGGTTACTCATGCCCTTGTCACCTCAAGACTGGATTACTGTAATGCACTCTACATGGGGCTACCCTTGAAGAGCGTTCGGAGGCTGCAGTTGGTTCAGAATGCAGCCGCGAGAGCGATTGTGGGTGCACCAAGGTACACCCACGTGTCACCTATCCTCCGCAAGCTGCACTGGCTTCCTGTGGGTCTCCAGACGCAATTCAAGGTGTTGGTTATCACCTTTAAAGCCCTTCATGGCTTAGGACCAGGTTACTTACAGGACCGCATACTGCCACATAGTTCCCAGAGACCGGTGAGGTCCCACAGATTGGGCCTCCTTCAGGTCCCGTCGGCCAGACAATGTCGGCTGGCGGGCCCTCGGGGAAGGGCCTTTTCTGTGATGGCTCCGACGTGGTGGAATCAACTTCCCCCCGAGATTCGAACTACTCCCACCTTGCCAGCCTTCAAGAAAGCCATTAAAACTCTCCTGTTCCAGCAGGCCTGGGGTTGATGTCCCCGGGGGGAGGGGGGGCGGGATACGATTGGGACATGCTGTATGAATGCACTCATTTTTATTGTTATATTTATTGTTTTAATTTTGTACGCCGCCCTGAGTCCCTAGGGATTGGGCGGCATATAAATTTTATTAATAAATAAATAAGTAAATAAATAAACAAACAAACTTTGCATTCAACCAAATGCCAAAGAAATGATCAGTGGCTGAGGCAACTTTGTATTAAAGGATCAAATCTGGCTCTGCAAAAGCAGAATTCACGCTTGCTGCTGATCAGTTTTCTGTCAGGCTCCTGGGCATTTCCAGTAGAATGGTACTGGCACTCAGTGGTCTGAAGCCCAGATTAAAAAAGAAATGGCAACAACCAAGAGTTCATTGGAAGCAAGGGAGGGGCATATTTCACCTGAAATGATCCATTAGTATCAGGATGACAGGACAATCATCAAAGGATTTCAAATGTTATATACTCTGAAAGAATCAGAGTTTGTAGCTTCCTCAAGATAAAACTAATCTTAAAATCAAAATAGTTAAGGGGGAATTTAACTCTTTTTACATATTGTGAGGAGAAGAGACAAAAATCATAACAAAAGGATATGGAGCAAAAAATTATCAAGAATGTTTGTCCTATAGTTATGGATTAGTGGGGAAAGATGCTGAGTAAAAGGTCAGTTTACATGTACCAAGGCTTTAGTTTAAAAACAAAAACAGGGTTGAATCTAGAAGCCTGAATTTTGTAAATATCTGGATAAACATTCCAAGAGTAGAGCATAATACTGATTGCTTCCAGTAGTTACCTAATTGTGCAAACAGAGGTCTACTATTAAAGGTAATACATAAGAAAATATGCAGTATGATTTAGATTTATGACTTCAGTGTAGTGTTGATAATACAATTTTTTAGTTGGGTACTCCTTTTATGAAAGCATATATTATCATTGCTGGGAATTTTGGGAGTTGAAGTCCATATGTCTTAAAATTCTCCTATAATGTTTGTGAATCACAACTAACTTTTAATCATAAGTATTTCATAGTATTGAGAAACTCTCAGAATATACAGCAGTATCAGTGATCTAAGACAGAGGTCCCCAGCCCCTGATCTGTGGACCGGTACTGGGTCATGGCATGCCAGCAACCAGTCCACAGAAGCAAGAAGCCCCATCCACGGGATGCAGGCAGCACACAAAACCATGCACTCTCTGGTCCATGGAAAAACCTTTCTCCATGGAGCCCAAAAGGTTGGGGACCTCTGATCTAGGAAACAAAGTTACAATTTACCACTGGATTCCTTTATAAAATGTAACAAACATAATATTTCCAAGAAATTTCAAGAATTTTAAAGTTGAAGCCATGATTGTCAAGTGTAGCAGGGTACTCGATAATGAAAATATCTGATATGTTTATTACAAGAAGTAAAAAAAAAAGGCATTATGAAAGAATTCCAGCAACTGTTTATATACAAATTTGACTAAAGCTGCACAAAGACTTTGAACTGTTAATTGTACTATATCATTTTCAGAATGTCTACCTAGGAAATGTTGTGGTTTTAAAACTACAAGCAGCAAGCAGCTAGGCACTTCATGAACAGCAGCTTATCATGTGGGATAGTATTGCAATAAATCTATCAACCTCATCTTGTGGTTTTATCACCAGTCCAAGTTCAGAACACAAAAGCAAGGTCACTGGAAAAATAGCATCCACAGGAGTAAATAAACTTAAAAGACAAGCCAGAGTAAAACACCAGATATTTATTTTCAGTAAAAAATCACTTGAATTGGAATTCTGGGCTAACCTCCATGGAACAACGTTGTTCAGTAGCTTTTTGCCGTTGTTACATTGCTTGCTAATGATGAGAAGATCTTTACCCTATTGCTGTGATCCTGGTTAGGCTTGGTTTCCTTCAGCAAATTAGTCTCAGCCATCTCTGCTTGCTTCAACTGTTTATTAGCACAGGCAAGCACTGTCTTCTGACTTTTGATGCTCAGATACTGGGATCTTGAGCATAGGTGGACTTGACTTCTAGACTATATCAAAATTTATTGGGTCACAAAAAACAATGGGTTTTGCTGTTGGCTCAGCATAGTTGCTCTGGAAGTACAGTGAATGGAACTTGGGATGCTTCCTTTGTAAGACTAGGCTGAAGCTGTCATATCTAGATGAAGCAAGCACATAAGCAGGATGGACAAAAGGGATCTTGTCTTAAAGATCCCTTCAGGAGAGGGAGCTAAATAAACAAAGAAAAATGTAACCTAAACCAGACAAAAGAAGTTGAGCCTGAGCACATGGGAAACTCCTCCCCAAATCCCATCAAATCAACAAGGAAAGAGTCGCTGCCAGTCTTGTGGGTCAACAAAGCAAGGACTTTGGAGGATAAAAGGGGACTTGAAGTCTGCTCATTCTTTGAGTTGTCTTTGGACCTAGAGTTGGTGGCCCTCTGTCCCTTTTGCTAGTGCCTAGCTAAGGACATGGGTATGAGCTTTTCTTAAACTGAGGAAAACTGATCTTGAGGTATGACATGTTTTCAGTTTCTCTCTTAGCCAAAACGATTAATAGCTAATAGAATGCCCTTCTAAATCTGTGAAATTTTAGGGTACAGTTTCATAAGTACCACTGATAATAGTTAATGCAATAACTGGCAATGAGGAAATCCAGCTATTAATCAAAGAGAAAGCAAATTTGCTCAGAAAACATAGTCCACAGTCACTAACCATTATTACATGCATATCATATGTAGCAACTCAGTCCTGCATACTTGCAGGTTGATCTGAGTTCAATAGGACTTACAATTGCAATCTTAAGATCAGCTTACCCATTAGAAGGGCTTCTTATAAGAGTTCTTGTGCAGTACTTTTGGAACAGAATGCAGCCTATCCATCTCACTCTTCTGTTCTCGGCCAGATACCAATTTAACTAATTGATTAATCAATAGCAGTTTTCCCTAATTGGTTAATTAATCCTAATACTCAGTTGTGTTACCATGCCCAAGAAGTTTGAGGAAGTGATCTTTATTTTATGAGTAACAGAGCAACTGGAGGATTGGAATAGAAACATGATTAGAGATGAGAAGGTTAAGCAATTTACAATTTCTTTTTCTTATGTTCAGCTTCAGTATCTCCAAGCCAAGCTCAACTTCTGACTATTTCACAGCCATGGCCAGGCAGTTGTCTCGGTGTTGGTGTGAAGAGAGCGTATAATTGTTTTCTTTTTGGACTGTTATTCAGGGTTCCAGCCCTATTATTCTTTGGTGGCTTCTAGTATTAATCAGATCTCACCCTTCTTGGTATGTTTAATTTAAAAAGAAAACATAAAGGAAAGCATCAGAAAATATGTAAAATTTTTATTCTTTAATTAAAGAATCACTTTTCCATATCATTTGATATTGTTTTTAAGAATTTTATCCCAACAGTTCTGCCTAGTTCAAAGATTTTTCCACTCTGTAAACAATAATTCATTCTCTATTTTCTGCTTTTTTTTTTTTTACAGTTATCACAATTTGCTATAAAAAGTAGCCACTTCTATGGAACTGTTAATGGTGCTAACCAAAAGATACCATTCTTGTCTAATGAATGGGCAATCAAGCATACTTTTCACTTTCATGGTCAGCCAACTGTATCTGAGTTTCAATCTCAGGACACAGAGCAGGATGTTACTGAAGGAATCCATCTTCCAACAGCTCTGACTGAAATTATATCAAGCCTGGGATAGTCCAGAGGTGGATATCCAGTGAGCACAGGAGATATTTCTGAAGAGACAAGGACAGTATTGCAGTTAGATGGGCAGCCAGACTGGTTTCTGCTGGTCAAGTCTTCTGCATAAAAGAGAGATCGTAGGATTCTCCCACTTTCACTCTAGACATCTGCTCTTAAGTAAACTGTAGAAATTGAGGTTTCTATGGTCAGATTGTGGGTTGAGTCTCCAGAAGTCAAGGCATTTCCAGGAAGTTTACAGTAAAGTTTAAAAACATTAAAAAAAACCTTGTCAATGCAAAAACTTCAAAGTTCTTTGAAGAGTTTCATCTGTTGGAACTATGACACCTCTCTTTTTGGATTAAAGAGCAAAAGGATGATTATAACATTTTAGAAATGTATAAATACACTAAAAGTCCAGATGGATTTCCATGGGAAAATGCTGTTTGAATTCTAAAAAGAGAACATTATGGGATGGGAATTTGAATATTTGATGCTAGAGGAAACCAGAATAACTAAAGTTTACAATTAAAGGAGAACACACTTAAATTTGACTTACTACCAGTAACATAAAATGAAGCAACTGAAACTGGTTGATATCTTAATAATTAAAAGGAATATGCAAGTAGCAAACTAAAAGAGTAACGTGGATAATTTCCTTATATTTGATTTTAAAAGATCTGTTAAAGTACTGAAAGATTTTATGAGAAGTGACAAAGAAAAAAAATGAAAAAAAGACAAACTCTAGGATGGTATTTGAAGGGATTAAACATTAAGATTGTTAAAAGTAAAAGGAAAGAATA
This sequence comes from Crotalus tigris, assembly GCF_016545835.1. Classification (NCBI taxonomy): domain Eukaryota; kingdom Metazoa; phylum Chordata; class Lepidosauria; order Squamata; family Viperidae; genus Crotalus; species Crotalus tigris. The sequence continues at coordinate 3,237,087 of NW_024096460.1, read as the reverse complement.
TAAAGTAGATTTACTTAATCAAAGTTAAAACAATTATATTGCTCTTTCTGGAATCTTAATAGACTTTTGATGACCAGGACTGAATGATGAGTTTTAAGGATCTGTTTATAGATAATAGATGAGATATGGTATGTAGAAATTTTTTGTTGTATTTAAGAAGTGATAAGTTGTTAAATTGCTTATACTGGTATTCATTTATTTACTACTAATCAAATTGATATGTCTGCCCATGTCAGAAACAAGTGACTCTAGGCAATGCGTAACAAGACAAAAAACTATTAATATATCAAAAGGATTATTATTAAAAATTGTAAAAGAAAACATAAGATTAAGAAAACAAATATTAAGCTATGAGTTAACAATGGAACTACTTCAGCATCTAGTAAGGTTCTACATTTAGGCAAGAAAAACCAAATGTACAGGTATAGTATAGGGGGTACCTTGCTCAATAGTAGTAACTGTGAGAGGGACCTCAGAGTCCTAGTGGACAATCACAAAGATGATTTGGGGACTGGAGGTTAAAACATATAAGGAAAGGTTGATGGAATTGGGTATGTCTAGTTTAATGAAGAGAAGGACGAGAGGGGACATGATAGCAGTGTTTCAATATCTCAGGGGCTGCCACAGAGAAGAGGGAGTCAAGCTATTTTCCAAAGTGCCTGAAGGCAGGACAAGAAGCAACGGATGGAAACTAATCAAGGAGAGAAGCAACCTAGAACTAAGGAGAAACTTCCTGATAGTTAGAACAATTAACCAGTGGAACAACCTGCCTCCATAAGTGGTAAATGCTCCAACACTGGAAGTTTTTAAGAAGAAATTGGACAGCCATTTGTCCAAAATGGTATAGGGTTTCCTGCCTGAGCAGGGGGTTGGACTAGATGACCTCCAAGGTCTTTTCCAACTTTACTATTATTATTATATCGATCATCGCACAGTCAGCCAGATGTTCAGACTGGATTTGGCATTTTGTCTACCTATGAGTCCTTACCCAGGACCTGGGATAGGCAGATGTGGATGTTTGATGGTATTACAGATACCATCCTAGTTCCTAGTAAGACCGCCTTTTGCAATTGACTAATAGCGAATTTGTCAATGCCAATTGTGTTCAAGTGGTGCTCCAGTTGTTTTGGGATTGCACCGAAGGAGCCTATCACTATTGGTACTACCCTTGCTTGCTTTTGCCACAGTCTTTCTATTTCTATTTGTAGGTCTTTGTATTTTGTTATCTTCTCCAGTTCTTTCTCTTCTATTCTGCTGTCTCCAGGCACTGACACGTCCACTATCCAGACTTTTTTGTCTTTCTTATGACAATTGTTAAGTCTGGGGTGTTATGTTGCAGGTGCTTGTCTGTTTGAATTCTGAAGTCCAGAGCAGTTTAATTTTATCATTTTCTATGACTTTCTCTATTTTATGATCCCACCAGTTTTTGCTTACAGGCAAATGATATTTTTTGCAGATCTTCCAATGCACCATTGTTGCTACTTTGTCATGCCGCTGCTTGTAGTCAGTCTGTGCAATCTTCTTGCAACAGCTTACCAGGTGGTCCACTGTTTCTTCAGCTTCTTTGCATAGGCGGCACTTACTGTCTGTTGCTGTCTTCTCAATTTTGACTTTATATGCATTTGTCCTTAAGGCTTGGTCTTGTGCAGCCAGAATTAGTCCCTCGGTCTCTTTCTTCAATTTTCCTGTTCTTAGCCATTGCCAGGTCTTGTTATTATCTGCTTTCCCAGCTATTTTTTTCATGTATTGGCCATGTAGTGCTTTGTCTTCCCATGCCTCTATTCTGTTCTTCATTTGGTCTTTCTTGTAGGCCAGTTTGGTCTCTCCAGTAGTCAGTAAGCCTTCCTGATATACTAATTTCAGTGCATCTTCATCATTGTTCTTCAGATATTCTTCCAAAGCCATTTTTTCTTCTTCAACCATCTGATGTACTTGTAGCATTCCGCGCCCACCTATTTGCCTTGGTAGATAAAGTCTGTCATTGTCACTGCGTGGATGAAGGGCATGATTCATTGTCATTATTTTTCTGGTCTGCCTATCCATTGCTTTTAGTTCTGCTTGAGTCCAGTCCACTATTCCAGCTGTGTACCTAATGACTGGGATTGCCCAGGTGTTGATTGGCTTTATGGTATTTCCTCCATTGAGTTTGGACTTTAAGATCTTCTTCACTCTCTTGATGTATTCACCTCTAATCTTTTTCTTGACTTCAGTGTGCTTGATGTTGTCAGCTTGAAGGATACCCAAGTATTTGTAGTAATCTTCCTCATCCAGATTCTTAATGTTATTTTCGTGGGGCATCTTGATTCCTTCAGTTTTCATTATTTTTCCTTGTTATTATTATTATTATTTTATTATCTCACTTTTTTCTGTACTTCCTAGTTTTTCTTTTTCTTTTAGTAGATTGTATTAGTTTTATATGTTCAACTGTAATTTTAAATAAAATTACATAAAAATACACAGGGTGTAGAGATATCTGGTTCTAGATCAATTTTCACAGGATTATAGTTTTAAGGTTTTGGGTTTTTTTAAGTATTTATTTTTGAATTGGCTCCTGTGTAAATACTATCTCTTCACCTAATCACTTTTTATTCTGCTTTTTGTGATTTTTATCATTTTAAAGTTTTTAATGCTAACATTAATGTTAATTTATACATATTGTATGCTGTCTGAAGTCACTTGATTGTGAGATGGCCAGCTACATAAATATGAATAAATAAATAAAACTGTCCCTCTGAGATCTTTTTTTATATATATCAAATTTGAAGGAACCTCCAATATGCAGTTCTGATTAGTTTTTCATGATTTCTCTTTGTGCAGTATTACCCTTTTGAACTTTTGAAATCAAAAGCCATGTTATCTTGTCCATATTTTGACAAAAATAAGAGCAATTATGAACATAACTCCACACATAATACCAACCCTAGCTTCCTTGAATAGAAGTGCACACATTATTGGCTTCAGACACTAAAAAAATCTCTATGCTTTGAGAAAATGCTCTGAAAATTTTTTTGAAGAAAAAATAAATTTCTTCAGCTATCAAACAGAGAACTAAGCAGAAAACGAAGAAGAAAAATCAAATCAATATTTCATATCCCTTAAAATTTTATTAAGGTGACTAACCATCCTCCTTTGGGAAGGACAGTCCTCCTTTTGTGAGTTCTGTCCTCCCTCAAAAAGTGTCCTCCTTCATGTCCTCCTTTTCGATATTTGAAGACTAATCTGCGGGGCTTTTTTTTCTCATAGAACGCTCAGAACGGCGTTCCGGCACCTTTTTTGATAGTTTTTTTTCAGCTTTTGCATGAGCTGTGTTACTCCCCCTAATGACTTTCGAAAGCCAATAGGAATTGCTGCTGAGCGTGCCAAAACACCCAGCCGGCAAACTTTGCACATGTAAGTTGTCTGCAGCGAAGGCAAATTGGCAGGAACTTTGCACCCCTCCCTGCTACCCAACTACATCATCTCCTAGTTAGTCCTGAAGATACCTGGAGGAGACTGGAGCAGTGACGCCACGGTAACTTTCTCTTGATCTTTGGCCCTGCTAAGGCAATAATGGCTGTGGGTGCAAGAGGCAGGGGTAGCGGGGCTGCTGCGGGCGGCGGTGTGAGGGGCGGTGGTGGCCGGCTGCCCCCCGTGCTGAGCGAGACGTGGGGCCTGCTCTACATGTGCAGGGTGGTCAATGGTGCTGGCGGGGTGGCTGCAGGCAGGGTGTGTTGACGGCAGGCTGCCCCCAGGGGCTGGAGCCTGCACAGCTGGTGCTTTGGGAGCCGTGGGGCCTGCTCTACACGGCAGGGCAGCAGTGCTGGCAGGGTGGCTGCGGGTGGGGGCGCGGCATGTAAGCATAATTACAATATAAAATGTTATTGTTACAAATGGTTTTTATTATGCATTTATCATATTATAGTGTATTCTGTATTGTTGCAATGAATAAAATGTTTCTTTTATTTACGATATTTTTTCTTCAATTTATTTGTGTTCTCCTTTTCATTGTAAAAAAGTTGGTCACCTTAATTTTATGCCAATTTGCAACTTGAGTCTTCTTCAAGAATGAAGGTTGAATGCTTTAAATGTCCTGTGGAGAGAATGCATATGCACACAATAGCAATGGGACTTCTGCAGACCTATGTTAAACATTAAGAACTGACAAGAATTTGAAGATTTGAATGTGCTTCTAAGCTTCATAATGATCATTTCTCTATAACCTTTCTGAACCCTTTAATGCTCAGTCCTCAAAGATTTGCAAAGTGGCTGGGTATGCAAGGATGTTATGTTTGAAAGATCAAGATTACAAATTTTTCCATTTTGTAAAACCAGTTGCACTTACGGTATTTCTGTATAGGGCAGTGTTTCTCAACCTTGACAATTTTAAGGCATGTGGACTTCAACTCCCAGAATTCCACAGCCAGCATTGCTGGCTGTGGAATTCTGGGAGTTGAAGTCCACATGCCTTAAAATTGTCAAGGTTGAGAAACACTGGTATAGGGGCACATTGTCACATCAACAACTAGATATTCATTTATATCTTGGACAAATGGAGAGCCTGGCAGCATTGTTCAACTAAATTGAAATGGAAATAAATCAATACACCTTGTTTCACACATTTCAGTGTTAGCAGGGGCCAGATATCTTGTTCTGAACAATGGTTGTGATAGATTTCTTTATTAGTTCAATCAGTCAAAGCCCAATAATTAAATTTCCTGATTTCTCCCAGAATGTAGGCCTTGAAAAGGAATAGAAAGTGTTTTAAAATCAGCAAATGCCATGCAAAAGTCACTTCTGGGATATAATATAATTCCCAGTTAAGTGTTGGAAGATTGTGTAGTGATTTATAGTGGGTATTTTCTCTTGGAATTCTGCCTGTTGTTCATTGATCATTTCAATTTATTCCTGTAATTTCCAGTGCAGTTTGTTTTAAAAAAAATGCAAATTACTCATGGAGTTTATGCACCTGGCGGACAGTAATTAGCATCTACTTTATTATCTTTTTGAATTGATAACTACTATTTTCAGTTTGATTTAAGGAATTCTGGAGAATAAAACCAAGATCTAGAGCCTTATTCATTTTTATTAAATTTCACAACTTCAATTTCCATTGGAAATAATGGTGAGTAAGAGTAAATAAAGTAAAAACATAGTTAACCTTTATATCATATAGTCTATTATATCGATTACAGTAAGTCCAACTATTTTTTACAAATTCCTTAGTAAGCCTATGATACTTTTCAATGTACTACTAAATATATTATTTCAGAAATGTCACATTGCCTTTCTCCCCTTATCCTCCTGGCAAATATTTGTAAGTATAGAACATTTTTGTTCACGGCAGTTGTGATGGTTCTTGAGAGATTCTTTATTTCTACATTAATTTTTAGCAATAAACATAAAACTTGCTTTTTCGGCACAGCTTCAATGTTGAATCAAACCATGAGTGTACTAGAGGGAAACATTTACATAAATTCTTTCAGAGCTAACATTCAAACAGGGAACAGGCATAATAAAAATGTTTCATACATGACAAGCATCACTGAAACAAATAAAATGTGAACAAAATTGGCTCCATCTACACAGATAAACCAGCAAATTGGCAACTGAATCTTACTTTAAAATCGGCAGGACAACATTTTTCTCTGCACCTGAAGGAGGTTGAGTTAGGCACAGAGGATGCCCTGTGGCAAAGAAAGCTCTGACTTTTAAAACCTTGACCTCACTCTAACTACACATCTCAAAATATCACATCTAACACAACGCAAGGGAATGCCAGCTCTAAATGTGAACATTTTTTCTAACTATCATGGTATATAACAAGTCAGGTTCCATTGCTGATAACTTTGTGGGAAAGCACACAGGTTTTCTTGAACATAATATTGTTTACCATTGCTTTCTTCTGGGATATTTTTGTCTGCACAGTCTAGTCCACAACTCTGACTCAAGGATCCGCTGCCATATAATTGGGCCCTTGCCCAGATGATAAATTAACATTAATCAAATACATTACAATAGAATAAACATATTTCTCCTTTATTGTCTATTGCAAGGCTTTTCAACCTTTTCACCCATTGTCCCACTTTTAGGATATGGCAACATCCGAGTACCTCCAGTCGCCTAGCAAGGTGTCAAAACTTGATGACCAAAAAAAAAAAAAAGGAAAAAAGTGATAAAGTACAGGTAGTCCTCAACTTACAACAGTTCCCTTAGTGACTGATTGAAGTTACAATGGCACTGAAAAAAGTGCCCCCCAAGCCACAGCCAAGCAAGACACCTGCCTGCCCTCCCGGCAGTGCTCTTCCTCCTGTCCCAGGTTTTCATTGTTGTGAGCATTTCTGTTGAGGACTGGCAGCGAGGGTGGGGTGAGGGTGTTTGGTTTTTATTCCCTCCGTCTGCTGGGTGGTTGCCGCAGGTTTTGGTCACTTCACATGACCCTGGGACACTGTGACCGTCATAAATATGAATCAGTTGCCAAACATCTGAATGTAAATCGCAAGACCCCGGAGATGCTGCAACATTCCAGCTGATTGGTGCTTCTTCAGGGCTCAGCAGAAGCACCAGGATCAGTGCCGAGCTCCAGCTGGAGCCTGGCACTGATCCTGGTGCTTCCACTGAGCCCTGACAGCCCCGAAGAAGCGCCAATCGTCTGGAAAGCGGCACTGATCCTGGTGCTTCCGCTGAGCCCTGGCAGCCCTACAGCTCCAGCCATCAGGCTTGTGCAGTGCTGCCATTGGTTCAGCTCATTCCCCTCCCCTGCTACCACTTTTCTAGGATGGTCGTGTACCACCTGCCAGGTGCCAATGTACCACAGGTGGTACCCGTACCACTGGTTGAAAAGCCCTGGTCTATTGGTTGGAAAAGTTCAGTTGAAGTAGTTTTTAAAGACAGATGTATCTAGTATTTTCAACTTCACATTTCTTTTAATTCTATATACTGTCATAAAGTCTTTCCTAGAGAAGTTTAATATCTCTCTAAACAGTGCATAGTTATAACAAAGGTTAGAATTTATAGCTATAATTATGACCAAGGTTAATAAACAATTGACTGATTACAAAATTAAAAATTTTCCTGGACTCTAATTTTGGATGAACATAATATTATTGCAAATGTGGATATTCCTTCATATATAAATTAAATCTCAGGCAGAATAAATTAAATAACCTAGTATTTAATATTAATTTCTAAGTGTTCCAGACTAGGATTTTTTTTTAATATTCTTCTGCATATTAAAATCATGACATGTTTATTTATATATGTTCCTAGCTTGGACCTCAGTTACAGCCACTTCTCATTTAGCAACTTTCATGATTAGCGATCATTCATGAATATGTAATAAATAGCAATAAAAGTCATTTTTACATATTACATATATATCGGTGTCCATTTTAATCTGCCTGGTGCTGCAGAATAATTTAGAGTCTGAAATAACAGTGGATGTGAATAGAAAAGCCTTTTTTAGTGCTCCAACCCACCATGGCATGAAAGTGTATCTAGCTCACATTTTCTGGAACTCATGTTCTTTTCCCAGCCCCTACAAAGATCTTTCCACATCTGTTAAAATGCTGGTATTCTAGTTGTATGATTTTTTTTAAAGTTTATGAATATTTCATTATGTATCATAAACCCTTATCTAGTCAATTACTGTATGTTGAATTGGTCTGTTATTCAATAAAAATTAACGTGCACACAATAGCTCGAGCCCCAGGCTATGCCAACTTACAATTGATTCCTGTATATGGTTAGCTACCTATGTATTCGCTAGGACTTATTTCCAGGGAAGTAGCATAGAAAGGCAACCTAAAATAAGTAAAAGAAAGAACATTAACTCTAATTCCTTCCTATCATCCCTGAAGAAAACTCTGGAAAAAGTGCAGAAATTCTACTTCCATGAATTTTTGCTCAAGTTCTCCTCTTCTTCAATGACTTTCTCCATGTTTCATTGGTATTGTTTCCTCCACATTGGTCTGACTTTTCATGGAGTGGCACACAAAGACGAAGAAAGAAGATAGGGACTCTTTCTTTAGCTTAGGATCCATGTTGTGGGTGGAATAAACTTTTATTGCAGAGTTAAAAAAAGTCACATTTTCTTCATTTTTTAGGCTGGTAAATATGGTTATATGACATCAAGAACAACCTACAAAGAAAATAATGTGTCAAACATTTCATTCATAGAGACTTAAAGAGAGTACTTATAGAAACCAGTTTACTCCCACATAAAGGCTTTTCAGCACCCAGTTTACTTTGCATCTCTGCACCTTTATCAATTAAGAGAAGAAAGGGTGGAAGAGTCAGGGCCTCATCCAATATTTCATAACAGGACCTTCTTTTTCATAAAGATGACTGAAAGATAATAATAATAATAATAATAATAATAATAATAATAATAATAATAATAATAATAATAATAAGAAGAAGAAGAAGAAGAAGAAGAAGAAGAAGAAGAAGAAGAAGAAGAAGAAGAAGAAGAAGAAGAAGAAGAAGAAGAAGAAGAAGAAGAAGAAGAAGAAGAAGAAGAAGAAGAAGAAGAAGAAGAAGAAGAAGAAGAAGTTGGAAGGGATCTTGGAGGTCATCAAGTTCAACCCCCTGCTCAGGCAGGAAACCCTATACCATTTCGGACAAATGGCTGTCCAGTCTCTTCTTAAAAACTTCCAGTGTTGAAGAATTCACCGCTTCTGAAGATAGGTTGTTCCACTGGTTAATTGTTCTAACTGTCAGCAAGTTTCTCCTTAGTTCTAGGTTGCTTCTCTCCTTGATTAGTTTCCATCCGTTGCTTCTTGTCCTGCCTTCAGGCACTTTTGAAAATAGCTTGACTCCCTCTTCTTTGTGGCAGCCCCTGAGATATTGGAACACTGCTATCATGTCCCCTCTCGTCCTTCTCTTCATTCAACTAGACATAACCAATTCCAGCAGCCGTTCCTTATATGTTTTAGCCTCCAGTTCTCTAATCATCTTTGTTGCTCTTCTCTATACTCTTTCTAGAGTCTCAATATTTTTTTTTACATTGTGGTGACTAAAACTGGATGCAGTATTCCAAGTGTGGCCTTACCAAGGCATTGTAAAGTGGTATTAATACTTCATGTGAACTTGATTCTATCCCTCTGTTAATGCAGGCTAGCACTGTGTTGGCTTTTTTGGCAGCTGCAGCACACTGCTGGCTCATATTTAGGTGATTGTCTACTAGGACTCTGAGATCCCTCTCACAGTTACTACTCTTGAGCAAGGTGCCCCCTATACTATACCTGTACATTTGGTTTTTATTGCCTAAATGTAGAACTTTACTTTTTTCACCATTGAATATTTTGTCACTCCATGTATGTATGTATGTATGTATGTATGTATGTATGTATGTATGTATGTATGTATGTATGTATGTATGTATGTATGTATATATATATATATATATATATATATATATATATATATGTAGGTCTTTGGTTATTCGGGTTTTCTCCCACGTAAAATTGGAAGTGTCTTGGTGACGTTTCGACGAAGTCTCATTCGTCATCTTCAGGCTGGTGCTTTCAGCTTCGTGCTTCTAGGAGCAAGCCGAAAGCACCAGCCTGAAGATGACAAATGAGACTTCGTCGAAACGTCGCCAAGACACTTCCAATTTTACGTGGGAGAAAACCCGAATAACCAAAGACCTACATACAAACACCCGTGAAAACCTCATAATATATATATATATTATTTCAGCTTCGTGCTTCGAGCAGCTAAGACCACACATTGCTGCTCGAAGCTGAAAACACCAGCCTGAAGATGACGAATGGGACTTCGTCGAAACGTCGCCAAGACACTTCCAATTTTACGCGGGAGAAAACCCGAACAACCAAAGACCTACATATATATATGTATGTATATATATATATATATATATATATCTTTTTCAGTATCACAATCCCAAGTCTTTTTTTTCCTGAGTTTTTTCAGTTGTGTTAGCATTTCTCTTTATTAGATTGGATTTCTAATACTGTGCTTTTATAGCCCTCAGGGCTTAACTAACTAGCTATGCTTCAATGTCTTAAATTATTTGCCAGTTGCAGCCTTTTTAACATATAGATTAACTTAATTCCCAGATTAATTCCATTTTCATTGTTAATGCTAGGATATAACCTGCCTTATTCTAATATATAGAAATACCAAGAGAGGCTTTGGCTGTGCTATGATTTCCATAATTCCTATGCTAAAAGATGCTGCTATATGACCTAAAAATTCAAACATGTACAACCTGACAGAGTCTTGAGCTAACTTGCATTTTAAGCATTTTCCTTGTATTTCAAGGATAACCTGCATTGGAAGCAGCAGAGAAATCCCAGGTATCTCCTAGAGTAGTCCTCACCTTACAACAATTTGTTTAGTAACTGTTTGAAGTTACAGTGGCCCTGAAAAAAGTGACTTTTGACCGGTATTTCACACTTACGGCCACTGCAGCATCCCATGGTCACATGATCAATATTTGGATTCTTGGCAACTGATTCAGATTTATGACAGTTGCAGTGTCATAATGATCCCCTTTTGTGACCTTCTGACAAGCAAAGTCAATGAGGAAGCCAGATTCACTTAACAATCATGTTACTAATTTAACAACCACAGTGATTTACTTAATAACTGTGGTAAGAGAAGTCCTAAAATGGAGCAAATGTCACTTAATAACTGCCTCCCTTATCAATGGGCTTAATTATGGTCATAATTCAAGGACTATATTGCATACTCACAACAGGTCTTTTTTGGGGAGGGGCATTAAACAAATCAATGTCAGCTCCAGTGCCTAGGAAGAGAACACTATGCACACGGACAAAGACTAGTTTTTCAGTGTTATCTAAACTCTAGGGGAAGCTTCTGGGTTGGTGTCTTTTCAAAGAAGAGATCATTGCTTCGTAGACTGGACTGAGAAATCAACATCATCCAACTTAAAAGTAAGGAGTAATTTTATAACACTGACGCCAATTAATCAATGGCATCGCTTACTTCCTGGAGTTGTGGTCCTCCATCACTGGAGATTTTCAGAAATGGACTAGACAACTGTTTGACAGGGATGGTACAATGTCTCCTGCCTTGAACAGGGAGTTGGACTAGAAGACCTCCAAGGTCCCGTCCAGCTCTATGATTCTGCATTCTGTGTTCTTCCACAATCTAAATTTGTAAATATACATCCAGAATTGTATAAATTATTTTTAATGTATGAAATAAAAGAATAATTAAATTATAACATTAATGTATAAATTATTTTACATGCAATTTGTTTTTTTTCCTTTCAAAATGACAATTTCCCCATGCAGTACCGAATTTACAAAAAGAACATAAGAAAGGCTGCTTCTTTTTCGTGTTTGAACTTGAGAGCAAATCATTGCTGCTAAATTTGTGCAGAGCTCTGAAGAGGCATGTTACTTTGATGAAGCTTCAACTGAAGCATCCTTCACCCCAAATTGTCTCATCAAAGTGAAACTGTACACCCCAAGTTGCTAATATATTACAGATTTATTATTGGAAGAGATGCTTCAACTGACTTAAAAGAGAAGCAGTAGACGAATTGTGCAGAATTAGAACAGTTGGTAAAAACAATTTTTAAAATGGTATGTAGCAGTGGTGGGCATTTATTAAATATTTTTTATTTTTACTTTTGATTGCCTCCAAAAGTGACAGAGATGTGGCAGTAAAGTGATAAACATAAAACATTGGGCTTACTTTATGTTTATCACTTTAGATGTGCGCTTAACATGCCATTTTTGATCTTAATACACTTATTTATTTTAACTCTTAAATTGTGAGACAATTATATTACTGAAAATCATTATTTGGATGCTGAATGTCAGTGGGGCAATTCTGTGGATGTACAGAAGAGGATTTGGCAGCCATGCAGGAACAATCTAAAGGAGACAGGTGTTCCAGCAACTTAAAATAACATTGTGACATTTGTTCAAATGTAATGGGAGGCTTCCAATTTCCACACAGCATATTTTCATCATTCTGGTCCAGTGGTTCTCAACCTGTGGGTCGGGACCCCATTTGGGGTCGAACGACCATTTCACGGGGGTCGCCAAACAACGCAGTCTGCCATTTTTTCTCCCTTTTCCTTAGCTGTGCTACTCCCTTTTATTCTATTGGCTTTTGAAAGCCAATAGAATAGACTCTCTTGAATAGAGTCTAATTCTATTGGCTTTCAAAAGCCAATAGGAATTGTCCAGGCTGTCTCTGCCCTGCTGAGCCCGCCAAAAGTCCCAGTCTGCAAATGGTGCTGCACCAGTTGACTAGTCCTCGACTTACGACTGGTTGAGTAGTCCTCGACTTACGACCAGCTGGGGGTCGCAGCATTAAAAAGGTTGAGAACCACTGTTCTCATCAAATGAGATGTCATGATATCAAAGAGGAAAAAATATAATTCATGGAACTTTGATGCAGTTTGTATAATAATCTCCTTCTAATTCTTATAGAATTGTGCATATATGTTAACCCCATCCTTTTTCTAGGAAGTTCAGGAAACTGGATAGTACTATTTTCCTTCTAAAAGCTTAGAATAAAACTTAGTTATAAAAAGCAAAACTAACATATAACTTAGTTTCGCTTTGCCTTTCTGAGTCTTGTTTTAGGTTTTGGCACACAATTAAAATCTTCCTGCATCTGATCGGATACATCACATTCCTGCCACCATCCAATTTTTATAAATCCATTTTGTTTCCTGATAACTTTTGTTAAATTAATTTAACATCACAAGGAAATTCCTTCCACAAGGACTGGTCAATTGGGGAATATGAACAGCTGAGGAAAGCACAGAGAAGTAGAAATATAAACAAAAGAAAAATAACATAATAAAAATGCTCAAAAGCATTACCTGAAGAAATTATAAAAGAACCTGAGACTAAAGTAGAAAATAGAAGACCCTTTCACAAGGAAAAATAACTTTTAGGAAATTGTAAGGCATGTTCCTCTGCCTGCTACTAATGAAATGTATTTTATACACTTTATTGATCTGGGTGGAGTTAAGATGAGGAAAATATTAGTCAGATAATTCTATATTTTTTTCTCAGAGAAGATTTTTCTCTCCATACATCAATCAGTACACTGTACATCCAGTCTTCCAGCTCTTTGTGAATTCATATAGCATTTTTCAGTTCTTTTTCATTTTTCACTACCACTTTGAACTAAGAATTCTGCCTCTTATCTTTTACAAAAGTTTACATGCTACCTTTTTAGAGAATTAAGGCTAGAAGTGTGAAGGACTATACTATTGCCAAACTTTGCTATTAGGAATGGAGAAGGAACTAGAACCTGTATCTGTGATGGAAGTAAGAATCAATCTGCAATGTGAGAATCAAGGTTGTCTTCAAATGCAATGAATTAGGCAAGGCAATTTTATTCAGAGCTAGTTTGCAGGAGCCATTTTATGTTTTCATCTGAATATGAAGGCTGCTGGTTTCTATTCTTCCCATCTCCAAATATACCGTATATGCCGGCGTATTAGGCGACCCGGCGTATAAGACGACCCCCGTCTTTATAGCCGGGCCGCATTCCTAGAACGTCGTCTTATACGCCGGAAACTACCAGTATTTCCGGCGTATAAGACGACTCGGCGTATAAGACGACACCCGTCTTTGGCGCCGATTTCAGCGCTCGCGGAAGTTGTCTTATACGCTGGCATTTACGGGTATGTACAATCAGTTTCCACAGCATCCACCAAGAGGAAATTTTTAATCTTATTATTTTATCAATTCTGGAAAGTGTAAATATATATATAGGATTTCACTCCTGTTCTTACCAAGGAATGCTTTTGTTCAACATTAATATTTTTTTTTTCACGGAAGACAGAGTTCGTGACAAATTTTCACTTGCACTCTTGGAAATATGTTGCACTTTTAGGCCCAGGTGGTCTTTTTATTTTATTTCTCTTGGTAGAAGAGAAAAAAAAAGTGAGGTTTTCTGTCAAAAACTATGATGGAACAGAACCTGACTGAATGTATAATGATCTTGATCTGATGGTTATTTCTTGCATTCTATAATATTTTGGTAGGCGAGAGAAATGTTTCTTTTTAAATTAGTTTAATGGAGAAATGATATGTTTAGAATTGCATAGTAACAGTTATGTTCCTCTGAGACTCTTGAATAAATTGTTTTGTTAATGTCTTGTTCAAAAAATCCATATTTTAATAAGGTTGATACAATAGCATGCCTGTGTGTTTGTGTTTCTGTATTTTGTTGTCTGACCAATTGAAATATTCATTTATTGGCTAAAATGGTTGTTTCATATAAGGCAGGAAAGCTAATTTAATAGTAACATAAATAAAATAAAACCTGAGTGAAGTTTTTTTTAAATAAATAAATGTTGATAAATATTATTTATATTAACAAATATAACCAAATATTTTTTTTAACATACAAGTAGTCCTTGTTTAGCAACTGCCTAGTTTTGCAACATTTTGCAGTTATGATGGCGATGAAAAAATAACTTTACAACCAATCTTCACATTTATGACCTTTGCAGGTTTGTAAGCAAAGGAAAGCTGAAATAAACACAGTCATGGTTTCATTTAGTGAACCTTTCACCTAATGACTGAGTTGCTGATCCCAGTTGTGATTGCTAAATGAGATTATCTGTCAATGTTACTCCCTTCAGGTCTCTGAAACTTACTTCTGAATGTTGACAGACATCTATGCAATTTTTATCACCTTGCCTCCATCCTTGGCTTCCTAAGCTATCCCAGTTATCATACAAATATACTGGCAGCAACTTCTGTCCTCCAGGATATGGGAGGCAAGGGATGGGATCGTGGCAGGAATGAAAAGCCAGGGTGAATTCACTGGCTTCCTCTATACCAGGGGTATCCAAGTTTAAGACTTCTGGACTTCAACTCCCAGAATTTACCAGCTATCCATTCTCCAACAAATTGCAGGGCATCCTCTGAAACCAGGGTATTGTAACTGAGTGAAATTTTGTTTCTAAGTTAAGATCTTATTTTTCACACTGGACCTCAATACTGTTGGAGTACAGTTTACACTTTTAATCCCTGTTTGGGAAAGCTCTGAAACAACTATGCAATAGATGTTTTCTCTTGATGTAAACAGCTAAATATACCAAACTGTAGAATTAGAGACTTGCTGGCCTCATTTAAAAGTACAGCAGAGAGTTTGACCACAGTCAAACGCTATTCTCAACTTTGATTAACTAAAAAATAATAATAGAATTTTCCCCTGAGTGTACTAGCCTACTAGAAATCTGAAATGTTACTATACTGTGGCCTAATTGCTTGAGGTTTCATTCTCCTAAAAGGGCAGCTGACAGATTTCTTCAGGTTATATGCCATGCCTTTTTTCCACAGAAGGTAAGCAGCATACATTATGGTATGGCTTTGCAGTTTTTAAGCAGCCCGTATTCTTTAACAAGATTATCTGCAGTCTCTTACGCAGACTGAAAAGAAACCATTTTAAAAAATGTCACCCTCCATACCTGTGGAGAGTAAAGTGGTGTATTCCTTACTGCCTCAATTTAAGATCTCCATTTGCTAATTGTTAGAAAATGCCACCTCATTTGACTCACATAGTATAACCTTTAGATAGCATAAGTAGAGCCAGCCTAAGCAAATTAGCACCAAGTTGATATCATTTTATTCTCTATATGACTGGAATTAGGCTGCAGTTCCCTTGAGACCTGATTAAGACTTAACCAGCTTAGATTTTGGCTGAAGGAAGTCCATTGGGGAACTTCCTTACTCTCTCTCTCTCTCTCTCTCTCTCTCTCTCTCTCTCTCTCTCTCTCTCTCTCTCTCTCTCACCTTGCTGGATAGGCTCCCTTCCATCCCAAGAAGACAAATTAATGATGATTTGACATATCTCAATTTCACCATGTCAGCACTACCTGCTTTGGGACTTGATGAAACCCTGGCTGAACTGAAGCAGAGGATTTCAGATTTAGATATCCAAAATGACAGAGCCGATTTCTCCTATCCCTTTCATAGTACAATCACTCCTCTTCTCCAGACTGTCCTTAGATATTTCTTTAACACCTTATATTCTCTTCATAGGAAATGATTTAATCTGTCCAGAATTGGGGTACTATGTATTAGGGCAACAAATGGCAAATATATAAGTCTCCATATGAAAGCTAAACCTGTTTCTGTTCAGATCTGAAGATAGACTCTATCTCACATGTGCTATTAAAATGTTTGTTGCACATATAATAGCAATCAAATCAAACTTCCAATTGTTAACAACTCTAATTGCCATTGTGACTAGGAGGTTGTTGCTTTTTTCCTGGATAATTCCTCTTTAGGAGCCTCTAAGAAGATTGCCACATTTTTATTAATAGCTGTAACTGTTACAAGCCATTTGATTCCTCATTCATGTTCCTAATTACTAATTTAGGGTTTTCTTGCAATTTTTTAAAATTACTTTTTATAGTTATTGTATTGCTGGCCCTTTCCTGTTCTGAACTTATTCTCTTTCATTCAGTTCCTGATCATTTCTTTCTTCATTATTTTTTAAATGTTATTGTCTGCTTTTTTCCTGAGAGCTCAAGGCAGTCTATGTACATAACTCCATTTAATTCCCACAGTATCAACTCTGTAATGCAAGTAACTTGTATTACTTGCCCAAACTACCCGCTGAGTTTCTATGTCTAGGGTGCTCTTGGTCATAGGTTACATTTGGAAACCAAGACCTCATAAATATTATAAGATGTTTACATTATACAAAACTATAAAGAACCTCTAGTGAATAAAACTTTCTATGAAATAGAATGAGACCAGCCAATCAGTGCTTACTTCACCAGTAATTGAGTGCTTCATCCTGCCTCTTCACACAAATAAATTGCCGGTGTTTCCCATAATTTTGTGCTCACCATAGTCCCAAATTCTCTTACCTTCAAAATTTTTGAGAGCAGCAGGTTGATAGTTATGCAATTTGGCTTCTATATTTAAAGAATCTTTATTCTTTATGTAATCTTACCAGCAAAAAATTATTACAGCATGCGAGCAAACAGCTGTCAAGGCAAGCCAAGAATTGAGTGCTGAACCAGTGCTCAGACTTCTCCTTGAAACACAAGAAGGTGATTTACAATTGTTACTAAAACAGCACTGATAGCTTGAAACATAATATCTGACCCATAGGTACTATAGCACTATTCCCGAAATACTGCATAGTGAAGTTGTTTACAATGGTAAGTTGCTATCCATAACACTATGTGATCAACACTCATTTTGCTTATATTTCAGGGTTGTGCCTTTACATGGAAGATCCAAGGTATTTTTTTCGTCTTTCTGTCATTGAGAAGCTTGTAGTAATAGAAGTATACATGCAAGTCTCTGTGTGTGGTTTTAAATCAGTCTAGATACCTGGTGATTGTCTGGATAAGCCCCTGTAGTTTTCTTGCCAAGATTTTGCCAGAAGTCATGTGCCATTACTTTTTTCCTGAGAGAGTGACTGGTCTAAGATCACCCAAATGACTTTGTACTTAAGGTAGGGCTAAAACTTACAGCCTTCCAGTTTATTTAACCATACACCAAACTTCTGCAAGGGCAGAAAATAAATTATGAAATCAGAATACTTAAAAAAAATCCATTCCCCGGATGGTCTTATGGTTGGGATACAGATGTTGTATCATTATAGAAACCCCCTTCTCCAAAAAAAAAGATTGAGGGAGGAAAGCAAACAGACAGCTAGAGAGTGCCATCACCATGAAAAAAATTGGGAGGAAAGAGTGGAACAAGACTGATGATGTCTTAAAAGTTCCTATGGTTAGGGGTATACAAGCGAAAAGGTCAAGGATTTGAAGATCAGCTAATTCATTTATAATGTTTTATTGTCCATTATATTCATTCGAAAGTACCTGAGTGAAGCCAGCCACAAAATTAATTTGTATGTAAATAAAACCTGTAGCATTGAATTGTAATGAAGATTTATTGGATTACAATTTCCACAATCTTAAAAAACAGTACTGTAATGTAATCCCTTCACCTTCCTCCCAAATTCTATGTAATAGGTAGTCAATCAACAGCACTATATATTGTGTTAGTGTTAGGACATATAGTGATGTTCTTTTTCTAGCCTTGTGAGGATGCAAACATAGCACTTCTCTGCAACTCCTTAGATTTTTTTGTGTCTTTTCCTGGGACCATACAGTTGTCTTTGTTGAGTGATTCTGGAAAATGACCAGATTGCTTTGAAGAATTTTCATCAGGTATCACATTCCACATGCTCCAAAGAATTTTTCTGGAATCAGATCCAAAGGGATGCACAGCCTTGGTTTTGCACACAAACAAAAAAAGGAAAGCAAGGGAGAGGGGGTTTCAGCATCTTTCTACTTACATTCACAAATATTTATGGCTTATATATAAACAAAGGGTGTTTAAGGTTCTCATAACTTGAGAATAATTTAAACTTGTTAAAAGATTTTTAACTCATTTTCCTTTGTCAGAAATATTTATTTGTACTCTTTAGAAGGCTTAGCATAATTGATCAATTAATTTTATTCTCAGCTCCTGGAGCTTTTTTATGTATTTTTAATGTTTTAATTTATCCCCTGCAGTTTTATATTATTTTTAAACTATAGTAAACTGCCCAGAGAATCTTGTTTTTGAGTAATAATTACAGATACTAAACACATACATATATAATGCTATCTATTACATCCCATACTTTGAGAGCAAAGAATGATTCCAAAAAGTTCCCATTAAATTATGGAATGCAAGAGAAGCAGAAATAGTTTATCTTCTTCCTTAGTCAGTCCCAGTAATAATATCAGCAGATTTTTTAAAAAATAATTTGATTAATTACTTGATTCAATGAATGTACCTCCACATCTCACATTTGCAACTCTGACTGATTAACACATGTTTTATATATATATAATGATAATGAGCACTGATGATGTTACTTAGTACGGATAATGAAATGTCTGCAAGAAAATAACCAAGTTCAGAGAGCACCAAGGATCTCTCATAGTTTCTTCTCTTGCTTCATTTCCTAGAGTAGGCAGATCTCTGGGATCCATGCACAGAGTCTGCACTAGACATGTCAAACTCGCAACGTCACATGATGTCACGCAACCTATGGGGACGGTTTTGCCATTGCCAGCAATGGGGTGGGCACGGCTTCAGGATGATGCATCCAGCACGCAGACACCCCTGGTCTGCACAGTCCCCTCTCACTTCAAATAGGGATTAAAGCCTCAGACAAACTCTGTAAAAAGCTATGGTGGCACAATGGTTAGAATGCAGTGTTGTAGGCAAACTCTTCCCCCAGCCAGGAGTTTGATTCTGACTGGCTCAAGGTTGACTCACCCTTTCATGTTTCCAAGGTCAGTAAAATAAAGACCTAGATTGTTTGGGGCAATATGCTGACTCTGCAAACCACTCAAAGAGTGCTGTAAAGCACTATGGGGCAATATATAAATCTAAGTGCTATCTGAGCCTAAAGTAATGTATGAGGCTCTCCCAATCAAATATCTCCTTCCTCTTGCAGTGAAGAATGGCTACAGAAGTCTCCAAAGCTAATAGAGAGTCATATGATGATAACAGAGTAATTGCCCAACTCATAGAGAGAAAGATAGGAACTGGGGAGATGACATCTCTTCAAGGGCCAATCAAGAAATGGATACCATATTCATTCCAGGAATGCTACTTTATTGCTTTGGGTATAATAACTGAAACCTGAAAGCTGTCAGAGTTACATCTTATAGTAAAGAAAATCAAGCATAAGCTTCTCTAATAACTTTGGGCTATTCAAATGGATGCCCTGAAGACTCATCTATGAAATTGGCTAATGCACAAAGCCCAAAATAGCAGAGATCTGCATTTCTATGCCTGAGGATTTTGTATGTGCATGTGAAGATTGACAGGGATAAAATGAACGTGTCTGTTGTGGGCTGTCTGAGCTCTTCTTAATTATGTGAAGGGGGCCCTGCTGAATTCTTGGGAGGGAAGCCTGGGAAGGCAAAGCTCTGGAGTAATTCAGGCACCTGCTTACTAAATAACCTGCAGTTCCAGAGCATCTTGAAATTCTGTTCAACTTTCTCTCTACACTACCTTTCACTAAACTGAATCAAGGCAGGTCTATTTTGAATTTCTTTTCCAAACTCACTTCAATCTCTGGACTGGGTAAATTAATTTCCAGCTCCCTTGTTAATGGCTAATTCCATCTTCCCTCCCTTAATGGCTCTTTCGTATCTTCCACATCAACCCTAAATACTTTTACAGGGGAGGAAGAGGGCAAGATAAGGGCTTTCTGTAAATTGATAAATCCCCTTAAGCTGGCAAACTTTGTACAAACTTAGGCATCAGGAAAAAGAATGGACAACCACAGAACAAATGATACAGGGTCTTTGAGTGTCTTTCCAAAGCTGTGTTTAGAAGACAACATTAAGATTGAGTTTCCTGTGAAACTCTGAGTGGAAGAATCCTGATAGTTGCCCAGAGAGAAAGGTAGAGGTTCATTTCACAGTGCTGTAGGCTCTGAATGTAAAAGTTGGTCAACAGTCCCAAGCATAACAGGTGGTTACACAAGTAGAGTAGGGACAACATTAATTGCATATGATGAATTATTCAATTAAGTTTCCAGTTGGTGATGAATTTATCAAGACTGATAGACATATTCTGGTGCCAACCCAAATTTTCAAGGTGATAGAAATGACTAAATGTCAATGCTCTTAGATAATCAACAACGCCCTGCTGGCTCCCAGTTGCATAAAATCAGCTTCTGAAGTTTTTGATGTGAGGAGCAAAATGGAGGGAGAAGAGAATGGATGGAGGTGAGTAGTGACAAAATAACTTTTATTGTCATTTTTTTCCTGTGGGCACAGTGGCACATATTAAAATTGAAATTTAGTTGCTCCCTCTCAAAGCATACACATACATAACACACATTTAAAACATACTATATACAACATATGTATAGACCTACACCCTTACATATAAGTAACATCAGGTCTTTTTATGTCATAGAATGCCCAGAACAGAGTTCCGGCACCTTTTTTTAATGGAACCTTGTATGGTAGGCAAGGCAAGTTGTATAATGTGTGAGTTCCGGCATCTTTTTTGTTTTTTACAAAAAAAGCACTGAGTAACATATAAATATTAATCACTGTCCATCTTGAATACATAATGGAAGGAGGAAGCTTTAGAGTTCACAAGGTTAATACTGAATGGAACAAAGCTTTGATTGAATCTGGTTGTTCTGCTTCGGATACCACGGAGCCTCCTCCCAGAAGGTAACAAGGAACACAGGTCGTAAAGAGAATGTGTAATGTCCCAGACAATCTTGCAGACCCTGCTCAAGCAACGCTTATGTGCTATGTCCTGGATAGAAGGGAGGGAACTGCCAATGATCTTTTCGGCCATTTTCACCACTCTCTGCACTGCGTTCCTGTCTGAAGCAATGATGCTTCTAAAGCAGACTGTTATGCTATATGACAGAATGCTCTCGATCATCCCGCTGTAGAAAGTGGTAAGGATAGGTGAAGGAAGACGTGCTTTTCTCATGCAATGCAGAAAATGCAGGCGCTGCTGTGCCTGCTTTGCCATTTCCTTTTCCTCCTGTACTGTCCCACAACGTTCCATCATTGTTCAAGCAGTCCTGGATTAATGCAGGTCATTGTGCTGGGTGCTTTGATGAATTTCACAAATTTGTATTTCATCTAATAGTGATTCTTTGAGCTAGTTGATTAGAAGTTTTTCATTCCAGTTCACATGCTAATCTAACAGCTGAAATTCTATAGCATATTCAACTACTGTTGCATGCAGAAAATTTCACAATTGACTATTGCTTAAGAGATCCTCAGAGACATGGCACAAATTAAGATAAGCATTCAAAACATGGTTGGCTTAAATCAGAAGAGGTTTTAGTCATAGTTCTCAATCCTTAGGCTTATCACATGGCCTTGATCTGAGGGAATTTCCTCATTCCGCAGAATGAGACAGGCAGTAAATTAGTTTGGAATTCGACCAAATGTATCTGGCACAAAAATAGGAGCTGTTGGCACCAGCTGCAGGTTTAGACTACTGAGAAAGGATTTATTTGCAGTGGTGTTGATTCTGATTCAGTCCCACCTATTGGGTTAGTTTGTTTACTGTGTGATCTGGGCTGGTTGGCCCGTCTGGACAGTCATTTGGTTCTTTTACAAGAGCAAGACATTGGCTATCTGATTATTGGTTGGCAGCCATTATGCTAATCTTTGATCTGCGGGCAACATCATTCCTTCCATTAAGGTGCAATAATGAGAGAAAAAACTATTTGGCTCCTCTAACCAGGACTCTGGAGAATCTGCATATGAATTAACCTGAGTGCATTGAATGAACTTGACCAAAGTATTGTAAATATAGAACACAGTGTGTGGCTAGGTAAGAATCCTTACTGCAGCTAAAAGGAAACATATTGAGCAGCTGAGTGTCCTCTTTCAGCATGAGAGGGCAATTCCTCTCTTGGACCCATGACTATCAGTATAGTAGGTTGAATAAAAGAGAGATGGTGGCAGATGAGGTATGATTAGTGAATACATCCCAGTAGTGAGAACAAATGAGTTGTGAAGCAAATTATGGAATTTGTATTCTCAACCCTCCAGTTCAAATTTTCCCAAACAATTTTCGGCACCTATGCCTAACTTTGCAGAATTCATATCTGAAGCCTAAGGCAATAATGTATCATTTATTTTTTCATGCTCAGGAAATTGCTACTTTTGCAGAAAGGAAGGACATAATACTTTGTATTATGTCTATTGATTACTGAGATGTCAGCACAAAGTATAGCAAGATTAAAAATCCCAAAAATAGAAAGAGCAAGATGGTTAAATCCCATATTGTTTTTTCCTAGTTCCTGCTCTTTGTATTAAGTTTTTTTTAATGGCTTTTTGGCTTTTTGTTGATGCAGAAATTGCTTTGACAATCTTAGGTGTTTCACATAAGTGAGAAATACTCTAAATGAGAAATATTCAGAAATAGCCTAACAGATGCTTCTGTAAATTAGATTGTTTGAAAGCTCAATATTAATCCCCTCAAAATACATTTCTGTTAATTTAATAACTGCCAAAAATCATTTTAAACTGATATTCTTAAATTGTAATAAAACATAAAACTTACACAAATTTTATGCAAGAAGAATGAATAATATTTATTTATAAACAGCATGCAGGCACTCAAATATAATAATAGGACCTGAGGTGTTATGTCAACCAAAGAATAGCCTAAGAATACTTAAAACTCTAGGCTTTGGAGTAGGGCCAGTTTATGATATCTTGTGGGTGACACAAGGTATCACAACTTCCTTCAGGGCTCCTTCCATTTGCAGAAAATGATAAGCCAATCCCCACTTGTAAATGCTTCTGTTCATCAGTTATACTTGGCTCCAAGCTGTCTGCATTTATTTATTAAATCTGTCTCAAATATGCTACAACTCAGTACATCTGTACCTCTTTTAGCGGCCATCTCATTCTGATAGTGTTGATAAATAACTATTTATTTACATAGAAAATTAAATTTATTTTATTTCAGATTTACATTACAATAAATGAAACCATGGTTCATTAAATTTGTCCTCCAACTTTCCACCACGTCAGCCATTTATCTATGGATTAATAAAACTGTTGCTTTTCTTGAAGAAATCTAGATTCTTTTACATTTCCAAATGGAGGAAATCCCATAACTATAAAATAGATACTGGACATATCACTCTGTGAGCATTTGCTGCTTCAAAATGAAACTAGTAAGATATTGTTAAAGAGAGCATTTTGACTTTATGTTGGCAGCCACAATGAGAAATGATGGATAAATGGGCTCAGGCAGCTGAGCTAAAGCCATTTAAGAAATTAAAGGTCAAAAGCAGAAATGTTGCCCTTGAAGAAAATAGGATATCTTTTAGATTCAGGTCAATGGCACATTATATTTCAGTTGCAAAAGAAATATAGAAGTTAATATTGGGACACAACGGCTCAGCAGTTAAAGATGCTGAGCTTGTGAACTGGAAAGCTGACAACTCAGGTTCAAGACCTGAGTGTTGTCCAATGGGGTGAACTCCTGTTATTTGCCCTAGCTTCGGCCCACCTAGCAGTTCAAAAGCATGCAAATGTGAGTAGATAAATAGGTACCACTTCAGTAGGAAAGTAACAACATTCTGTGTGCCTGCATGTATAGTTATGCTGGCCACATGATCACGAAAGTGTCTTTGGACAATATTGGCTCCCTCAGCTAATATGAGCATCAACCCCTAGAGTTGGACATGACTGGACAGGGGAAACCTTTACTTTTCCCTTTAATACACATATAAGAAGAATTAATAAGGTAGAAGCCAAAAATAATAGACAGATAGATAGATAGATAGATAGATAGATAGATAGATAGATAGATAGATAGATAGATAGATAGATGGATGGATGGATGGATGGATGGATGGATGGATGGACGGACGGACAGACGGACAGATAGATAGATAGATAGTAAAAATTAAATTGATTTCCATCCAGAATTCCAGTAGTATTATTCAAATGAAAAGATACTATGGAAACCAAGGTTATGTTTCCAATGGTTCATGAAATTTTCTGCAGAATTTTATATCTACCTATCAGTAACCCTCAATTTACAACCATTCATTTAATGCCCATTCAAAGTTACAACAGTACTGAAAAAATGTGATGTACAATTGTTCCTTGGACTTATGATTGTCATAGCATCTCCATGCTGTGATGCAACTTTGAGTGCTTGGAAACTAGCATATATTTATTTAAATAGTTGCAGCATTCCAGGATCACTTGCAACCTTCCCAACAAGCAAAGTGAATGAATCAAGCTGGATTTGTTTAAAGACTACATGACTCACTTAACAACCATCAAAAAAGGTGATAAAATTGAGTGTGACCCACTTAACAACCCCCTGGTCTTAGTTGTGATTGTAAGTTGAGGTGACATGTATCTAAATCAGGGATCTTCAAACTTGGCCCTTTTACGACTTGTGGACTTCAACTCCCAGGCTTCCACTCCCAGAATTCCTCAGCCAGGCACGTTGATCTAGCTATCTAAGGTCTTTTATTAGAGTATTCTTTATGCCACTGTATATGACTAGACTAAATACTAACATGAAGGTTTTGAACAATAACTACTCTAGGATTCAATGAGTCCATTTCACCTTTTGACGCCAGTCATCACAAACATCTTGTCTCGCACCTCATCATTATTTCAAAATATCTTTATTGGCTTTCCACGTATTCACATTGCCCTTAGAGCAGGGGTCTTCAAACTTACCCCTTTTATGACTCGTGGACTTCAACTCCCAGAATTCCTCAGCTAGCGTGCCTGAGGAATTCTGGGAGTTGAAGTCCATGAGTCATAAAAGGGCCAAGTTTGAAGACCCATGCCCTAGAGGAAATATTGTGAGCTATCGTATTTCATATGGTGTTTAAAATAAGCATATAGTTACTCCTCAACTTATGACTTGTCACTCCTCAACTTATGACTTGTCACTGTTCGAAATTACGGCAGACTTCTACAAAGGTGCTTATGTCCTCGATTCAACCCCCCCCCAACGGTCACATGATGATATTTTATATGCTTGGCAACATATTCACTTTTACAACAATTTGCAGCATCCCACAGTCATGATCACGTGATCATGATTTATGATTTACAATGCTTTTTTCCAGAAACCAGCAATTACTTCTGGTTTCAGGCAAAAAAACCCCTCCATTGCAGACAATGAACACATTTACTTAATGTGACCATTGCAAAAAATAACATAAAATCAGGTCGATTACATAGATGCTTCAACCTACAACCATCATGACATATGACGGAAATTCTGAGCTCTGTTATGGTCATAAGTCAAGAATTACCTGTATTTTCTTTAGACAACAAAATATGAATAATAACATTTCATTTGCTTGCTGATTTCACTAAGCATTCCCTATGAAGAAAACACTTGGGTGGTTTTAGGATGGGGATAGGGGTGGTTAGTTTCATTTTTTCTATGGTTGTTTAGGAATTCTAGATAAATTTAATTTTCAAATAGATGTACTGTCACATTATCCATTTCAATTTGCAGTGACATATCCCACAAAATCAAGCTATCATGAAACAGTTGATCATCATATCAACTGCAAATTGACTATTGACTAAAATAAAATAAAATAAAATAAAATTAGAAGGTACCTTCCATGTAGGCAAGGGTATTTTTCTACTGAAATTAACTGCTGATTTGCTTCACAAGAAACTAATCTAAGTTAGCCCTAAGCTAACTATATCATTGATCATTCATCTAAGACAGGGGTGGGGAATTTTCATCTTATACCAGAGCTGGGGAACCATGGCCCTTTTATGACTTCAACTCCCAGAAGTCCCCAGGGGTGGGGAATTTTCATCTTACATCAGAGGTGGGGAACCAAGGCCCGTTTATGACTTATGGATTTCAATTCCCAGAATTCCCTGGTAGTGGGGAATTTTCATCTTAGACCAGACGGTGAGGAGCCATGGCCCTTTTGGACTTCAGTTCCCAGAATTCCCCAGGGATGGGAAACTTTCATCTTAGACCAGAGGTCTGGCTCAGGAATTCTGGAAGTTGAAGTCCAAAGTCATAAAAGGGACCATCTCTGGTCTAAGATGAAGTTTTCCATTTTGTGTGTTTGAAGTCCCATACAACCCTTATTCCATTAATTGCCATCTCTAAAAGCTAAAGTCATGCCGTATTTAATTGAGGGGGAGAGAGAGAAAGAAAAATGCCATGTTTCTGTAGTCACAGCATATGTATGGAAAATTGTAATCCAGAAATTACCACCTGAAATAAGCATGTGTGCACTGAGCAGAAGTAGACATACAGATATCATTCTGGTCTGCTGTACATTATAAAAATATTGGCCTCAGTATAGCCCACTCAATTAAGCATTAAGCATTTCCTTTTTGATTCTTTGTTAAAATATCATTACTGAAGTATCATAACTCAGTTGACATTTGGGTGTTGGGTGAAATCCATTGTTTGAGGAACCATGTATTCAGTGATGTAGGAAAATCAGAGGAACTACATCAGTTGTAACATTTGCAGAAAGATTCCACAGGTGGGAAAGAAACAGCTTGTCTTAGTTCAGGTTGAAGTAAAACATTTTGGCCAAATGATGCCCTGTGGAAAATTGATCTTGAATGAACATTGAAGCAGAAAAGGGCTGCCCATGTTGCAAGTAACAAATTCATGGACAATATTTTTTCATTACTGCTACAACAGTGACAAGTCTCCTTTGGTCTCGAGTCTAGTTCCTGCCCCCGCTTTTTTAATGTACCACAATCAGTGCTGCTAAACCAATGCTTTAGTGTCAGAGTTGGTTTCTGTTGAAGCTCTGAAGCAGATTAAAGGCTAATGGAGGTATTTTGTAACCCTGGATAAATGCCTAAATCCAATACTCATTGGGGATATGAATCTCAGTTTCAATCAAAGTACAACTCACTGGACTATGCTAGCATACATAGTATATAACAAATTATTAGTACAAGTATATAAACAGATGAATCAATACCTCCACCAAATTATCTCTCAGACTGAAAATAAATGTTCTAATATACTTTTTTCCCAGTCCGAAAATGGGTGGAGACCAATTTTCAGGTCTTTAAGAGATAATTTAATGATAATTTGGGAGTTTTAAGGGATGAATCAAGTATCTCAAGGAAGCATTTATTTTCTTCAAACAGAAATTGGCCACCTGGAGAGCAAAAATTAATCAAAAGGCAGTTAGGATTGGAAACAGGCTTCATGGAATTGCTAGCTAGAGTATGAGTGACCATATTCAATTATTGGCTTAAACTATCTTTCTCTTCCCTTGTCTTTGCCCCATTATCAGCAATGACTCTCACTCTGCATAGAAATACGTGGTAGCAACTGAAATTTCATCCTTGGGGTTTTCTCCAGGTCTTTTACTAAGCATAGGGTATGATCGGATTATAGTACTTCATAGACACAAAATACAAAATTGGACATCTATTCTCAGTCATCCAAGTCATCATTATCCCAAAGGTGCTTTTTCACAAGGCAACTGGACTTTGTTTTTCTTTGAAGATGTTTCGCTTCTCATCCAAGAAACTTCTTCAGTTCTGAGTGGAGTGAAAGGATTTATACTCCTTGTAGACAGCTGGTCATTTGCATTATTTTAGAGAGAAGAAAAATGTCCTCAAAGAAAAACAAGAAAGTCCATTTGTCTTGTGAAAGAGCAGTTTGGGCACAAAATTGGACCTAGTCAAGATCCAAATCTTTATTGCTAATAAGTCCAACAGGTATTCTGTTTCTCCCAAAGGCACACCTAACTGAACACAGAAAGGCTTTTACTGTGGCATGATGTCATGCCCTAACCGTAACTGTTTTTGAAGTCCATACCTAGGTGTTGCAATGGTCTGGTACTCTGGTCACACACAAACAACAGAGCATGTGTTTCTCCAGTGCCTATATTTACACAGATATTTGCACTAGCATCTTCTATCAATTAATACATAAATACCCAGGGTGCACAAGACAACTGTAGAACATACTGTAGCTTTCAAAAACCAAACCTGATACAACAAATTATGTTGCCAGTTTCTGGCATCAAATTCATCAGACAATGACATGGGGCTCAACATTATGAACTAGATTTAATTAGCATCTTGTTGGCCACATTAGGATGCTTTGTAACTTAATAGAATGTTCCACATACTGTATAGGTCAGTAGTGGCGAACCTATGGCATGGGTGCCAGAAGCGGCACTCAAAGCTCTCTCTGTGAGCACGCATGCAGTCGCCCCAGTCCTAGGCCTTCAGCTGGGTTTTATAAAACCTTTTCACTTTAGGTCTCCGCCACCGTGTGCAAAAAAAAAAAGTTAAATCAATCAGTCAATTTCAACTTCTTGCGGGAAAAAAAGATCTTGCAAAGTTGGAATTGATTGATTGAACCTTTTAGTTCCACCCAATCAGCCGTTACCACCGCAGCCACGCCCACCCAATTGGCCACACACACCCGGCACCCAACGATGCATAAGTGGGTTTTGGGTTGCAGTTTGGGAACTCGGTCTCTAAAAAGTTCGTCATCGCTGGTATAGGTATTCCTCATTTAGTAACCATTTGCAATTATGATGGTGATAAAAAAGTAAATTTACATCCAATCCTTACATTTACAACCTTCACAAGTCTGTCTTTAAAACAAAGGAAAGCAGAATAAGATAATTAGCACAGTCATGGTTTTACTTAATGACTGCTTTGCTTAAGTTGCTGGTTCTGAATGTGGTTGCTAAAGAAGAACTACCTGCACTAATTTATTTATGATGCTAATGCTCCTACTGCTTCCTTATATGTACAAATAATGTGTGTGTTTTTGTGTGTGTGTGTGTGTGTGTGTGTGTTTTAACTTATAATTTTAAATTTTTTCTAATCTAAATTTCTGTTTAGATTTTCTTTCTCTTTCTTTCCCTCTTCCTCTCTCTCTTTGTATTTATATGGGTGCATGCATGTATATATGTATTTATGGGTATTAAATCAGAATGCATTATTTCATACTTCTTTGTAATGACTGTAGTATTACTTTAATATTTTGGTCTGTGACCATAATATTTGATTTGAAAAAGTAGTAAAGCACTCATGCATATGTGAATAATAATTAAAAGTGTTTCATTTCTTTTCTGTTTTGTAACTAAGTGGCAAAGATCTTAAGGGAGGCACGATACAGAAATACTACCCCTGAATTCACCATTAAACTTTGCATATTAATGCAATAATATTATAGGCATTCTAGACAATCATGAAATCCCATATCACTAGAGGCTGGCAACAGAGCTGGAAGAAGATGTGAAAAGTTTGCCTAAACATCTACATCCAGTGTAAAGCAACATCAGCGCAAAAAAGTGGCTATTTAGTGAAATAATGAATTAATTTTGAAGACAATGGAAAATGAAAAGTATATATTAGAATATCTCACCACAAATGTGACTTTGTTTCACTGGGCTTCAGTGAGAGAATACGCTCTGACCTTGGGAGTCATAACCTCATTCATTGCTGCCAAACACCACCTGCTACTTAAATGTTGTAGGGAGAATGCTTTCCAGGAGAGAAAAATTATATTTGTGGTTTCCTAGCAACAAAGCAGACTATTTCATATCTGTATGGTACTATACAGCTATGAAATTGGGTGAAACACCGTGCACAAGGAGATCAAAGAGGAGTTTTTAGGTTCATTAGCCAAGATAGTTTACTTGTATGCTTGCTTGCTTTTCCTTTTCTTTCCTTTCTTTTACTTACAGCATCTAACTAGACAGATCATAAACCTCTTATTAATTAAACCAAGCAGTGACAATGTTGGTTAGGACTACAAAACACATTACACCCAGCCCAGCAACTCATCCAGAATCAAGCAAACTATTCTCTATATATCAATTTCTGCCCTTGAAAACAACCACACATACAGATAAACACATGGAAGGGTGATCAATAGAAGTGGGGATTGATTGATCTGATCTGGATCCAATCCATTATTTCTAAAGCATCTTCAGAATAAAATTAATAAATAGATAAAGCTAATGAAAGGGAAGGAAATGGAGATTAAGTAATGAATAAAATGTAAGGTGAAAAATGTGTCTGAAATTGTTATTTAAAACATATAAGGCTACTTGATGATTTAATTTAAGATGAAATCTCTCATGCAGGAATGTCTACATCAGTGGTTCTCAACTTTTTTAATGCCATGACCCCCAACTGGTCATAAGTCGAGGACTACCCAACCGGTCATAAGTCGAGGACTTTCCCTGCCCGGGAGTGCCGCACATGCATGGTGCTGCCCCCTGCGCCGGCCGAGGCATAGTTGGCAAGAGGCAGAGACGGCACAAGCCAACCACCGGCTGGCCACCAGCTGGCCCCGCCACGCCCCACGTGCGCCAGCAACCCTCCCTGCACCCGCCGGCCTCCCACCTCCCACCCCTGGCCTTCTTTTACTTACATTTTTAGTAGTTGCTCAGCAGGGAGGGGTGGAAACTTCCAGACAGCTCGCCTTCGCTGCAGACAACTTGCAGCACCGTTTGCAGAATGGGACTTTTGGCGGGCTCAGCAGGGCAGAGACAGCCTGGACAATTCCTATTGGCTTTTGAACGCCAATAGAATTAGACTCTATTCAAGAGAGTCTATTCTATTGGCTTTCAAAAGCCAATAGAATAAAAGGGAGTAGCACAGCTAAGGAAAAGGGGGAAAAATGGCGGACTGCATTGTTTGGCGACCCCCGTGAAATGGTCATTCGACCCCAAATGGGGTCCCAACCCACAGGTTGAGAACCACTGGTCTACATAATGTTAAACCCCAAATCAACCCTAATTTCTCATCACAAGTTTGGAGATTGGAAAGTTATTATTAATCCAACATTTCCTATTGATCAGTCTTACTCATGTTGAGACCATCCAAAAGGATCAGGACTATAATTCTCAAATTCCAAACTTGGACAGCTATGTTGGCTGAAAAATTAGTATTTCTGGAGGAGCCAAGTGGGAGGCTATCATAGACCTTTTCGTTTAATGCATTGATGCCCAATTGCAGCTACAAGATTATTTATATTTAAAACAATTACATCTCATGCTTGTAGAAATAAATCTTTTAAATACATCCACACAAACATAATTGTAGCTCACTGCTGCAATTAGTGGACTGTTTTTCAGGGAGTGCTGACATGCAATAATCTTTTCTTTCAATAATTTCTGTCTCTCTGTCTTATCTTTGTCTTTCTCTCTTTCCCACTTTGTGCTGGAATCAAGGTGCATTGTGGTTTTCCATGTAAAAGTGATGTTAGGGTAGGACTGTTTAAGGCACCTATTTTAGGAGATTAGAAATAAAACATTTCTAAATAAAAAATTCCTTCTAACAATCTTATTATATTAAACATTAATAAAGGTTTCTTAAATATTAGCAGAGGCAAATACTAGTTTTTGCTCAAGTGAGCTCCCAAATTAAAAAAATTCAGTCAGAGAGCTGCAAATGCCAGGTTCTTGACCCCCATTTTTGTTGAAGCTTTGCTAATTTTGACTACTTATTACTGATTCAAATTCATGCACCAAATTATTTTAGCTGGACACCTTTGCCTGGCTGTCACTTAAAAATGGTTGTTGATTTGTTGAAAATAATGCACTTGTTGTATGGAACAAAGTAGAAACAACATGATGGTAATCCATGAGGCATGCTTTGACAGCAACAAGCAGCTCATTACAGTTTGCCATCTTCTGCTCTCTAGTATAAAAAGACAAAGTGTTGCATGAGAGGAATAAATGACAATGTGTATTGTTATATTAACTATTTCAGATTATTGCTGACACAGATATGTGTAGCTCAACATCTCCACGTCTTGAAACAAAAGCAAGCAAAATTAATTGAATATAGAACGGCAACTGAAATTAGCACTGTGTTCTCCTAACAGATACACTAATAATAATAGGCATTAACAGGGCTTTTTTTCTCATAGAACGCCCAGAACGGAGATCCGGCACCATTTTTTAGATGGAACCTTGTAGGGTAGGCAAGGCGGGTTGTATGACGTGTGTGAGTTCCGGCACCTTTTTTTTTTTTTTAAAGAAAAAAGCATTAATATAGCTGATTCCTAGCTTAGAGAAAAAGGAGATTAAAGACAGGGAGAAGAGCATATCAGAACATGAAATGGGTCAAGCATCATGATGTTCATCATCTCAGAAATCACCTGAGCCACTTCTATATTAATGGGAAACATCAGAAGCCATTTTATGGTAATAGCAGTACATATACTGTAGATAGGCAAAATAAATCTTTCTGGACACACTTGCATTTCATTTTATTTTTAAAAATGAGTGGATATTTTCCTTTAATGCAGCGGTTCTCAACCTGTGGGTTGGGACCCCATTTGAGGTTGAACAACCATTTCACGGGGATCGCCAAACAACGCAGTCCGCCATTTTTCCCCCCTTTTCCTTAGCTGTGCTACTCCCTTTTATTCTATTGGCTTTTGAAAGCCAATAGAATAGACTCTCTTGAATAGAGTCTACTTCTATTGGCTTTCAAAAGCCAATAGGAATTGTCCAGGCTGTCTCTGCCCTGCTGAGCCCGCCAAAAGTCCCATTCTGCAAACGGTGCTGCAAGTTGTCTGCAGCGAAGGCGAGCTGTCTGGAAGTTTCCACCCCTCCCTGCTGAGCAACTACTAAAAATGTAAGTAAAAGAGGGCCAGGGGTGGGAGGTGGGAGGCTGGCGGGTGCAGGGAGGTTGCTGGTGCATGTGGGGCCCGCCAGGTGCTTACCTCCCTTGGGCTGGGCCAGCTGGTAGCCCAGCCGGTGGTTGGCCTGCGCTGTCTCTGCCGCTTGCCAGCTATGCCTCGGCCGGTGCAGGGGGCGGCACCACGCATGCGCAGCGCTCCCGGGTAGGGAAAGTCCTTGACTTATGACCGGTTGGGTAGACCTCGACTTACGACCGGTTGGGTAGTCCTCAACTTATGACCGGTTGGGGGTCGCAGCATTAAAAAGGTTGAGAACCACTGCTTTAATGCAATAATCCTCTATCTGTTTGTAAAATTACTTGATCTTTTTGTAAAGCACTAGGCCATTGTTACATAATGTTGCTGTGTACAAGCTAGAAGAATGTTGTGCATTTAGATCCACAGTGAATTGTGTAATGTTTATGTGCCTGACTTCAGAAGACTCTTAATGTCTCTTAAAATCAACTTTTGAAAGGATACTATTGGAACCTTTGGGCATTTATATGTCCCCCTCAAATCTACATTCCATTAATCTTATTAAGAAATAACAAAATGAAGAGTTCAAAATATGCTACTAAGACTGAATAAATTCTTTCTAAGGGCTGCTTTACATTACATTAATCTTATTAAGAAATAACAAAATATGCTACTAAGACTGAACAAACTCTTTCTAAGGACCACTTAACATTTGTGATTAATATCTGCTTCACTATTACACAAAACAGTCAGAGAATTATTTCATTTCTTTTTTTAAATTGTTATCTATATGTTCTTAAGGCAGTTGGATTATTATGCCAAACACATGAATGATGATCTTTTAATCCTTTAAGTATAATTCAAAGACCAGATACTTTCTACATTCAGTTTTTATTACACAATTCTTTAAAAAGCTTAAATAAATCAACAATGGATATTTTCCCCATGAATTGCTCAAACTGTGCAGTAGGATTATTATTAGGCCGTTTATTATTACAGATCACAAGTGTGTTAAATCAAATTTCTATTCTTTAAAAGCAAGGAAATAAAAGTGATAAATTTTTATTTATGTTTCTAGATGGTTGCTTGGAAAACTAAAAACTAAATGAATGAAACAAAAACCTAAAGCAGAATGAAATGAATATATACACACACATATACACACACATAGACTCACATGTATGAACCTTTTGGAATATACTTGTGTATTTCTGTATGTAGGTAGACACACACAGACACTTAGAGTACCTCATTCCCTTGGAATAAAATATAAGATTTGTAAGAAAGTAAGATAACAAAATAAATGTTAATGCACATGCCCTAGCAAAAATAGATCCATCAACTTTATAATGTCAAAATTTCTAAAAGACCCATTATCTGAACATGACTTGTATACATGACTACATCAAAATGGATAAGTATTATAGACAGAATTTGCTAAAATCACAAACTAATATAAGCATCAACTAATTTTATTTGAACACCAAACGATGAATTCATAAAGAGAACTATAAAAGCATTCCTGCTTTTCTTGCTGGGCTAAATGACTCTACATACAAAAATCTAGTTAAGTTGTACATTGGAAAAAGTTCAGAGAAGAGCAACTAAAATGGTCAAAGTCCTGAAGACTAAAACAGGCTGCAGGACTTGGGTTTGGCTCCTCTAAAGAAAAGAAGAAAAGGGTGACATGATAGCAGTATTCCAGTATTTGAAGGGCTGCCACAAAGAAGAGGGCATTAAGCTATTCTCCAAGGCACCTGAAGGCAGGACAAGAAACAATGGTTGGAAACTGACCAAAGAGAGAAGCAAACTGGAATTAAGGAGAAACTTTTTAACAGTGAGGGCAATTAATCAGTGGAACAGCTTCCTTCAGAAATCGTGGGCGCTCCAGCACTGGAGGTCTTTAAGAAGACCAGTGATGGCGAACCTTTTAGAGACCGAGTGCCCCAAAACTGGCCCTGCCCCCACTCCACCCCCTGCCCCACCCCCACTCTGCCCCCCATCCTCTGCCCCACCTGCCCACAGGACCACTCACCACCTCCAGGGCCCGCCGCAGAACACCTAGGCAGCCCAGCAGTGCTATGGGGGCCACACCCTCTGCCCGCGTCCTGTAGCATCATGATGCATGATGGGGTGTGAGGCAGAGTCTTGTCTATGCTGCCTGGCTGCCATGCCCTTGGCTACGTTGCTCCATGTGAGCCATGCTTGGAGGCGACTGTCCTTCAGGGAGGCTGCTGGAGAGGAGGGGGTTGCAGGGGGAGGCAAGGCTGGGGCAACGGCACGTGTGCCCACAGAGAGGGCTCCGAGTACCGCCTCTGGCACCCGTGTCATAGGTTCGCCATCACTGGACTAGACAGTCACTTATCTAAAATGGTATAGGTTTTCCTGCTTGAGCTGTGCTAAAAAACCTCCAAGGTCCCTTCCAAATTCTATTCTATTCTATTCTATTCTATTCTATTCTATTCTATTCTATTCTATTCTATTCTATTCTATTCTATTCTATTCTATTCCAGCTTTCAAATGATGATTTATGATTTAACATGTCATACAGACCAAGTCAGTTGTGACATAACACAGATTCAAAGGAATTCAAGCCAAGTTCAAAAGAGAACAAATTGTATTTCATAGCAGGGATTTTTATATCCCTAGTCATCTAGATAAGGATATTATTTCTCAATAAGTTTAAAACATAAACCTCTTAACAGTTTGCTGCTAGCTTAGATATAGGAGATAGGAGACTGGACAACCCAAAGCTTCAAACCAACTTAAAGGGGATTAATTTCAAATATGAAAACACGATATCTTCATCACATACAAGTAAGGTCAAGTAACATACAAGTTTATGTTAAGTAATATCTAGTAATTTACGTATTTATAATATATTCAGTCTAGTGATGGACAAATCTGGTCCTGGGTTCTGCTGTGGTTTATTTTTTCCAATAAGCAACCAAGCATTTAAAAGCAATTTATTAGATTACCCTGATAAAGTGGGGTATCCCTATGTAAAGGGAAAAACTTGAGGCCCATTTTACATTCCCTTTTATAGTTAAGACATCAAAAAAAATGCAAGGAAAAGGTGATTGGACAGGACAAAAGTAACTTCCCCTTTGCCTAGAAAATCAGTTACATGTAGTTAAGCATGTTACATATTTGCATCCACACATGTTCATTTAAATGAACTGTGATGGCACAGTTTAAGTTGTTAATCAGGATAAAGATTGTTTTAAGTTCATAAGACAAACAGAGGCCAATTAGAGCTAACAAGCTTTTTGTTGTCAGGAGTCATTCTCTAGACCAGGGGTGTCAAACTGCTGGCCCATGGGCCAGATGCATCACACCAAGACCGCGCCCACCCCATTGCCTGCAATGGGAAAAAAGTCATGATACATCATGACACATCACGTGACATCGCGAGTTTGACACCCGTACTCTAGATATCCTTTCCTATTTTCAGTTTAGAAATCAATAGCTTCAGTTTAGAAGCTATCAATCAATCCATACAATAGGATAAAAAGTTTTCCTACATTTCAGTCTGTAATAATTTGATAAATCCTTATCACCATTTTAAAAGAGAAAAAAATAAATCAAATTAAAATACAAAGTAACTATGTTAGTTAAGTAGTATAACAATATTACAAAGTCCATGTCATGTGACCCGCACAAGTCAATGCATTCCCTTGGACTTACGTAGTTTCATGTTGTCTTGCTATTGCTATGACACTAATAATATGAGGTACAGGTTCTCTACTAGAAATGTTGTACTTACATTCTAAGAACAGATCATTTTTAAGTGCAATTCACCACCAGCTGCAGAAATTTATGTCAGCAAAAAAATTGCTGTCCTGACGATCAAGCCCTATTCTGCCTTTAAGTCTTCCTGTGGATCAAATTAGCAAAAACAATGGGTGGATTGCCCTGATTTCGTATCTCCTCATCACTTGCCTATGAGAATATAGACATCAATCATTCTCTTTAACATATAGTAATGTGTCTGGGTGAGCAGGTATTTTGAAAAGCTAGTTTAGCCCCATGTCAAAGTCCTGAGTAATACATCATAAATCTGAACTCCCAGCTTCATCTTAATTTTCCAGTATTTGCTTCACCTCCTTCCCATTATCTGTGCTTGCAACTTATCAGATTTAGCACTGTTTTAAAACAGGAAATAGCAAAGAAGATAAGAAAAAGCAAAATAGCTTGGTAAAATGCTTTCCCCAAAAGCAATATAAAAAGTAAAAAAAAAAAAAGCATGACTATGCAAAAACTCTTGTTGATAGAAACAGCAGAAATTTCCCAATGTACTTTCTGCTAACAGAACCACAATTAAGAGAACCTGGCTGTCTCTTTTTAATTTAATTTGATTTTCTGCAAAGCACAGGGCTAAAACGTTCTGAAGACAGCATTAAATGCATGTATTTAAGAGGCATGTAAGTTTGGACAAGTATTCTGAAGCACTGATCAGTCATTATAGAATCAGAGGTCTTTGTGGAAGCCAGGGACCTATTCTCCCCTTCTGCCAGAGCCAAAAAGGCCATAGAGTAGGAGATGACCGGGCTGAGCCCAAGGGAAGGGTCAAATGCATCATAAATCACAAGTCCCTTTGTAACCAGAAGACTTCTAAATCTGGCCCACCTTGAATTCCTTTCTATTCTTAACTCCCACGCATTTCCCTTAACGATCACTTAGCCAGATTCTTATAGAGAACTTAAGCTTGCAATACATCTTTATATTCATTTGAACTGCCTGAATCTCCTGATTTCCCAGGCACTTGATGCACAGAGGACAAAGCCAAACATTGAAGGACAAGGCACACGTTCGTACAGGCTAAAGTGGGCTAGATCTTAGGCAAATCTTAGGTTCCAACTGCATTGTCAATTGGACACATCATATCCACAATAAGCATTTGGTCAGAAGAAGATAGAAAACACTGTTTAAAACTAGAACAGCCAAAGAATACCCTAAACTATCTTTCTTGCAAGTTCAAAATGAAACAAAAGCAGTGCTATGAGGATGTAACATATAAAATGATATACTGTATTTTCCAGCGTATAGGACGACTCGGCATATAAGATGACCCCCAACTTTGGAGACGATTTGCATGCTTTAGAAAGTCATCTTATACGCTGGAAAATACGGTAGTTTTACTAAAGCAGGTCATGACAAAGTAGGTATGAACTTTTCCATTTCTATATTTTTGGAATGGTTTGTTATAGCTTAAAGCACAGATAGAGCTTTAGAGAAATGTAAACCTAACCCTCCATCTATGAGTAGGGATTTTATTTCATGTTATCTGGGAAGGTTTATTGCTATACTTTTATTAGCCAATGCTGATTTGAAGAACCTGTAAGTGTGATACTTCTTCTGCTTAAAGGCTTCCAGGAACAAGTTTACATTTTTAGAAAATATCACATAAACTGTTGGAAATATGGGGCATTATTGAAATGCTGGTTTTACATCAGGAAACATGTAAAGTCAATTTTGAATCCAAATCCTGTATTTCTTAAATCTGTCATTTCCTCAGTTCTCAAGGCATTATAACCCAGATCACAGATGAAAAGAACACAAAGTTATGTGGAAAACTGATTGTTAACATTTAAAGGGTCCAGGGAAGATGTCCTAGAACTAGGTTTTCCCACAACATAATTTTTGGTTAGATATATCTCCATGTGTGTGTTTGTGTAACAGTCCCAAAACTGTCTAATGAAGACTCACTACAGTATACCCAATCAATGCAGGAAGTGTTCTCCTCCAGTTTAAAAAGAAAAACTATTTTTTTTAAAAAATCTTCTTGCTATCCAGTAATACCACAGATCTATCTTTTTCTGCTTGAACTGCTAGGTTTCCTGCATTGCTGGAAAGTTTGTCATAGTTGGATGGTAAGCTTGGCTATTACTGGGAGGGAACCTTCCTATCACACACCTCTGTGTGATGCCAGACTGAGCATGTTGGCAAGCTTGAATTCTGAGCAGTGACCCTTAACTTACTTTGTGGGATAGTATAGCTTTGTCTCTAATCCTTGCATTTTCTGGGGAGCTATGTTGGTTTAGCTGAGTAGAAAATTTGGGCCCTCCTTGGAAGTGGTAATCAGTTTCAAGAGTTTATTAGTTTTATAACAGCATACTGGCAATATTGTGAGTTACTTAGCCAGGAGAGACAGCATAAGCAGAAAGCCAGTGAGAGAACAATAGCACAGAGATGGCCAACATACAGAGAGAGATGCTGGCATAGAAAAAAGTAGCAGCTTCAGTCTTTTCACCTTCTTGTCACCCTCTATTTTTATAGTGCCTCTAAGTTTCCAGCTGGTATCCATCCAGTCAGAGTCAAAAGATGCAAACCTGTCCCCTTAGTGCAGATTGTAAAATAAAAGTCAGCCATGAGCTCATGTTTGGCATGCTGAAAGTTGTGCTGAATTTCCAGTTGTGTTGGCAGGATTGCAAGAGAAATTTAAATGTTTATTAGTACAAGACAGAATAAAGTTGTTGTATGGATGGCCACTTTAAAGAAATTGAGAGCCAAGAAAATGAATATATATATGTATGTATGTATGTATGTATATATATGTTTGTGTGTGTGTGTGTGTGTGTGTGTGTGTGTATGTATGTCTTTGGTTATTTGGGTTTTCTCCCACGTAAAATTGGAAGTGTCTTGGTGACGTTTCGACGAAGTCTCATTCGTCATCTTCAGGCTGGTGCTTTTGGCTTCGTGCTTCTAGGAGCAATGTGTGATTGTAGCTGTTTCCTCCTTTTAACTGCCAGTGGGGATATGAACTGATTGGATGAGAGCTTGGCTGTGTTCTGATTGGATGGAGGTGTGTTCTGATTGGTTAGGAGCTTGGCTGTGCTCTGATTGGCTGGGGGGGGTTGGCTGTGCTCTGATTGGCTGGGGGGTTGGCTGTGCTCTGATTGGCTGGGGGAGTGTTCTGTTTGGGTGGGGGCTTTGTTGTGCTCAGGTTAGTCTGAGTTGCAGGGGGTTTAAAATGGTGAACTGCATTGCTATTTTTTGGCTTCGCGTTCGTGGTCGTGCCTCATCTTCATGGTGGGTGTCAGTTTGCTTCATGTATGGATTGGAGGGGTTTAAAGTGGCTAATGATGCAGCTGTGGTCTGGCTTCTGGTGTGTGGTCGTGCCTCATCATCGGTGTGGCTTTGGGTTTGCTTTTTGCGTGGATGTGTGGTGGTGACATCCTGTGTGGTTTTTGTGAGTGTGGGACTGGTGTCATTTTTTGTGTTAGGGAGTCGTTTGTCAATAAGGGTGGGTTTCCAAATGGCTGGTAGGTGGGAGGTATCATCTCGTTTGTTCATGCTGTGTGGGCGTTTTTCTATCTCAATGGCTTCTCTGATTATTCTGTTATTAAAATGTTCACTTTTGGCAATGGTTCTGGTATTTTTAAAGTCAATTTCATGTCCTGTGGCTTTAAGGTGTTGGACCAGGGAAGATGTTGGTTCCTCTTTTTGGACTGAGTTCTTATGTTCTTCAATGCGTGCACTTATTCTTCTGTTGGTTTGTCCGATGTATGTGGTGGGACAAGCGGTGCATGGGATTTCGTATACTCCTTGATTTTCTAATTCAATTTTGTCTTTGGTGTTTCTTAGGATGGTGGATATTTTTCTGTTTGTGCAGAATGCTGTCTTAATGTTGTGTTTGTGGAGGATCTTGCTGATTCTGTCTGTGGTGCCTTTTATGTAAGGGAGGAGGGCTTTGCCGTTTTCTTGTTCTCTGTCTTGGGTTTTAGTGGGGGTTTCTTTTTGGATTAGTTTGGTAATCTTATTTCATTGGAATCCATTGGATGTAAGTACATTAGTGAGAGTGTGTAGTTCAGTTTTTAGGTGTTGTTCATCAGCTAAGCGTTTTGTTCTAGAGATGAGTGTCTTGGTTACGGAGTTGATCTGTGCTGGGTGGTGGTGTGAGAGAGTATGCAGATAGCGGTTTGTGTGTGTTTTCTTCTGGTAGATGGTGTATCCTAGGGAGCCATTGGATTTCTTGTAGACTAAGACATCTAGGAAGGGAAGTTGGTTATTAGCTTCTGTTTCCATGGTGAACTGTATTTTGGGGTGTAGGCTGTTGAGGTGTATGAGGAAGTTGTCCAGTTTTTCTTTCCCATGTGGCCAGATTATGAAGGTGTCGTCTACATATCTGAGCCAGAGTTTGGGTTTGTGTTCAGATTTTTCTAGAGCTTGGGTTTCAAAGTGTTTCATGTAGAGATTTGCAATGACAGGTGAGAGGGGTGATCCCATGGGTGCTCCTTCTATTTGTTTGTATTTTTGTCCGTTATAGATGAAGTATGTGTTGGATAGACAATGGTTGGTCAGATCTAGGATGTGTTTTGGGGGGTTATATTTGTTTTGGATAGCTATCAAGGCTTCTTTGATTGGCACTTGGGTCTATGATATGACATTGAAGCTCACAAGTAGGTCGCTGGGCTATAAGTTTTATTTCTTTATGATCTCTCAGAAATGGAAAGAATTTTTTACGTGTGAGGTGATGGATTCTGCATAGGGCTGTAGTTGTTTGGTGAGAAATTTGGATAGGTTTTGTAGAGGTGAGCAGTTAAAAGGAGGAAACAACTACAGTCACACATTGCTCCTAGAAGCATGAAGCCGAAAGCACCAGCCTGAAGATGACGAATGAGACTTCGTCGAAACGTCGCCAAGACACTTCCAATTTTACGTGGGAGAAAACCCGAATAACCAAAGACCTACATACAAACACCCGCGAAAACCTCAGAAAAAAAACACACACACACACACACATATATATATATATTTAAAGTCAATCAGATAAAAATAAAGAGCTCTGGGATGTAAGATAAAAGGCATTTTTTATTAATTGCTGAGCTTTCGTTAACAACCTGTTAACATCATCAGAGCAAAGGGATATATATATATATATATATATATATATATATATATATATATATATATGCCAAAGTAATGCCAACCTCAAAGACCTCAGATTGGTTGACAGTTTAATGAGATGATAAATCTCATTGGCTGACTGCTCATATCAGTATCAGCAAGCTACTCATATTGCTCATCTTTGTGTAGCATTTTCTATATAAGGAACTAAAATTGCAGCTTTGTACATAGAAGAATTCCAAAAGCAGCAGAAAAGCCAATGAATCAACAGCCAATCAGAATCATTATTTTGAAGCAGGTTGCTGCTTTGATCTGCAAATCTGCTTTGATGGGTGATTAGACTGAAGTTTCATTGACTCATTTCATCCATTTAGTGTTTTATGCAGCTCTAATGAGGTTACCAGAAGTAGATGTAAATATAAGGGAGGCTGGGTATGATGATTATTCCTTATCTTCAATTACTAGCATTTATATTTATTACAAATTGAAAATAGACTTTACTTCCTACAGTTTACATGTGTCACAGTATGCTTCTTGAATTAAATTTGTCCTACAGATAATACATATCATATTGATTTTGGCAAATGTACAGGAAAAGAAGACCTAGCTCTCAATCACTTCACTTCTAAAATTAGTGCCTATGCATTAAAAACATTTCTGGAAACAAAATTGCAATCAAAGTTAAACATTATTATTATGCCACAGTTATGCTATCAGCATCCAGTATTCTTATTAAATTAACATTTGCAGAACAGTTCTATCAGTCTCACTGCCCACCATCATCCCAAATTAAGGAAAAGTTCATTACAGAATTAAATGCTAGTTAGAACAGATGCAGCCTTTAAAGCTTTTCAAATCATAAGGATAGCTTTTTGCCATTGCTGTCAATGGGGTGGGCACAGCTCCGGTATGATGAAACCAGCCCGCACCCTTGTTCTAATGCATTTCTTTTTGAATCTGAATGAGAGAAGTACAAATTAACTTTCTGGTTCTCCAGTATAATAAATAAATGTAAAAACAACAACTTGGCTTGGCATTCTTATACATGAAATATTTTTTCTGGATGCAGAATTAGATGGAATTACAACCCTTCTTTTTGAAACTTTCACACTATTTGCTTATGATTTTCCTGGAGCATTTTAATAGCAATAGCATTTAGACTTATATATCGCTCCATTGTGCTTTACAGCACTCTCTAAGTGGTGTACAAAGTCATCTTATTACCCCCAACAATCTGGGTCCTCATTTTACCAATCTCAGAAGGATGAAAAGCTGAATCAATGCCATTGAATGCCATCAGGATTGAACTACAGGCTGTGGGCAGAAGTTTCCTGCAATGCTGCATTCTAACCACTGTGCCACCAGGACTCATTCTAAGATGTTGGTTTTAAATTATAAGCTAATAATTTGGGATTTGTGGATACATTTGGAATTTTGAAACATATAGGTAGTTCCACAGCCCTGGCTAATAATATAACAGCTGCCATTGAGAGAACATAACCAGTTACAAAAGAGCTATTTATAGAACCATTCTTACCGTATATACCCACATCCCCAAAACAGCACTCTTTTTACTTCCGGTTACTTTGAGGTGATGGATCCACTTACAAACAGTAAGTGAGTCCACCCAATAGTTTTATTTTCTAAGAAAGCCTCTAGTTCCTAATGAAGCCCAAGAACATTCTTAAAAGTAAACATGGTGGAGACTAATTATTTACAGTTAAAAAATGTAAAAAAAAAAAATCAAATGGAGCAAAGAGCATGACAAATATCAAGGAAGCTGCCTGAAGATATATTAAGCAAATTTAGTTCTTAATACTTTCAATATATACAAGGGTGAATATAAATATTTCCCTTG
Organism: Crotalus tigris; assembly: GCF_016545835.1. Lineage (NCBI taxonomy): Eukaryota > Metazoa > Chordata > Lepidosauria > Squamata > Viperidae > Crotalus > Crotalus tigris. The sequence goes on along the minus strand of NW_024096460.1, from coordinate 3,193,263 downwards.
CACTTGTACAAAGAACAGTAACATCATCATATAATATCTTTTCTGATCTGCTTATGTTTCAGTTGTATTATTTAAGCTTAATTTTCCCTCTATATTCAAACCATTCTTATTAGTCATACTTTTCTCAGTGTTAATTACCTTTACATATCCAAACTTTTCATTCACATACACCATCCCAATATTTTATATTTCACACATTAGAAAGAATGCTATGCTACTTAATGTATCTTATCCCTCTTACTGTAGGGGATTTATCTATTCTTTTATCCATATTCAAACAAGTGTTTAATCATATAGTACTCCATCTGGTAGGCTGAATGAAATCTCTTGAATCTAACTCTAGCCTTCTTCTTTTGTGAAGTAGTTTTCTAAGTCTTTCATCAGTACCATAGTCTCTGTAATTAGCCTTGTCAAACAACCAAATCTTATATAGTCCTTATCTTTACATATGGTTTTTATAGTCCAATATGTTTCCAATTATTAAAGCACCACTAAAAGCAGTATTTTATAGTTATAGATAACTAAATATCAGAGGTATGAAAAAATAATTTTAGTTATCTATAACAAAAATGATACGGTCAACAACTTTTAGATTAATAGCAGTGTAAGTTCAACCCATCTGAAGGGCAACAGTTTAAGAAATCTATTTTAACACTTTGGTGAGAAAAAAATAAAGTTACCTATATAGCTGTGGGGCTCAAAACCAAGAATGACACATGGTGATTCTTCTTAGCTAAGTTGTTTATTGTTCTCATACCTATAGACAAAATCTTGCCAGACTGAGGACTCTACCATCTAAATCTGTATATACTATCAAATATACTCTGTGAACTATTAAGGAGTGGCTGTCTTCACCCTCTTTCTCTCATATGTAAGAGTTGCCTCTTCCTCTTCGGGAATGCACCCCTTCCCTCTTGGGAATCCACTTTCTTAGTACATTCTTCAGCACAAAGCCAGCAGCTGTAGCATTGACTAATGACAAATCTTGACATTATCAAAACACTAAAAGGTGAAAATTTTGGTAGAGATATAAGGGATATAGGCCACATGATCAGGAACATTTTTATGTGTTTGAGCAACATAGTGGAACTAAGGTAACATACGGCCAACAATCTTTGCTGGCATGGCAAGTTTCTAGCTGTTTTGGAACTGTTGGTGAAACCCTTAAAAGTTGTTGGAGCTGTTTGAAATTGTCTTGCCGGCAGCAAGATCTGACTGCTGGCCCAGCAATGGATTCTATTGCAAATCAGGGCTGTTTCCAAAGGAAGCAGAGGTGGAAAGGTCTCATGGCTTATGGAGTGAAGGAACTGGATGAGGCTGTCGGTAGGCTCAGAGGAAGAGAGAGAAGCTTTTGGAGGAGTTGGTGGCAGCAGCAGCGTGCTCCAGGGGCAAAAACAAGCAAGGCCTCTTTAAGGAAAAGGTAGAAGAGGCAGGATCAGAAAAAGGAAAGGAGGCAAGGTTGCTGTGTAGAAATACAAGCTAACGTGAGGGCTAATCCACATGGAGCTCCATTTCCATCTGTCCTGTTTGGCATCCTTCGCTCCCTAGATACTAAAATGGACGATCTGAAACTTGAGCCGGCCACGAACAAGGATGTATATCGGAGGTGGTAACTCTTTGAGAACTGTATGCAACAAAATTTCATTTTGCCGATTGGTGTACATTTAAAGTGTCAATAAAGTTGTTGCTGTTAAATACATGTTATGTTTTTCAATACTGTAGTAGATGATGGTACATAGCTTTGTTAACCAAATAATTTTTCTGGCAGCATGCTGTACCTCCAGTCTTGGATAGACATTGATGTTTTATATTTCATATTTTTTTCTATGAAAAAAATGTTGCTTTTTTTGGTAAGAGGGCCACCACACACTTTTGTGTTAGATTATATTTTATCTTTACAATATTAGGAACAGCACTTGCCAGATTATCGAATAGTGGACTGCTTTGTCAGTAAACTCATGCAGCTTGAGAAAAAGGAAAACTTTATCCTTGCCACAAGTCTGCTCATGCCAAAAACTCTTCTGATAATATAATCTCACTGGCTCATAACTTCATTTGGAATAAGAAAACTTTATTTCTGGAACACTTAGATATTGTTGACTATGGAATTCTATCAGCAATTTATAACAAAAAGAGAACAACAAAATCAGCTGAAAATCCAAAATATTAAAAATACATTACAATGTTAAAGGCTTTCCAAATTTATTTATTGTAGACCTTTTAAAAATAGAACAAATGCTATTCCAGGGACCTAAGAATGGGACTGTCAGGTGAGAAAAATCAGGTCCATACATGAGGGTTCAATTAAATTGAATTATCACTATAGCTGATGCAGAAGAATCTTTTCAACTAACGGTCAGCATCTGCTTAGAGTTAGATATAAGGGTCAATAGCACTCAAGTGGGATTGGGCTTAGTTTGCTTGTGGCTACATGGGGATTCTAGGCTGACCCTTCTTTTCACCCTGCCTCCAGGTTCTGCCACTCCTTCTCCCCTCATAAAGAAATCTGAAGTCCTATTCAAGCCTTAATTTTTGGACAGATGGATGGAACCATACAGAAGAAAGCATTTTTTTTCTGGAACGAAGTGATGTAAACCTTTAAAGGTAACAAACAGTTCTTTGTATATCAACCCCAACAATTCACATCTATGTACTGTAATGCCTTTAGCAAAGATGTCATATAATTTATTTGAATTCTTCCAGATTTGGTTTACACATTTACCTACTTACTCCAAGAGTAAGTATGCCTGGGATTTCAGCCTAACGTTATTTATACATTTCTATTGGTTCTATTAAGTTCAAGGTTTATTCTAAGTGGGTATAATAATAAAATTATAAAGATAGCTAATCAAAAAGAAACCACACTGAGTTCAATAAGTACTTATTTAAGGCAAAGTATATATTACAACACAGGTATATTAAAAATAAGCGGCTTAAGTGTTTCCTGCCCTGCTTGATTTTTTTTCACCCATTGCTTTCCATATTTATTTAACAAGCTGAGATTAGCAAACCAGCCTATAATTTCCTACATCCTGTCAGGGGTTGTGCTGCAACCATAGCAGAATGTTGATACTCTTTAAAACCGAGCAATAGTTACGATAATTCTCACTCAAGTAACCGTTTGCAGAATGAGGCAAAACCATGAATTGCTTTCCTTTGAATGAATGGAAAATGTCTGCCAATAAAGCACATGAAGGAGTAAAATGAGTTTTATATATGAGCATCTGGCAGATTGCTTCTCTTACATTTGAGCTCTTCTGTTGTAATATAAACCACATTTGCTGAGACACCAAATGAAACACAGAAGAAACTTTTGGACTTGCAGCCTAAGACATTTTGTTTCCTTGGGTATAGCAGTTAATGGGCTCTTACCTAAACAGAGATAGAAATAAGTATAAGTGGGGAAAGAGACCTGCTGCTGCTAACATCCAAATGCCAGCTCATTTTATATAATACTTGTGTCAACCCCATTTTCATCTGTTATCTCTCTACACAATCTATGAAATGTTCAAAATAATATATTTTTCTGATACCAAACTTTGAGCATCAACTTATATGGACATTACATCAAGAATATGAATTTTAAGACAAGGAATGGATTCTGATGAGAACATTGTATTATGTATTCTACATTCCTTCTGGAATCTTCTGCAGGTTTATTGGGGAATAAGATGCAATGGGATCTGCAGCATATGAAGCTTACCATTTCCAACTCATAACAAACATTGTTTTCATGGATCTGGTTTGCATCATGAATCTGGTATAAGAAAATGAAGTGAATTAAAAGATATGGCCTTTTGGGATGAAATTGAGAATTTAAAATGTGGCAATAAGCAGAAGAACAGGATGCTTTTACAAGATGCCAAAAGTGAAACTGTGCAGTGTCCAAGAGGAAAGGCCAGACAAGGAAGTCAAGCAGAAACTGGTTCTTGGATCAACAGAACCATGCCTTGGAATTGAAAAGCATTGTTTTTAGATGTATTACTCAGTTATACTGCAGACAGAAGCCAGGATTCCATTCAGGTGGAAATCCCCCAAATGCATCAGATATTAATACGTCTAGAAGGAGTCACTATAAGGATATTAAATCTAGAATCTAATATAATTTAGGCACATCACTGCCCACTTATGATTAATTTATCATGAATGTATAAAGATGAAAAAACTGTAGAGATTCCATGGTGATATATTAAAAATCTGGATAATTATCAACTTTCTTTTTATTTCTGGAAACACATGTCTTTTCAGGCTATAATGCTAGAAGTGGAGGCGATATGTATGAATTGCTAGCAAAAGTAAAAATATCTTGAGGGATTTGCATTATTTTCCACAGCACATAGAATGTTAACCAAGTGTTAAGGCATGTCATCTAGTCTGAATCTGAAACAGCTGCATGATTGAGTTTCCAAGAACCAGGCTTGTAATCAGGATTTTTCATACATTACATGTCCCAGTTCCTACAAATCCAAAAGAGTGCCTGAGTTTGTTTTATCACCAGGCTGAGAAAAGCCTGTTGTAGGTTTACCAGGCATCCAGCAAGGGATATATCCTCCTTTTTTTGTCCTCATGTTGTCTCTTCAGCAGATATAACATTAAAATCAAATATTGTCCTGCTTTTTAAAATATCTTTATTATTATTTTATTTTGGACTATTTTCACAATAGTAGTCATTCAAACATCCATGTATTGTGTTGTTGTATTGTCAGCTTCTTCCTTTTCTTTGACAATAGAATCAGAAAGCTACATTTACAGTATTTCCTGATTCCAGAAATTGGCTTCACTTCAGCCCTCCAGATCTACACTATGATCACATGTGTATATAAGTATATAGATAACATGATTCATCATGTTTCTATGGTGAAATTTGAAATGCATTTTATCAATTCTATATTACTGCTAGCTAGCATATGTTTTTGAAAATAAAGATTTGTTGGAAAAATACTGAGATTAAAAAAAACAGTTTTCTAAAACTGGAAAAAGTAATTTCATGTTCTGCATATGTAGATCTAAATAATTTTTTGCTGGTTTTTTTACTGTATTTTTTGTTGCAGATACCAAGAAAACTAAGCAGTTAGTGTGTCCTCCTTCTCTCCACCCCCACCCTGTTTGTCTGGGCTATGCAGAAATATATATAGGGAACCTTAGCCTTTTCTTGTGAAGCAAGAAAAGTGAAAAAAAAACTTATTTCCCCAAATGACCTAAAAAGAACGTTTTTCTCCATTACTTCTGTAGCTGTAAAGCAGCTTGTAAGAGCTCCCAACCATAAGTAAGAGCCAAGTATGTTCCATGGTATTTGCAGGCAGTGTTTTGATTAATTATAGTACTTCTTTTAAAAAAATTAATCAACAGAATTGGGAATATTAGAGGGGTGAGATAAACTGAGAATTTTCTCAGGAAAAATCTACTTGAGCTTTCTAAACCCTAGAGTCAAATGAGCACTTCTTTTTTACTCTCCAGATAGGCAAACAGATACATTTACCCATAAATCCCTGTATAATCAAGAACATTTTTCAAAGTGAAAGCGAGATCTGTCTGAAGTTAGTGCTTCCTCGCATATAAGAGAGGGAATTTCCTTTCCCATTAGCTATAGTGCTGTAAGCAAGATAGGAGACTGTGGTCCTCGAAATATTGAATTACTACTTCAACATTTCTTATGACTAGCCATCTGCACTAACATCTGCAGAGTCTGAAATTCCCCATTCTTGCAATTAGTCTTTGTTATTATCTGAATAATTAATTGATTATATGTTATCAACTTAATGTTCTCTCTTAGTGTGCACATAGACAGATTTTTTTCCAGTCTTCCAACAGGGCATTCATTGCTGCTATAATTGAATCCATCCACCTGTTGCTGATCATTTGCTTATTCTCTTTGCTTCCATCTTTCCAGGCATTATAAACTTCTCCAGAGAGCTGGGTCCTTGGCTAATCTGTCCAAAGTGTGATAATTTCCGCCTGATCATTTGTGTCTCAAGATCATTTGTTTTTTTTTTTTACTTTTTTTTTTTACTTTTTTTTTTTTTTACTTTTTCTCAGGAGTCTTCTTTAACACCAAAACTCAGAGCATTAATATGTTTTCTATCCTGGTCCTTCAGAATCCATATTATCATCGTCATCACTTTAGTCATTCTGCCCACAGCAGCATGAAGGTCTCTTCCCCATATTTCCCCATATTTCCAACCAATATGATCCAATTGGGCCCACAATACTTGCTGATCCATCTTGTTTTAGGTCTCTTTTGTAGATGCTTTTTATCAAGTGGGATCCATTCTGTGACTGCCTTGGTCCGCCTGCCATCAGTTCTTCTTGTTTTGTGACCATAGCAATTTCCATTTCAATTCTTTTACTCTCTTGATGATATTGTATACTTTTGTTCATTCTCTGTTCCATATGCGGGTCTTTCTATCTTGTCATGCCGAACATGTATCTTTCCGTGGCTCTTTACACCATTCGTAGCTTTTGTATCGATTGTGAGGTTAGTGTCCATGTTTCACTGGTATAAGTTAGAGCAGGTAGCACACACCGATCAAAAATTTTTCTCTTCAGGGGGAGATTGTTCTTGAAAATTATACATAGCTTGCCAAATGCCCGCATAATGAAGCTAAACATGATTGTCTACAGAATAAGCAAACACTCCATTCACTCTGCTATTTACACTAGAAGAACAGATTCTGTAAACTGGAGATATGTTCAAGTATAAAGTGCAATTAGGACTACCTACCTTTCAACCCTGAAACAATTGATGGTGAAAAGTATAAACATGTTATGCATTGGCTAGCTGTACTTATCTCCATGGCTCACAGAAACGATTTTCATTTCTCAATAAAGCAAGATGAGGAATCTCTGACCTGTAAATTGCTAGCTACAAAAACCTGTAGGTTTAACTAACATTGAGGATGGTAAGAGATGTTGAGAGGTAAGGGGTTTTATTTATTTATTTAGTAAAGTTCCTTGCCACCTAGGCAACTCAAAGCAGCTTATAGTCATTTACTAAAATAACATACGGAACATGTAAAACAATCAATAATGATTATAAATTTAAAATTCAGTTAAAATTCAGTTAACCAAAATGGAGAGCAAAGTGTGTATGAGTAAGAGTTGGGTTCTGTTTAATCAGTTTGAACCACTTAAACTTTGTTCATGAACTAGTTAGAATTGTTGACAGACTAAATTATTTTGAGATCTCATGAGCAAGCTCCAAATACAGAGGTGTGAGACAAGGGCACTTCATGCCTACAGAAGTAATATATAGGAGTAGGAGTGTGCTGGTACCCTTTTTCAATGAAAGAAATTAATTTGGGAGTTGATATAAAGGGCAGCCAGTTCCTTTTTTTCCCTTATTCAAGAAGACAACAGATTTATATCAAGCTGTTATTAAAGTTATTTTTGTAAGAAAAATACGCATGTTGCCCTTTTAGTTTGCAACTGTTTAACAGAGCCTCCTCCCAGTTGTAGGGGAGTTGTAGGGGAGGATAAATAATACGAACTATTAATTAATTTCAACATTTTTTCTTCATTGATACCAAGCAAGCCTACCATGCTGGATATCCATAGTGCCATTTAAAGGTCCCAGTGCCTTTCTTTCTTCAACAAATTCTTATAATGTAAGTATGCATCATAAAAGGATTCAAACATTTCTGCTATTGTATTTCACAAGTAGGAGCCTTATACACATGTATATTCTGGAAGAATAGAGAATGCACACATTTAAGGATTAGAAAGTACATTTTTAATATTTTAGTATTTTTATTTTGCATGCACTAATATATAAGGACATATAAAACCTATTTGAAATGTTAATACAAACATATCTGCTTTCAAAAGAAAGCATGTTTTGTGCTTGGGGGGGGGATGATGTGGTGTCTCTGCATGTGTGTATGGAAGCTGGGAACCTCTCACTGTCAGGTACGGAGGTATCCAACAGCCACCTTCAGAACTCAGCTATAGCACTAGCAATAGCACTTATATACCACTTCATAGCCCTCTCTAAGCATTTTACAGAGTCAGCATATTGCCCCCAACAATCTGGGTCCTTATTTTACCGACCTCGGAAGGACGGAAGGCTGATTTAACCTTGAGCCGATGAGTATTAAACTGCCGAACTGCAGACAGCTGGCAGTCAGCAGAATTAGTCTGCAATACTACATTCTAACCACTGCAACACCACAGTTCATTTATATAACCCCTAACTTTCTTCTTTTTCTGAAAATAAAAATCAGTGTATTAGCAGAAAGTACTTCTGGGAAGAATACAGTAACTTTTGGGGGATTATTTTAAACAAAAAGTAGTCCGGGTAGACATTTTATATTTCAACAATACTGTACTCTTATATCTGGTTCTTTACAATGCCAAAATTGATCCAAGACTATCTTGATTTGCAAGAAGTGAATCCTCCACCATTGGTTTTTAGTCTCATTCTTCGACTTACAAGAGTTCGTTTAATGACTGATCAAAGTTACAACGGCACCAAAAAAAGTGACTTATGACTGGCTTTCACACTTGCAACCATTGCAGCATCTCCATGGTCATAGGATCAAAATTTAGATACTTGGCAACTGGCTCATGTTTATGATGGTTGCAATCTCCCAGAGTCATGTTATCCCCTTTTGCCACCTTCTGACAATGGGAAAGTGTTCTGTGCCAACCTATGTGAGTCCTTGTTAAGCTCACAAGGCGAAACCTCTTTTCCAACAAGCAGACTGGAACCACAGGAAAAAACCAATCCCCTTTTATTATTCACAGACCGGAGTCAATGTCCAAGGCAAACAAAACACAGTTCACAGAAACTTGATTCCTTAACACAAACGGTTGCCTTTGGCAACCAGCACTTCCCACACCTTCCTTTTTATTATGCAGCCAAGGCATGGCTTCCTAATGCCTTCTCCCTTGCCTTTGAAGCCGCCCCATGGCATTCCTTTTCTTGCCAGTGTTTACGAGCATCCTGGATATCTTCCAGCTGTGAGTCATCACTGTCCAACTCAGCCTCCCAGCACAGCTGTGTCTCAGCCTGAGCATCAGTAGAGAGGCCAGGCTCCTCTAACTGTAAGTCTTGGAGCTCCTCAGAGCCTTCCTCTGACTCTGATGTCACTCCAGGCCCCTCCTCCTCTGATTCCTCTGACTCAGCTGCCGGGTCCACTGGCTGGCGAGGAATCACAACACTAAGCCAGATTTATTTAACAGCCATGTTATTAACTTAATAACTGTAGTGATTCACTTAACAACTAACCCTAACTCTAACCCTGTCTAGTACCTTTTTCTATTTTAAATTGCTCTGTTAATCCCCCATTAATTATAATTTGTGCTGATTGTTGCTGATATACAGCTTTAAGAGCACACAAAAATTTATCTCCAAAATTCATTTCCTCTACCACTTTCAATAAAAATTTCCAATCTAATTGATCAAACGCTTTCTCCGCATCTATAAATATTAAGGCAGCAGGAATTTGATTATTCTTATCCAAATATTCTATTATATTAACCAATTGTCTTACATTATTTTTCATATATCTTCCTGTTATAAATCCCGATTGATCAATATGAATCAGTTATTTCAAAACCTGCATTAATCTATTTGCCAATATCCTTGCAAAAATCTTATAGTCCGTATTTAACAAAGATATAGGTCTATAATTTCTAGATTGGGACAAGTCCTGGTCATCCTTTGGAATCAATGATATGAAGGCCCTTTTCCAAGATGGAGGTAACTCTGCTCCCAGCAAAATGTCATTAAAAAGTTCCTTCAATGGTTCTATCATTTCTTCCGATAGCATCTTGTAATAAATTGCAGTTAATCCATCAGTGCCTGGCGTCTTACCAACCTTTAATTGTTTAATTGCAGAGGTAATCTCTTCAGTAGTAATTGAAGCATTAATCCCATCACGCTGATCAGTCGTAAGTCTAGGAAAATTGGCTTGTTGTAAATAGTTTTCTATTTCTGAAATTTATATAACTTCACTAGTATATAACTTAGAATAAAAATCTAAAAAAGCCTTTTTAATCAAATTTTGTTGATACACTTCTTTACCTTTATAACTTATTTTGTTTATAATCCTTGATTTCTGCTTCTTACATAATTGATAAGCCAACCATCTACCATGTTTATTTGCATTACAAAATGTATTATACTTCATATACCTCAAATTAATTGCCATCTGATCCGCTATTAACATATTAAATTGTTCCTTAAGCAGAGTTATAGAAGCTTTCAAATTATTATCCATTGGATTTGATAATAAAATCTTTTCCTTACATTTAATCTCATATTCCAACTCTTTATGCTTTTTGGTTTGTTTACGTCTATGAGCATTGTTCATAGAGATCAAAATCCCTCGCATGTATGCTTTACTGGAATCCCAAACCATTGGCATCGAGGTGCCCTTATTCATATTCCAAGAGAAAAATTCTTTTAAATAACCTCTAAATTTCTGTATATTCTCTTCATATCTAAATAAATTCTCATTTAACCTCCAAGACCTTCTAGACCCTTTATCCAAAGAAATTTCCAACCATACAGGACTATGATCTGAAAAAATTCTAGGAAATATCTTAGTATTCTTCACTCTGAAAGAAAAGTCATTAGTAACTAGAAAAAAATCAATTCTAGAATAAGATTGATGTCTGTCTGAAAAACAGGTAAAATCTTTTTCCTGAGGATTACATTCTCTCCAAATATCTCTGAGTTCCAAATCATCCTTTAAATCAAAAAAAGCTTTAGGAAGTCTCGCCTGGTTGCACACTTTAAAAGAACCCTTCTTGTCTTTGCTTGGATCCAAAACACCATTTATTTATTTATTTATAAGCCGCCCCACTCCTGGAGGACTCTGGGCAGCTAACAATAAAAAACACATAAAACATAACAAAACAAACAGTACAAGAACAGTCATCCAGGGGTCAGGTTTTATAAACCCCAGGCCTGCCGGAAAAGCCAGGTCTTAAGCAGCTTACGGAAAACCAACAGGGTGGGAGCGGTCCTAATCTCCGGGGGGAGCTGGTTCCAAAACATGGGCGCCATCACAGAGAAAGCCCTCCTCCGCGGCCCCGCCAAATGGCACTGCTTGGCCGACGGGACCTGAAGGAGGCTCAGCCTGTGGGATCTAACCGGACGTAGGGAACTATGAGGTAGTAGGCGGTCTCGCAAATAGCCTGGCCCTGAGCCATATAGGGCTTTAAAAGTAATGACCAACATCTTGAATTGGACCCGGAGACCAATAGGCAACCAGTGCAGCTCACAGAGGATAGGTGTAACATGGGTGTATCGAGGAGCACCCACTATCACTTGCGCGGCTGCATTCTGGACCAACTGTAATCTCCAAATACTTTTCAAGGGTAGTCCCATGTAGAGCTCATTGCAGTAGTCCAGACGTGAGGTGATAAGGGCGTGAGTGACTGTAAGGAGAGCCTCCCGGTCCAGGTAGGGTCGCAACTGGTGCAACAGGCGAACTTGTGCAAAGGTCCTCCCCGCCACAGCCGTCAAATGATGTTCTAAATTCAGCTGTGGATCAAGGAGGACACCCAAGTTGTGAACCCGCTCCGAAGGGGATATATTTTCCCCTGCAAGAGTCAACACTGGACAGTCGACATGATCCTTGGGAGGCAACATCCAAAGCCACTCGGTCTTGTCAGGATTGAGTCTGAGTCTGTTAACCCCCATCCAGACCCTCACGGCTTCGAGGCAACAGCCCATCACATCGGCCGTTTCACTGAGAGAGCTCAGGGAGGAGATATATAACTGGGTACCATTCCAATATCCCATCATAATAACCGATTTATAATCCAAAGAAATTAGTTTCTGATGAATCATCTTGTAAAAATGTTTTTGTTGTTGATTGGGAGCATATAATCCAACAAGAAGTGCTCTGTTATTTATTAAAAGATCAATAATAACGTATCTGCCTTGTAAGTCCGAATCAATTAATTTTGGTGAAAGCTCTTTTCTTACATATATAACTACACCTCCTTTTTTCTGCAATGCAGGAGCTATAAAATGTACCCCCAGCCGGGGGTTGAACAAGTATTTTTGATCTTTGGAAATAATATGAGTCTCTTGCAAACAAATAATATCATTTTTATGTTGTTTTAAATAGTAAAAAACTTTCTTTCTTTTCTGTGGAGTGTTAAGCCTGTTAACATTCCAGGTTAGAAGCTTTGCCATTCTTGGCAGGTTGAAGCCTTTGGAACAAAACCTCTAGACTTGCAGTCGATGATTTCTTTGGCCTTGCTCCTCCCACTGGCTCTGAAGTAAAGTGTGATCCATCATCAACCTTTTGTTGCTGTTGCTGTTGTTGTTCTCTTTCTCTACGTTTATAGGCAGCACGTGTAATTCTCTGTTGTTTTGGGTCATCAATTAATTGAATAGATTCAACCAATAACTCTTCTCCTGGGAGTGGCTTTAAGCCTAGATTTGATTATGTTTCTGCCTTGCTCTCATCTTTTTTTGATCTTGGAGATGGTGGTACCTCTGCTTTTAACACAGTCATATAAAAATCTTTTGCTTTAGAAATTGTATTAAGATGATAATGTAAGCCAAGATAAGTCACTATCCCCACAGGTATATCCTATCTGAATTGAATTTGTTGTTCCTTAAGTTCATCAGCCAAAAAAGCAAAATCTCTCCTTCTCCTAAGGATTTTTGAAGGTATTTCTTTTAAGATTATCACATCTTGAGTTGCAATCTGAAATCTGTGCTTATAAAAAGCCTGAATAATTTCATTCCGCAATGATCTTCTAGCAAAATAAACCACCACATCTCTTGGTAGCTTCCTCTGTCTTGCGACCCATGAATTAACTTTAAAAGTCTTTTCTATATCTCTCAACATTGCTTCAGGGTCGCATTCCAAAATAGAAGCCAATTCTATTGCAATTTCTTCTTTCAAATTCTCCTGAACACTCTCCTTCAAACCTCTTATTCTCAAAGCAAACTCCATTTCTCTATATTGTGACATTAAAATCTCATTCTATATATTGTCTCAATTGTCTTCTATCTTATCAACTCTATCTTGTAGTATTTCAACTTTCCCTACCACTTCATCCACCCTGTCATCAATTTTTTCTACAAGTCCAGCAAGCCCCTCAAGTGCAGAAATAATATCTACCCTCATCTGGTCATTTTTTTTCTCTATAAGTTCTGCTGTCTTTTGTATAGTTTTCTCATAAATGTTCTCCAAAGCATCTTGCAAATCTTTAAGTGTTATTGACTGAGGTGGTGGTGGAGAAAGTTTAGGTCTGGGTTGTTGTTGTACAGTCTGAGTTGCTGAAGAAGGAGTTGCAACTTTAGGAAGAGAAGCAGGTCCAGGACGTTTTGAAGCCATTTTAACAAAAGAAAAAAAATTTTTTTAAAAAAAGAATTAAAAACTAGTAAAAATAAAAAGAACAAGAACAGCAAAAAAAAGAAGTTTACTCTTTAAAAAAAGGAATTATCTTAAACAAATCAAGTCCATTACGTTGTTAAAGCTATTAACAGGAAATCCATCAATAAAAAGTAGAAAGTGAAAGTGTTCAAACAAGGAGAGTAACAAAGAAGCAATATTCCTCCACCATATTTCTTGACTCCAGCAGTTTGTTAAAATAGTAACAGGAGAAGATGTTAGTTCTCCCTGAGTTAAGTTAGAAGTAAAATCCAGTCATTGTCCTCCTGACAGCTCTGTCTGCTTTAAAAGTAACTTACAGTTTTCATTAGGAAAGCAGCAGTGGAGGCGGCGTCTGGCTTCGTTCTCTTCGGAGAACAAAGACATCCCAGGAAACGGAGCAACACCCAGACTTTGGAGGAGCTCTCACACTTCACCTCCCGAGAAAAAATCCCTGGGAGATTGGTGAGGCTCAACTCCTATCCAGGAGAGAGCTCACCTTCTTCCCTTCACCCGGGAAGAAGGTTTCAAGCCTTAAAACAGCTGATTGTTGCTGTTTAACCGGCTTTTACAATCTCCCGGGAGAGGCAGCTGTAAAACAGCTGCCATCAACACCAACGCAGCCACTGGAAGCCCCCAAAGAGGATTCACTTATTGTGCTAGCCGTGGTTGCTTGTCTATTAGGTCAAATTGGCTGGATTTACATATAATGCTAAGTAAAATCCTTTGTTTACAAAGTCACCATGGTGGAATTTATCCATCAGGCAAACCAAAAATATGTCAAAGTCAAAAATAAATCAAAATTAAAATATAAAATCAACATTTATCCATTATTCTCACTGCATTCACAAAGACTTTTGCAAAAAATATAAGTAATTAACTGAAATAAAGCATTCAATTAACTAATTCTAAGCTATCCTTTAATCCAAACATAATGTTAACCTAATTTCAGCACACAATAGGTAATATAACCAGACATAAATGATAATCATTCTTTCCTAATAACAAAATGAAGATAATATTTGTATCTGTAAAATAGTATGGAATACTAAACTTATCTGTGTGTAGGAAAGTGGGCCCTATTGTACCACTTTAATCCCATAAAAATAAAAGGAATACTTTATTTTGTTATAGAACACACATTTTGTTGATTCATTTTTCCAACTCACTGTGCTTGTGTTTTTCTTTTGATCTTATACAAACTTGAACAGCTAGTTTATAGAGAGGCATTTCCCACCAGACAGAATTGGAGGTGTCTGAAATGCTTCAGAAATTTTCTGACAGCTAGAACAATTAATCACTTAATCATTAATCTGCCTCCAGAAGTTGTGGGTGCTGCAACACTGGAGATTTTTAAGGAGACTGTACATCCATTTGTCTGAAATGGTATAGGGTTTGCTGCTTGAGCAGAGGGTTGGACTAGAACAGGGGTGTCAAATTGCTGGCCCACAGGCCAGTTTCATCATACAGAAGCCGCCCCCACCCCTTGCCAGCAATGCAAAAAGAGTCGCGATACATAGTGACATGTCATGTGACATGGCGAGTTTGACACCAGTGGACTAGAAGACTCCAAGGTCCTTTCCAACTCTGTTATTCTATTATACCTGAACTGTATTATATGAAAAAAAAGTCAATTTTTTCTTCTCTGTTAGAAGTAATTTCCTTTTATTAAGCTGGATTTGAACGTTGTTTGTTACTTATTAATTGACAGAAGGAAATCAAAAGACAAAAAAAGTTAAATGTTGGCAGCAACCACATGATTGCAGCCATTTTATGTGAACTGCACATTCAGTACTGGTAAGAAATAGCTGTGATTACAGCTGCCATGTTGATTATTTTTTATCCTGCAAAGAAAAATTGTCCCAAATTACGATTAGTCTACATTATAGCATATTAAAGTATGTTACATTTATCCCAATACATAAGAATATTTTACTAATTTATCTAAGTATTAGATTCATCAATGAAATTTAGTATAGAAAACTTCTGATGATTTCTAAGATATAACTTTTCAGCATATAATAATAATTTGTATTTTTATTCTCACAACATCCTTCACTTCTTGATAAAACAAACCAAAGGCTTCAGTATCAAATTATATATAATGAAAACAAAGGATAATCTGAATGAGTTCAATGAGACCTCTTGATAGATGAAGAAATAATTCAATCTGTAAATAATCCTGGCAGAAATTATAAAATATCACATTTGAATTCAGTAAATTAAAAAAAAAGGAAATCCATACTGGGCCAAAATGTGTTCCAAAAATTTCCATTACATCCACCATTTTAAAATGTCTTTTATGTATCCAATAGGACCACCACTGCCAATTGCAGTCTTTCTGAATATAAATCTAAAATATTATCCTTGACTTGTCAGCCTGTAAACCAGACTCTACAGGATAGACAATAGAAGGCAATATTTTATGCACCAGTGTTGCTAACAAAACTTTGGCATAATTTAATGCAGAAATCAGATGGTTTCTTGTATCATTCACAGAATTTTTATCATGTTTCAAAATCATATATAAGGCTTATTAGTGGAAATTGGAAAGTTTAGAAAAGCTATCTTGTTTTTTTGAAAAGTGTGTAATTTTATTCCTCAGTAAATCTTTGTATACTATAAGGTCTAATATATATTTTAATAATGCTGATTCATTATGTTAATGTCATTATATACCTTGCCTGAGGCATAATAGCAGAAATAATATTATTTTATTGTTGCTGTTTCAATCTACAGTAAAAGTCAATAATTTATTAAATGCTTTCCCCTACACCCAATACCTTCGCTTTATTTGATTTAGTAAAATGACCGTTTATAGTGTGAATTTTTTAGAAATAATTTTAAAGTATTTTTATAATGTCAGCAAGATCAGTCCTCAGCAGTCTGTATATAAAAATGTAACTAATGATGTTTTTTTTTTACTGCGGTTGAAACTTAAGCTTGAATTCAAATCTGTTTCTGTTTCGACACCTTTAATTATTTGCAAAATTGCTCAAACATCTGTAGGACATTGTTTATTACAATTTTCAAGTACTAGTTTCTTTTACTTCTTTTTTTATCAGTTTTTTCCCCCAGAGTCCTTCTTAATGCTACCAGATAATGGCCTGCCTCATATTCACGTTAAAAACAAAAAAAGCTTTGAGCATATATCTGGAGATCAAGCATTTGGGCAGAAGCAACATATATCAACTGGATACTACAGTTGTTTGTTTGTTGGTTTATTGTTTTCAAGTCGAGATTTATTTCTGGTATTTGCCTAGACAAGTCCATGCAGTTTTCTTGGCAAGATTTCAGAAATAAGCTTGTCATGGCTTACTTCCTAGGGGTATGAAAATGTGATTGGTTCAAGATCACCCAGCTGGCTTTGTGATATCATTTATATCATATGAACCTACATGAATAACATCTTCCTCACTGTCTCTATTCTCATTTTGGGTTGTCGGGGAAATATTGATCACAACATTTAGTATCTGAATCAAGGACATTTCTCCTTAGTCACAGGGTAAAATCTTATTAATTTTGTCTTAACTTCTACCTGTTGTTGGGTCAGCTGGGTCTTGTTAAGCTGGCATTTTAACTGAGTGCTTTTATTTTGGTAGAGAGACTATGGTCTGCAAATAATGCTAGAAAATTATTTTTGAATAAAGGAAAGAAATAATTATATCAAATACACACACACACACACACACACACACACACAAGAATTTTAAATAATGTGAAGCCTTACTGAAAGCCTATCTTTGGGGCAATTCTACAGAGATATCACTTCTCCTAATTTCCATTCACCCAGATCTATAATGGTGTAGACAAGGGGTCCCCAACCCCCAGTCCATGGACCAGTAGCTGGCCATGGCATGCCAGCAACTGGTCTGCACAAACAAGCAAAGCTCCATCTGTGAGATGCAGGCAGCAGACAAAACCATGCACCTGTGGGTCTGCGGAAAAACCTCTCTCCACGGAACCAGCCCCTGGTGTCCAAAAGGTTGGGGACCTCTGATATAGACCATTTTAACTGGCCCATCCAGAGGAAATCAACATGAAAGTCCTTAGAATCGCTAAGCTTGTTCCTTCATATCTATACATTTTTATGTATGTTTTTCCTAGTATACTCTATGTTTTTCTTATTGGTTTATGTTATTTTCACCAATATAAGCATTTTAGTATCCCTAATATTCTTCATTCTTGTAGTTATTTTTCCCAGACACCTGCATCAGAACAGTAATTGCATTTAGCCCACATTTCAGTTCATGAAATAAATATTAGGTAAGGTTTTATTAAAATATTAACCACATTATTCCTTCAGCAATTCCTCATCATTGCACTCTATAGCAAAGAATTACATATTGATAGATAAATGAAAAGTATTTCCTTTGGTTTGTTTTAACCTCATGCTAATCACAAATGGGAAAATGATGCTGCATGATTATTTAAAAATCTCTAACATAGCAATTTTAATCAACATCTTTCCCATGCTGAAACTTTTAATTAGCTTTTCTTCATAAGACTAGTAGTCTAGTAGCACATTCATTTTAGTTAATAGACATTTCAAAACTATATCCTTCATCATGTTCTGAGTATGGATGCATATAATTTCAATACTGCCAATAATAAAGTCAAGATCAACAAAATAAATGTTTTTCTTCTTGCTTTTTTTTTTCTAAAACCAAAGAAAGAAATCAATCTCCTAGTTTCTTGTTAGAGATGTAAGTATCAGTGCGGTTAGCAGCCTGTTAGGAGGGGACAGCTAGACTGGACTCATTCACCCATCATGCAAACCCATAATAGAGATTTCCTTGGTTTCGGCTTTGTGTAGCAATTAACCCAATCACTGGTTTGTTTGTTTGCTTATTTATTTATATCCTGCCTTTATTATTTTGACAAATAAGTCAAGGCAGCAAACATATCCAACATGCCTTTCTCCTCCTATTTTCCTCACAACAACAATCCTGTGAATTGAGTTGGGCTGAGAGAGAGTGTCTGGGCCAAGGTCATCTAGCTGGCTTTTATGGTCAAGCCACGACTTGAACTTACAGTCTCATACTTTCTAACCTATTAACGATAGGTTAGAATAGATGAGTCAACTCCATAGCTTCTGAAGCAAACCCTGGCTTAACATGAGTAAATCCAGTTCAATGCTTCCCTGAGCTTATTTGATAGAGATGCTATTCAGTCCTTCTAGATTTTACTTTGACCCAGAAGTTAAGACACTAGCAGAAAAAAGGTTTGAGTACTTATTCAAGTATTTTGAAGGGAAGCCCATTTTCTCATTCAAAAGCCTATAAACTTTGAGAACACATTATTGATTCTTTAGGCTTTGCTAGCTTTGAATCTTTGCACATTGCTGATAGCCACAAGAGTTGGCAGCCTTGTTGTTGGACTTAATTAACCTTGCAAGTGTTTGCTTTGTGTTGGAGACAAAAAACTAAAAGAGCCACATACATCGTGGCCATGTAAAAAAACCCAAGTAATCTGTCCAGATAGGCAGATTTAAAAAATAGCAAAATAAATACAGACTGAAAACAAATAATTATATGTAACGCATTTAATGATAAAGAAAGAACAATGGGCAACATTGCAAATTGCAATATATAGTTAACATGTTGTAGTTAGAAAATGAGGTGGCCCTTAGCTACCTGGAGTAGACCACATGTATGCAAAATGCATGAGCTGATATTATTGGAGTATTGTGATTGAGACAGCACTGAGCAATATATATTCTAATTTTTGATAAGCGCAAAAATAATTTGTGCAACTTTTTGAACCAGAGTTCATATGTGTGTACCCTGTGGTGATTGCACTCAAGCACTCAAGGAAAGACTTTGAAAGGTATCAGCCACAATTTTGAAACAGTAATGCTAATATAGCCTGCTTTGAGTAAATTTCATTGAAAACTTGGAATGTTATTCAGTACTGTAAATAGCTTTTTGCGGCAGGAATATTATTTTATTTTGATCAGATTATTCTAAATGAGGATGTCATTGCACATAACAAAGCAAAAAGGGCTTAGACAAACCAGGGAACCTCAATGAGAAATCTGAAAGTCACAGAGGGACATTCACTTTTGCTTGATTTTTTTTAAAAAAAAAATTGCAGAAGGTATCACTTTGCAGAAGTTCTCATCAAAGGTTCAATATCTCATATCAGGTTTACTACATTTCATACAACATAATGAAATGTTGCAAGAGCAAGGTAAGAAATGTCAGGTTTCACCTGTACTTCTATAGAACATGACCATTTTCATTTCATGTCTGTACGCTTCAAAACAAAAACTCTGGTTGTAGAGGTTATGGCAGCAGCCTCAGAATTATAATGGATCATAGGTTTTATCACTTTTTATAATGCATGAGTCTAAATAAAATTACAAGTATTTTAATATCTGTGTCTGCTATTTCATTCGAAAGCTAGGAATAAAAGATTAATGCTATTTTATCAATTATATTTGTCTGTACAATGCTTGTTATAATTTTTAGAAATTAAAAACTACAGTTACTTTTGTAGACAATAATCCTCAGCCATAATGCCACAAATAGAGAATAAAATGATAGGTAAAAATAAAAGTAGGTCTAGCTGTGCTGTCTATGCCATAAAATCATGACAAGTATTACAAACAATAAAACTGAAGGTTGGCATGTTTAAAGAAACAAAATTCTACTAGACCGAAGCAACTCTGCAATAAAAAAAATTGGACTGGCCTAGAAAATATATTTTAAAAGGTTTATTAAAGGACTAGTACAACAGAAGGTTAATAATCCTGTAAATTCAATAACACAAGGGAAAATCTCAGTAATATAGGGTTGCGATTGAAACACATCAAAATGTGACAAAGTTAAAGCTTTTCTGAATTTGTAGACAGCTGTTTGATTTAGATACCTTGCTAGCCTAAAAAAGGAAGACTGGCGCCTCAAATACATAAGTCTAGTTGTCCTTCCAAATCCATAACATTGTTTAATCAGCAATAACTGCTACAACATAAGAACATTATCTAAACAGAGCCCCCAGCTTTAAAGTCTGTCTACTCATCAGCCAAAATAAATTCTATTTCTACTCAACTGGAATGTTTATTGCACAGATACTTAGCGAAAAGCTTATTGATTATGTGTAAGGACTAATGAACTGATAATTAGCAGGCAAATCTCAGCTATCTTCTTTATTATAGGCTCAGCCCATCTTTTGCAATTAATGTAGCTCAGCCCTTCTTTTGCAATTAATGCAGTAGAATACATAAAATTAAGCAAAAAGCCTGGTAAGGAATCCACCATTCTGTTGTGGAAAAAACCACGATACTTACATCAGAAGACAAGACCACGAGGGGTTGGAGAAAACAGGCTTTATTTGTGCACAATGGTTCAGAGCATTCACATGACAAATTCTGAACCCTGAGTTACTCTGAGGGTGTCACTTTTATACAGCTTGCCGCCCATGCTTAACCTAATAGATGACTTCTTATCTACCTTTAACATACTAAAAGAGAGAAATTCATATCTTGAGACAACACACATAGGAAAAAGGAGTTCACACAAAGGTTGTCTTACCACACCTTTCTGCATGGGTGCTATCTTACAACATCTGTGACTTTTAGTTGATACTGACACTTCTTGTAAAATGGTTTCTACATAGCATGAACACATCTCTACAATTATGACACACAGGTTATATGATTTAGCTTACATTTCACAGCCAAGCTTAATATTATCTATTAACTATTGTCAGCAACAAGCATTCCTATTAAGATATAGATATATTGAACTTTTTCCTGCCCACCTCATTTCCTCCCCTTGAAACTTCACTAAAATCATGTGATTATTGAGGAGTTTCATACCTTGGAGGATAACATAAGGTAGCATATTCCCCTTCCTCTACAAGGGCCATGACCTGGGCTATGGCTCTTTTCTCAACGAGCATAGAGAGGCTCTTGGAAATGGTGCGAGTAACAATAGGTAAAATACAAGGTAGAATTAGACAACCAAGGGCAATGATTCCCACGAGGGCCACGATGGCTTGCAAACCAGGCAGCTTTGGAAACCAAGATGTAAACACTTGGGTAAAGTCAAAACCTTTCCATTCTTGGTCAGCATTATGGGTAAGTTGCCTCATTTCAGTGGTCAACTGCTTAATGGCTTTTCCTGTCTCATCAATTTGCAAACAACAATTGGAGAGGTTGAACTTACCACAAACACCTCCTTCCTTTGCCAAGATGTAATCTAGGGCCAACTTATTCTGATATACTGCTCTTCGAATCTTATCAGTAGTATCAGACAATATATTGAGAGCCTTTAAGATAGGGGAGCAGAGTTCCCTCAAATTCAGCGGGCTCTGGGCTTTGACCAGGAGACCCATTTTACATAGTCCTGATCCCAATATCCCAAACAGATTAGATGTCCTACCGGCACAGTATGGTTTCTGAAGAAACAGTTCCTCCCAACCAGGTTCGTAGCAAAAGTCCACACAGCTCCTGAGAAGAGAGTTCGAGCTGTCACGTTTCCAGCATTAAACATGTTATAAATTTCAGGGGTAGCCTCTAATGCTTCCCATGGCCATTGCTCCCCCATGTTGGTACCACCACATACAAAACAATTCTTTACAGTGAGTGTTTTTGCCACCTCCTCAGCCATTTCAATAAACAAATTAGTAGCTGTTGTACTCATAGGGAGGGGGTCATCTTCCAGTTTCTTCATATTATCATATTATCATATACAGACCAGCCTAAAGACCTAATTTGCCCATCATAGATTCGTTCTACTTGGACCGTGAGGTAGGTCTTAGGGTCTTCACCAGTCCCCTCAATTCCAAAGCCATATAAACAAAGTGTCTCCCTGTAGGAACATCTACAAAACATTCATCACAAGGAGGGACGTGGTCTGAAGGGTAAGGTCGTGGGTCCCCCAAGAGATATTCATCACCACTTACTCCCTTATGATCTCCCTCCCTTGTGGAAAGACCCTGTCCCACAGAGGTTGATACAGGTTCTGGAGAACTTAAAGTGGGGGATGGGGTGACAGCCTTACTGATATTCAGATCATCGGGTTCAATTAGCCAGTCCTCAGGCACACCCTCAACCCCCTTCTCTTTGACTGTGATCCCTCTATACAGAAACAGAGAGTTAATTATAACAGTGATTAACAACAACATTACCACCACCCAAATCGTTGGGATGAGCCCTTTCCTAATACAGGCAGTTTCCCTCATTCTCTGGGTGGAATCCATAACCAATTAAAAAGACTTTTAAGACTAATGGTGTGAACGCAGTTTCCAAGGTAGGGACCTTTTGTTGCCCGTGCGATGGGTGTTAGCTTCCGGAGTAACACCTGCAGGGGTTTGCTTCATCTCTCCCGTTCGCAGGGGTGCAG
Organism: Crotalus tigris; assembly: GCF_016545835.1. Classification (NCBI taxonomy): domain Eukaryota; kingdom Metazoa; phylum Chordata; class Lepidosauria; order Squamata; family Viperidae; genus Crotalus; species Crotalus tigris. The sequence continues at coordinate 3,170,570 of NW_024096460.1, read as the reverse complement.
CTTCCGGGGTGTCACCAGAAGGGGAGAGGCTCCTTTTCCTACAATGCAGGGTGAGTTTAAAGGGTTGATCTGGGTCACTATTCACTTTCCATTGGGTGGGGGCTGCCAATTTAACCCTGGACCAATGGATCCACGACCTGATCTCAGCCACCTTAATAGCAAGGGGAGAACACATAACAACAGTATACAGCCCTTTCCACTTTGGGCTTAAGACTTCCCTCTTCCAATCCTTTACCCAGACCTCCTGTCCCGGTGGTATATTATGTGTTAGTGTAACCAAGACATGGGGTCTTTGGGTTAGAACATATTGGTGTAGCCACTGGACTATAGTGTTAAGAGCCTGCAGCTGTTCTAATTTAACAGTATCTGCCACTTGTTCAGAGTTCTGGACACCTGGTTTGAGTAAGTTGGGGACTCTGCCATACAATAATTCAAAGGGAGACACGAGCAGCCCCCTTTGTGGGGCACACCTTACCACAACCAGGGCCATATTTAAAGCATCTGGCCACTTAAGCTGAGTCTCCTGACATATTTTTGCCAATTTTTCCTTAATGGTCTATGTATTCTCTCCACCCTTTCTCCTGATCGAGCATGGAAACTACAGTCAAGCTTCCATGTTATTCCTAGCATAGCTGCTATCTTTTGGGTGGCTCTATGGATAAATTCAGGACCATTATCTGAAGAGATTCTAGATGGCAACCCATACCTGGGAATAATAATATGAAGCAAGGCTTTTGCGACCTCAGTTGCTTTTCTTCTCCTTCTTCTTCTTCTTTGTAGGGATGCAATCTAGCCATCTAGTGTATGTACATACTATGACTAGCATTGCTTTATAGGGACCTGAGCATGGCATGTCAGTAAAATCAATCATCAAGGAATCGAAGGGATAATTTCTGATGTTCTTGAGGCAGTTGGGGTCCTTGCCTTGGGTTGTTGGTGGAACAGATCTCACATCTAGCACAAACATTTGCTGCAATACTGTGTATTTTGTCAATACAGACCTCTCTCTTCAGGGCATTTGCCAGTGCCGCCCTTCCCAGTTGCTTATGAACCTGTTGCACTGCATCCCATGCCATATATCTTGGGATAAAGACTCGCTGGTCTGGCAAAATCCATCAACCATCTTCCTGCCTTGCTTCCAGCACCTCAGCTTTGTCCAAGTCTTCCTGAGAGTAGTTTGGTTTACCCTGGTCCTGTTCCTCAGGGGTCCACAAAGCTAGACAATTTGTATGCTCAGAAGGTGCCTTTTGTACAGCCATATGAGCTTCCCAGTCTGCCTTATTATTTCCTAATTGAATATCTGATGCTCCCTTCCGATGGCCTTTGCAATGCATTACAGCTACTTCCTTAGGCTCCCACACACTATTCAGCAGACGCAATATCTGTGGTCCATATTTAACATCCTTTCCCCTTGAAGTTATAAGTCCTCTTACTTTGTATAAGGCTCCATGGACTTGCACTGTTAGGAATGCATACTTAGAGTCTGTGTAAATATTAATGCACTTTCCTTTTGCCAACTCCAAAGCTCTAGTTAATGCATGCAGGTCAGATAGCTGAACATTTGTACCGGGCGGAAGTTGCTCAGCTTTCCATACTTCCTCCAAAATCACCACAGCACATCCTGCCTTTCGAATGTCTTCTTGCATAAAACTAGTTCTACCCATGTATATTGTAAAGTCTGGATCAAGCAGGGGGACATCTCTCATGTCTGGGCGGCTAGCGTAAGTTTCTTCAATAGCTTGTATGAAACTACGTGTGTTTCCAAGTCTGATTCAGGCAGCAGCGTGGCTGGATTCAGTGAGTTTGATTAAATTAATATAATCATTGGATTATGTATTATTAGAGCTTGATACTTCAGCATGCATGGGTTGGTCAGCCACAAATGTCCTTTTGCTCCTAAGACAGCTTTAAGAGTATGGGGTGTCTAGATATCTAACTTTTGTCCAAAAGTCAACTTGTTAGCTTCCTGTGTTAATAATGCTGTTCCAGCACTTGCTTTAAGGCAAGCCGGCCATCCTCTGGCTACATTGTCAAGCTGTTTAGACAGATAAGTGACCGGGTGATGCCAGGTTCCTATTTTCTGGGTGAGAACTCCTACTGCCACATTTTGCTTTGTATTTACAAACAGTTGAAATAACTTTTCCAAGTCTAGTAGACCTAAACTAGGGGCACACATTAGAGCCTCCTTGAGAGCGGGTGAAGCTGTTATTTTCTTGCTGTTCCTATCACAATGGTTCTTTATCTCCCCCCCCCCCTTTGTGGCCTCATATAGGAATTTTGCTATTAAACTAAAGGTAGGGATCCATATTCGGCAGAAGCCAGCAGCAACTAAAAATCCTCTTAACTCTTTCCTATTCTTCGGTACAGCAGCTGGCAGATAGTGGACGATGCTTTGCAAAACCGGGGGGGGGGTTGTCCTCTGCCCACAGGTGTGGCATATTGAACTCTTTCCACTTTGTATTTGCTTCTACTGCTTGTGCCAGCATCACCATTCTCCATTCCTCTGCATGGGGTACTTCCATCATCACCTTTCCATATTTTATGGCCATTGTGCCATCCTCTTCAAAGGAAATCTGTGTCCTTAGTTTACAAAGCAGATCCCTTACCAATAAAAGAATTGGCATATATTCAAACTGATGGGTTATAGTTTTTCCTCCCATAGTGCAACTTAAGGGCTCCAAAAAGGGTCGCTGCAATATTTTTCCTGTTGCTCCTTGTATGTTGATAGAGTGAGGGGAGGCTTGGCTTAGGGGTTGGGTTAGGACTGATTGGGTGGCTCCAGTATCCACAAGGAAGGGAATAGGTTTGCCTCCTACTGTTAAACTGACCACAGGTTCTGGGAGGTGGGCTGAACCCAGTCGGTCTCAGTCCCACTCCTCTGCTTCTGCCAGGCCTATGAGGGGAGTCCTTGAAAATCCTCTTCTTCTTTCTCTCCCTCCCTGGCTTCTCCTTGGGCCACCTCTGTAGTTCTTCGCAAACCTGCCTCTTCCCCCTCCTTTTTCTTCATCCTTTTCTCTTTCTGGACATTCACCCTTCCAGTGTCCTTCCTTCTTACATATGGCACACTGGTTTTGTCCTAACACCCTTCCCCATCCTCTACTTCTGCCACCTCCCCTTGACGCCCCCATCATAGCAACTGCAAGCAATTCAGCTTTCCTTTGCATTTTCTGATCCCTTTTCTTTTCCTCCTCCTTCTCTCTATTCACAAAAGTCTTTCGGACACTTGATTTGTTTTTTTCACTAAATGGGCCATAATGAAATTTCCAAGCAAGAAGGTCTGATGTAGTAAAAGGCATATGTTGGAATAGAGGAGCTGTGGCTGTTTCTGCTGGATCGTCCTTACTGACAACCAATTGATCTACTTGTCTAAGGGGAGCATTCAAAGATGCTTCCTCAGTCGTTGTCCTCGTTTGTTCAGCTATCAGTCCTCCCACTTCTCTGTCTTTTGTTTGCAGTCCCATCCATTCCTCCTCTGCCTTGGACCCCCTCAGCACCTCTTGCTGAAGGTCCAGTTGGGTCCCTTGATCCTGGACATCTGGTTGAATTATGGCTTGTCCCCAGCTTTTTCTATCTTCTAAACTTTTTAACACAGGGGACAGTTTTGCATTTCTGAATCCATGGTGGAGGTCTTTGCAACAAGCCAAGCCACACATCAATATAGGGTGCCTGGTCTGGGTGCCCTAACATGGGATTGAACACTAACTAATGTACTTTTAGAGCAATGAATGGATCTAGTGTCCCTGTGCTTGGCCAGCCTATGTTAAAGCTGGGCCAATCTACCTCACAGAAGATCCTCAAATTATGCCTGCTCCACTTAATACCATAATCCTGATCCTCATAAGCAGACTTAAAATGCTTTAACATACACCCCAATGGAGTAAGGAGTACACTTTCACCACCCCCCATGAGCCTCCCAGGGCACCAGACAAGACAAATGAGGAAAGGGATGAGAGGAAGGTAAAGGGTCCTTCCACTCGGGATTACACTGAGGGTTTCACTTATACGCGCTAGACCCAGGGAGCCGGAAACTCAACAGTCACCGATGGGAATTTCGAACGCCATTCACTCACAACAAACACACACAACAATCCTCCCACCTTATTCCAAAGAGAGGGTAATCAGTCCTCTTCTCCGTCCCTGCTTACAGGGAGGGATTCCTTATTTCCCTTTCAATACTTGCCTGCAGGCGAATCCTTTGTCCTCTAGCCGGCTGGAAAGTTGCCTGGTCTCCTTACCCTTCACCAGTGGTTCTTGGGGTGGCCGACTGCCAATGCTGGAGCCCTGTGTCACAGGGAAGTCCCTCGGAATAAAAGGTCCGATGGCACCTGGGATGTTCCCCCTAACACTACAGGCCCCTGGCATCAGGGTGTGTCCTCCAGAGAGCCCCAAGACTCCTTGCCGTCCTGCCGCGGTCGCCAGATAATTGTTGTGGAAAAAACCACGATACTTACATCAGAAGACAAGACCACGAGGGGTTGGAGAAAACAGGCTTTATTTGTGCACAATGGTTCAGAGCATTCACATGACAAATTCTGAACCCTGAGTTACTCTGAGGGTGTCACTTTTATACAGCTTGCTGCCCATGCTTAACCTAATAGATGACTTCTTATCTACCTTTAACATACTAAAAGAGAGAAGTTCATATCTTGAGACAACACACATAGGAAAAAGGAGAAGTTCACACAAACGGTTGTCTTACCACACCTTTCTGCATGGGTGCTATCTTACAACATCTGTGACTTTTAGTTGACACTGACACTTCTTGTAAAATGGTTTCTACATAGCATGAACACATCTCTACAATTATGACACACAGGTTATATGATTTAGGTTACATTTCACAGCCAAGCTTAATATTATCTATTAACTATTGTCAGCAACAAGCATTCCTATTAAGATATAGATATATTGAACTTTTTCCTGCCCACCTCAATTCCACATTGGCACAAATAACTTCAGCAGTAATAGTTGCATGGAGCTTTTACTGGTGTAAGCTGTTTAACTACATCTACTATTTCTTTTTTTTCACATTTCTTTTATTTAATCTACTATTTCTTTCTGTTTATTTTATTTATTTATTTATTTGTAAATATTTTATTGATTTTTAACAATAACAATCTCCAGTGCCTGGTGTACAATGTGTTGTCTTGGTTTATATATTTGAAAAAAATATATTGAAAAAAAAGGGAAAAGAAAGAAAGAAAGAAAATAAAAAAGGCAATAATAAACAGTCAATAATGATTAAATTTGATAATTCCATAATTAGCACATTAATTAATATATTTCCTTGATTCTTCTCCCATTTGTATTCTCCTTTTTCAACCTTAACCAAAATATAATTCTTAATATTTTCAATTTATAAAAGATTAAATATAAAGATTTTTTCATATTTATACAAATAGTGATAACATCTATGTATAACATATTTTTATCATCTTATATTATTCTTATAACCATCATCTCATTAGTTCACCATGCATCTTATTTTCGTGATTTTTGTTTAAGCTCAATTTCCCCTTTTATGCAATCCATTCTTATCAGTCATGATTTTCTCAATGTTAATCATCTAAATATCCAAATTTTTCCATTTAGGTACACCATCCCAACATTTTCACATTATTTATATTTCATAGGGAACTTCAGTATCTATAACAAATATATTCATGCATTTGTTCCTCTGGTTTATTTATTTTTATTTATTGCATATGATTTCACGCTGCCTGATTTGCAGAACAGTGTCTTTTGATAACTTTGGTAGTTTCTGAGCCAGTTTTGCCAGACAGAATGCAGCCCTTTCCACTAGCAGAACAGAAATAAGTTTTCAGTGGTTAATGGTTTCCCTAATACAATTGAGATAAATCCTTCTTCCCCTTAACAGTAATTTGTGTTCTGGAAGGTTTTATTCCCTGCACGTGGCAAAGCAATTTGCAGATGGGTAGAGCTAAGGTATGTTGGACAAGCATTATAGCAAAAAGGCATAGATGATCAAGCAGAATTTTAAAAATGAAAGAAAAAAAATTATCAAACACATAATAAAGATTACTATGCATAACTGTGTATGTGTCAAGAATGAATACGCAGAAATGTTAAAAAAATACCTCTCTTTGAATGTGCAGCTATAGGTTTTTGGGAAAACATTATTTATTTAATGCATTTAAAATCTTTATATTGGGTTTTCCTCCCCAAAGATATTCAGTGGTGGAAAAAAAATGTGTAAAGTGAGGTGAGAGAATGCTACAGGATTGAGAAAATACAGTAGATCCATTTTGAAAGACTGCTCTGTTCAACAGTCCTTTTGTCTCCAGACTTTAATTTAAGCCATTTGAATCATTGCATTTTATAATCCCTCCATTTCAAAATTTCTGCTTTCAGCCTTAATGCTATTGTAGCCTTTTCTGCAGATCATTATAGATACTGTGGGATCAAAACTCCTTGCTGCTTCACTGTTTTGTAGTATTCCTAGTCTCTACAGATTATATTAATCTGCATACATTATCAGGAAGACAGCTCCTGATCTTAATGGACAGTTTAGCAAGAATCTCCTCCCAATTCATCTATCTGAGTTGCTATATCAATGACCTGATTTCTCTTGTCATGAGTCTTACTGCAGTCTTGCTGCAATGACAATACGACAAACTTCTGCCAATTGCTAATAAAGTTGGCAGAGTTGTTACATACTAATCAGCTTTGTACATTATTCTTGATGAAGAATGCTTTTATTGTTTTATAAAAATGAGATCTAAATGAATAGTTAGATGGCTAAACCCTACATGCTCCTATAGAAGTTACTAAGCATGAATCAAGCTATCACAACATAGATGTATCTATGTATCCACTCTGTGTACATTTCCATCTGATGATACATGTACTATACAGTCAATTCAGCTTGCCTTATGACCTCATGGTTTCTCATTTTGGTGATGTCATGGCTAGCCAAGGATGCCTCTGTTGAGCTTATAATAACAAGTGTAAACAGTGCTAGAATGAATACACATAACATATTTTTGTGGTTATACATAATACAGTTGAGAAATATGAATTTTATCTTGGAACTCAAATGTATAGATTATTTAATCAAGCAATTCTATTGTATGCAATTGAGATATCTACCAATTAAATTTACTTTATACAGTTCTTATTTTGATGCAGCTTTTCATGTATTCAAATTTGAAATAAAAGCATTTGATTATTGCTAGCAGAAAAAAAAAGGATAGCCTACATAATCCAATATTAGCTTAAGTAACTGGAACTCTGATATGTTTTCCCATCACTAAAACCTTCAATTAATTTAGCGCTTATAATTTTAGCCATAAATACATGCAAACATTTCTCAGAATCAGGCTTGCCCAGAGAGAAGTTATTCACTAGCCTTTTTGTGTTGTTCTCCCTTCTCCCTTCCAAACCAATTAAATATTTTCATTGTTTTTCTGATTTCTCAAGTCCATTGTGGAGAAACATTTATCTTCAATCTTCTTGGCATTTGCCAGTTCTCTCCCTCCTTCTTTTCTCTTTTTCCAACTTCCCCTATTTCTGTTCTTCTGCATTTGTCATTGTTTGTCAAACTACCTGAAACCATGGATGTCTAGAGATCTGTTCAGTGGTTCATCCCAGATGATCTGACAATTCATGGCTTGGTGTTGGTTCTCTAACTTTATCCCTTGCAGCCATCACTAATTAAATTTTAGAAAACATAGAGACCACTCAATTAAACAAGTACTTCCTACATGTATTCCATATCCCTCTTATTGCTAAGAGACTACTTCAACAGTGGAGGGATAAAGTTATGACTCAGTGAACTGAACACTTATTATTATTTGAGACTTACAAAAGAGACTTATAGATGTTGATAGTATACAGGTAATCCTTGATTAATTAGTGCAATTTGCTAAATGATACAGTCACAAAGCAAAACATCACACTATTGTGTCAACTTATAAAGGCAGATCTGGCTGTGATTCTAAGCAAATTACTTGTGGATGTTAAGTTATATATTATCTGACCTCATGCTAGTTTTCCTATTCACTTTACTTGTTGGAAACTGGCTATGAATGTGTTAATGTTGGGAGATTGTGACTGCCATAAATGCATGCCAATTGCCAAACACCCAAATCATGATCATGTTACTGGTGAGATGCTGTGACAGTCACAACTTTGAATACCGGTCATAAATCTCCTTGTTCAGCACCATCATAATAACAAGAGGTCATTAAATGAGGACTATCTGTACAGCAATTACAGTAAAATGTGCTTAACTTTTATTGAAAATGTTTTGTAATACTATGTACATTTTTTGTTGTTGCTTTACTTCATTTTTTTAAATGTTTTATATTTTCCTTCTATTTAATTGAAAGGAATTTTTTTAAAAAATAAATACTTCATGTTTTCCATTGAGTAAGATAATGGCTATACTTGCATCATATATTCATTCTCATTTCTTTCATTTGTTTAAAAAAAACCTGAGTAGGCAATTTTATAATTATATAGTATTTTACTAAAAAATGTTATCTGAAATTAAGTATTTATTTACATTTGAATTATTTCACATACTCCATGCTATATAACAGGAACTCTGAGAAAAAACTTACTTGTCAGTTACATTCTTTGAAAGAAATGTCCTCGTGTTATTTCATTTCAGAGGGAAGGATTCTGCTATTTGATGATATCAATAGACTCAGATGAGATTGTCTGGCAGACAATTGAAATGGAAGGTCGGGTTCCATACCCGACTACTTCTTTTTTATTCCTTATTTTTACTAGCTTTGGCCTTCATGCTTACTCTATCAGGTAATTCGGAATGGCAGCATATTTTTTGTCAAGCCTCTGTGGGCTTGACACTAATGGGAGGGGGGAGGGGGACGAGACCAGCGACTGGGGGCATCTGGCTGCAGCAGATGAGGCCAGCAACAGAAACGGCAGTGACAGCCCCTTCCTTCCCCCATTACCTGGATGTTGGAAGGGGAACCCTGCGGAGCATAGCTACGTGGCCATTGGCTCCGTGGCTGTCCCACCAAACAGAGGATCGGCACGGAGAAGCAGCAGGGAGTCGGAAGCTTGCATCGCGTCCTTGCCTGGCTGCTCTTACCAGCATGTACACCGGATGCTGATTAGGTGGGTGGGGGATGGGGCCAGTTGGGAGGTATATATGTAGAGTGCTGGGAGGTGATTGCTAACTTTGTTTGCTGTCTGTGAATAACGCATGCCAGAACGTTCTGTGACTAAACTGACCACTTGTGAACTCAACGGCTTGTTTCTTGTTGGAGCCAGGTGTGTGGCCTGACATTTTTGGCAGGAGTATCAGATAATTTTGGATATTGGGAGCACATCCTACTCAGAAATTCAGACCCAATTTTTCAACAAAGACCAGAATCAATGCTCCATCTAAGATTAAATCAGCAAGCATTTTGCCCTCACAAATTGGAAGGTTAAATGATTCAGCTCGCAAACTGAATTCTAATCCATTCTTTGGTTGCCTCTGGTTCTAAACAATGTTTTTAAACTTTATATTTAGACTGTGCATATTAATCAGATTTCCAGGGAAGAAAAACCAATGACACAGCATAATGAAGAGCCAGCAGGTAGACCGGCTCTACGTAATGTCTCTCCAAACAAGGAAAAGACTTGATGTTGCCCAAGTGCTCATTTCAATTGCTCTTCACAAGGAGATCACAAGACAGGAATCTCAAATGGGTTTAAAGCTCTGGGATAAGATGGAATCATTATCTTGCTCATTCCATGAATGGCATCTTTAAGGACACCGTGTTCCCATACTTCCTTTTCTAACCACTTTCAGAAATTACTTATTAACTATTAATAATTAAATGTTGTCCATAGGGTCACGATGGGTCAGACACGACTTCGCAATTAACAACAACAAAAAATTAATAATTAATTACTATGAGTTATTTTTAGCCATTAGGAATCCTTGGATCAATAAGTCTGAAAACAGCAGATGAGTTTCCTTCAGTCCTTAGTGAAATAATTTTTTAAAGACAAGTTTAAGGGCTTAATTATCTTTCTGAAATAAAGAGCAAAAGGGCGATTAAAACTTTAATTTTATAAAGTTACAAAGAGACTAAAGGCTCCAGGTAGATTTCAAATAATATTTTGGAATTAGTTGTAAGAATTAATTAATCCTGTGGAAAAATAGTTTTGTTCTGAATTCTTGTAAAAAAAAAAAGAATGGAATTTTGAAGTCAGACGTTAAAGGAAACTAGAAGGAACTAAAGGTTACAATTAAAGGAGTAAAGCACTTAAATCTGACTTACTAGTACAGAATGGAGGAAAATATTTTAACATGCAACATATTGAATTATATTTTTGAACAATGGACCCGAAAGTTAATTTTAAGAGTGTCTGCCTCTATAGCTAGACTATTTTTAAAAAGTTATGGAAGAGACTGATTTGAAAGTGGATTTAAAATTGACAAGCTACAATAATGATATGAGAAAAGATGCTACACATACATATACACAGACACACAGACACATAGACACACACACACACATACACTCACAAACTCAATATGCCTTAATCATTAAAAAGGATATATAAATAACAAACCAAGAGAGTGTCTGGGATAATTTTCCAGTATTAAACTTACAAAAGACATTTGTTAAAGCTTTGAAGAATTATTAAAGCTTTGAGGAAGGGACAAAGAAAATAAAAGAAAAGAAATCAAGTTTTGTAATATTAAAGATCAAAATTGTTACAAGTAAAAGGAAGGGATATAGAGTTAGTTTATTTGATGAAAGCTAAAATAGATATGTTGCTGTCTTACCAAAAATCCATTACTTCTAAGAAGTAATGGACTTTTGCTGATCAGGATTGAAATGGTGAGTTTTTAAAATGTTTGTAGATAAGAGATGGATTATGGTAAGAAGAGATCATTTGTTATATTTTAAGACAACGTGATAGTTTAGTAAAATTATATATACGTGATGAAGTAGAAATCATTTATATATTTGATTTCATTTTCTTTACTATTCTTATTTTTTCCTTTCTTCTATTTTCTTTTTTGTTTTTGCCTCTTTTATTTTTTATTTTTTAGATTGTAATATTTGTTTATCATTGAAATTGTAATTGTTAATAAAATTACTATTTAAAAAAAGAATGTTCCCATTAATACAACATACCTTTCTTCCACCAAGAAGGATAAAATCATTAGAAGCAATAAAAAAACTCAAATTCCTGTTGCATTTTGCATTACAATTCAGATGAATTGTAAATGAAATACTGGAATTTTGTTATTAAGAATTGTGATATTGTGGCTCAGAAATGAAGTGCCATATATCAAGTGAACAACTTTTATTGGAAGTATGGAAAGTAAGTGCCTTTGCTTACTTAATCATTGGCATCAATCAATCAATCATCAATCAATGTCATTTAACAACCTTTTCTCTTGATAATCACCATGTATATCATTTAGAAAAGTAGTCTTGTATTTATTGCCTCTTTTTGCACACAATGCATAGAAAATATAGTGCCCACATTTCATAGTTTGCTCCAAGGCTGAACTGAAAGTAGGAAGAATTAAAAGACAACTGCCAGTTATTTTAGTGAATAGAACATTATATGAACTTGCATTAAATTCAACTTTTTTTCAATATATCCGGCAGCATCCTCCTTTTATCTGTACATCCTTATCCCAAACTAATCCACATCATTGGTCATTAAATAGTTCTTAACCAAGTCAATATCCTCTTCCCATGTACTTTGCATTTTCAGTGATTAACATACTTCACAGCAATTGTCTGTCAGGGATTTTGAATGACATTGCACAGTACCACTCAACAAGGTAATGTTATCCATAGTTTGCTCGGAACATAATATTTTTCAACAACCTGGAAGCTGGGTTGACAAGCTTTCAACCTATGCTATGACTTTTGCCCACTTTTGTTAAGAGGAGTACAGTTCTGATTGGTGCTTTGTTTCATCCCCATTCTTAGCAACAAATGTCATTCTTTCTGACTGGAAAGGATTGTTTTGCAATCTCTATTGGTTTACTGGGGAATTCATTATACTAGGTCTGCACAGTTGCAAAAGCTTTGAAGGCTCATAGCATCATTTCACAAAGTTTCATAACATAAAAGGCTACAGAGAAATTCATTCCCAGTGCAATGAAAGTCTATTTTTAGACTCTTGCTGTCATATTTCTCCTTTTCACTTTTCTTTTAGGGTTGCCCTTGCAAAATCAGTCTATATAGCAAGCACCACATGGACTCTTAGTCAGAACAAAACCAATCACTGTTTACTATGGCATTTTGCAAACTTTTAACATTCACTTTGCATTCCCTGTTGATGTACAACAGCTCATTTAGTTACAACAGCACTGGAAAAAGTGAGTTATGACCCTTCTTCACACTTACAACTATTGCAGCATCCCTATGATCACATGATCAAAATTCAAATGCTTGGCAACTAACTCATTTTTATGATGGTTGCAATGTCCCAGGGTCATGTCATCAGTTTTTTTTTACAAACTTCTGGTAAGCAAAGTCAATGGAGAAGCCAGATTCACTTAACAATCATATTACTCACTTAACACCACAGCAATTCACTTAATAACTCTGATAAGAAAGGTCATAAAATAGAGCTAAAGTCACTTAACAACTGCCTACATAGAAACAGAAAGTTTGGACTCCGTTGTGGTCATAAGTCAAGGACCACCTGTGTACTTCACTCAATCAGTTTTCACCCACTGAGGTATTTTTACAAGCCAGTAGGAACAAAGCCCAATTTTCGAACTGGCCATGTGATCATTAGTGCATATGGAGAAAGGGGGCCGAGGCAGCAAGCAAACTGTGGTAACTTTGAACCGTCACTAAATGAACTGTTGTAAGTCGAGGACTACCTGTAATAATAACAGAACTTCCATTAATCTGCCGTCCCTCTTAGCAGCATAATTTTTTTGTGAAAAAAAATTCTAGAAGGCCAAAGGCAAATTTCTGTAACTAAGAAGAACTAAATGCTTTACTTGGCAGAGTTGCTTTAATTGTGTAGGTTGTTCCATGTTTTTGCCAAACTTCATATATCATCTTGTCATATCACAATGGTTGTCTACCTTTCTTACTCTCAATCATTTTAAAGAATGGGATTTTTCATATGTTGTTCCATTTCAGCTACTGTGTCTGCAGTCCAGAGGAAATTCTTATATCTAATAATGGGAAAAAATGTCTTTCACATACTCCATCGTCATCTTTCTGCTGCTTCCATGCTATTTTGCATCCCTTCCTGAATGTTCTAACACCCTTCTAGAACAAATTAGGCAAGTAGATGTGAAAAACCACTTTCTTCTCCTTTCACAAAAAGCTCGATGAGAATTATGACAAAGTGTGCATAGGTACATATGTTAAGTATATCCCAGACATGCTTAGTATGTGCAACCATAATATTTTGAAGAAAGATTGTCACTTAGTGGCAGTCTCAGTCTGAAACTTTGAATTGCTGGTATAGAGTTTATACAAAACATCAATCTTCTTTTTAGCCAAAGGATGCATTTGTTCTTTGAGTAATATGTTGAAGACAGTAACCCCACAACTTAGTGAGAGTACAAAAAAAAAACAAAAAAAAACAGGGAATAAGCAAAATATTAAATTGATCTAATTAAGTTCAAATGGGGTATACTAATTAATTCAGTTAGTTTCAATAATCTTTTTCTTTATTATATTAAAGAATATGTAATATTCAGCAAGTATTGTGGGCCCAATTGGCAAAAGAAAGCTTAGCACCATATTGGTTGGAAACATGCAGAAGAGTCCTTCCTCCTGCAATGGATAGACAATGGCTAAAATGATGATGACAATGATATTGATGATGGTGATAATGATGATATATTATAATTATTTAGATGGCTCTAGACTACACACAAGGCTTTTAAGGTGATACATATGGTCTGAGGTCACATGCTATATATCAATGGTAGATTCCCTATTGCCATATCAACACTTGGAGCTTCTTTTCCTATGAACTATAGCCAGCATGGTAAGGGGTGACGTAAGTTGAAGGTTATCTACTTATTTGTCCTGATTTTCAATGACGTTAAATGGATAAGTTCCTGAGAAATATCTAAAGATGTTTGTAAAGATGTCATATTAATCATGTTTCAACTATAATTCATGGACCTTGTTCTTCTCCTCTCCAAAACATAAAAAAAGTTTTAAATTGATCCAAATAATAATTCCAATAAAAAGCTGACCAAATCCCAAAATACTTTGCAGGTAAATAAACTTTACCAATCTGCCTGTCTCTCTGCCTGTCCTAATTCCAGGGTGTTGTTCATTTCAACCAATATATACATACATAAAGATATATATATATCTTTAAAAGCGTTGGTTAGGCAGAAGATAAGGCAGCAGATATTTCTGTAGGTAGAAGTACTGTAGTTATACTTATGTTCCATTTTGTTTTCCTCTATTCCTAAATACATAGAAGTGTCTTGGTTTGGAAGATGAATGGTACTACATTTACCCAGATGTCAATGATTTTCCTATGATGCCAATTCATATTAAACACATACTTCTTTCTCCCTCTCAGTTTTGCTTGAACCCTGGGGATGACTCTTAAAAATTAATTGAACCAGAAAAGGAGGTTGTAAGATTTTATTCCCATCTTAAACAGCAGGCTTGCTACTAGCATGCAGTGAGTGCTATGCTCAGTCTGACTGTATGCCTAGAAGGGTTTGGATTTTGTTTTTCAATTACGTGAGAAAAGAAAGAAGCTGGAATTTTTTAAAAAATAGCACTAAAGATGTATTTCTTCCACAGTGTCATGTCAGGCAGGGAAGTTACACAGAGATAAGGGCTAGAACTCAACCTTTGCAATTCCATGTTCCTCTAATGTTGTTGCCTCACTTGCTGGCCATCAGTAATTAAATATAACTCAAAACATTTGCAATTCATTTGGTTCTGCATATGCATGCATACCCAAGAATCTTTACACACTGAACATAAAATCAAATATTCTCCAAAGCGCTTGAAAGCAGGACAAGAAACAATGGTTGGAAACTGATCAAAGAGAGAAGCAACCTGGAATTAAGGAGAAACTTCATAACAGTAACCAGAGGAACAGCTTGCCTTCTGAAATCGTGGGTGCTCCGTCACTGGAGATTTTTAAGAAGAGACTAGAGATTTAGCTCTGGTAAAAATGTTGATTCAAAGACCTTAATATTTTTTATCATTTCCAGGAACCAATGAAATTGTTTTATCGTCTGCTGAGATCTAATTCAATGTGATAAGCATTTTATAGCACATTTATACAGTCTGTTCTAGAGCAGAAAACTTATTAAAGGATACATAGCTGCACATGGCAGGTATCATCTTGCTGCTATGCTGATACCAAGACAATGACATTTCATAAATAAGATAATCAAATGTATCATAAAAAACCTCCAGAGGACATAAATTCCTAAACTTCGTATAAAATTATATAGATATTCAGGTGTTCAATAAAATGCTAACATTACTCAGTAATATCTTCCTAATTATTAGGTTGCTTAAGTGATAACAAACATATGATACTTTACTGGATTAATTTGTTTTAAGTTTACCAGAACAAGCTATTATATTGTATGAGTGAAAAACACATCTAATAGCCCATAATCCCAAACATCTGACACAAGTAAATATTTTGTCATTTTGCAGTGCTGTAGGGCGGCATAGAACAGAATAATTTATGGCAGAAGATTAGAAAGCATTTGTTTAAAAATGGTGTACACAATCAGTTTGTGTAAGACTCAATCACACTTCAGCTATTCCGCAACTGGAAAAATGACATAATATAAGGATAAAAGATCTTGAGAAATAAGATGAAGGGGTTGTTTGTTTCGGAAAAACTTTCCTGTTGCCTGAATTTGAAGAGTCAGTTTTGAAATGACAGCAATTTTTAGTTGCATATGACAATGGCAGAAAAAGACCCTGTGCTTTCTTTGTTATCACAATTAAATTATGTAGGAATTATAGATCTAGGCTCCAGCTTGGCCACAACATAGCCTGGCATTTTAACTTGTAAATTTAGAACCATGCTGAACATCTTGATAATAACTACTTGTTTTGCGCATGTAAGCTTGCCCAGAGAAAAATGAGATTTGAATGGTACAAGACAGATAATCTATCCACATGCCTTAATGCTAATCACTTTTCTGCATAGTATGTTTTATAATGCCATTGCTGAACAAATATAATAATCTGAATATCATCTGCTATAAACTTATGTATTGACACAGTACGATCAGGTTGAAGAGCACATTACTTAAATTATTAATATGTGATCTTGTAAATACTGCCTTTATATTTTCCATTCCTGCTTGTAATCGCTAAACATTTAACTTGGAGTAAAATTTAGAGCTGGTGCATGGATCATACAAATACAGTAATTAGACTCTCCCATCTTAAATGTAATTGCTTAATTAGATAGTTGTTTAAAAATACACATGCAGATAGTCATGTGTATTTTTATGAGAACAATTGAGCCCAAAATGTCTGTTGTTAAGTGAGACATTGAGTTTTGTCCCATTTTACAACCTTTCTTGCCATTGTTGTTAAATGAATCATTGCAATTGTTGTTGTTAAGTGAATCTGGCATCCCCTTTGACTTTGTTTGTGAGAAGGTTGCAAAAGGTGATCACATGGCACCTGTGGGAAACAGCAATGGTTATAAGTGTGAATTAGTTGCCAAGCATCTGAATTTTGATCAAATGATCATGAGGATGCTACAAAGGTTGTAAATGTGAAAAAAGGTTATAAGTCACTTTTTTCAGTGCTGTTGTAACTTTGAACAGTCACTAAATGAACTCTTGTAAGTCAAGGACAACCTGTACACTATTTCACAGGCTTTTTTTCCAGCATAGATCTGCCTTCTCTCTGCCATAGAGCATCATGGACTCTACATATATCCTTGTAGACATCCAGACCAATCAGCTTCTTTGCTTTAGTAGTACAGAACTGAGAGGAAGGGTTAGGTTCAATTCCTATAGAGAATCTCTCATAAGGGATATTTCAGGTATCACCTAACTCCAGTGGTGGGATTCATATATGTGAACAATCAGTTCTCTGTGTGGATGCCGCTTCTGGAAGTCCATTCTGGGCCTGGATAACAAAAAATTAGCTACCAGTTCTGCTGAAGTGGTGCGAACCGGCTGAATCCCACCACTCTCTGACTCTAAAATGATTCTGAGTAGCTCACAATATAAAACAAATTAAGAACACAACATAATATAAATAACCAACGACTCTATACAAGACATGCAGAAAAAATTGTCCAGTAAGGGAAGTTCATTCACCCTAATCCAAGGCCTGGGCAAAGGGCTTTCAAAATGCCATCACAATGAAGCAACACAGATAGTCAGGGAAAATCTCATTCTGGAGGGCAGGTGCCCTGGCAGATATGAAGCTGAGACAATCTCAGAAAATTCCACAAGAACGTTTTAAGAGCAGAGATGCTTGTGAAGAGAAAAATCAATCATGGAAATTCTGTTTGGTAGATGAGAGTACTTCAGTGGCTAAAATGGATTAGACTGTGTAATGCAGTGGTTCTCAACCTGTGGGTTGGGACCCCATTTGGGGTCGAACGACCATTTCACGGGGGTCGCCAAACCATGCTGTCCGCCATTTTTTTCCTTTTTCCCTAGCTGTCCTACTCCCTCTTATTGGTGGCCACACCCACTTGGGGGTCACCACAACATGGGGAACTGTATTATGGGGTCATGGCATTAGAAAGGTTGAGAACCACTGGTGTAATGGCTGTTGAAGATGGACTGCAGTTTGCTGGGAAACCACAAAGCATTGATCAGTTTCCACCAGTTAGGATGGGTAAGATCAGTTTAAGACTCACCAAAAGTCACCAGAGGAACAGGTGAAGACAACACAGTGGGATTTGAAGCTTCTGGGAAGATTGGTGGCCCTACTACATGGTTAAATATCTTTAGGCATAAGGCAGTGCTGTGGGAATTGGGTGTTTAGCAGAGTGATGGCATGGGAAAAAAACAGTCTCTCTGTCTACTCAGTGGTTCTCAACCTGTGGATCGGGACCCCATTTGGGGTCGAATGACCATTTCACGGGGGTCGCCAAACAAGGCTGTCCGCCATTTTCCCCCCCTTTTCTTTGGCCATGCCCCTGGCACCCGGTGATGTATAAGTGGTTGGGGGTCACCACCACATGGGGAACTGTATTATGGGGTCACGACATTAGAAAGGTTGAGAACCACTGGTCTAGCTGTTTTGGCATGCAATGCCCTGTAGTGGCATCCTGAGGGAACAATTTTGTTAACAATTAACATTTTTATATATTGTTATATAAATAATATTGTTATAATTGTTATATTAAAAAGGTTTGGAAAGATTGTCAACAAACATAAGTTTACTTCTGTTACAAATAGCTCAGGGAAATAATATTGCTAATAACCTCATTCCTCTTATTTATCCCACCTGCTTCCCTATATGATTTTTTTAATCCTTTCTGTTCATAGTCTTTCCAATAATTAATAATTTTAGAAATATGTTTTTGTGAATTTATTAAGCTGTGTTGAGTACGGTGCTACTTATATATTACTTATTTATAAATTATTCTCATTTTTTCCTTGGTGTGTGAAGGAATTATTGCCCTGCAACATTTGAAGAAGTGTGAAATGCAAAGAAGAACTGCACTGTGATCGCCACATTAAATCAGAATCTATGCATGGATAAGCTGCTTGAAAAAATAGATTAAACACATTTGTTACATACTCTAAAAGGCCACTTCGCCGAAGGCTACATTCCCACAGGATAGTTAAACTGGCTACTGAATACAATGATTCACAATATAGTGATTCAAAATCTAGCAAAATAGGCTGGTGTTGCATAAATTTCTAACCCCTCAGATCAGTTTAAAAAAAGAAAAAAGAAAAGCAAGGTTAACACACTTAACATATTGTTAAAATGTAACCAGTAGCCTTTATCTGATTTGATTAAGCATGTTTTATGAATAAATTGCTCAAAATCTTTAGGCATCCTATTGTTTATGTAATTCCTACTCTAGTGATGCGATGGTGAGCTGATGGAACAGTTGACCTTTTTCAGAAACATATAGAACTGCTTTTCAAACTTATTTCATTTTTTTCACTGATAATAATGAGTTTCATGCATACATAATCCAAGCAATATCTGATAAAAAATGCATATAAATTATAGTGGATAACCATCTAAAATGAGGCAGATCCAATACATTTAAAATTCTGATTCATATCTGCAACACATAAAATGTTACTCTAGGCTTTTATGAGTACTAAATAATCACCAAGATAACTGATCAAAATCAACACTGGTGGATGATTTACTTATTAAAAGATAATCAATCAAGCACTTTCTAAAGCTGACTATTCTCCCCACAAAACATTTAGTAATGTTGCATTTGCACCTCATTAGAATTAAACAACTGTCCTCAGGAGAATGCTAGCCTTAATAGCTAGATTGCTCTGGTAAGTAACACAGTGCCCATAATCAAAGTCATTATATTTATAATTAAACTACAGAAAGTGTAGTTAAAATCCCATTTTTTTTAAATTTTCCATTAGAATTTTTGAATATTGAATAGCTAGATCTGTAACTTCAAAAATAACAGTTTACATGAAGTTGCCTAATTTCGATATATATATTTTTTCTTGAGATATTTGACCTAAACTGATGAAATCAAATGAGCGATTACATTCTTCAGTATTATACCCTCTGATTAATATTATCCAGCCATATTGCTCACAATCCTTAAATCATTTTAATTACAAATGGGGGGGAAGACTAGATGATGCTGAACTTTAAGAGTCTCCAGCTATGTGATTAAATTTGGTTTTATAAGTTCATTGATTCATATTAGATAGAATTAAAATATAAAAGATTAAATATAACACAAAAAGAGGCAGAAGTGTGTGCCTTTGTGAGTTAAAATGTCCCATTCATTATTCTGCTAATACCACAGTAAGTGAGCAAGTTTTACATAAACTTTACTTAGTATTTCTGAATAAACTTCCCAATAGGTCCATTTAATAAATAAAATGCACAAATATATCTTGTTTTACAAAGAAGTGCTAGTTAAAGCTCTAAGCAGTTAATACACTTTAGTTAAATCAGTAAGCAACATCTAAAACCAACTTCTTGCTTATTTGTATAGTCATTTACAAATATTTTTTTTCTTCTTCCCAACATTTTCCCATAAGTACAGGGTCCACTTTTTTTCCAGATCAACCTAGTTGTCGACAGGAATTGACCAACTGTTTGTCACCTAATCCTGACATTATGGGCTGAGATAATGTGACTGATCCAAAGTCATCCAATTTGCTTTCATGGCTAAGGTGGGACTAGAACCCACAGTCTCCAGGGTCCTGGTTTTTAGCCTGGTGCTTTAACCTCAAGACCAAACTGGCAGACAACCATAGAAAGTTATGCTACTTTGTAAGTCCTTATGATAATATGGTCAGATAATAAGCAGATGAATTGAACTTATTTAAACATCCAGACGTTTTCCCAGGAGACATGATGTTAAGTTCTTCCATGAGTCCTTGCAGAAATCCAGCAGAAAACATATGCTTAATATACTGCTAAAAGGACCCATGCATAAAGGGCGCTTACTTTTGGAACAAGGATATTTTAAACATAGCTCCATTCTAAGACTTTTAAGGGGAGGGTATCAATTATAACATGCCAGGGGTGGGCTGCTCCATCATTTCTTACACTGTTTTTATTTTATTTATTTATGAAACTTGTATGCCTGCCATCTTGCCAAGGTGATTCTAAAAATTGTTAAAGTTTGAAAATAAGATTATTCTCCCAACTCTTAAGTGGGATGCACTGTGCATAACAAAATTATCTGCTGAGGCAATAATAATATGGTTAAAATGGCACAGAATGTTTAGAAAAGCAAAGCAGGATTACAGAGGCACGTATAGACTGCAGTTCATGAGTTGGCCATTCCTGTTTTTCCATTCAAGAAATCTTGCTCCCATCATCAAATGTTTTGTTGTTCATACTAAAGACACATTTAGTAATTCCATTCTGCAAGTAAGGCATATGAGGAACCATTGAAAGTACTTGGTGTGCTTAATTTGAAGAATAAAAAGCTAAAGGCTAAAGGAAAAAGGCCATGGAAAGCTATCATATAAAAGATGGAACAAACTTGTTCTCTCTGTTTGGAAAACAAAACAAAAATCAATGGGTGTAATCTCTGTAAAGTGTGAATACTGGGGACTAAATTAGACTGAAACATTCAAACTTTATTTTACACTTTAATTAAAACCAGAGTGTACTAATTCAATATAAAATCAAACCCACCTGGTCTAAATTATCCCAATCAGTTCAAATCAAAATATCTTCTTCTCAGTTTTACCATCAAAACTTAGTTATCTGCATTCTGAATATGCTTCAGGATGAGATTATAGGATAATGGCAAGTGATAAATTACTGTCATTTAAAAGTCAGAATTTGCATTAACAATGCAAATTTAAAAATTGTATTTAATTCTAATTCTAATTTTGTACTACAAAGTTTGAGTCTCCATTTTATTATCTCATTTAGCCAGGCATGTGGTTTTTTTTTTCATTTACATTATCCAAGGTATAAAAAAGCCCTTAGCTAGTATACAGCTTCCTAGCAGAAATATCTAAATATTTGCATAAAATAAACTTTTCTTGTAAAGTAGGTCCATCCTTTCAAAGCTAAACTAAATATTGCAAGTCATGACAACCATGCATATTTCTAATTATATAGCCTTGTTCAGGCTTGAGAAGACTGCTTCAGAATCTGGGAACATTCTACTCTATAACCAACTTGGTGGTATTTCTCTTAGACTGAGATACTTAAGTAGAATTTAGACAAAAATTATGCCAAGGATGCTGCACTTATTATTATTATTATTATTATTATTATTATTATTATTAATAATAATAATAATAATAATAGTGACTTTTGGTTCTGGAACACGGCAATGCCGGTCGCGCCTGGAAACTTCTCTCCAGGCCGTCCGGAGTTTCCTTCGCCGGTAGACTCCCTAGGGGGTCGAAAGTCGCCCTGGAGGGGCGACCACTGAGGAGGAGGCTGGCTGGTAGATAGGGGAGGGTTGCAGCTTCCCCTGAATCTCCAGGTTCTCCTTATGGCTGACGGAGCAAAGATCGGCTGGTAAGATGGCAGATCACCCTGCTGCACCAGCCAAAAGTCACATCATCATCTAAGCATTAGCGACCCACCGCGGATGATCCAGGTGAGATCCCTTCTGTTCCTCTCCATACCCATGCTGTTTTTGCCTGTAGAAGCTGTTTGTGCTATCATTTCCCCATCTGGAGAAAGCGGCTTTAGTAATCGTGGTTAAAAAACACATTTTACAAAAAGGACAGAAAAAACAAATAAATATTCATTTAAAGATTATACTCTATTCCTACTTACATTGTGCTGTATAAAAAAACTGTTTTTTGTGTTTTTTGGAGCCGTATTATATTGGCAGAGTATTTCTTTTTCTATTCTCCCTTTAAAAGATAGAAAAAAGGAAAAAACTGTCATTTGAAGTTTTTTTAGCTCACTGAGGACATCTACTGGTCAAAAGTTAATATTGGATTGTTGTTTATTTGGAGATGAGAGAGCTTTGGCCTTCAAACTGTTTTTCAAGAAAAAAGATAATTTGAGCTAGCTGTGTGATCTGTGGGGGTGGATAATGTTCAACTGTAACCTTCACTAAAAAGGAAAAGGACTCTTCTTCAACTATTGCTAAAATGGAGAAGCCTCAATCACACTTAAACTGTAAACTTATACTGGAAAAGATCTATGAGGCTAAAGAAGAAATATGTACTACAATAAAAGAGGCTACTACTAAGAGCCAGAATCTCTACTTTAAAACTTAAAACTGACTCCCAGACTACACTTGACTACTCTACAAAACGTATTATACAAGAAGAGGTTTTAACTGAGGATAAGGAGAATGTTATTTTGCCTTACAAGCAAGACCAGGAAAAGCAAAGACCAAACTTTGGACTTCTGAAGCAACGAGGCTTTATGGACAAGAGAAACAGAGGATTAAATCAGAGATCAAGATGGTCGGTATCGAATCAAGTGACACTACAAGCAACAAAAAGAGACCTATTATCTGGAAGGGAAGCCCTGTTATGAAAACCTACCTGGCAAAAGAGGAAAGCTAGAATAAGATTGAAAAATGAAATTTAAAATTTCTTAAATTGGATTAAAGGCAACCTAGAACTATGGACTGATGTAAGGACTGAGATTTTGAATTTGAAGTAAAAAGATGTCTTAGAGTTGGAGTGAATCAATAATTAATTGAATGTTAATTAAATAAGATGACTTGTTTGTCCTATAACATGTGAAATTTAAACTTTACTTAAAGGATTGAAATAATTTAAGTTTTGATATTAATTTGTTAATTCAAAGAGATTGATTAAGTGAAGGATTAGATATCTATAGAATAGTTTGATAAATACATACATTTAGATGTGTCTAGGATAGATTAATATTTTTGTTTAAAAACGAGATATCTTTCTATTTAAGGGATTAAAGACAATTTAGAATATTAGGAATGTTCCTTTTAGAATGTTAGATTTATTTCTATGAAAATTATGATGTAATGGAATGACGAAAATTGAAGAGATGTTTCAGATTTGAAGTGAACTAATAGTTAATTGAAATTTAATCAGATGATATGATTTTCTGATGATATGGACATTATTAGTCATGATAATTAATTGGAGACTTGAATTTTGTTTAATAGAATGACATGATTTAAGGTATGATATTATTTTTTTTAGCTTGAAGAGATAGATCAATTGATAGATTTGATAGGTACAGGATGGATTACTATTTTACTCTAAATAAGGGAGAGTAATGGAAGAAGAAACAAATAAGATTTTGATAAAATTAAGAAATTGGAACATATGTGGAAGGGATATTTGAATTGAAAATGTTTTTATTTAAAGTTAATTTGATTATGGTAGAAATTGATGAAGCTTAAAAACAGGTTCAGGTTGAATAAATTTAAGCTAGAATTGGATATTCTAAATATATTATGCTATTTGAAGGAAAAAGAGAGGGAATATTTGACGTATTGATTATATTATGTATATATGTCTTGTTTTAAGATGTTTGATTATCCCAACACCATGGTGTGTCCTGAATATGTTGCCTTAAGAACTTAAAAAACCAATAAAATTTGTTTTTTTAAAATAATAATAATAATAGTAAAGTTGGAAGGGACCTTGGAGGTCATCTAGTCCAACCCCCTGCTCAGGCAGGAAAGCCTATACCATTTCAGACAAATGGCTGTCCAGTCTCTTCTTAAAAACTTCCAGTGTTGGAGCATTCACTGCTTCTGGAGGCAGATTGTTCCACTGGTTAATTGTTCTAACTGTTCTAACAAGTTCTAACTAGTTCTTTCATTGCAGATCCTGCATTGAGTAGGATATTGACACATTTGTCTTTATAATTATGCTACATTATATCTCTCAGTCTTTCTTCAGATCATTTCAGACTCCACAGTTTTTAGAACATCTTTCATTTTCATTCCAACTGAAAAAAAAAAGCCTAGAAAGCAGTGGTAATCATCTTGATATATCACAAAAACAAGCAACACCCCCCTCCCCCAATTCAAATTTGAAAATCCCATTCCAGTATTGAAATGAACTAAAATGACAGAGTTTACAAGTTTTCAACCTTGCTGACAAAGGTTTGTATAGTCAAAGCTATGATTTTCCCAGTAGTAATGTATGGCTGTGAGAGTTGGACCATAAGAAAAACTCAGCACGAAAGAATTAATGCTTTCAAATTGTGGTGTTGGAGAAGGCTCTTGAGAGTCCCTTGGGCTGCAAGGAGATCAAATCAGTCAATTTTAAAGATAATCAATCCTGATTGCACAGGACATATACTGAAACTCAAGCTCAAATACTTTGATCACTGAATGAGAAGAGAAGACTCATTGCAAAAGACTGGTATTGGGAAAGATTGATGGCAAAAGACACAATGAACATTAATTTGGGCAAACTCTAGAAGACAGTGGAGGATGGGTTGAGGGGTATCTGCCATGCTACAGTCCATGGGTTCATGAAGAGTCGGACATGACTAGCAACTGAGTAAGAAGTTTTCAAATTCTTGGCATAGCAATCATAACTCCACTGACTTCAGAAGAATTTACTCATTATATGCTAGAGTGGATTAAGATTGCTGTGGGAAATCAAGTGTGATCTGTTTCTCTCACCTTGTGGTGATTATATTAATCCCGAGACCTTTCTTACTCCAATAATCAATCAGGTAATATATCAGCAAAAATTGCACAAAGACATTTAAAAAAAGCTTAGAAAATTTCTGTGCAAAATCACAGGAAAGCATTTTATCCACTTACCCATTTTTACAGAGTAAGCAAACCAAGTTCTTTTTCTTGCTGTTGCTGTCATTTGCACTGACATGAGAAGTATTTAGAGAAA
This sequence comes from Crotalus tigris, assembly GCF_016545835.1. NCBI lineage: Eukaryota > Metazoa > Chordata > Lepidosauria > Squamata > Viperidae > Crotalus > Crotalus tigris. Next base: position 3,145,138 of record NW_024096460.1, on the reverse strand, counting down.
GATACTCTGAGCTTCAGAACATATGCCAAGTTGACTCATAATCATCACCATGATTCAGTCCATCACTGCTTAATGCTGACTGTATTTGACAAATGTACATCACACCTGCCAGCCATTTGAGTAACATGGCAATAGTTCTGACAGGTTGTCTTTTTGTTTTCCATTCAAACTTTATCTCAAGTTCGATATTATAAGTCTATTTTATTGATAAATGTGGATGCTGAAAATTTAACAGCTATTCCAGCCTGAAGATTATAACTTGTGCTTTTGCTATTGTTTATGCAACTCAAGCTAGATTTGTACAAGATTTTCACTGCCAAAAGCCTAACCGGCTTTAATGCATAATTTTTTTCAGATGCAGATTAAGCTTTAGATATAATTTCTTGGAAGTTTTGGGAGTCAGTTTTGATTTATTTGGGGTTTTGGCAAAGTTTTTATTCGGTATTCATATCATACAAGTACATTTCAAAGATGATCTCAATATCCTTTTAATATAGCCATACAATCTTTAACCTGTATACTCAATAATTCTTGCAACATAAATATAAATTACAGTAGGTTGTATAGACTAAGTTTTTATTAAATAAAGTTGATGTATTCTTTGTTACAGTAAAACATAATTTTCTATTTTCAATCTAATGTCATAAATACATAAGTAAGGATTCAGTTTCTTACTCTGAAAAATGATTTGATTTTATGCCACTGGGTGAAGGTAATAATAGCAATAGCACTTAGACTTATACTCTGCTTCACAGTGCTTTACAGCCCTCTCTAAGTGGTTTACAGAGTCAGCATATTGCCCCCAATAATCTGGGTCCTCATTTTACAGAACTCAGAAGAATGGAAGGCTGAGTCGATCTTGAGCCAGTGAGAATCGAATTGCTGGCAGTCAGCAGAATTAGCCTGCAGTACTGTATTCTAATCATTGCACCACTATGGCTCCTGTAATGTAGAATTATATAAAGATTTTCAGTAGTTTTTTTTTTAGCTCTTGTTATAAGATTTCTCAAGGAAATTTCTAATTGTAAAATTTGAACATGTCTTTTGACACAAATTAAAGAATATCTACAATCTAGGATTCTTTTGAATATCTGATGTGATTAACATCAATTTGATTCCAAATAGGAATCACATTTTGGAAGGTCTTCCTACATTTGCTTCATGATAATATTTTAAATGAATGTATGGGACACTGAACAAATGATAGCTGTCAGTTTAAAAGGGTTTATTATAGAATATTGATCAAGATTTAATTACTAGCTGGAAAATTGAGCTTCAGACTTTAGTTTATTTTTGGCTGTATTGAAATCCTAGCAAACATTCTTTTCATAATGGAGACTGGCACCCATCTGCTGAAGTAAATAAAAAAATATATTATTATACTACGATAGGTATTAGAATAAATAAATGACGAGTAGTGAGAGTACAACTCCTATATATCTATACCCTTATGTTAATTGAAATATACTGTACATATGATTGGATACAGTGGTTATAGTGGTACTACAAAGCAGTAGTATATTGGGAAAACAAAGGCTGACTTCTCAGGAATGCATTGATATATTATTTTTCTCCTATATGTATTCTTTTAGAATTTAAACAATATTCTTATGTCTAAACTGATCCAACAGTTTTATTTTCCCTGGAAACATTTTGAGGAAGAATGATTTATTTACCCTTACTAATGCAATTTTTCTTCTACAAAAGACATAAACACAAAATATTAGATTGCAAATATAATAATGCCCTTAAACCTATGCAAAACTTCCATTGTGAGATAACCCATGTTTTAAGAAAGTATCCAATCAAGATTTGGGATAAATTAGATCTCATATCTTGCCAAATTAGAAGGGTGAGGTTAACCTGACCAATTGTTACTCAGTCTGTTTTTGTCAGCCCTTGGAGTTTGTCCAGCAAAGAAGCACCAGCCATAAGAACTAACATTACCTTTATTTAAAAATTACATTCATAGAATCTTGCAACGTACTTCTCCCCCCCACCACCACCTTTACATTCCAAAAAACTAAAGAGATTCCTTTCTTATCTGACTGTTGTTTAGTCTGATCATCCTCCTCCTCCTCCTCCTCCTGCTGCTGCTGTCTCTCAAGTGCATTCTCACAGACCAGTTTTCTTCAGAAGGTTTTGAAATTCCACAGAAAATTGGGGTTCTGTCGAAACTAATTATTGCTCCTAAACTAATTTTTTTAAGACGGGGGGGGGGGGGGCGGGGATTATTTTTTCTTACTCAGCAGCATGCTGGAAGGAAGTTATACAAAGGAGCTCAGGATTCAATCCCTCTGTTTGTCAGCAGCAGATTAACTTTGTAAAACTGAAGAGAATGAGAACAAATGTCATATAGTGGGAGAAACCAACAAAAGAAAATCAGAGTTCAAAATTAGGTCACATCTGATGTGCACTGGAGGAAAATAAATCCAAAGAAATAATCTCCAAAATAATCCTTATAAGAGAGGCAGTAAAGCAGCTATTCCAGTGGTGGGATTCAGCCAGTTTGCACCAGTTCGGCAGAACTGGTAGCTAATTTTTTGTTGCCCCGGCCCAGAATGGACTTCTGGAAGTGGCATCCACACAAAGAACTGGTTGTTCTCATTCAAAATCAGCTTTGCCATGGCATTGTTATTAGCTAGAATACCAGCCTGGGATGCAATGACTGGCTTCAAATTAGAGATAATATTTGAAACTTATGAAGCAAGCAAATGGAGCTTTGATTTGCAATTCATTGTGATCGCTATAAGCTGTCATCCAAATCTGCACCAGTTATCCGGTTTCAGAATGTCCATTCTCAGTGGGAGATTCGACAAGAGAAAAGAAGCTGGTTGAATGCCATTATAAAATAATTATTAAGATAGCTTTCCTAGGCTACTGTTTGATAAGGTTGCTTGGTAAGATTAGTTCTCTGCTTGATAACATTTCCTGCTTCCCTGCATGGTAAGATGGGTTGTTCCATCTAATTCAGAAGGAGGAAATGTGGGTAATTATAAGAATGTATTAGGCATAGGTTTTTGTATCCTGAGTTATATTGTTGGGCAGCCATATAAATGCTATAAACAAACAAGCTTAACTGTATATTTTCTGATATTGCCATATACATAGCTTGATTATCAAGATACCCAGGCTATTCTGTTCTGTGCATTGGTAAGGCATTGAAACGAGGCAGGAGTAACAACAGATGCTTCTTTATTTAAGCTTCAACAGAACAACACAAAATGGCGCTGATCCCTTTTATACCTTTTGCAGGGAACAGGGTCAGCCAATAAATGCAACGTATTTCCCTGCTCTGCACATGTGCAATGGGCTGGAGACAGCCTGTCTGGCTAGGGCAGCCCATGAGGTCTGCCTGGGTCTCTCTGCAGCTTCCTGCACCTGCTCTTTCAATCACAGGCCCAGGACATAACACAGACCATTTAGGAATGAGTGATATACAAATAATACATATAAATAACAATAAAGATTTCAAATGTGTACAAATATTTAAGAAAGCAAAGGAAAGGCATGGAGACTAGGAAAGGAGTCCCTGTTAATTTTATTCTGCTATCTGTAACCAACCATAGGAGGTGATGCTCATCTCCATTTCAAGGGCTATTGAGCCCATGCTATTCAAATATATTTCCACAATCATATGGCCAGGATGATATCATGAAGTGCTTTTCCTTCCCACCGAAATGGTACCTATTTATCTACTTACATTTGCATGCTTTCCAACTAATAGGTGGGCAGGAACTAGACAAAGATGGGAGCTCACTTTCACACGATGCTCAGTCTCAGACTCGGGCTGTTTCTTTCCAGCCGAGAAGCCCAGTGTCTTAATTGCTGAGACATCGCACCTCCCTGAGAAGGACAAATAATTCCTAAAAGGAAAAGGCAGGTTCTACGGGGAAAGACAGTAAACCTTTCCTTTCCTTTCCTCTACATGGATAGAAGGGGCAAGAAGCAGGAGAAGGACAAACTACAGGGCTGTAGTCTCGTCTGACCCTAGCTCCAATACACTCCAGAAACAGCACAACAACACAACGTAAAAGCAGTTTCAACTATAGTCTGGAATACATTGATAAGGGACTCACTCTCTTATCAAGACATTGTTATATCATCTCAGGTTGAATATGTGGGCATATTTTACATAGTTTTCACCCTGTGGTGTCTTACAACGAATAGCCAAATTTATTGAACTCTTCCTTTTGTTCTTTCATTCAGTTCAATTCAATTAAAGTTCCTAAAGAGAAGCTATTGCTTTAAGAGACTTGCTGATGATTAGAAATGTCTCTATACTATGACACCATTATATAATATACATTTTTAAAAACTCTATAGGAATTGCTTTTCAGGCAACAAAAGAATATATCTGAGAACAATAAATATCCTTAAATATATGAGACATATATAAGAATACAAAGCAATCAGTCTTAATGATAATAATAGTAGTAAAGTTGGAAGGGACCTTGGAGGTCATCTAGTCCACCCCCCTGCTCAGGCAGGAAACCCTACACCATTTCGGACAAATGGCTGTCCAGTCTCTTCTTAAAAACTTCCAGTGTTGGAGCATTTACTGCTTCTGGAGGCAGGTTGTTCCACTGATTAATTGTTCTCACTGTCAGGAAGTTTCTCCGTAGTTCTTACTAATAGACTTTGCAATAATTGTAGACATGTAGAAAATATAAACGTGGAGACAGCAAAACTGTATCTTATTAAAACTTAAAACAAAAGTACATTTGTTCAAAATCCAGTCCTATCAAAAGAGCATAATCCACATTTGAGAATAATTCCCATTTACAGTATAATTGTTTCAGGTGGATCTCATTGTGTGGTCCTTTTGTTCTGCATATGCTTTTGTACAATAATGGTGTTAATTTTGAACAAATGTTCATTTTTTTTATTTGTCTAGACTTAGTATTCAGAATACTGTAATTGCATGCACATACCCATTTATACCTCATTTATCATTAGTGACGGCTTACTGGAGGTGGTGAGTTTGGCTGAATGACTTATTATTAATTACTATTAATAATCGTTAATAATCTTTATTAGCTGCCATTTTTTGAGATGACCCAGGGACTCAATAATTCAATACTCTCAATCCAAAAATTTGCTCCAGATTTGATATTCCATCAGACACAAAGCTATCAAATATGTCACTATTGGATTTCTTTTTCTGCACAGCAGAAAAGAGGTTCCCCATTCCTAAACTAAGATCTGGAAACTGCTTATCCTTGCAATTTGTGGAAAAAACTTAAGGGATTAAAAGTAAGTAGTTACAGTCTTACAAATTTTACCACAGCATTTAAGTATTTGAAACTCAAAATAATATCTCTTGTTAGGATTCCAGACATTCAACTGATAATTCATTATATTCTGTATAGTGTGATAAATAGCATAAATAACTGTTATTTTAATAAAACATTTGTTATTGTTTAGAATCTAACTTTGTTTTTTTGTATACAAAGATTTCCAGACAAACTGTAATAATAACAACCCTATTACTGATGAAGAATTGTTATGCAACTCATCACAAATATTTATTATATGATGAAAAACATGTTTCCAGTTTGTTTTCTGTTTTATTATTTCTTCCCATTTTTTTAAACTTAAACATTAATTTAACCAAAGACAGCATTGCTCACTGAATTGCACAAAATAGCTCAGCTTAGTGTTTTCTGTTTGCTTTCTTATTTTATATATTTTGTTTTAATATACTAGTAGATGTAAAGAAGCTTTAATGAAATGATGTGATCCAAGTAGCTATCCTTGATATGCGTTACTGGAAATAATTTATTTTCATTGGCTTTTGCCATTGTTTCATATAATTAACCTTCAGAAGTTGTAGAAGAGGAGAAATTTGACTCAACAGACATAGAATCCAATGACTGATTTTTAGTTTAAGAATGTCAGCACAGATCCATAATACTTTTCCAGAATTTTAAGTAGTAATTTTGAGCCATACTTGATGATTAAATAGCTTGATACTAGGTTTTTCCACATACTAAATATGTGCTTTGTTTCTAATCCACAATTATTAAAATTAGATTATGTAATATATAAATCACAGGAATTACATTTTTGGTATTATAATAATTTTGTTTGCCATAGTTTAATTTCAAATATTCAGAACTGAAATATAGAGAGTGTTAATTTTCTGCAATTAACCCATGTTAATCTGATGCAGCATAAACATAGAAGCTTATATTATAAAAACTGCTGGTAAATTTTAGGAAACAGCATCTAAAGTACAGCAAAATAAACACATCACATAGAACAAAGCCAACATATGATAAAGAATTTCTGTTTGTTGAAGTAGATTGTGGCCCATATAAGCTTGTTTCTTTATAAATTTATTGCTTTTTAATAGGTCACATTACTCAAAACATTTTGTCTTAGTAATAGTAGTACTAGTAGCAGTAGTAGTTATAGAAAGTAATGACTGTATGATACAAAAAGGCTCTCCCAATTGTCTAACTAGAACAATGTAAATTGGTCTCTGTTTGGTATTTTATTGTTCTTCTCTTTCCTAAGTGAGGTTTATGAAAATATCAAATTTTTATATGAAAACCCATCTGAAATATTAATGAGCTGGAAAGCAAAACCTATTCTCTTATAACAATTGATGATTTGATTGCATGAATGATTGCACTGGGCATTTGCATTATGAAAGGCAAATTAATTTGATACTAGCTAGTATCTCAAGGGAAGCATAATTTCTTTTCTTCCACGTGCTTCTTTTTAGGGAAAAATTGGGCGCCATTAAGCATATTAGTATATTTTTAGTGAAATAAATCTGCCAGTTTGTTACCAATTTACTCTTCCTCTCTCTCTTCTTTCTCTATCTATCTATCTATCTATCTATCTATCTATCTATCTATCTATCTATCTATCTATCTATCTATCTATCATGTGTGTGTGTGTGTGTGTGTGTGTGTGTGTGTTGAGAAAAATAGTCAAACATCGGGATAAATATAAAAACAAGAGTTTAATAAACTAACAACTTTTTGATTAAACAGCTTTCGTCGGCTAACTGCCAACATCGTCAGAGTGGAATGCCAGAGGTTTGAAAGCCTTATAAGACTGAAAGTTTGTGCGCACTGCTCATAGAATGCATTACCGGTCTACCCACCCCAGTTGACCGTATTGCTTCAAATAGACTCACATCCGTTTGTATACTTATAAGCTCAGGGATCATCGCCTCTGTTGTTGTCACATTCTTAGTATAATTAGAGACAATATATATATGCAGGTCTTGGCGTATTTGGGTCTTTTCCCGTGTAAGATTGAGAGTATCTTGGCGACGTTTCTATGAGGTCCCACTCGTCATCTTCAGGCTGGGGTCTTCAGCTTCGTGCTTGCGCGAGCAAAGTGTGATCGGAGCTGCCATCTCTCTATAAATATTGGTGGGGGTGTTTGGAGTGGTGGCTTAGTTGCTGTAGGTGGGTTGGTTGGCTGTGTTGGAATTATTGTTTGCAGATTGTTTGGCTGTTTAGTAATATCCTGAGTAGCTGAGGTGCTGGCTGTGTGCCCATTAGTCTTTTGTGTTGTAACGACCTGGGTAATGGGCTGTGTGGTAACATCCTGAGTTCCACTTTAGTGATATACTGAGTTCTGTGTTGCACTATCCTGGGTGGTTGGCTGTGTTGTAACATCCTGAGCTTTAGTGTTGTAACCTCCTGAGTTCTGTGATGTGATGTCCAGAGCAGAAGGCTGTGATATAACCTGCCGGGCTTTGGCTTGGCTCCGAGTTTGCGGTCTAGCTCTATGTTCATGGCGTGTGTCTGTTTGCTTTGTCTGGGGTCGGAAGGAGGTGCAGCAGCTGGTGATGTAGTCGTGGTTTGGCTTCTGGATGGTGGTTGCATTTAGTCTGAGGGATGGGTTTGGGCTTGGGTTTGGGTCTGGTGAGGGTGAATGGTGGTGGCGTACTGTGTTGTTCTGGGTCCATAGTCAGTTTTCGTGGCTAGGACTCATTTGTTGATTAGGGCTAGTTTCCAGATGTCTGGTAGGCGGGAGGGATCATCATGTTTATTCATGTTGTGGGAGTGTTTCTCTATTTTGATGGCTTCCATAATTATTCTCTTGTTGTGGTGTTCAGATTTGGAGATTAGTTTGGTTCCTTCAAAATCAATTTCATGTCCTGTAGCTTTAAGGTGCTGGAAGAGGGAGGAAATTTTTTCTTCTTTTCTGACTGCATTCTTGTGTTCTGCGATGCGTGCATTTATTCTCTTATTAGTTTGTCCAATATATGTGGCTAGGCAGATTTTGCATGGTATTTCATAGACTCCTTGGTTTTCTAGCTGGATCATGTCTTTGGGGTTTCTTAAGATGTTGGCTATTTTTTGGTTGGTGCCAAAGGCTGTCTTGATATTGTGTTTTTGGAGAATTTTGCTGATTTTATCTGTGGTGCCTTTGATGTAGGGGAGGAGGGCAATGTCATTGTATTGTTCTATGTCTCGATTCTTGGGGAGAGTTTCCCTTTGGATTAGGTTGGTAATTGTATTTCTTTGGAACCCATTGGAGATTAATACATTTGTGAGAGTGTGTAATTCAGTTTTCAGGTGGTCTTTGTCGGCTAGGTGTTTGGTTCTGGAGATGAGGGTCTTGGCTACGGAGTTGATCTGTGCAGGGTGGTGGTGGGATTGTGTGTTTAAGTAGCAGTTGGTGTGTAGTTTTTCCATATATATATATATATATATATATATATATATATATATATATATATATATATATATATTTTCTGAGGTTTTCGCGGGTATTTGTATATAGGTCTTTGGTTGTTCGGGTTTTCTCCCGCGTAAAATTGGAAGTGTCTTGGCGACGTTTCGACGAAGTCCCATTCGTCATCTTCAGGCTGGTGTTTTCAGCTTCGTGCTTCGAGCAGCAATGTGTGGTCTTAGCTGTTTCTTCCTTTTAACTGCCAGTGGGGGTATGAACTGATTGGGTGGGAGCTTGGCTGTGTTCTGATTGGGTGGAGGTGTGTTCTGATTGGTTAGGGGCGTGGCTGTGCTCTGATTGGCTGGGGGGTTGGCTGTGCTCTGATTGGCTGGGGGGTTGGCTGTGCTCTGATTGGCTGGGGGAGTGTTCTGTTTGGTTGTGCTCAGGTTAGTCTGAGTTGCAGAGGGATTCAAGATTTTGGGCTGCCCTGCCATTCCTTGGCTTCGCGTTCGTGGTCGTGCTTCCTCTTCATGGAGGGTGTCAGTTTGCTTCATGTATGGATTGGGGGGGTTTAAAGTGGCTAATGATGCAGCTGTGGTCTGGCTTCTGGTTTGTGGTCGTGCCTCATAGTCAGTGTGGCTTTGGGTTTGTTTTTTGCGTGGATGTTTGGTGGTGACCTCCTGTGTGGTTTTTGTGAGTGTGGGTCTGGTATCATTTTTTGTGTTAGGGAGTCGTTTGTCAATAAGGGCGGGTTTCCAAATGGCTGGTAGGCGGGAGGTATCATCTCGCTTGTTCATGCTGTGTGGGCGTTTTTCTATCTCGATGGCTTCTCTGATTATTCTGTTATTAAAATGTTCACTTTTGGCAATGGTTCTGGTATTTTTAAAGTCAATTTCATGTCCTGTGGCTTTAAGGTGTTGGACCAGGGAAGATGTTGGTTCCTCTTTTTTGACTGAGTTCTTATGTTCTTCAATGCGTGCACTTATTCTTCTGTTGGTTTGTCCGATGTATGTGGTGGGACAAGTGGTGCATGGGATTTCGTATACTCCTTGATTTTCTAATTCAATTTTATCTTTGGGGTTTCTAAGGATGGTGGATATTTTTCTGTTTGTGCAGAATGCTGTTTTGATGTTGTGTTTATGGAGGATCTTACTGATTCTGTCTGTGATGCCTTTTATGTATGGGAGGATGGCTTTGCCGTTTTCTTGTTCTTTGTCTTGGATTTTAGTGGGGGTTTCTTTTTGGATTAGGTTTGTAATCTTATTTCTATGGAATCCATTGGATGTTAGTACATTGGTGAGAGTGTGTAGTTCGGGTTTTAGGTGTTGTTCGTCAGCTAAGCGTTTTGTTCTGGAGATGAGTGTCTTGGCTACAGAGTTGATCTGTGCTGGGTGGTGGTGTGAGAGAGCGTGCAGATAGCGGTTTGTGTGTGTTTTCTTCTGGTAGATGGTGTGTCCTAGGGAGCCATTGGATTTCTTGTAGACTAAGACATCCAGGAAGGGAAGTTGGTTGTTAGTTTCTGTTTCCATGGTGAACTGTATTTTGGGGTGTAGGCTGTTGAGGTGTGTGAGGAAGTTGTCCAGTTTTTCTTTCCCATGTGGCCAGATTATGAAGGTGTCGTCTACGTATCTGAGCCAGAGTTTGGGTTTGTGATCAGATTTTTCTAGAGCTTGGGTTTCAAAGTGTTCCATGTAGAGGTTGGCAATGACAGGTGAGAGGGGTGATCCCATGGGTGCTCCTTCTGTTTGTTTGTATTTTTGTCCGTTATAGATGAAGTATGTGTTGGATAGGCAGTGGTTGGTCAGATCTAAGATGTGTTGGGGGGGTTATATTTGTTTTGAATAGCTGTCAAGGCACTTGGGTGAAGAGGGATATGACATCGAAGCTCACTAGTAGGTCGCTGGGCGCTGGGCTGTAAGTTTTGTTTCTTTATGATCTCTATAAACTGGAATGAGTTTTTTACGTGTGAGGTGATGGATTCTGCATAGGGCTGTAGTTGTTTTGCGAGAAATTTGGCTAGGTTTTGTAGAGGTGAGCCTATGGAGCTGACTATAGGTCTGAGTGGGTTCCTTCCTTGTGTATCTTGGGGAGACCATAGAGTTTGGGGCATCTGGATGATTTCTCTCTGGGAATGATTCTTTGCTGGATCTCTTCGCTAATGGGGGAGGCTTTTATTTTGGATCTGGTGGTTTTTTCCAGGTAGGTGATGGGATCTGTATTTAGGGGTTTGTATGTGGAGTCTTGGAGTAGGTTGGTTAATTTGGTTTGGTAGTCAGATGTGTTCATAACCACCATGGCGTTGCCCTTGTCTGCTGGTAGATTATTATGCTGGTGCCCCAATCAGAACACACCTCCACCCAATCAGAACACAGCCAAGCTCCCCCCCAATCAGTTCATACCTCCACTGGCAGTTAAAAGGAAGAAACAGCCAAGACCACACACTGCTGCTCGAGGCACGAAGCTGAAAGCACCAGCCTGAAGATGACGAATGGGACTTCGTCGAAACGTCGCCAAGACACTTCCCATTTTACGTGGGAGAAAACCCGAACAACCAAAGACCTACATACAAATACCCGCGAAAACCTCAGAAAACAACTATTGAACCTCTACGGGAGGAAAGGTCACGTCCACGATCTGACCAGGACCTATGAAAAACTTGAAGTCCAAAGAGCTTCCATTTTATGTGACCTCGCATTCCTACGCAACTGCTGAGATCAAAATCTAATCCCCACATGTTTTCAACTGAAATTCCACTCCAACTCTGCAGCCACCAAACGGATCCTGAAAAGAACAGAATTGGCCCTAATCAGAAATGAACTTCACACAAAAAGATTCCTCCTAGACCGAATTAACAAAGATCTCCTCACACTCCACCTCAAACTCAGCAACAAGATCCCCCCCGCACTTTGGGACAAATCCAAACAACTCGCCGTCTGGAGAGCCGAAACACAGACCACCCTCAAGACAGATACACACACCAACAAACTCTGAAGACTACAAGAACGCCAGAAACAAAACCCCTCCTCACTCACAGCCACACATGAAACAAACAGTGCATAACATCTCAGATAGGATCCTCACCAAAGCCGAAACCAATGTCCTTTCCAAAGGATTCAACTTTGCAGTCACTCCCAAACACATCCCCACTGAAACCATTATATGTGGAGTTGAAACCAGCCTGACTAAAATCAACCCCGACGACGCCAACAGAATCATACTCGAAATCACCAACATCCTCTGCACCAGCAAGCCACCCAAAAGCAACTTACCCAAAGAGGAACAGACAGCACTACGTAACCTTAAAGAAGACACCAGCATAATAATCCTACCAGCAGACAAGGGCAACGCCACGGTGGTTATGAACACATCTGACTACCAAACCAAATTAACCAACCTACTCCAAGACTCCACATACAAACCCCTAAATACAGATCCCACCACCTACCTGGAAAAAACCACCAGATCCAAAATAAAAGCCTCCCCCATTAGCGAAGAGATCCAGCAAAGAATCATTCCCAGAGAGAAATCATCCAGATGCCCCAAACTCTATGGTCTCCCCAAGATACACAAAGAAGGAACCCCACTCAGACCTATAGTCAGCTCCATAGGCTCACCTCTACAAAACCTAGCCAAATTTCTCGCCAAACAACTACAGCCCTATGCAGAATCCATCACCTCACACGTAAAAAACTCATTCCAGTTTATAGAGATCATAAAGAAACAAAACTTACAGCCCAGCGACCTACTAGTGAGCTTCAATGTCATATCCCTCTTCACCCAAGTGCCTATCAAAGAAGCCTTGACAGCTATTCAAAACAAATATAACCCCCCCCAAACACATCTTAGATCTGACCAACCACTGCCTATCCAACACATACTTCATCTATAATGGACAAAAATACAAACAAACAGAAGGAGCACCCATGGGATCACCCCTCTCACCTGTCATTGCCAACCTCTACATGGAACACTTTGAAACCCAAGCTCTAGAAAAATCGGATCACAAACCCAAACTCTGGCTCAGATACGTAGACGACACCTTCATAACGTAGACGACACCTTCATAATCTGGCCACATGGGAAAGAAAAACTGGACAACTTCCTCACACACCTCAACAGCCTACACCCCAAAATACAGTTCACCATGGAAACAGAAGCTAACAACCAACTTCCCTTCCTGGATGTCTTAGTCTACAAGAAATCCAATGGCTCCCTAGGACACACCATCTACCAGAAGAAAACACACACAAACCGCTATCTGCACGCTCTCTCACACCACCACCCAGCACAGATCAACTCTGTAGCCAAGACACTCATCTCCAGAACAAAACGCTTAGCTGACGAACAACACCTAAAACCCGAACTACACACTCTCACCAATGTACTAACATCCAATGGATTCCATAGAAATAAGATTACAAACCTAATCCAAAAAGAAACCCCCACTAAAATCCAAGACAAAGAACAAGAAAACGGCAAAGCCATCCTCCCATACATAAAAGGCATCACAGACAGAATCAGTAAGATCCTCCATAAACACAACATCAAAACAGCATTCTGCACAAACAGAAAAATATCCACCATCCTTAGAAACCCCAAAGATAAAATTGAATTAGAAAATCAAGGAGTATACGAAATCCCATGCACCACTTGTCCCACCACATACATCGGACAAACCAACAGAAGAATAAGTGCACGCATTGAAGAACATAAGAACTCAGTCAAAAAAGAGGAACCAACATCTTCCCTGGTCCAACACCTTAAAGCCACAGGACATGAAATTGACTTTAAAAATACCAGAACCATTGCCAAAAGTGAACATTTTTAATAACAGAAATAATCAGAGAAGCCATCGAGATAGAAAAACGCCCACACAGCATGAACAAGCGAGATGATACCTCCCGCCTACCAGCCATTTGGAAACCCGCCCTCATTTACAAACGACTCCCTAACACAAAAAATGATACCAGACCCACACTCACAAAAACCACACAGGATGTCACCACCAAACATCCATGCAAAAAACAAACCCAAAGCCACACTGACTATGAGGCACGACCACAAACCAGAAGCCAGACCACAGCTGCATCATTAGCCACTTTAAACCCCCCCAATCCATACATGAAGCAAACTGACACCCTCCATGAAGAGAAGCACGACCACGAACACGAAGCCAAGGAATGGCAGGGCAGCCCAAAATCTTGAATCCCTCTGCAACTCAACTAACCTGAGCACAACCAAACAGAACACTCCCCCAGCCAATCAGAGCACAGCCAATCAGAGCACAGCCAACCCCCACAGCCAATCAGAGCACAGCCAAGCCCTAACCAATCAAAACACACCTCCACCCAATCAGAACACAGCCAAGCTCCCACCCAATCAGTTCATACCTCCACTGGCAGTTAAAAGGAAGAAACAGCCAAGACCACACACTGCAGCTCGAGGCACGAAGCTGAAAGCACCAGCCTGAAGATGACGAATGGGACTTCGTCGAAACGTCGCCAAGACACTTCCAATTTTACGTGGGAGAAAACCTGAACAACCAAAGACCTACATACAAATACCCGCGAAAACCTCAGAAAACAAATATATATATATATATATATATATATATATATATATATATATGGTTAATAACACTAAAAATATGAACCCTGGGAATGTTCATGTTTAAAATAAAGTGAGCACCAGGGTAATAAAACTATAAAAGTTTAATTTAATTTAAAAACGCCAAGCTTTCGCCGTCACCTGCCGGCATCCTCAGGGCTTAAAACGTCTCTGGATATATATATATATCCAGATTTCTTTTTTTTTCTTGACAAGAAAAATCAAGAATATACACACACACAAACACACACAATAAAAATAAGTAAATTCGAACACCAGGATAATATCAAACTTACAACTGTTTAATACAAGTGCTGATAAATATAAAATATAAAATAATAATTATAATAATTACACACACACATACACACACAAACACACACACTATATATTCAGAGTATTGTGTAGTGGGAACAGCGAGGCATTGAAGACACAGGAGTGAAAGTAACAGCTTGTTTATTCAATCCACACAGAAGCAGCTGTAGCAACCACTTGACTTATATTTATACAGACCGCCACTAGGCGGCAGCCAATTATTTTAAAGTATACATTCCCGCCTAAAACAAGGGCTACAGTAAATACAGACAGACAATCAATGATTTAAATTGAACAATCAGTTAACCATTTTTATAACAGACCTTATGAATTTGGGTTAATACATAACACAGAGTATGCAGCTATCTTTAGGTGAAAATAAAGCAGAAATATAAATATATTGGCAAGCTTTATGAAGTGTTTCTTCGTTCTTTCCCTTCCTAGATACAGTCTGTTCAGTCAGCGATTTTCCTCTAGTCTTAATTCAGTAAATATTAAAAAAAGCAAATAATTTCTGAACAGTCATTGGGGGAGAAAGTCTATTAGAGTAAAGGTAGAGCTTTATGGGTTTCAGGGGATTCTTCAGTTCAAGGAACATTTGAGGTAAGCTCTTTACTGAAAGGTGTCCTTCAGACACAAGTCCTTCAAAGTATTAAAAGGGAAAACTGGTCCTATCTCTCCAACTATTATCTCCACAAAGTGCTTTGCAATAACAAAGATGTGTGGAGCTGGGGTTAAATTGTGGGTTTTTAACTGTGGATTTTTAATGTTGTATGCTGCCTAGAGTCACTTTGTTTGAGTTGGTTATATAAATTTATTTAATACACAAACAAGCAATGCAAGTAAGGTGCCTCTTGATCCAATCAAGGTGAACCAAGCATCATCTACATAGATTTCATATATTCTTCAAAACAAACAAGAGCATAAGGTAAATTTGTATATTTTAACGTATATCTGATTCATTTGCAGTAAATCAGTAAAGATTTTTGTTTAACAATGGCAGCAATAAAATGACTGCCTTCTCTAAATAATACTGCTGAAATGTGTAAATTTATGATAACCAAAACTGAATTCTGTAGAGCAGAAATGTCAAACACAAGGCCCGGGGGCCAGATGCGGCCCACGAAGTAGTTTCATCTGGCCCGCGAAGCCATCCTGGAAACAGTGAGGGAATGGCCCCCGCTGCCTTGGCCCTGGCCGGCCGGGAGCCAAAGTACAATTTTGTGGTGGCCATCTATGCTGAAACGCATTCAGTCTTAGCTCCACAAGGCCATCCAGAAACACCGAGGAACCAGCCCCTGCTGTATCGGCCCCGCCCCCTGGGTGTATGCTGGGGAAGTGTCACCCTTTGTGAGGAATGAAGAAATGAACCATGCCTTGGTGCTTGCCCCAGTCCCACCCCTTCAGAGACCCTCAGATCTATCTCACTCCTGCCCAGGCCCCCACAGGCACCCTTGACGCAAATGATGTAGACCTGGCTATGCCCACCCAGTAGGCCACACCCACTCCATACACACCCACCCAGTAGGCTGCACCCACTCTTGCCACACCCACCCGCCCCCCCAAGGGCAACCGCAATGCTGATGCGGCCCTCAATGAAATTGAGTTTGACACCCCTGCTGTAGAGAGTGACAGTATACAAAAAAAATACATTTTTTAAAGCTCTGACCAGTAATCTGTGAGTATATCCTGTGAGTGTACTGAAGGCAGCTCACCATTTGGAGCTAAACATTTCCTCAATGTTAATTCTATAAATTGGAGTTTAATTTATAATTTATACCTTCATTTAAACTGTTGAGTCAATAAACATTTTTGGAGGATAGCTATTTTTAAAATGTATAACTTTATTCTGAATTCTAATTGGCAGAGTTCTGGTGTGATTTGTATTATTATTGTTGCTTTGCTTTGGATAGAATTTTTCTTCTGTCAACTGAAAGTCTAATGATCTTCATGCAGAAGCTTATGCATTTATGCACAGATTTTTTTTATTTCTGCCCACAACATATACTATAATATTAAGCTCATGGTTGATTTAGAGAGAAGGAAGGGAGTGGGGGGGGAGACGGTGGGGAGACAAAATAGTTGGGGAGAATAGGTGGGCTGCCGGGACAGAAAGTGGGGAGATAGGTTCCCCCAAGTAAGATCTGTGGCTTGGAAGGAGAAATAAGAGTAACCATATCACTCATGAGACAATGTTCCAGACGCCATAACATTTTGACTCTAATTGGCAAGCATATTAGTATAGTACTGCTATAATCACATTAATCTGGTGTGTTTTTCATTTTAAGAAACTGTGTTATGGCTCATTATATACACAGAGATGGTGATGAAGATACTGATGATGATGAATGCAAAGTCTATCCTTTGTATGACTGAGAACTGCAATTTCTCATTTGAAGATTACTTTAACAACATAGTTTTTTAGTCTGGATCAGGATTTGGAATATACACAGTTCCTAATACAAATGGCATTTTTCCCCATACCTCTGACAAATATGTAACATCAATTTCAGTCTCTAAATGAGTACTTTTTAAATGTACTGTAATGAAATATATTTTCCTGTAATGGCCACAGCTATTCCTTTTGGATTTAATGTACCTGATGCTGTAAAATAGTACATAGCTATAAACTATCTGAAATTATGATAGTTTCTCTCTTATTTGGCTTTTTGTAATCCTTATACGTTTCTTTTGACTTTTTGGGATCCAGGTATGCTTTGGTATTAATGGGACTACTTTCATAATAAACTTTATTTGCTTCTTGAAAAAAAGATTTTCAGATGGGCAAGTTTTACAAAAATATCAAGATGTTTTATTAGCATTTATATTACTGAAACTGTGGTATAAATAGATTTTTATTGGATATTTTATTCAGAGCAATAAATATAAAGATATTTTTGAATTAATTAAAACATTTAAACAAATCCCACCCCAGTCCTCATTTTCTTAAATTATATACAATGTAATTAATATATAATTACATTTTATATTTTTTGTGTTTGCATGCTGAATGATAAAGACAAGAATTTCTTTAACTGATATGTCCTAGGTGTATGGTCATTAAACATATCACAGGAGTAGTTTGAAAACACATAAGTCAGCTGAGCATATAAACACTAGGCTTGCTCAAAACAAGAAACATCTTGGATTAAAGAGAGTTGATACTGGTTTACAAAACGAAGGATGAATGTTGCATTTACAGAAGAAAGAGGTTCACAAGTCAGTCTTTTCTGAATTCAAAATTGTAAACTCCCAGTAATAATAAGGATGGTAGCAGAGATGACTCATCTTGGGCTAAGGGAGTTGATATTGGGTTAGGTAACATTTTTTATTCCTTTCTGTTTGTTTAACATATGGCACAGCTTTAGAATTAACATACTTCATGGTGTTAGGCCCAGCACAATTTTCATGGCTGCTTAGTCTCAATGTATATTATTATACCAAAATATTTCTTTTTTGGTATATGTTGAATTATTGTCATTAGGCTTCAGTAGTTGTTGATACGTATTATTTGACCTAACTATGGCTACTTAGATGTTCATTCCAGCTGCAGTCATAACTTTGACCACAGATTATGAAACTGGAAATTTTTAGAAATGATTTTGAATAGCATATGAATTGTTTGTTAAAAGTTACAAAACTGGGAAAGTTCATTAATTATGGCATTTAAATGTTATTTAGAATTTCATTGAGCAAATGGATGTTCTATAAGTGGTGGCGGACCTATGGCATGCGTGCCAAAGGTGGCACTCAGAGCTCTCTCTGTGGGCACGTGCGCCATGCCCCGGAGATGGCAACTGCCCCTCTTCAACCAACCACCTGCTAACTTGCTGAGGTCCCACATGGGTAGATGCACCCCAGAATGGCTGGTTTCCCTCCCTCCCCCTTCTGGCCTCGCATGCTCTGCTTTTCCTGGGCATGACCCATTGCATCACCTCCTCAGCTGTCGGCTGGCCATCCAGCTCAGAGGTAGTTTCTTTGAACTGCTGGCGGCGGGCTGTGGAGCCCCAGAGTGCGCCTGTCGAGGGGCTTGCAGGCTGTGGTTGCTGATGGACACCATTGACCCCATGCACTCGCTGGCATCTGTGTGCGGGGGCCAATGTGTCAGGCAGCAGCCACCCCAGCCCTTGCCTTGCCCCATGGCTATGGCACCCCCACCCTGCCTCGCCTCACCCCACAGGACAAGCCTACTGCCTACTGCCCCACCTGCCAGAGACCCCCTGGATCTCCCCCAACCCTACCCATCCCCCACAGGTGTCCCTCCCTATGAGCAACATTGAGGTGAGCCCACCTTGGCCACAGCCACCCAATCTGCCATGACTACCACAGCCACGCTCACCCATTGGGCCACGCCCACCTGGCACCCAGCGATAAATAAGTGGGTTTTGGGTTGCAGTTTGGGCACTCGGTCTCTAAAAGGTTCGCCATTACTGTCCTATAATTACAAATACTAGACTTATCCACCTGATATTTTCTGGGTGAACTGGGATTACTAGTTCCAAAGAAGCAAAGCATGCTAATAAATGATTGTATAAAAGGAACTAATGCACAAAATATATTATCTCAAGGCCAAATCACTTTCTAAAGAGTATACTAGGTACTGATGTGGATGTATTAGGAAAAAATGTGAAAGAAGCTTTAATTTGAATGTGTGCAGAGATGTCTTTTTGTTAAATATACATACTAATGCAGGAATTGATTGAAATTATTTACAGTCAGAAACTGAATGAAATTAAAATTGCTAGCTATCTCCTTTGTTTCCATTTTTCCATATTTCCATTTTTAGGTGGTGATATACATGGAGAGAATTTAGGTTGAATTTAGTCAAAACAGAAAACATCGGACGTTAAGTATGTAATAATTTATTTTTCTAATTGATTTCACCTGGCTAGATCTAAGCATGCTTTAGCTGTATCCAATCTATAGATCCTAATCCTATTGTTAGGTGTATATTAGACCCATTGAGTTCAGTGGACATTCTGCTGAACATACAGTATATTTATTAAACTGTTGTGTAAGTAAAATATATGACAAAAATAAATTCATCCATGAGTGATGAGAATATGACTACATAGAAAGATGGCTGTGTGCCCTCAACAAGGTTACATAATAAAGGCACTTTTCGCGCCTTGCGCATGCGCGCAAAGCCGGAGCCACTCAGTTCGGTCCCGGGCAGCTTTTGCAAGCCCCAGACCTTTGCAATGTCCCGAGCCTGCATTTGCAGGCTCAGGACACAACGCCCCTCCCCCCTAGCTTGGAACATCCTGGCAGCCAAGCATGGGAGGACTTCCTTGTTATAAGGCACAGAAATCATAATCAACAAAAAAAAATATACATTACTTCAGTTTCCTTAAGGAGAGGACCCCTGGTAGCTAGACAGCAGTCTTACAAAATCTGAAAGATATTTAGGGGGCCCTTTGGACCTTTGCGACCTCCTCGGACTGGGAAAGTTCCCTGAGTCCAGTCCATGACCCACTGGGTTATCTGAGCCCGGACTTGGATGGCCTTCCACTGCAGGAGGCCCTGGGTATGTTGCCTGACCTACCTGCTCACCTGCCTGGCTCAGTAGGTCAGGGCTTTGCCAGCCCCCGTACCCGGTTGATCTGCCCCACTGGTGATTGGCTGAGGCTGCCACACTCAACCCAACCTCCCTTGAAGGAGTAGAAGTCCCCGGATCCACAATGGACCCTTCTTGGGGGCATTGTTCCCCGCCTCCAACGTCCATAAGGGAGTAGTTAGGAGTGGCTACAGGCCCTCTGGGTCCCCTGGACCCTGATGTGGTGCCTGAGGTGCCAGAGTCAGGAGAGGCCTCTCTGCTTGCCCCCCTTACATAGGGCCTCCTTTTGGAAGCAGTTGCAGAATTGAACCTGCTTCCTAGCTGAGTTGCCAGTTCTTGCGTGTTCTGTGAGTTCTGTGGATACCCCCAGTTATCCTCCCTGTCTGGAGTGTTAATGTTTCTGTATGTAATATGTGGATGCCTCCAGGGTGACTCCCTGGCTGGAGTGCATATTGGTGTGTAGGGTAGTTCTCTGCCCCATGAATTCTTGTTTGGAGCACTTGCGGAATCTTGGGATGGAGAATCAACGATCTCTTCAGCTGCCGGCACTGGATGCTGACATTGATCCTCAGAATGCATTCTATAACCTTCCTCCCCCCCAGTGCAGAACCAGGAGTAGAAGGGTGTAAATCCAGCCACACACGCAGCTGATCTATGTGCCACCACAGAACGTGGCTGTCTTCCAGTGACACTTCATAGGACAGAGCTCCAGAGACATTGCAGATGACAGCAGGTACCCACGGGTGACCAGGCCCGTAATTCCTGGTCCAAACAGGAGCACTCACTTGCAGACACCTTGGTGGTCATGGATGTGACCCTTGAGATGCAACCCAGTCAGGGTGCAGCCTGTCCAGCTTAGTGATGAGCCGGCGACCCCAACAAAGTTCAGCTGGGCTCTTTCCAGTGGCAGTGCAAGGTGTGGTTCATTGTGCAAGAAGAAAGTCCGCTAACCTGTGATGCCAATCCCTATAAGTCAGTCTCTTGAGTACGACCTTGGTGGTGCGCACCATATGCTCAGCCATCCTGTGGGTGGAAGGGTGAAACGGAGCCGAAGTTGCATGGCAGATCAGGTTAGCCTGAAGAAAAGCCTGGGACTCAGAAGAAGTGAATTGAGGACCGTTATCAGAAACCAGCACATCTGGAAGGCCATGAGCGGCAAAAATACCTCGCAGGACCTGAATCGTCTTGGCAGTAGTAGTGGAGGTCACAGGAACAACTTCTAGCCACCTGGAATGGCTATCAACAACAACCAGGAAGAATTGACCCTGAAAGGGCCCAGTGTAATCTATATGTACCCTAGACCAAGGGTTGTGGGTTTCTTCCCACCTATGAACTGGGGCCTGAGGCATTTCAGGCCGTGACCATTGGCACACATGGCACCCATGCACCTGGGCCTCTATGTCCTTATCCAGACCGGCCACCATAAATGGCTGCATGCAAGCGCCTTCATCTGCCAGGGTGTCCCTCATGCAGAGGGATTAAGATTCTAGGCCTTAGTGAGGCAGGGATCACTACCCTACTGCCCCATAACATGCATCCCTTGAATGTAGACAATTCATGTCGCTTCTTCCAGAACCCCTGGAACTCTGTGCCAGGGCACGTGTCAGGCCACCCTGACACTACCCACGTTAACATGCGTGTAAGTGTGTGATCAGTGGCAGTTTAGCAGCCACATCCCTAGCATTGAGGGGAAACTCAGGCAACTCTTGAATGGACAAAATATTCACAGCAGGAGCAGGAACAGAAGCAGGCTCCACTATTGGCAGAGGCAATCTACTCAGGCCATCAGCATGGCCCATTTCCTTTCCAGGTTTGTGATGTAGCATGTAGTCATATGCAGACAAAAAAATGGACCATCTCAACATGCGGGGGGAAAGGATCTGAGGGGTCTGTTTGGTCGTGGTAAACAACCCCAGCAGAGGCTTATAGTCAGTGTAGATCGTGAAGTGGCGGCCATATATGAAATCATGATACCAGCTACAATGGCCAGAGCTCAGCAGACGACAGCGTTCTGGCATAATAAGCCACAGGGACCTGTGTCCCATCACCCATCAGATGGCTAAGTACTGCCCCAACTCTGTATGGAGAAGCATCGCAGGCAATGCAAACAGGCAGCTGCTCATTGAAGTGAGCCAGTACAGCATTGGAAGTAAGCAAGGCTTTAACCTCATTGAAACTTTTTCATGCATCTTAGTCCACTGCCAACAGGCCTGTTTGTCTAAGAGCCGATGCAAAGGTTCAGCTATTGCAGCTTTATTTGGCAGAAATGCATGATAGAAATTCAAAAGGCCCAAAAAGGCTTGTAGCTTGCCCTTAGATTTAGGGCTTGGGGCCTGCTGGATGGCTTTTAATTTTGTTTTTGAAGGATGAATGCCTTGAGCATCTATCCGGAATCCCAAAAAATCAGTTGAATTTACTCCAGTCTTGCACTTGTCCTTCTTTAACTTAAGGCCTGCTCTTCTAAAACGAAGCAAGACAGCCCTTAATCTTTCTGCCAATGATTGAGATGATTCCCCAGCGATGAGGACATCATAAAAATATGGACAGACTCCAGGAATACCCCTCAATGTGTTCTCCATGACACTTTGGAATATGGCAAGGGCTACATTTACCCCAAACTGCAGTCTCTTAACTTTAAAAGCTTCTCTATGGGTCACAATTATCTGAACTTCAGCAGCAGCCTCATCAATAGGCAACTGTTGATAGGCCTGTGCCAGGTGAAGTTTTGCAAAAATCCGCCCCCCCTTTAGGGAAGCCAGAATGTGACTCACTACTGGTACTGGATAAGCATGTTGCTGTAGTGCCTTGTTTAGTGTGCATTTGTAATCTGCACAGATACACGTATGCACGTATGTCCCCATTAGCCTTAAGAGGTGTTACTATTGGAGTTTCCCACGGACTAGAATCAACAGGTTCTAAAATGCCCTGCTGGAGTAATTTATCCAATTCAGCATCAATCTTGCCTTTGAGGGCAAAGGGTACCCTCCTAGGCTTGACCCTAATGGGTCCTATGGAAGGATCTAAACCAGTG
Organism: Crotalus tigris; assembly: GCF_016545835.1. NCBI lineage: Eukaryota > Metazoa > Chordata > Lepidosauria > Squamata > Viperidae > Crotalus > Crotalus tigris. Next base: position 3,121,982 of record NW_024096460.1, on the reverse strand, counting down.
GTTCTCAACCTGTGGGTCGGGACCCCATTTGGGGTCGAACGACCATTTCACGGGGGTCGCCAAACAGCGCAGTCCGCCATTTTTCCCCTTTCCTTAGCTGTGCTACTCCCTTGTATTCTATTGGCTTTTGAAAGCCAATAGAATAGACTCTCTTGAATAGAGTCTAATTCTATTGGCTTTCAAAAGCCAATAGGAATTGTCCAGGCTGTCTCTGCCCTGCTGAACCCACCAAAAATCCTATTCTGCAAATGGTGCTGCACCAGTTGAGTAGTCCTCGACTTACGACTGGTTGAGTAGTCCTCGACTTATGACTGGTTGGGGGTCGCGGCATTAAAAAGGTTGAGAACCACTGATCTAAACACAATGAAACTGGAGGCCCCTTGTAGGATCCAAGCTCAGAGCTAAACACATCTGCAAACTCTTGGCAGACTTCTGCAAGGCTGGACGTTTGCAAATGGTGCAGCCCCGTGACCTGGATTCCCAGAGCCTCAAACCAATCGAGTCCAATGAGACTTGTACATTCACCCCCAACAACCAACACATCTAATGGACCCTCAAAATTCTTGTACTGTACCCTAAGGGTGGCCTCCCCCTTAATACACACCTTAGAATTCTGAAAGTCTGTGAGTATCACATTGGACAGCCTGAGTTTAACTTGAAGGCCACAGCTGCTACAAATTTTCCTGAATGTGTTGAGGGAAATTATGGAAAGAGCGGACCCAGTGTCCAATTCCATGGATAAGGGAAAACCCTATAACCTTACTTTAAGGGACAGTTTCTTTTTTAGGGGTTTATGTGTGCCTGTCCTTAAGATACTTCTACGTGTTGTGCAGAAACCCATCCTATTTTGGCTTGGGACCCTGGTACCTTTCAGATGCAATTCTTCTCTAGGTTGTGTTTTCAGACAACCCAGACACATTGATGCGATGTGACTTTGCCTACCACATGCTCTGCAAATGGCTGAACGTAACCGGCAATCAGCTCTTCTGTGGCGTCCACCTCATCCGAAGCATTGAAGTACTGTTGAAACCTTTTCTGCTCACTCCTTCTGTTTTTTACCAGTTGCCTGGTAAAGTTTGTCCACCTCATCTTCAGGAACCTCTTCCGGCTCTTCTCGCACTTTCTCCTGGTAGACAGCGATGGCCTCCGGCGAGTTTCTGGTGGGCCGCATGTTTCTCACTGCCCCTCCAGCTGCTTCCTCCGCTGTAACCTCTCGCAGAGCATCTTGGAATGAGACATCCTCTTTAGCAAATAACTTTTGCTGCAAGTCTGTGTTCCTCAGCCCGCATACAAAACGGTCACGCAGCCTTTCTTCTAGGTCTTTAAACTCACACGGCCTAGCTGCTCTTCTCAAGGCCGCAATAAAATCTTTGTCCAATTCTCCTGCCTTTTGATCCTGCTATTCCAACGTGTGTCGCCATGCAATGACGGACAACTTTGGCTGGAAATGCTCCTTTAGAAACTTTTTCAAGTCTGTATACGTGATACCTTCCAGAGAGGCAGGGGCTACTAGGTTTTGAGAAATCTCAAAAGTCTCTTGACCGCACACGCACAATAAGGTGGCAGCCTTTAGCCCATCTTCACAAATTTGGTTGACTCTAAAGTAGTTCTCCACCCTCGCAATATATGACTCCCATCTTTCTGGGTGTGAGACTTTGAATTCTGACAAGTGGCCAATCTTCGCCATAGTGTCTGACGCTTCACCCTCGCTTCTCCAGGGAAAGGGTCTATCAGCCAACTCACCCTTCAGCAACGCTGTACTGACAGGATGGTTGCTGTTGTTAATGCCATTTTCCCTTGTAGGGGTGAGTCTTATAGCTTCCTGTTGTTACCATTGAAGAATCCCATCCTCGTCACTAGTGTTAAGTCCGTTGAACGAAGATGAAGACTAGGACACATCTTCTTGTATAACAACTCTCTCTTTATTGTACTTCCAACAAAACTCCAACAACTCTTGAGGCACGCAGGCCTCCTTTTATATGCCCAGCTCCCCAGACAACAAGGTTACATAATAAAGGCACTTTTTGCGCCTTGCGCATGCACGCAAAGCCGGCACCACTCAGTCTGGTCCCGGGCAGCTTTTGCAAGCCCCAGACCTTTGCAACACAACAGTTTCCTTTTTAATTTGTCTCTAAAAGAGACTGGTTTTTTGTCAGTAAGGTATTTGTTTAGCAATTTGTTAGTCACCAGAATGCTAAGTCCTCTGGGAGTCTTATAAAAACCACCCATATATGATATATGAAATCAGGGTTAACGAGATATGATTAATTATTTGGTATGTACATGTGTATTTCTATTTGTGTGAGAAATAAAGAAATAAAAGAAACATATATAACGATTGTGTTTTCAACAGACATCTTTAAGTCATGCAAGAAATTTCTAAGAAATAACTGGGCAATTTATTTCTAAACAGTCTATTTCTATCTTGACAAACAAGTCCACCAGGAGTCTATCTCTCATCAGTGTTGATGGTCTTGAAGAGATAAATTAGGTTTTCTAGAAAGTAGGTGATATTTTTTTACATGTTTATTTTGAATTCAGGTGCTTTAAAAGAGACTTTCTGCCCAGCACATTTTATTCCTGCCAAATAAAAGGACTAAGTGAAGCAAGACTGAGAATTTCTAAGTGTATTTTTTTAAGCAAATTGCTTTTTACCAAAAGCAATGAGGTGCTAAATCCTTCTATATCAAAGTCTTATTAGGCCGCAGTTTGTGAATATCATTGTTTAATGCCAAACATATACTCACAGACAACTTTTTTCCCATCACAACTTTTTTTCCCATCCCCTGTTACTCAATCCCTGCAGTTCTAAGCAGGCTCACTAGTTTTGCTGCTTGCTTACATTAAGAAAATAAGAGCCGTTCTGCCTTAGCTTGATGGACCATGGACCATCTAATCCAGTGGTTCTCAATTATTTTCTGTCATGCCCCCCCTAGGAAGAAGAAAACATTTCGCGCCCCCCCCGCGTGACTGTCTGTCCAATCGAGTCCTTTGCGTGTGTCACGTGAGTCCAATATGACAGTATTTGCCGAGGTCAAACCAGCCCCCCTTTACGGAGCCTCACACACCCCCTGGGGGGCCGCTCCACTATTTGAGAACCACTGATCTAATCCAATTTACTTGGATTACAGGAGGAACCAGATGCATTCAGGAAACTCAGAAGCATTGGTAAAAAGATGATAATCCAGGGAATATTTAAGGCAATATCTCCTGTCTATGACTCCAGGAGATTTTAAACAGCTGTTGTGATTAGAAGCTCTTGACAATATGATTTGCCATGAATTTTTGTAGTCCCGTTTTAAAACTAATTTGTCATCTGATATCAGCAAATTTTATAATTCGTTATATATAATGTAAACAAAAATCCTTCTTGTATTGATTGTAATTCTCTTTTCGTGTAGTTTTAGGGGATGTTCCCCAGTTTTAACATTGTGAGGCTTCTTGGTACACATTTTCTGCAGTATCTATGATTTTCACATGGCTCTCTCATATCTGTGAAGTTCTTGATGCCTTCTGGGCTTGGTTGTCTTCTTTCAGATTACCAGACTAGATAACATCATCAATGCTAAAAAGGAGTGGGGTTTGCTCTCATTTTATATACTAGTGGCTTGCCCTGTCAGTATTGGTTGGAGTGGTCACGGTGATTCCTTGATTAGGCTGTTGTTTACTGTTAGCTTGTTTGTCTACGTTGGTAGTAGTATTGTTGGTTTAGTATTAATGTTGGTGGTTATCTCTGCTGGTGAGAAGGTGCTTTGGTCTTTTTGCTTCCTTTTTGGTTTTTTGATTGTCTCTTGAATGGTACCGTGTTTCCCCGAAAATAAGATCCAATCTTATATTTTTTGCCTTGAAAAGAGGCACCAGGTCTTATTTACGGGGAATGTCTTACCCACTTACCTTAGGACCTCCGTAGCCAGGCCTTTCAAGCTCCAATACCTGAAGTGCTGCTGCCTGAGTTCTTCTCTGGCTGCTTGTGGCTGAACTGCATATGGCAAATCGCATCGGTGGTGCCGCTTCCAGCAGAACACCATGTGGCTTGTTGCACTGATCACATGGGTGCTGCCACTGGTGGCACAAGGCTGCACGGCTCATGCTGATTGCGCAGGTGCCACTGCTCGTGGCAGGGAGCCGTGTGGCGCATCACTCTGGTACCTCGACCACATGCACCATGGCGCAGTGTACCACACAGCTTCCAGCCACAAGTGGCAGCACCAGCGCAATGAGCCAGCACGATGGGCGTGACAAGGCATCCAGCCTCCTGCTGCGAGCGGCAGCATCAGCATGATGCACTACATAGCACACAGCAGCCATAGAAGAACTCAGGCAGCAGAGCAACAGGTGTTGGGGTGTGGGAGGCCTGGCTACAGTGGTCCTAAGATAAGTGTCGTGCCCTGCGAGGCCTGCCCACCTGGACCGGTTGGAGACGACGCCGTTTCACCGCTCCGCTGTCTGGCAAGACCCTTGCTACCTGTCTGCCGTCTTGCTGCCATTGCTGCTGCTGCCAGTCTTCCGTCAGTGGTGACATCATCGAGAAGCACCTGGCTACGATGATGTCATCGGGAAGCGCCTCACTGGGCCGACAATCATCCAGGAGCACCCAGCTGATCCTGCAAAGGAAAGCAACATATCGGTGTGCCTCAGATGAAAGCAGACATTGAGCAGACTGATTGGTGACTGGGCTACAGCATGGGACTTATACGCACTCCCTGGGGATTGGGGTTAGCAATTGGGAGGTTGGGTTCCTTTCGTTCCACCTGGATGGTGGCTTAGTTTGTAGGGTGGGCCCAGGCAAGGGAGGGGCCATTCTAGGGTGGGGTGCGTGTAAGCAAGCTACTCCCAGTGCTAACTTTATTTCCAATCTTGCAATAAAGCTGTTGGTGGTCTAAGCGTTCCTGTTTACTGGCTTGTCTGTGAAGCTCAAATAGGACGTCTTGACAGTAAGTGGGTGCAGGGCACATGGGGCAATTCCACCCCCACCCTAGTTTGATTTTTATGTGTGCGTTTGCCCCAAAACTAGGGCTTATTTTGGGGGTAGGGCTTATATTAGGATTAGACATAAAAATCAAGCTAGGGCTTATTTTTGGAATAGGTCTTATTTAAACACAGCAAGGTGAGGGTGGGAGAGGGACTGCAGGATGTAAGACTGGCTGGAAAACTGTCACAAAATGTTGAAAATGAAGATCACGTGATGCAGCAGCAGCCAGTAGCACTGAAGCAGTAATAACTTTCCCACATTTCTTCGTCTCACAGTTTGGACACATTCTGTAAGTTAGCCTATTTGAAGTACCTTTGTTCAAAAATTGTTGCTTTATGATGCACTGTTTCACCTGGTTAAAGGTCATGAGAACAAGCATTTTAGTAATATGTAGATTGCTATGTTGGCAATTAAACCCCTCCTGATAATGTCAGGTATTTTTGCAGTACAATTCTGCATGGAAACTATATAAACAATTGAAGTGATCTGGCAAATTTCAAAGGTTAAATTTCAAACCATAAATTTTACACCATCCACTTTATTAACAAATAAGCAGTTATACATACAACAGCATTAAGGCTATATTTGCTATAGCCAAGGGAAATGAGAGACAAAGCCAATCTATCAAATAAGTAGATATCTTATATACCCAATCTCTACAAGATGATACTTTCCTGATGACTGTTGTTTGGAAGCCATGAAAGTAAATGCTTTTAGTAATGTTCACCTCCAACCTCCATCTTCCATTTCAAGTTCAGAAATTGCTCTTCCTCAGTGGCAGGGGATATGGGTTCAAGCTACTTTGCTTTTGATCAGAAAATGAAATCTTATTACTGAATATTCCTCCAAGTAGAATAAAGTACTTCATGATGTTAAAAGAGAACAGTTGTAGTGAGGCCCCATGTTTATTTAGATCATTGTGTTCTTTTAAGAATTATTTTTTTTTCTTTTCTCCTTTTCTGCCTGCTTTACATTTCTGTAGCTATTTAATCAAGTCACTGTGCTATAAAGTAACTTTATTCCCAAGCCTGTGCTTTTTTTTTTTACATAAAACATTTTCATCTTCTATTTTTTTCTTTTCTAATAACATGTTTCCAGTTTCACTGACATTCTCTGTCACAGGGAAGAAAAATGTGATTTGAATATTTCATATATTCTTTTTTGAGTTTTCCCTCTCTATTTCCCCATCTCCCTTTTTTTCTGTGCATTTGAATTGGAATATGGAACAACTAGAGGAGCATGGAAATAAAGCTTCTTTTTTCTATTTTATGTCCGTAATAGTTTTTCAAGAAGATATGAAGCATGATCTTTACTTTCGCAATTGTACCCACTGGAACCAAAAGAAGTGTCATGTTGCTATATATTGCACAACCCTAGAGATATTTTTCTCTGAGCCTGAATTTCCATGAGGGTAATTTATTAGAAAGGGTCTTAGACAGTAGGCAGTAATTTATCACGGGCCACACAATGGCTTGTGATTTCTTATTGAGAGAAAATGGGATAAACTGCCTCTTTCTTTGGAATAACTGAATAACAGTCATCAGGTTGTGTTGTATCGGGCAAATGGGTCTGTTGTCTATTGTACAACATCTACACAAGGGATGGGTCACTATTTGTATGGCCATTGTGAAAAACACTTCTTACACATCTATGTGAATATGGATAGATGTCATTCTTTTGAAAGAATCAGAGGCAAATGAAGTCATGTTAGATTAACTAATCATTAACACTCCTTTTCTAATTGAAGAGCTACTGTAGAAGACCAGAAAAAAAGGAATAAACTTAAACTTTTCCACATTGGCTGCATCAACTTACCTTTTGCAAAACATTTTTTTCAAACAAAGATCACTATGTTATAGATCAGTAATAATGACCATAACATATAATTTGGCTCTGAAATTTGAAAAGAAGCCAACCTTTTATTTTTTTAATCCAAATGCTGATTGGTAATTCCAGACATGATGACTCCTTTTTAAGATCGAGATCAGGGGTGGGCAATGGTCTCTCTATGACCTATGGACATGCTGGCTCAGGAATTCTGGGAGTTGAAGTCCACAAGTCGTAAAGGAGTCATAATTACCCACCCCTGATTTAGATTGTCAGTAATGAAAGTTCCATATAGCATATTAATTTTTTTAATGAACTGATTCAATAAAGTTGTCCAGGTTAGAGACTAACCATACCCAGGATCTGATTGACATTTCACAATGCAACTCCTCTTTCCTTTACATGTGCACTTTGAGGTCTCCAATTGGTTATTTATTTCAGCCACTAGGCAGAAGAAAAAATACATAGACAACTACTCTGAAAGAAGAAATACATAGGCAGCATACCATGACATAATGTTATCAGTTCCAGTGATAACATTACTGGAATGTTATCCTTCAAGTCATTTATTCCTAGGTTGAAAAAATATGTCTTTTTAAATTCCATTTGCTAGTTGATAAAACTGAGCAATGTTTAAAAAGTTACCGTGTATGTCATATTTGATAATAATTAATTTATATAAACGTTAACGAGTCATAGAACTTTAGAAGTGGCAACAAATGATAAGTGTGTCTATTTTTATGGGAACTATAGGTATGAACCATTGTTCTGAGGTCTTATGTGTTTCAGGGGCACTAAAACTATGACAGTTCTGAAAAAAAATATTTCAAACATTGATGCTGGCAGTGCATTAAGTGTAGCAACAAAAAATATCCTACAATATTTTGAGACTGTATTTATTCCAAGGCATTTTGTTCATTTTAAGATATAAATCTGATTTTCAAACATGAAAAAGCAATTTACATAATTCAAATCTATTTCCTAATCCTTTTTACAAACAGCAAGTTTTAATCATTGACCTGACTTTTGTGTATTTTATTTAAATAAATAAATCTGAAAAGCCCCCATAATAATCCTGCATTTCCAAATACATGTAAATTAATCTAATAATGCCAGCCATGGGTACTAAATGATTAGGAAGGAAATTTAACTTCATCCATAAATTGAAATTATTTGTTTGCAGCTCTGTTCAGTTCACTCTCATATTTCCTGCTTCCAGCATAACAAAGAATTGTGTTAATGGGACTTTACATCTTACTGGGTTAATATATGTATGTTTCATAGGACAGTAATATTTGGGGCTTAGAGATTTCTAGGAGAAATTTAGTATCTTTAAATCAGATGAACAATAAGCATAATTTAAATATGCATAATTTTCGGTCAGTGAAGAATAGGGATGGTGTATATATAGAAGATTTGGTATGCAGATGTGCTGATGCAGAAGTCCCATGTTACTTGAAATCCTGATACTGTCCTAGTAAACATGGCACAGTAGAGCCAAACCAGAAATACGAAGGGGGGGGAAAAATATGCCTTGCCAGTTTGTCAAGACCCATTTCAGATGAGGAAACTTTTCTTTAAAAAATAAAAAAATGACATAATCAGAGCTTTGCTTATTTGTTTGTAATGGCTAAGGATAAAGAACATATAAAGAAAAGAAAAAAAACCAAAATGGAAGTCTTTCATAACTGATTGAATTATAGCATTCAAATTTGTATATATTTATATACAAATATAAATTAAGTGAAATAATTTACATTTACATAAAAATCGAAAGGAATGAAATTCAGACTAATCAGACTTCTGATTTCGGACCAATGCTACTTAAATACTATTCAGATCGATATAAGTGAATGTTTTCAAATAAAATAATCCAGATAACCAAGGTTACTTATGTTCATATTTTAACGTACCCCTTTTAAGTCTATTAATATTCTACTTCTACAACTATAGCATTGCTGACCTGTGCTTTTGATTGTTATAGTCTACTTTGAAATAATATTTTTCTGAACAATCATTAAAAGCTTGGAATGTGTGAGTACTAAACAGAAAAGATGTCTCATTTATAGCATTTGGCTCATTAAAAGAAAAAAAAACGCAAGGAAAAGAAAGAAAGCATTCAAAATAAACTTGTCATTCACAAGTCAATGCTAAAACCATTCCAATTAACATTCAACATATGAGTACATGTATTTTTGACTGGATGGTGGAGCCAAATGGCCTCAACGACTCTATAAAAGAATGCAAATGACCAGCTATCTGCAAGGAAAAAAAATCCTTCCATTCCCCACCATCTAGTCACAGCTGAAGAAGATTCTTGGATGAGAAGCGAAATGTCTTCAAAGAAAAAACAAGAAAGTCTAGTTGTCTCCTAAAAAAGCACCTTTGAGACAACCATGACCTGGATGACTGACAATCTCCATAGACATTCTTATCTATAATTATCCCTGGGGATGATCAATTTATTGGTCAACTACTTGCTAAAATCATTGATTTGTTAGAAGAGGGTAGAGTGAAATAAAAATATTTTTTCATTTATTTTGATAGCTATAGAACAAATCTAAGCACATGTTGTGTTATCTTGCTAACTATATGATATACCAGGGAATGAGATAAGTACACATCATGGTTCATTTTACATCCAAATATCACCAATAAAAGAGTACCACAACCACTAAGTGATGGGATTCTTGCTCTTAAGGCATTTTAGTTCAACTCCAGGCAAGAGAAAATACTCCCCAAAAATATATATATTGATTTTGTAGTACAAAAGATAGCAATTCTGCATGTGTTAACCCCAAATTCTCTGATTTCTCTTGAAAATAGGCCATATTTCTTCTCAAGATACAGCTCTTTAAAAAAATTAAAAAGTCTTGCAGAATAAAATGACTATTCAGCTTGTGGGATATATATAAAGTCTTGACAGAGATTGGATAGATTCTATCTCAATATTGTCCTCCAGTGATTCAATACTTCATTGTAAAAAAAAGATAAGATTCACCTGACATTCTCTTCTATTTCCCCATTAAAAGATTTTATAAAACCTCTCAACTTATGGAATTTCAAATTTAATTATAATGAATAATGTATTTATTAAAGGCAACTCTTTTAAAAGTTCACCATTAGCAGAGGCACCACTTTATTCTTAGAGGGCAATAAAATGACTCTTTCCATGATTTAAAGCAAGTTCATGTGTAGAAAAATGAGAAAGAAATATTGCAGCTTTTAAAATGTTATTCATTTTACAATTATTATGTTTTCTCATGGTACAAATTATTTTGCTTCTTTTGTATTTCCATACCTTGACATTAACACACTGTAGGACACAAGTGTGTTTTGCATCTTAAAGATGTTGACACATCTTTTTCTTAATTATTTTTATCCAAAATTAAGTGCTCATCTATCATTGATAATTACTAGGCATTGCAGGATCATAGGTAACATAATAAGGTGTCCAGAGAAAATAAACCATAAACATGATGACTTACAAATGTTCCATTAAACCACAGCTTTTTCAAAACCAATTCTGAGAGTTCATTAAGTAAACAAATAGGTTTACCCAGGGCATTATTTGTAAATGGATGTAAATGACTAAATCATTACAACTTTTAATTCACTTTATATTACAAAGAACGATGCATTGAAAAGACTTAAATAAAGGTTAGCTATTATGTTTTTTCTGGGAATGTGAATATACCTTTGTAGTGTACTCACTCCAAATTTCATATTTCCTAGAACAGGTTAGAGATAGATTGTTATGGAGAAAATCTATGTGGTTGCTAGGAGTCAAAAGTGACTTTGAACATAATCACTATCAAGAAAGAATGTTGAAATCTATTGTTTGCTTGGGAAGTTTGAAAACCAAGTGATGGATGACATTGCCATAGTCTAATTTTGATAAAGCCAAATATTTCTATAATTTAACATAGGATCTTCTTTCTAATCAGAAAATATTGGCAGATTGTTTAAAACTAACTGCAGGTTTAGAAGAATTATGAATAGCATCTGTCTCCACTAGTCTCTTGCATTCTGAAAAATACATTCCTTCCATCATTTCTTCTCTCAAGATCATACCATTTTCTCTTACTTTATATTAGTTCATGGATTAGTAACTTTCTCTCCCTTCTGTCTTATGATGGATGTAGAAGAAGTTGCTGGGGATGCAAACTGGATAAGTTCTAATACATTCAGCTATTTTTTTTTTTTAAAAAAAAATATTTTCTAAAAAATCTTCATACTTCTGATTTAACCCTTATTTCATGCTACTGAAAATAAGTGATTTTAATAGGTCTGAGTAGCTACCATTTTAGAAGCATGATCTTGAAATAACTTAGAGATTGCAAAAATAAGGCTAATTTTTTTAATGAGAGGAGGCCCTAAGATCTCTTTTGGTGTTCAGAACCCAAAGTCATGCTCTTGACCAAAGGATGCTTTTCCTATCATGTATCTCCTCTTTCACGTCTATTGCTATTGGATATAAGCAAAAAAAAAAAAAAAAGAATGCCTCAACTTCCTGCAGGTCCTCATGCAGTGATTCATCTGCCAACTCTGGAGCAGGTTGTTCATTGTTTGAGTGTGAGTTCACTGTGACACTATGGAAGCAAAGGGCTGCAATCAGTCACCACCATTTCTTTTTAAGCAATGCCTGTCCAATGTCTCAAGACTCAAAAACCTTCTGTTAGTCCAGATAAGATGTACATCAGGAATACTAACTCTATCTTTAGTGTAAGGTTATGTTAATAGAATCTTGCAAGATGGAATGTATTTCTTCCCCCCCCCCTTTCCTTTTACTTTGAAAAATTGGAAAAATCCCTTCTGATATGCTTCCTATGCTCCCTTTCTTTCTTCACATCGTGGTAGTCCAGTCTGTGATTCTCCCATCTGTCTCCCAAGGTCATTCCCACAAAGCATTACACATTCTTCAAAATAAAGAAATGACTGCTTGGGATTTACTTGGAAACATGCCAGCTTTCAATTTCATGTTGATATATACTGTATATATTTAACATCCTTTAAAGCAGAATCTATTCTGGGTTCCAAGGAAGTTGTTAGCTGGGACACAGATATCCCTAGGCACCAGATTGTCCTTCTGTCTTCTGAAGTACTTTAAATGATTATGAGATGCTATGTATATAGAAACAAATAAATTAAGCCTGACGTGAATAATCCATATTATTCAAAGATGCAAAACACTGTATTAATGTCAAAGCATGGAAATATAAAAGCAACAAAATAATCTGTACTATAAGAATAGCACTGTAATCACTGTAAAATTAATAATTCTATAAGGGCTGCAATATTTCTTGCTCATTTTTCTATACACGAAATGGAAAGAATCATTTTATTGCTCTCTAGGAATAAAGTTGTGCCTCTGCTAATGGCAAACTTTTAATAAATCAGACAGAATTTAGCTATTTAAGACTTCAATTTTTTTTAAATGTTATGATAAAATAGTTGGCTTTTTAAATGTATAGAACTTCAGATACAGTACACATTAAGAAAGACAAGGTGAGCTAACACATTGATCCGAACTATAGTTCTGATTGGTTCAAATTATACAGATTGTTCTAGCTGTACTAGAATATACTGGTATACTAAATGGCTGTATCAATTGAACTACATTTTGGTTGCATAGCCCTTACATTCTTATATTTTATTTATTTATTTATTTATTTATTTATTTATTTATTTTTAAAATTTATAAGCCAACTGTAGTCTCCGAATACTTTTCAAGGGTAGCCCCATGTAGAGCGCGTTGCAGTAGTCCAGATGTGAGGTGACAAGGGCGTGAGTGACTGTAAGGAGAGCCTCCCGGTCCACGTAGGGTTGCAACTGGTGCAACAGGCGAACTTGTGCAAAGGTCCTCCCTGCCACAGCCATCAATTGATGTTCCAAATTCAGCTGTGGATCAAGGAGGACACCCAAGTTGCGAACCCGCTCCAAAGGGGGTAATTTTCCCCCGCAAGAGTCAACACTGGACAGTCGACATGATCCTTGGGAGGCAACATCCAAAGCCACTCGGTCTTATCAGGATTGAGCCTGAGTCTGTTAACCCCCATCCAGACCCTCACAGCTTCGAGGCAACGGCCCATCACATCAGCCGCTTCACTGAGAGAGCTCGGGGAGGAGATATATAACTTGGTATCATCAGCATACTGATGAAACCTCACCCCGTGCTGTCTGATGATCTCACCCAGTGGCTTCATATAGATGTTAAATAGGAGGGGAGAGAGGACCGACCCCTGTGGCACGCCGCATTCAAGGGGCCTTGGGGTTCACCTCTGCCCTCCCACCAATACCGATTGCGACCGGCCAGAGAGGTAGGAGGAGAACCACCGTAAAACGGTGCCTCCCACTCCCACCCCTTCGAGTCATCGCAAAAGGATACCATGATCGATGGTATCAAAACCCGCTGAGAGGTCGAGTAGCACCAAGACAGAGGAATAATCCCTGTCTCGGGCCCGCCAGAGATCATCCATCAGCGCGACCAAAGTGGTTTCTGTGCTGAAGCCGGGCCTGAAGCCAGATTGAAAAGGGTCTAGATAATCCGCTTCATCCAGAGACCGTCGGAGCTGGAGCGCCACCACTCTCTCTACAACCTTCCCCACAACAGGGGAGACTGGAGACTGGACGGGAGTTATTTAAATCAGCCGGGTCCAGGGTAGGCTTCTTGAGCAGGGGCCTCACAACCGCCTCCTTCAGGGATTGTGGGAAAGACCCCTCCCCCAACGAAGCGTTGATCAACACCTGGAGCCAGCCTTCGTGTCACCTCCTTGGCAGCCGAGACCAACCAGGAAGGACACGGGTCCAATAAACAAGTGAAGGCACTCATTGCTCCCACCGCTCTGTCAACATCCTCAGCGGTCACAGACTCAAATTCATCAAAAGCATGATTATGTTATTTGAGCAATAATTATCTGCAAATTGGAAACTGAGTTATATATAGAATTTACTTTAATTCCTTTTATGAACTTAGAAGACATTTCTGTTTAAAAACTATTTTTCCATGCTATCAATCCTATATGAATATTGTGATGAAACATCACTGTGTTCTGAAGGTTCTAAAACTTCAAACTGATTTAACATTAAAATAATGCAAATCTTTTCTCAGTTAACCATAGCAACAGTAGTATAATAAGTGCTGCTTAATTAAATCTCATAGAATGTCATCTGACTATGAAATGCTACATGATTATCTCCAGTGATCAGTTGAGCTGCTGATGAATGAAAAGATTAATTTCCGATTGCTATGATTTTTATGGTCACCAAGAAATTTCTTTTCCATCAGTGCTTCACCCTAGACCAAATATGACATCAAAATGAGCAATTTAATTTCAGTGTACAAAAGAGATTATTTAACAAACTTAAGTGCCACCTACGCTTCAGCTCACAAATTCAGGCCTCTGGCTGAATTAATTAATACAGACTGGGAAAGAATACAAGCAAAAGAGCCTATTGACATAGAACTGAAATGGAACAAAAATGTCAAGAAGAAATAGATGCATTAACATACAGAACACGTTGAGAGCAAAAATATTATTTGAACTATCCTTTGAAAGATTTTAACTAATCAGGTATTAACTAATTAAAAACCAAAGTCAAATTTAAGTACTTATTAATAAATGTCATTGTAGACTGTGTAAAATATCAGGAATATGGATATAATCTTTAAATATTACAAATTTAGTTATTACATGTTTATATGAACTTGTGCTTGTGGGTAACAAAAACATTTTGTTGTGATATCAGTATGATATCTATTACAATATATCATTGGACCTTTTCAAGTGAAATGGGATTAAATTTTATTATTGTCATATTTTGAAGTTAATGATATAGAGTTTATTAGTTACTTTGTTCTTATAGTATATTAAAATAGTTTTATCATCCTCTTTATATTGATTTAATGAAAGGATTTCATATTTGTTTTACAATGAATTGGAATGTTAACAACCAGGTTCCAATATTTTTGTTTTTTGTACTTGCATAGTCCTCACATACAATATTTGGGAAGTTTTATGTTCTTGATCTCTTTTCTTAGACTACATCTACTTCAATTCCATACTGTACTGCAGTTCATAGAAAGGATTTGTAATGGAGTGTATATTTGTACATATCTGGCTGAGATAAGTTGACTCCTCTGGTTCTATCAAGTGTAACCCTAAGCCAGGGGTGGAGGATCTTGTGTTGTGATTCCTCACCAGCAAGTGGATCTAGCAGCTGAATCTGAGGAATCAGATGAGGAGGAGGGGCCTGGAGTGACATTAGAGTCAGAGGAAGGCTCTGAGGAGCTCCAAGACTTACAATCGGATGAGGAGCCTGGCCCCTCTACTCGCGCTTAGGCTGAGACATAGCTGTGTTAGGAGCCTGAGTTGGACAGTGATGAAGAACAGTTGGGACAAATCATGGATGCATGAATGTGCAGGAAAGAGAAGCAAGTGGGACAGAGGAATGCAATGGGGTGGCTCCAAAGGCAAAGGAGAAGGCATTAGGAAGCCACGGCTTGGCTGAATTATAAAAAGGAAGGTGTGGGAGGTGCTAGTTGCCAAAGGCAACCGTTCATGTTGAAGATTGAGTTTCTGTGGACTTTGTTTGTTTGCCTTGGACATTGACTCAGGTCTGTGAGAATAAAGGGGGTTGGTTTTTTCTTGCAGTTCCTGCCTGTTTCTTGGAAGAGGGGTTTCTCCTTATGAGCATAACAAGAACTCACGTAGGCTGGGACAGAACACCTTGGCTCTTTTATGACTTGTGGACTTCAACTCCCAGAATTCCTGAGCTGGGAGATAAGGGAAACTTTGATCGCCTAAATATAAAATACTTGGAAATCATAAATAATAGTGTTAATTTGAATATTGATGGGAAATTAAAGCCTGAAAAAAAGCAATAACAGGGCATTGATTATATACAAGAATTAAGTGAAAATGCAATTAAGATATGTATAAGCTAAAAATTATTGATAACTGTAAAAAAGATGTTTTTATTTAGTTGATAATAATATGAATCGTACTAACCCAATATGAGATAGCAGATATTAATGGGAAAAAAAGGAAATATTTGATGTTGTAATATGAAATTTATACTAAAGACTTATGTATGCTATTGAACTATTGATCAATCCAGTCATCATATTGCTTTTTAAATACTCAATTGTAAAATGAGAAAATCAATGAAATATTATATAAAAAAACCTGCCTTAAGAGAGAAAAGGAGAGAGATTAGGGATTTGAAAGTTGAAAACTGAAAGGAAGGAAATAAAAATATTATAAGCTCTGCAGCCTTTAACTTACTATAAAGCACAAGCACATCCACCTCCACTATAAAGATAACCCAGAATAGGCTTATCTATAAAACAAGAAACTGCTCAGATCAGTCCATAATATGAACAGAAATATCCTAATTTATTTTGGTTCCACACTTCTACGAACGGTATTTCCTTCTGATTTTTCCATTTTTCTGCAGGTTGAGGTTCATTTGTTCTTCAGTGCGGCAGGCAAAAGAAAATAAAGCAAAATGGAGCTGTTCCTCACCCCTTTTATAATAATAATAATAGTAATAAAGGGACCTTGGAGATCATCTAGTCCAACCCCCTGCTCAGGCAGGAAACTCTATACCATTTCAGACAAATAGCTGTCCAGTCTCTTCTTAAAAACTTCCAGAGTTGGAGCATAACCACTTCTGGAGGCAGGTTGTTCCACTGATTAATTGTCCTAACTGTAAGGAAGTTTCTCCTTAGTTCTGGGTTGCTTCTCTCCTTATTTTCCATCCATTGCTTCTTGTCCTGCCTTCAGGCGTTTTGGAGAACAGTTTGACTCCCTCTTCTTTGTGGCAGCCCCTGAGTTATTGGAACACTGCTATCATGTCCCCCCTCGTCCTTCTCTTCATTAAACTAGACATACCCAATTCCAGCAACCATTCCTTATATGTTTTAGCCTCCAATTCCCTAATCATCTTTGTGGCTGTTCTCTGTACTCTTTCTAGAGTCTCAGCATCTTTTCTACATCGCGGTGACCAAAACTGGATGTTGTATTCCAAACGTGGCCTTACCAAGGCATTATAAAGTGGTATTGACACTTCACGTGATCTTGATTCTATTCCTCTGTTAATGCAGCCGTGTTAGCTTTTTTGGCAACTGCAGCACACTGCTGGCTCATATTTAAGTGATTGTCCACTAGGACTCCGAGATCCCTCTCACAGTTACTACTATTGAGCAAGGTACCTCCTATACTATACCTGTGCATTTGTTTTTTCTTGCCTAAATGTAGAACCTTACTTTTTTCACCACTGAATTTCATTTTGTTAGATAGTGCCCAGTGTTCAAGTCTGTCAAGATCCTTCTGTAGCTTAAGCCTTTCTTCTGGAGTGTTGGCTATTCCTGCCAGCTTGGTGTCATCTCCAGATTTGATGAGTTCCCCATCTATCCCCTCATCCAAATCATTGATGAAGATGTTGAGCACTGGGCCCAGGACAGAGCCCTGGGGCATCCGACTACTCACTTCCCTCCATGTAGATGCAGTTCCATTGAGGACTACACACTGAATATGGCCAGTCAGCCAGCTATGAATCCATCTGGTGGTGATGCTGTCTAACCCACATTTTTCTATCTTATCAAGTAGTATGTTGTGATCTACTTTATCAAATGCCTATATCCACAGAATTCCTCTGGTCCACTAATTTTGTCACTTGCTCAAAGAATGCGATAAGATTTGTCTGGCATGATCTGTTTTTGACAAACCCATGTTGGCTTTTGGTAATGACTTTGTGTGCCTCTAGGTGTTCACTGATTCATTGTTTGATTATCTTTTCCAGAATCTTCCCAGATATTTTAACACCTCACACAAGGCACCTTCTTATTCCTGGTTGGTTGACTGCAGTCAAAGGTTTCTAAACTGCACTTGATTCTGTGTACCACCCAGATAAGCTAGTGTAATTTGATTGTGACCCCTTTATGGATTACTGCCTTGTTGTGGCAAAGGGGCTTGTGTAACTCAATGAAGCTATGAGCTATGCCGTTCAGGGCCACCCAAGACGGACAGGTCATAGCAGAGATTTCTGACAAAATGTGATCCACTGGAGAAGGAAATGGCAAACCACTCCAGTATCTTTGCCATGAAAACCCCATGGACAGTATTAAAAGGCAAAAAGATATGACGCTGGAAGATGAACCCCTTCAGGTTGGAAGGTGTCCAATATGCTACTGGGGAAGAGCAGAGGGCTAGTACTAGTAGTGCCAAAGCTGAAAGGATGCTCAGCTGTGGATATATCTGGTGGTAAAAGGAAAGTCCGATGCTGTAAAGATCTTTTCTCCATAGGAACCTGGAATGTAAGATCTATGAATCAAGGCAAGCTAGACGTAGTCAAACAAGAGATGACAAGACTGAACATCAACATCTTGGGAATCAGAGAACTAAAATGGACAGGAATGGGTGAATTTAACTCAGCTGACCATCAGGTATACTACTGCGGGCAAGAATCCCTCATAAGAAATGGAGTAGCCTTCATAGTCAATAAAAGAATAGGGAAAGCAATACTGGGATACAATCCCCAAAATGACAGAATGATCTCAATTCGAATCCAAGGCAAACCATTCAATATCACAGTAGTCCAAATCTATGCCCCAATCACTGGTGCTGAAGAGGATGAAATTGACCAATTCTATGAAGCCCTACAGCATCTTATAGAATCAACACCAAAAAATGATGTCCTTATCATCATGGGGGATTGGAATGCTAAAGTAGGAAGCCAAAAGATAACCAGAATAACAGGCGAGTTTGGCCTTGGAGTACAAAGTGAAGCAGGGCACAGGCTGATAGAATTTTGTCAAGAGAATACGATGGTCATAACAAACACTATTTTCCAACAACCCAAGAGACGGCTCTACACATGGACATCACCAAACGGTCAACACAGAAATCAGATTGACTATGTTCTCTGCAGCCAAAGATGAAGAAGTTCTATACAGTCAGTAAAAACAAGACCAGGAGCTGACTGTGGCTCAGATCATGAGCTTCTCATTGCAAAATTTAGGCTTAAATTGAAAAAAGTAGGGAAAAGCACTAGGCCACTCAGGTATGAACTAAATCATATTCCTAATGAATATACAGTAGAGGTGACAAATAGATTTAAGGAATTAGATCTGATAGACAGAGTGCCTGAAGAACTATGGATGGAAGTTCACAACATTGTACAAGAGGTAGAACTAAAACCATCCCAAAGAAAAAGAAATGCAAGAAAGCAAAATGGCTGTCTGAGGAAGCTTTGCAAATAGCTGAGGAAAGAAGGGAAGCGAAAGGCAAGGGAGAAAGAGAAAGATACACCCAATTGAATGCAGAATTCCAGAGAATAGCTAGAAGAGATAAGAATGCCTTCTTAAATGAACAGTGCAAAGAAATAGAAGAAAACAACAGAATAGGGAGGACCAGAGATCTCTTCAAGAAAATTGAAGATATGAAGGGAACGTTTCATGCAAAGATGGACATGATAAATGACCATAATGGCAGGGACCTAACAGAGGCAGAAGAGACAAGAATGAGCTTAATGTCCCAGATAATCACAATGAGGTGGTCACTGACCTCGAGCCAGACATCCTAAAATGTGAAGTGAAATGGGCCTTAGGAAATCTGAGCAACAACAAAGCTAGCGGAGGTGACAGTATTCCAGATGAGCTATTCAAAATCTTAAAAGATGATGCAGTAAAAGTGCTACACTCAATTTGCCAGCAAATTTGGAAAACTCAACAGTGGCCACAGGATTGAAAAAGGTCAGTTTACATTCCAATTCCAAAGAAAGACAATGCCAAAGAATGTTCAAACTATTGCACCATTGCACTCATTTCACATGCTAGTAAAGTTATGCTTAAAATCCTACAAGCTAGACTCCAGCAATATGTGGATCGAGAACTACCAGAAGTACAGGCAGGATTTCGAAGAGGCAGAGGAACTAGATATCAAATTGCCAACATACGCTGGATCATGGCGAAAGCTAGGGAGTTCCAGAAAAACATCTACTTCTGCTTCATTGACTATGCTAAAGCCTTTGCTTGTGTGGATCACAACAAATTGTGGCAAATTCTTACAGAGATGGGAGTACCAGACCATCTTATTTGTCTCTTGAGAAACCTCTATACGGGTCAAGAAGCAACAGTGAGAACTGGACACGGAACCACTGATTGGTTCAAAATTGGGAAAGGAGTCCGGCAAGGCTGTATTTAACTTATATGCAGAGCACATCATGAGAAAGGCAGGCTAGATGAATCAAAAGTTGAAATTAAGATTGCCGGGAGAAATATCAACAACCTAAGATATGCAGATGATATCACTCTAATAATGGCAGAAAGTGAAGAGGAACTAAAGAGCCTCTTGATGCAGGTGAAGAAGGAGAGTGCAAAAGTTGGCTTGAAACTCAACATTAAGAAAACCAAGATCATGGCATCCGGCCCTCTCAATTCCTGGCAAATAGATGGGGAAGAAATGGAGGTAGTGACAGATTTTATTTTCCTGGGCTCCAAGATCACTTCAGATGGGGACTGCAGCCAAGAAATTAAAAGACGCTTGCTCCTGGGGAGGAAAGCTATGGCAAATCTAGACAGCATACAAAAAAGCAGAGACATTACCCTGCCAACAAGTGCGTATAGTCAAGGCCATGGTTTTCCCAGTTGCAATGTATGGCTCATATTTAAGTGAGTTGGACCATAAGAAAGGCTGAGCGACAAAGAATTGAGGCCTTTGAACTATGGTGCTGGAGAAAACTCCTGAAAGTCCCTTGGACTGCAAGGCATTCAAACCGGTCAGTCCTAGAAGAGATAAACCCCGACTGCTCTTTAGAAGGCCAGATCCTAAAGTTGAAACTCAAGTATTTTGGCCACCTAATGAGAAGGAAGGACTTACAGGAAAAGAGCCTAATGCTGGGAAAGATTGAGGGCAATAAAAGAAGGGGACCACAGAGAATGAGGGGGCTGGATGGAATCACTGAAGCAGTAGGTGTGAGCTTAAATGGACTTCAGAAGATGGTAGAGGACAGAAAGGCCTGGAGGAACATTGTCCATGGGGTCGCGATGGGTCGGACACGACTTTGCAATTAACAACAACAACAATTGTGATTGATTTACTCTTCTGAATCTGGACCTCTCAAGGTGCATTCTCCCCCTCCCCCCACTTAGTGTGTGGACAATATAGTTCAATTCAAACAACCATAAAATGGAGAGGGCAGATAGTAGTTTAAAGAATCCATTTTCATTTTGCCACACCTGTTATTTTCTTTCTTATGTGAATTTCTTCTTACAGAAAGATGTTGACTTGATCAATGTGTAAACCAGATCTTGCCTATTTGGCAACCTCAGAAGTTGCATAAGGTAAAAGTTTTCAACCATTCAAGAAAAAATAGAGGGCAGGTAATAGTATTAGAGAATTTTAATTTCTCTATTGGTGAAAAATAAATCAGAAGCTCGACTACATTTAGCTGATTCAAAATAACTTCTTTATATTTATATCAAAATATTTACAATACCATACATTCTTCTTTACAGCAACATAGCTCAAATTAAGACTTCTTACAGAGAGATACAGAGACAGACCAGAGACTGGAAATCCAGCTTTTAACTCAATACCTTTTGCACAGACTCAGTAGCACTTTCTTCCCATTGGCTGACTGAGTTACCACATGACTCTTCCTGCTCATGAATATTCCAATACTGCTCCTTTCATGACAGGAAGAGACATCAGACCTATTGACTTAACACATTCTCCATAGTGAACACTACCCAATGGTTTAGTCATCATGTCTGCCAAATTATACTCAGAAGAACAATGATGTAAACTAATCAATTTTCCTTTTATAGCTTCCCTGACATTACAATACTTAATGTCTACATGTTTACTTCTGTTCTTCACCCTGTCACCAGTTGCCATTTTTATACAGGCAGCATTGTCTTCAAATACCTTTACAGATTCTTTTACATTAATATTTAAATCTTGCAACAACTGTACAACTGTTACTTCAAAACACAATTCAGATAAAGCAATAAACTCTGCTTCCACTGTTGAAATAGCAACAGTTGTTTGTTTTCTGGACTTCCATCCAATCAGAGTCCCTCCAAACAATATTATAATCCCAGAATTTGATTTCCTTGTGTTTATGTCATTTGCATAGTCACTATCAACATAACACTTTAATTTCAATTCCTCAGTAACCTGTATTTGAAGACCCAAATTTATAGTTCCCTTTAAATATCTGAGAACTCTTTTTAAACCCATCCAATGTAACTTTGTAGGTGCAGCAGTAAAACAACTCAAAATGCTTACTGCGCAAGCTATGTCTGGTCTGGACCACTGTGATAGATATAACAAACTCCCTATTGCTGAGTGATATATCTCTTGATCACAGGTTTCACCTTTGTCCACACTTAAACTATTATAAAAATCCGTACTCATGGGTGTGGGAGCAGTATTGCAATCTTTCATATTATATTTGTCCAATAACTGCTCAATTTTTCTCCTTAGACTGAGAATATAATCACCTTTTTCATTTTTCTGTATCTCTACAACGAGATATTTTTTTATTTCTCCCAAATTCTTTAATTTGAATTTCTTTCCTAATTTATCAGCAAATTCCTTGACTTGTGATGCATCCTTTGCGATGAAGCAAAGATCATCCACAAATGATAACAGTAGACAATTCCCTCCTTGTAACTGTCCAGTATATATACAATTATCAGCTTTGCAACTCTTAAATCCAAGACCCTTTAAAGCAGTATCTAAACAGATATTCCAGTTTCTGACTGACTGCTTCAGCCCATAAATAGCCTTGTTTAATTTATACACCATATTAGGTTTTGCAATTTCATATCCTGGTGCTTGGATCATATAAATTTCTTCCTCTAACTCAGCATTGAGGAATGCAGTTGTGATATCAAAGTGCCAGATTTTATGCTTATATGCCGCTGCCAACGCCAGTGCTAATCTTATACTCTCACTTTTCACAGTTGGCGCAAATACTTCATCGTAGTGCACATTCTTTATTGTGAAAAACCTTGTGCCACTAACCTGGCCTTATACTGTATATCATTATTTGGCAATACCTTTTTCTTATATACCCACTTACAACCCACAGCTTTGGTTCCCTGTGGCAAAGTCACTGATTTAAATACTTCATGGTCTCCCATGGATTTCATCTCTTTATCCCTGGCCTCCTTCCATCTTTCTTGTTCAGCTTTTGGTAATGCCAACACCTCTTTATAACTTCTTGGCTCATACCACACATTGCAAACCTTTACCTTGCTGGCAGAATACCTGTCAGGCGGAATTCCTTTATTACATCGCTCTGACCTACATGGTATTAACTGCTCCTGTGTCTCAAGTCTTTCTGGTTTCATGTCTTGTTCAGCCTCTCCTCCCTGAACCTTGACATCTTCAATAATTATTTTTTATCATTAGATGAGTTATTGTCATTAAATAGATCACCGTCATTAAATGAGACATACCCAGAATTTGCATTAATTCTGTCCCAATTTTGTTCTGCAAAATTAGCAGACCTTGAAATTATAATTCTTTTACTTCCATCGCTAAAGCGATATCCTTTTGACCCTGGCTCATAGCCCACAAACCTGAGCTTTCTTGCCTTTTTCTGTCCCTTTCTTCTGATTGCTTTTGGAATATGTACCCATGCAGTACTTCCAAAAATTCTCAAATGTGCCAGTGATGGCTTTCTCCAATATAGAATGGCATATGGAGTATTATTAATGGAGGAACTCCACAGCCTGTTAACTATATAATTAGCAGTCAATATGGCTTCTCCCCAATATGACCTGCTCATACCAGAATCCTCTAATAATGAATCTTTCATTGTTTGCAAAACACCATTCATTCTCTGCTGCTGTGTAAGGATTTGTACGTCTGTGTCTTATCCCCAACTGCCCCAACCATTGTTGGAATTTAGTTGACATAAATTCAGTACCTCTGTCAGTTTGCAACTGACACACTTGTTGCCTGTACCTTCTCTCTACAAAACTTGCCCACTGTTTTAATTGTTGTAGCATCTCTGTCTTGCTTCTAAGCAAGTAGCAAAATGAATACCTGCTATAATCATCAACAATTACCAGTGCATATTTTGCTCCTCCCAAACTGGCTTGCATAGGTCCAACCAGATCTGCATGGACCAGCTCTAGAGCTCTTTTTGTTTGTCTTGTGCTACATTTACTAACTGGGAATACCTTTGACTTCGATGCTTTGCATACTGCACAGTCCAAATATGTTTTGCATCCCTTCAAATTTAGCCCTTCTGCAAAATCTTGCATTTGCTGCAAAACCTTAAAGCTTGCCTGGCCAAGTCTTCTATGTAGAAAATGAACACACGAATCATGCTCTGCAACATTCTTAAATATATGGAAACATTGAACCTTTTGTCACTGCAATACATATAGATTATCTTCCTTTATGCCTTCTGCACAAATATTCCCATTCCTTTTGATGAGACACTTCCCATTTACAAAAATGATCTCAAAACCTTGTTTGTCTAAATTAGACACACTTAAAAAAATATGTTCCATCTCAGGTACACAAAGCACATTGGTAAACTTTGATTCCAAATATGGAATTTTTACATCGCCTCTTCCGATGACTTTTGCTTTCTGGCCATTTGCCAAAGACACAGTTTCTTGTGCTACTGGAACAAACCTGCAAAATAATTCAGAGTCATTAACAATTGTTTGTCTTGCCCCACTATCTATTAGCCACTTGTCTCTGTTGTTGCTATAGCAAGCTTTTGCAACACCAAAATGTTCCTTTTGCAAATCAGTCCTTTTTGGTTGCACAAATGTCCTTTGCTGCAAATTGTTCATTTGCAAACAGTTCCTTTTCAGATGGTTGTTTGCTCCACAAATGTAGCAATTCTTTTCTTGCTTAGCTCTCTGCCAGCAAAATGTTTCTTCTTCGGAGACTTGCAGTCTGGACCCCCTTCTCAGGAATTTCACCTCCTCCTGGCTGCTTCTAAAATGTTGCTTTTCTTCTTCATTAAGCAAACATGCCTTTAAAGCCTCAAACTTTAAGTCTTGCTCTTCTTTACACCCAAATATTGCAAAAACTGTGTCCCAGGTTTTATCTAAACTGTTCAACACCAATAAAACCTTCTGGGACTCAGGGAATTTAATCCCACGTTGTTCTAAGTCCAAAAATAAACTTTGCATTCTATTTAAATGCTGTTCCACAGATTCACCTGGTTGTAAACAGGTCCTGTAAAGTTTTCTTGACAATTGCACTATATTGCATGCAGAAACATTCATGTGAACAGCTCTCAACTTCAACTAAAACTCCTTTGCAGTCTTTAAATTTGCAACATTTAGAAATTGTTCATCATCTAAATTCAAGATGAGATAAGCCATTGCTTGATCATGACTCTTCTGATCTGCAGCTGCAAATACTTGTGGTGGATTTTCTACAATATACCACAGCTCTTTAGCTTTCAGCAAACATTCCATTTTTGCAGCCCATATAATGTAATTCTTCTGGCCTAAACGAGGCACAAAGCTTTCCTTAAATTCCATTGCAGCCATTTTGCTAATTCTGCCTTGTTCTTATACTTTCTAAACACAGGCAATTTCTTCCAGCTTTAAATTACAATGCAGTCCTTAGTAAGCTCTGGGCCCATAACCTGTTAGAGAATTTTAATTTCTCTATTGGTGAAAAAATAAATCAGAAGCTCTCACAGTTGACTGCATTTAGCTGATTCAAAATAACTTCTTTATATTTATATCAAAATATTTACAATACCATACATTCTTCTTTACAGCAACATAGCTCAAATTAAGACTTCTTACAGAGAGATACAGAGACAGACCAGAGACTGGAAATCCAGCTTCTAACTCAATACCTTTTGCACAGACTCAGTAGTACTTTCTTCCCATTGGCTGACTGAGTTACCACATGACTCTTCCTGCTCATGAATATTCCAACAAATAGGCTATGGCAGCTATTTTGCATGTTAAGAATTATTATCTCATCATTCATTTTCATATTTTAAAATACTTAATTTCCTTGTTCCTGCAGTGGAACTTAGAAAATGAAGTCTGAAGCAATAGTCAATATTTAGTATGATACAGTTTTTTAAAAAAAGACCAAAAAAAACAGAAATCAATAAGCTTGCCATAATATTCTGTGTCCATTTTCCATATTATAATTGTATTTGTCTTTAAATTTATTCATGCATGCAAACAAACTTGTCTTCTTTTGTTCTGTTTTTGTGTTTTTTGTATTATGCTTTGTTTTGGAAGTTTTTTAACATTTGTAAACTGCCCAGAGTTTCTAGAAATTGGGTATCATGTAAAAATATCATCATCATCATTATTATCATCCCAAAGATGGAGATGAAAAAATGCATACAAACTTGAATTCTCTTTAAAGACAGTTTAAGCTACATTAACAGCTGGTTGTGAATAGACTGATTATATAACAAATGATTTGTATGCAGGAGAGGGAATCCTGACATTAAAAATAAATTTGTTGTTTAATACCAAGTTACTGCTTAGTTCAACTATTTTACAGCTTTATAAAATATCCTGGCATTTTTTGCAACTATGCAAAAGCAATAAAAAGACTAATCTGCTATTATGAAGTATCTGATTGGAGGTATAGCTGAATAGTTACTCACTCTTAAAATAATGGCAATTTCCCTCTTCGCCCTTTTCAGAAATCTTTGTCCTGTTTCTCTATTATTTGTCTAATTGTTATCTCAACCTGCATCAATGTATTTAGGAAGTTCCGAACACTGTCAGAAATTTTAAATCTCAAACTATGTCTGAGAGCAGGATATAAATATAAAAGCTCATACTTGAAATAATACAGATATCTCAATGATTCATCTCACTTTCCACTAGACCAGTGAGAAGTTACCTATATAAAAATACCCTTGTCAACATTTATCATAATCAGAATGAGTTTAACTCTTAAGGCAAGTAACCTGGAAAGCCTCCTTAGCATCTAGTTATAAAATCTGCTCTGAATGCTCTTATTGTTGTCACACAAAGAAGATGAATGGGATGTGTAGGGATATAATGCTGCTCTGAGAAGCATCTCCTGTTAACAATTACTGGGAGATGTAAAGATGAAACAAAGTGAAGTTAAGACCCAACTACACTATTATACACTACCAAACAATGAAAATGTAAGACTTGAAGAGGGTAAATAGAGTTTTCCAGA